>NC_057836.1:39050000-39675000 GCF_910594005.1 Cervus elaphus
TGGAGACATCTAGCAATGACAGTAACAGGTTTTAAAAACAACAATAAAAGAAAATGATTCTTTTCTTATTATCTTGCCTATTCTGGTAAGCTTTCAAATATCTTTAAAATCTATAATATTTCTATAATTTGGAGGTTTAGGTGATGACTCCAATGCTCATTTGTAAATAACTTGGTGATATTTGTCACTATTTTCTTTCTCTTGATTAATATTCATTTTTTTAACTAAGTAGTTTTATGTTAGGATTCTTTCTATTAGATTTGAACATACCTACTTCCAAATTTTAAAATATGCTTAATCATTAAAAATCGTCAAGTATGTTACTACTATTAGATCTCAGGCCAAGAATTTAACATGTTACCTAGGATGGGAGAAAAGGGGGAAGGAAGTGGGAGAGCAGGATCAATCTGTGGTAGTATTATAAATATTTTTGATGATATGAAGTGTAATTGTAAGTTGAAATATATATAATTTTAAAAAAGCAGTCAACTGGGTTACATTTTGTTCAAGTCTGGTTATTCCTGCAAAATGGAAATAAGAGCCCTGATTGTGCTCCTGACTGAACTGTGACGATTTCTAGATGATGGTAATGGTGATGATGATGACAAAGAAAAAAAAAACAACTGCCAGGTACTCAGTGTCCCCCATGTGCCGGCCACTGTGCTGAGAGTCCAGCATGGCTTGCCCTGGTTCAGCCTCACAATGGCTTGTCACTACGGTGTAAGAACAGGGCTAAACAAGGTGGGCTCAGAGTGGGCTGGGCCACAGCCCGGCCTGACTCAGGTCAGCACTAATCACTCTAGTCTGCAGCCTTCTCTCATCCCGGCCCTGGGACTCTGGGTCTGGAACTTGGGGCAGTACTCCTCCACATCTGGGCTGCCTCCAACCTGTAGGGGACTAGCTCCCACTTGAAGATGGTCATTACGAATTTAACTTAGACTACCAGATGAAATTATAATGACTGAACAGAAGTCACAACTTGTATCATATATGGCAAAGCAGTGATGTAAAAGCATGTGGGAAGAGGCAGCAGCAATGGATCTTTGAATGTGTTTCATTTTAAAACAAGGCGCAGATTCAACTTCTCTACTTTCCAACATCACATCTGAGAAAGGGGTAAACTAATTCCAACTTTCATCAGAAAAGTGATAGAAGTTGAAATCTGAGCTTTAGATCACGGTCAAAATTGACTACAAGTACTGACTTGAACACCTTTCGCTAGGTGAGGTGAGGGACAGGGAGGCCTGGCATGCTGCAGTCCATGAGGTCACAAAGAGTCAGACGGGACTGGGCGACTGAACAACAGCAGACTTGGAAAACTGTGACCCAAGTAGCAGGATGTTATCACTACAGGCAAAAAGAGGCAAGTGGAGAAGTCAGCTGAGGGCAGTAAGAAGAGGCTAGATCAACTAGGCTGGCCAAATTTGAGACAGGGAGACCTCTCAGACAATGGCTCTCCAGAAGTATTGGTGGTCACACACAGATGGACCATGGCAAGATGCCCAGGGCCTCTTCTCTCAGTGCCTGCAGGGGCCCCGAGCAGGACAAACCGGGCTGGAAAGATTGGACCTGTAATGGTATGAGGAGGACTCTCATAAATTGAGCACAGAAAAAGGATGGAGAATGTGAAGTTTTCAGAGAATGGGAACTGAAAAGAGAAATGCAGGCCAGAAGAAAAGGAAAATACCCATCAATATTGGCACAGAGCCATTCACCATTAACTGCAATCTTCATTCCTCAAGTTCAATTTTATTTTACTGTTTGGTATATTAAAACATGATATTTATTTTACCAGGCTTCATAATGGCTATTCTGGAATTTAAAAGAGCTATTCCACAGTGATCTATATGATACAATAATACCTTAACGTACTGTTTGGCTAAGCTAAATGAAAAGTAACTTCCAGAAATCTGAAAGCACGTTTTAGTTCAACCACATGAATCTACAGTAGTACACCAGGGGTCAGCTAATTTATGCAACAATGGTGGAGTAGAGTAGTTGTGACAGACTATATGACAAAGCCTCAAATATTTATACCTAGTTCTTTGCCAAAAAGAGAGAAAAGTTTGCCATTTCCTCTTGCTCTGTCATACTGTATTATATTTATTCTCATAAGTTACTCCCGTTCCAAGTACTTTGGGGAATAAGGCAAGAATGTCAATGAGAAAATAATCACTTTCCAATCTTCCCTCCTTATGGACATGTGTGGGGGGGGGGGTTTAATAAAAGAGAGATCTTCTGTTTGTCCATTGGCTTGCTCTTTCACTGAGTATATTGATGGGACCTGTGGTAACACTAGCATCAATTCAGTTCAGTTCAGATCAATCACTCAGTCATTTTCAACTCTTTGCAACCCCGTGGACTGCAGCATGCCAGGCCTCCCTGTCCATCACCAGCTCCCAGAGCTTACTCAAACTCATGTCCATTGAGTCAGTGATGCCAACGACCATCTCATCCTCTGTCATCTTCTTATCCTTCCGCCTTCAATCTTTCCTAGCATCAGGATCTTTTCAAATGAGTCAGCTCTTCGCATCAGGTGGCCAAAGTATTGGAGTTTCAGCTTCAACATCAGTCCTTCCAATGAATATTCAGGACTGATTTCCTTTAAGATGGACAGGTTGGATCTCCTACCTGTCCTGTCCAAGGGACTCTCAAGAGTCTTTTCCAACACCACAGTTCAAAAGCATCAATTCTTCAGTGCTCAGTTTTCTTTATAGTCCAACTCTCACATCCATACATGACTCCTGGAAAAACCATAGCTTTGACTAGATAGACCTTTGTTGGCAAAGTAATATCTCTGCTTTTTTTTTTTTTTTTTTTATCTCTGCTTTTTAATATGCTGTCTAGGTTGGTCATAACTTTTCTTCCAAGGAGCAAGAATCTCTTAATTTCATGGCTGCAGTCACCATCTGCAGTGATTTTTGGAGCCCCAAAATAAAGTCTATCACTGTTTCCATTGTTTCCCCATCTATTTGCCATGAAGTGATGGGACCTGATGCTATGATCTTAGTTTTCTGAATGTTGAGTTTTAAGCCAACTTTTTCACTCTCCTCTTTCACTTTCATCAAGAGGCTCTTTAGTTCTTCTTCCCTTTCTGCTATAAGAGTGATGTCATCTGCATATCTGAGGTTATCGATATTTCTCTTGATTCCAGCTTGTGCTTCTTCCAGCCCAGCATTTCTCATGATGTACTCTGCATATAAGTTAAATAAGCAGAGTGACAATATACAGTCTTGATGTGCTCCTTTCCCGATTTGGAACCAGTCTGTTGTTCCATGTTTGGTTCTAACTGTTGCTTCTTGACCTGCATACAGATTCTTAGGAGGCAGGTCAGGTGGTCTAGTATTCCCATCTCTTTAAGAATTTTCCAGTTTGCTGTGATCCACAGAGCCAAAGGCTTTGGCATAGTCAGTAAAGCAGAAGTAGATTTTTTTTCTGGAACTCTCTTGCTTTTTTCGATGACCCAATGGATGTTGACAATTGGATCTCTGGTTCCTCTGCTTTTTCTAAACCCAGCTTGAACATCTGGAAGTTCATGGTTCACGTATTACAGAAGCCTGGCTTGGAGAATTTTGAGCATTACTTTGCTACCGTGGAGGCTATTCAAGAGCAAGGTTGGAAACAGGCATGAAGGGAGATCCCAGAAATCCCACAGCTGCCTCCCAGAGAACCTCCCCCTCCCAGCCCCGCCTTTCCATTTCCATCAAGTCATCACTGGTGGTCACCTTCACAGGGCAGGCTGCACATTCATTCCCAGGCAAACCTGAGAATCTGACTGATTTTCAGGGCCCAGAGATAGAGCCAGTGATTTGTGCTTGTCTCAAGAGAGTGATGTGGAAAACTATGAATGGAAAACCTGGAACAAAGCTGTGATCCCTACTGAAAATGAAAACAGAACGACCAAACAAAACCAATCCTTAAAAACTCATATCTGAGGGAGGAGACTTCCCTGATTAATGTGTGTTCTCAAAGCACACCTTTTTGTTGAGGTCATTATTAGGAAAACTGGCTATCATTAACTTCCCTCTTTTTTCCCTTAGGTTTTAACTTTTACAAGCATCCTCATTATTATAAAATATACAAAAACTTAACATCTCAAGATTCTTTCTGAAAATGTAATGGAGAATCAACAGCATAAATTACTCTTAAATATAATTTAGTGGTGTTTCCTCTGTCACATTAAAGGACATGGGAAAGGACAAGCCTAAAGAGCAGGACCGATGGTATTAACTCCTTTAAACAATCCAAATTAATCCAAACTTTCCTGATCTATGTCACTATTTATTGCAAGTCAATAATCTGATGCACAATCTGTAAGAAAAAACTAAGTACATTTTCAGCCTATTGTTCTCCTGGTATACAGGCATACACTAATCACAGGTGAGAATGGAATAACCAGCCTTCATGTCTTAAGTGCTCTTAAACTCTACTGTACACACCTTCCAACAAAGTGAGTATCCTCATCACAATGAGTGAGAGCAAATTAGTTCATTTTAAAGTCATTGTTAAAAAGAATTCAATCCAATAATGAATTTCTAGATTGTTCTCTACATTAGGGACTATCGGCCCAGATGCATTCCTCACGAACAAAGGGTGTAAATAGGAAAAGGTGATGGAAAGACACAGAATAAGACGAAGTTCATATTTAAACTCTCAGACAAAAGAAAGCTCTTTTATGATGAATAATAAGAGACTTCCTGAGATCTTACATTTCTTATGCCATAAAAATGGGACAAATTAGAAACAATCTTTAAACCTTTAGATTCTGAGCCCTAGTTCTCCCACTCAACCCTGGACAAGAGCTTGTCAAAATTCAAACATCTGAGATGAAACAATTTGCAAAGTAGAAATAGAGACATAGATGTTGAGAATAAATGTGTGCATACCAAGGCGGGAAAGGGGAGGTGGGATGAATTGGGAGACTGGGATTGACATGGATCCACTACTAACACTATGTTTAAAACAGATAACCAGTGAGAACCTACTACACCTCGGGGAACTCTGCTCAGTGCTCGGTGGTGACCTAAATGGGAAGGAGCTCTAACAAGAGAGCATATATGCACATGTATAACTGATTCACTTTGTTACACAGCAGAAACATCACACTATAAAACAATGATATTCCAATAACAACACCAAAACAAATTCTAACATAGGCTCTCTGAGTTCCTTTACCTACAGGGACACTCCAACTGACTGTGGAAGTGGCCTGGAAGGGCCTGCAATTTATAATGATGTGCAACTTAACTTACTTGCACGAGAGAGAATTTGCTTTTGCTTCCAATAAGTGCAAGACATGTGCAAGGACAAATATTCAAAGCAGGCCTGCAGAGAGTAGGACTCTGGTGGTGGCTAGGGACTGGGAAATAATGGCTGTTTTATTTCTTAACACATGGTACTTTGTAGCTTTATAATGTCAACATGTTTTCCAGAAAAATTCATTAAGTGTAAATACAACTGTAACAGGGTAGATTATGTCCCCCTCCTCCAGTGTCCTGGTTGATGACAAGGTAAGATAAAAGAAGTGATGTTGGTAAACTGGAGGAGAAAAAAGAGCGTAAGCATATATATTACCCCAAAGTTATGCCCTCCCCCCAAAACTGGTTAATAAATATTAGCAAAAGAAATTTGTGTATGTCTTACACATGCACTGTGGATGCTAAGATTGCCCTTTAACTTCAGCCCTCGCCTCCTGCCTTCCACAAACACACACACACACACGCACACACCCTCATCTCCTTGAAATCATTCCATTTGGCTCGACTCCGGCCCACTCTGCTACAGTCATGTCGGCCTTCCTGCTGCTCTGTAAACTCTCTAGTACTTTCCTGCCTCAGGGCCTTGGCACTCGCTTCCCTACCGCTTGAAATAATCCTCCCCAAGCAACCAAATGTCCCATTCCTTCACTTCCTTTATGTCTCTGCTCAAGGGTCATAACATCTGCGAGCTCAACCCTGACCTCCTCACAGCCCCTACCGATGCCTGGCACATAATGACGAATTTCAAGTGATTCAGTGTAAGCTCCATGTAGGCAAGACCTTCATTCTGTTTACTGCTGTAATCCTGGCAAAAAGGAGATATTCAATCAACATTATGAGAATTAAAGAGGAAGAAGTAGTGAGGCTAAAGAGAACATACTCTCCTCTGAGTATAAGTCAGGGTGGATTTTGTATGATTGAGAATCAAACAAAGGTGAAAATAAAAGAAATATTCTCCATGATTCCCAGGACTGAATGTCTATGCTTGTTTATCCAAGCATTTTCCCCCTAGTAATGTATCATATGGACTTATTATCTCAAAATTTAAAGACATATTCAGGAATTATAAAATAATTTCAATACAGTTAATATAGTACACACATCATTTGGAAATATTCTAGGTGGAGAGAGTTGGGTTTATTTTGCTGATATTACTGCAAACATTTCATCCACTGTTCCTTTTTAGCACAGAAGAATATCTGTAAGCAGTACCTCTATTTTCATAAAATCTTGGTTCTACTGCTTATTGTCATGAGTCAAAGCCCTGAGGATCATATCCTTAGTGACTGATCATCACATAGAATAAATAGGATTATCCCCACTTCAAGAAGTTACTAACTAGCAGGACAATTTGACTTTTAAGACCTTCCAGTGTGTAAGTAGATCAAGAGCAGAGAGGCCAGGCCACATAAACACGAGCTAGATGCCAAACCTCTGTCTCCAAGCTCTGAAAGAAGAAAATGTAGAAAGTGCAAGTAGCCTCCAAGAATTGCCCGAGGCTTTAGTTAATGTCTGCCAAGAATTTTCAAGATGAAAGCCATCACCGAAGAGCTAAATCTTACTATCACCACAGCTGGAATGCTTTGCTAATATTTTTCCTAATGCAAGAAAGTGACTTTGGAACAAATTCCATGAAAGAAAAGGACTAATAGCCTTCCAACAGAGAAGTTTCTACTCACTTATCATGTTATCAAAGACACCCTGGGGACAGCCAAGGCTTGCCTGTGTGTGTAGGGCTCTATTGCCATCATGAAGGTGCATCTTTAACATAATGTGACCAAGGCGGCAGCCTGTGGGCATGCAACACTCCCTTTAATTAGTTGGGAGGGAGCCAAGAAAAACCCTTCCTGACATACCGGTCCAGCACTCCACTATATTTGCTCCTGCAGATCAATACCAATATAGCAGGCATGTCAAACCACAAGGAAAGGCCGACTCTAATAAAACAAACCTTATATTGACCCCCTAACACTTCATACTGGTACTGAGTATGGTCTTTTTATAGGCTTTAGATATAGTTCACCCTAAAAAAAAAAGATTCTGCATGCCAAAATATAAATAGAGTTGCTAACTTTTTATGGTTTTATTCAAATTTTGGAGGTAGCAACTCTTAGTGTTAGAAACATGGCATTAAACAAAATAGAAAATAATTTCTGTCCTCATGGGGTTTACTACTCTAATTGGCGGGAACACATTATATAAAATCACAAAATTATATAACATTTTAGAAATTGGAAGTATAGTGAAGAAAAAGTTTAGTGAAAAGGAGATAAGATGTGGAGTAGAGGGTATATGTTTGCATTTTAAACAGGGTAGTTATGGTAGGCTTTACCACGAAGGAAAAATTTGTGCTCATATAAAAAATTAACTCAAAATGGATTAATAACCTAAATATCAGAGCTAAAACTTATGAAACTTTTAGAAGAGAACAAAGTCAGAAATCTTTATGACCTCAAATGTGATAACTGAGTTTTAGATTTAACAATAAAAGTAATGAATAACAAAAGAAAGCAATCAGACTTCATTAAATTAAAAAAACTTTTGTGCATTAAAGGACATTATTAACTATGTGAAATGACAACCTAAAGAATGGGAGAAAATATTTCCAAATCATCTATCTGTTGGGAATTTAATATTCTGAATTCTTATAACTCAACATCAAAAAGACAACCCAATTAAAAAAAAAAAAAAGACCAAAGGACTTGAATAGACATTTCTCCAAAAAAAGATACACAGATGGCCAATAAGCAAGTGAAAAGACGTTCATCACTGATCATTAAGGAAATGCAAATCAGAGCTATTGGGAGATACTTCTTCATGCCCACCATACTTTAAACAAAATAATACAAAATCCAATATTATTCAGCCATAAAAGGAACAGAGTATTGATACACACTATAATTAGCATGAATTTCAAAAATGCTATGCCAAGGAAGTCAGACATAAAAGGTTACATGTTATATTTTTGCAGTTATTGTATAATTTATTTCATATCCAGAATATATAGAGACAGAAAGCAGATTAGAGGTTACCAGGGGACGGGGTAGGGAGAATTGGGAGTTATTACTTAATGTGCATGGGTGTTTTTAATGAAGTTATGAAAGAGCTCTGAAATAAAGTAGAACTATGTTTTTATGTTTAACTTTTTATTAATAACAAACTGCTGAATATTCCCAAAGTGACTGAACCATTTTTCATTTTCACCAGTAATACACGAGGCCTCCAGCTGCTCCCCATTCTTGGCCAACACTTAGTATTGTGAATTTTTAAAATTATAGTTATTCTAGAGGATGTAGAGTAGTTCTGTTTGTGGTTTTAATTTGAATTTCCCTAATGACTAATGATGCCAAGCATCTTTTCATGTGCTTATTAATCTTTGTGTATCTTTTCTTGTGTAGTATCCATTTGTATCTCTTGAACATTTTAAATGAACTATTTTTCTTATTCTTAAATTTTAACAACTCTTTAAATATCTCAGCAAACATTTTCTCCCAATTTGTAGCTTGCCATTTGATTTAATTAACATTATCATTTGAGGACCAAAGCTTGTAACCCTAACGACATCTAATTTACCAACTTTTAAAAAATAATTTACACTTTATGTATCATAAAAATCTTTGTTGGACCCAAATTCACAAAGATCTTCATCTATTTCCTTTTAGAATCTTTGGTTCTGCTTAACTCTTTTGTTTAGGACTATGCTTCCCTGGTGGCTTAGAGGGTAAAGTGTCTGCCTGCAATGCGGGAGACCTGGGTTCGATCCCTGGGTCAGGAAGATCCCCTGGAGAAGGAAATGGTAACCCACTCCAGTACTCTTGCCTGGAAAATCCCATGGATGGAGAAGCCTGGTCGGCTACAGTCCATGGGGTCACCAAGAGTTGGACGCGACTGAGTGATGACACGCGACACGTCATGATTCACTTAAAAATACTTTCTAAATATATAGTATGAGGTAAGGATTAATTTGGTATTTCAGTATCTTCTATTTAAAAGACTATCCTATCCCCATTGAATTACCTTAGTAACTGTCAAAAAACAATTAAGCTTGTATGAGTTTACTTACATTTACACTTTGGAATCTAAATTCTATGCCATTTTCTACTGACTGTTTTTTCCTGACTTTGGGTCATACTATCCTATTTCTTTACATGTCCAGTAATCTGATTAAAAACCATATATAGTATTCCATACACTATGCTGTTTCTGCTGTGTGCTCAGTCGCTTAGTAGTGTCCGACTCTTTGCAACCCCATGACTTACAGTCTGCCAGGCTCCTCTGTCCATGAACTCTATTCTAGTCTGCTCTTCTGAAATCTGATGGTTTCCCGTTTTATTTATTTATTTTTTTTTTTGGTTTCCCGTTTTAATATGTGATAAACTTGCCTGGACACAAATTGAAAATCTGTAGACAGCTGAAAATTTTTTTTTTCTTTTTTTTCTGTGACTTTCTGGACTAACCATCTGCCCTCCATACTCATCCATAGCCCTGAGTGGGACAGAAATCCTGAGGGTGACCATGCATTAGAGTACATTCAGCTCTAGTAACCACTGGAGCTGTCAGCTTTTATTTTTCTCTTGGGGACCAGTGAATAGCAAGCTCAGTGCCTCCAAAGGCCATGCACTGGAGCTGATTTTGACAAGAATCCTATACCAGGGGCATAGGAAAAACTCAACTAGAGTAAGACTAGAGAGGCCTTGAGGCCTCTGCTGGAGCAGGTGAGGCATCAGTGATGGTAGGGACAGGAGGCAGGCCTGAACTGCTATTCCAGTTTAAAGTTTTCCACAGCCACACCAACACAGTGCTGGGTTGCTACTCTATCTTTGCAGGTGGGATCCTGGGAGCTATGAAGTAAAACCACATTTGATTCTGGGTTACCTTTATTTGATGCTTTCTAGTGGATTGGCATAGGTTTTGAGCTCCCTCTCTGCTTATGGTCTTTCCCAGCTGTGTACAATTTGTTCTTGGGCTTGTTAGTTTCCCCTAATCAGCAATGGGTTGCCCATCACAAATGTCTTGTCCCATGACTAGGCTCAGCATGGATGTCAGCATCCTGTATCAGGTGCTGGGAGCAAACTGAAGTATACTGACTTTCTTTTGGGTTTCTTTCTTTCTTTTGACTGAATCTCTGGGGGAATATCTTTTGTGCCAGCATATCTTTGAGATCAGCCAATGATTTCAACAGAGATCAAACAGAGACAACTCCAGCCAGTGAAAGTTCTACCCTCTACCACCCAACCTGTATATGTGCTAAAGAATTAATTCAAATTTGCAGCAAATAAGTAAGCCTTCCAAGGCTTTCAATTTGTGCTTTCTAGGGCATCCTATGTGCACTAATTGTTTTCGCAGCCATCCATGAATGTGTGGAGAGTGTATCATCTCAGCCCTTCTATAGCTCTCTTGCCTCCTAAACCTCCCCCTTAAATTTTTAGCTGTTCTGCTATTTTCCCAACCAAATCAGCCACCTTCAGTCAGTAAACCTGTGGATTTTTAACTTCTTCTCTGGGGGTATAGGAATATCTTGAAACAAGAAGCATCTTGCCCAAGGCTGTAGCCATTTTTAACAAGTAAATATTTTCGAGTTCTTTGCCATCTTTGATCATTTTTAAATGTTACAGTTAATAATTTTTCCATATTCCAATATTTTCCCAAGTTTCCAATAATAAAACTATTAATAAAGCTTTGTAGTAGTATTTTTTGTAGTGAGAATCACCCAACCAACTCAGACAGGCATTCATTAATGTAAATAGAGTCTTAACCATATTTTAAGCACTTACAACTATGTTGTCAATATCTCACTTATCATTACATGAAATAAAACAATTGCATCAAAAAATAGTCAACCACTGCAGAAAAAAAAATTTCTCATTTGTGAACATTAAATTTCAGATCCAATTTATAAATAGTTGGTGGAAACAATAAAATATATAATTAAGATAGCCTTGATCTCCTAACCCCATTAAAGTCTTCAAAATATATATTACCTTTCTGGAAATTTTTTAAATATAAAGTTTTTTTTTAGACAGAAGGATAAATTCAATTTAGACCCACATTTCCTTGGGGAAAAAAAGCATTACTGAGTATACAGTATCTCTCTTCCAATGCAGTGTTCATTTGAATGTTAAGAAAATTACCTTGAAGGCTGCTAAACAATGAAGACTCAGTAAGGCCATCACAACTGCCAGAAGGATGGTAGCTCCGTTCCGTATGTCCCATATGGTCTCTATCAGAGGAATACTGCCCACTTGCCAGTCATAGCACAGAGTAACAGGTGCAAGCAGAAGCCACACGTTGAAGGCCAAGAGGTAGGAATAAGTAAGGAATCTACAAAGAGAAGAAGAATCACTAAGACACAACTCGAGATCCATGACATTCTGAAAACATTCATTTACCATGTTTCTACTGAATAGTCTATACTACGAATGTTATAAAAAGAGAAGGTAAGATGGAAGACCATTCATTCATTTAGTCATGAAATTGACCATTCTGGAATACATCTAACAGCTGCTAGTCACTGTGGTAGGTGCCAGCCTTTCACTGATGAAGAAGATAGAGTTTCCATGACCTATTTTTAAAAATTATCATATAAATACATACATAACAACTGAGATAAATCGTATAAAAGTTTGATGAAAGTATATGACATGAAATGCTGCCTTGTTGGGTACAATTCCGTGGGTAAGAGACATTTGAATTGTCTCTTTTTAATAATGCCCCAAATCCTGCACTAGACATGAAAATATTAACCATTTAAAATAGAGTGATCCATTTTGAACCATCTCAAAAAATCAAAATATCTGTAGTAGGGAAATAAAGTCTCTCACAAATCAAGGGGCTAACTTTCAAGAGGAGGGAGATACAGCTGTCCCTGATAATAAGAATAGCCAGGTGAACCTCAGGAAGGAAAATAATGAATGGAGATATTACTCCCATTTCCTGGCTGTGTCTAGGCAGTAAGGTAAAGCAGAAGGCATCCTAACTGATCCCCTTCCTTTCTGCACAGAGGAAATGGAATTTATTTAAGTTTGTTCAGTCTACACAAATCATTAAGTAGTGTTCAAGATCCTTGAGAACTGCAGAACCCCAGCATACAGCAAACTCCATCCACGTCTCTGCACTAAGGGATGACTGAACCCTAGTATGGCTTCTAGCAGCAGAAGACCATGTCCCCAGGATGACCTCAGCCCCTCCATTAAAATGCCAGCCTGAGAAAGACAGATCATCATTGCCTGGAGAATTGACTTCTTTTCTGGCCAAACCATGACAAAAGGCCCCCAACCTCCATTTCCTAGAGTATTTACTACAAAGCACTGATGACTGGGAATATGTATCTCCTAAAACTTAGAAGTAGTTCTCAAGGACCGGAGAGTTGTTCCTTTAAAATGTCATCACCAGGAGCATGGGGCCTGGCTTCCAGTCTGCTGGAGGACAGAATCCTAACTGTGATAACTGCCAGCCAGTAGACACAGCCTGAATGCACTTAGAGGATCAGTCCCAGTTTGCAAACTGCCCCCAGCCCCCGACCATTCTCTCTTTAAAATACTTAGTCACCTCCGAGCAAATCAGGATGGAGCTCAGCTCCTGTTCCCAGGAATTACTAAATAAAGTGTGCTTTTACTGCTCTGACTCATGTCTAGCTGGGTTTATCTTTAAAATTCTATATGGAACTAAACCAAAGAGCTAGATAAATCCCTTGTTCTTAAGGAATGTAAAATCCGATAGTGAAAATAAGATATATAGAATTAAAGAGTCATGAGGGCGCAGAATGTGAAGAAGAGACCTCCCGCATCACCAGGAGGAAATCTTAGATGGGCCAAATCCAATGCTAAGAGTTAGTTCACCTTAAATTTTCAATTAAGTAGTTCTGGATTAAAATACCCTTCCCAGGCCTTCCCAAAGTATCTCCTTTCCTTCCCTCCTCTTGTTCCAAGGTTGGCAGTGGAAAAATCATTAACAATGATCAGGAGAGGCTCAGTGATAGGGGTTATTTACTGCCTTCACTGTCAAACCCCAGCAGAGAAATGCGTTAGATATTTCAGTGGTGTTTCAAAACTCTCCTCTCTGTTGTTATTTTAAATAAATATTAATGCACAGACAGTGCAGTATAAGGGACTTCCCTGGTGGCTCAATGGTAAAGAACCCATTTGCCAATGCAGGAGACATGCGTTCGACCCCTGGGTCGGGAAGATCCCCTGGAGAAGGAAATGGCAACTCCAGTATTCTTGCCTGGGAAATTCCATGGAGAGAGGAGCCTGGTGGGTTACAGTCCATGTGGTTTGATGAAGTCCATGCTTTGTTATTTAACAAAAATACAAACAAAAAGTCACCATATCCCATTTAGGTTTGGGCCTATGAGAATGCCAATTCCATGGAAAGATGATTGTGTTACTTAAGGCTTCTTTTCATAAAGATTCTAAGCTGATGTTATTTACTTCTTAGCTCAGTAAAGACTTCACGACTTGGCTTTAAGTAGAATGTTCAACCAACAAGCTTAGCAGGAAAATTATGGAGCTGTGTCACTCAGTTACATTCCGGCTCTTAAGAAATTATTTTAAAAAACAGTATCCCCTTCTTGATGTAATAGATCTAGGCAATGATTATAAATGACAGCTGAAATTATTAGATGAAAAGTTGATGGGTACTTTATAATGGATGATCCGGCTATATCAGGTGCCTAAAACTTATTAATCAATTTTAAAATCACAGAAAAGGAAACTAACATCTTGATGTCCTCCTGATGGATTATGTGCATCACCATCTATAATACAGTCTTGCCAAATAAAAAAGAAAATTAAACTTAAATCTAATCAAGCCCTGTGTTACTAGTTTATATCAAATACAGAAAACACCAGAACATGTTAAATAATACCACAAGGAAGCAACACACTAAATTCAGAGTGTTACAGAACAAAATATGGCAGTTTCTTCAACAAATACATTGCATTGGCAAAGAAAAAATGGGAGAGGGCACAAATAAATAAAAAGACTTAAGAGACATATCAAACAAAATGCAGATTTTGTTTAACTGTGAATTCAAACAAACTGCTCTTAAAAATAACTGCTTATGAGACAGACAAAATTGAAATGCTGATTAGACATGCTAATAGGGAATCATTGTTAATTTGTAAGTGTGGTGACAGTACTATAGTTCTATTCTTTAAAGGTTCTTGTCTTTTAGAAATACACATAAAATATACACATTTAAACAGCATGATGACTGGGATTTGCTTCAAAATTATAGACTAAAACAAGGGGGAAGAACTGGGTGGGAATATGAATGAAATAAGATTAGACATGAACTATTATTGTTGAAACTGGATAATGGGTACGTACAGGTTCTTTACACTATTTTCTCTCCTTTTGTACTTACTTAATATTTTCATAATAAAAATGAATTTTAAGTAGTGGTAAAGGTAACAGAATTGCCGCAGGAATGCTTTCTTATCTTATATTTGATTGCAGCTTGATTATGGAGTAGATGCAAATGCTATGCAGAAACTTTTAATATTCAGGCCACATTTTGCCATTGCCCTGAAAGTTGTGCTCAGTCTCTTATACTTTCTAGATTTGCAATACCATAATGATAAAAAGCAGAGACATTACTTTGCCAACAAAGGTCCGTCTAGTCAAGGCTGTGGTTTTTCCAGTGGTCATGTATAGATGTGAGAGTTGGACTGTGAAGAAAGCTGAGAGCCGAAAAATTGATGCTTTTGAACTGTGGTGTTGGAGAAGACTGTTGAGAGTCCCTTGGACTGCAAGGAGATCCAACCAGTCCATCCTGAAGGAGATCAGTCCTGGGTGTTCACTGGAAGGACTGATGCTGAAGCTGAAACTCCAATACTTTGGCCACCTCATGCCAAGAGTTGACTCATTGGAAAAGACCCTGATGCTGGGAGGGATTGGGGGCAGGAGGAGAAGGGGCCGACAGAGGATGAGATGGCTGGATGGCATCACTGACTCGATGGACATGAGTTTCAGTAGACTCCGGGAGTTGGTGATGGACAGGGAGGCCTGGCGTGCTGCGATTCATGGGGTTGCAAACAGTCAGAGACGACTGAGCGACTAAACTGAACTGAACTGAATGATAAAAAACAAATATTAAGGATAACATTTTTCAAAAGTTACAATTTCAATATAGTTACTTATATATTTTTTTAAATGCTCAATTTTGACTTTTTACATGGATTATAACAAAAATAGATTTAAAAATAAAAGCAAACCATGGAACTAAAAAAAACAAACTTCCCCTTCTTGTAATACTAGAAACTATTAACTTGACTCAAGACTATCAACTTAACCCTTCTTTATTTTTGTTAGGTATAGTTGGTTTATAATAATATATTAGTTTCAAGTGTACAGCACAGTGATTCTAAATTTTTGTAGATTATACTCCATTTAAAGTTATTATAAAATGTTGGCTATAGTCCGTGTGCTATACAATGTATCCTTGCCACTTATTTATTTTACACATAGTAGTTTGTACCTAATTTTCTACCCTTAAATTGCCCCTCCCCTTCCCTCTTCCTACTGGCAACCATTAGTTTGCTCTCTACGTTTGTGAGTCTGTTTCATTATACTCGTTGTTTTACTTTATTTATTAGGTTTCACATATAAGTGACGACATTCAGTATTTGTTTTCCTTTGTCTGACATTTCACTAAGCATACATAGTACACTCCAGGCACATCTAATCTGTTGTGAATGGCAATTTTGTTCTTTTTCACAACTGAGTAATATTACATTGTAGGTATAGGCATGGGTGTGTGTGTGCTAAGTCACTTCAGTCGTGTCCAACTCTTTGCAACCCTATGGACCATAGCCCACCAGGCTCCTCTGTCCATGGGGTTATCCAAGCAAGAATGCTGGAGTGGGCAACTGTGCCCTCTTCCAGGGATCTTCCTGACCCAGGGATAGAGCTGAGTCTCTCATGTCTCCTACATTGGCAGCTGGGTTCTTCACCACTAGTGCCACCTGGAAGCTCTGTATGTATATACCACAGCTTTTTTATTTTTATCTATTCACCTTTTGATATACACTTAGGTGGCAGCCCACTCCAGTACTCTTGCCTAGAAAATCCCATGGATGGAGGAGCCTGGTGCAGGCTACTGTCCATGGGGTCGCAAAGAGTTGGACACGACTAAGCGACTTCACTTCACTTCTTCACTTTAGGTAGCATCCATATTTTGGCTATGGGAATAATATTTCTATGAACTTAGGGGTGCATGTATCTTTTCAACTTAGTGTTTTTGGGGTTTTTTGTGATATATACACAGGAATGGGACTGCCCTTCTTAATACATAAACATTATCTCCAGAAACTCTGAGGCATCCACCTACCTTTTATGCATATGAATTCAAATCAAGGTTGCAAAGAGACTCCTTAAATACTATTTGAAATCCTGAAACAGCATTGTAAAATTTTTGCAAATTTAGGTATAAAGAAGTCACTTGAAATCATGCCAAATGCTAATTACGTTCTAGGAGGCTGCTTGTGCTAGCTGTAGTCAGCAACTGATGTATTTCTTTTTAACTCATTGACTATGAATTACATTTCAAACCAATCATCTTGTTTATTTCTGCTAAAATTTCAGAAATAAAACAATCTGTTGAGTATCTTTGTCCTGTTGGGTTTTCTTTTTTAAAACAGGAACAAAAATAAAATGAATTATTTATCAATTTTCTACCATGAATTTTACAAACAAGAGGAAATTCACTAGAATATCAAGAGCATCTTGGTAAAAGTGAAAGAGGAGAGTGAAAAAGTTGGCTTAAAGCTCAACATTCAGAAAACTAAGATCATGGCATCTGGTCCCATCACTTCATGGCAAATAGATGGGGAAACAGTGGAAACAGTGGCTGACTTTATTTTTCAGGGCTTCAATATCACTGTAAATGGTGATTGCAGCCATGAAATTAAAAGACGCTTACTCCTTGGAAGAAAAGTTATGACCAACCTAGATAGCATATTAAAAAACAGAGACATTACTTTGCCAACAAAGGTCCATCTAGTCAAGGCTATGGTTTTTCCAGTAGTTATGTTTGGATGTGAGAGTTGGAGTATAAAGAAAGCTGAGTGCTGAAGAATTGATACTTTTGAACTATGGTGCTGGAGAAGACTCTTGAGAGTCCCTTGGACTGCAAGCAGATCCAACCAGTCCATCCTAAAGGAGATCAGTCCTGGGTGTTCATTTGTAGGCTTGATATTGAAGTTGAAACTCCAATACTTTGGCCACCTGATGCGAAGAGCTGACTCATTTGAAAAGACCCTGATGCTGGGAGGGGTTGGGGGCAGGAGGAGAAGGGGACAACAGAGCATGCGATAGTTGGATGGCATCACCGACTCAATGGACATGGATTTGAGTAAACTCTGGGAGTTGGTGATGGACAGGGAGGCCTGGCGTGCTGTGGTTCATGGGGTCACGAAGAGTCAGACACGACTGAGCAACTGAATTGAACTGAACTGAAGTGCAAAAAAATACACATAGAATCTGTTGTTTTTCTTTGAAAAAACCTTTTGGCAAAGAAATATCATGAGCCTAACATATTTGCCTGTTCTAGTAAGATGCCTGTGATAGGTACATTTGAAAAAATCATACACTGCAAGCAGAAATGTACAGCACTTGCTTGTTTTATATAAAATGTTTCTGCTCAAAGGATCCTTTTTCTTTCATTTACAAAATCCTCCATCATTTCATAAATACAGGTCACTGGGTCCACTGTATACACAGTGCATCTTCTCAGTTAAGGCACTGGCTAACACTGTCTAAATAGGTGAGGTATAAACCACGGTACCTCCACAGTGGAGTGCCCCATCTTTCTCTGACTCTGCCTCTGCCCTCAAGAATTTGGTGATCTGTCCTACCCCTCCCCAGACTACCCCTTACTTTCATCCTCATAATTCCTCCATTTCACTGATGCTTCAAAAGGGTGGAACTGTGGAGAAACAATGACAGGCCTTTGTAGGCAAAACTTGCTTATTACCATCATTAGCATCTTTTCCTGCTTATAACCTTCTCCAGGACAAGCCAAAGAAAGCCATTTCCTGAACTAAGTTCTCAATGAATAGGAGACCCTCACTCGAATTCAGTAAATGTTGAATAATTACTCTGGGCACTTTTAGAGGTACTGAAGGGTAATCAGAGCTAGCCCCTGTCCTCCACATGGATAGCATCAGTGGTGAGAAGACATGTACACATTACATGGTTGGGAAATAGTGAAATACAGACAGCAAATTTCAAAGGAGTTCTAAGAAATGTAATGAAAAACAGAGGATTAGGGAATGCCCTCCTATAATCTATGAGGAACTTAAATAGGTGGAAAGACAGCAGACAGAGAATCCAGGCAGGACCACAAATAAAAATGGCTTCAAATTGTAAATGAATATGACTTTCTGAGGACAGTTAAAAATATGGGTAAACTAGAAAGTGCTAGGTGTTCAGTCATGTCCAACTCTTTGGGACCCCATGGACTATAGCCCATCAGACTCCTCTGTCCATGGAAATCTCCAGGCAAGAATACTGAAGTGAGTAGCTATTCCCTTCTCCCGGGGATCTTCCCAACCCAGGGATCGAAACCAGGTCTCCTGCATTGCAGGCAGATTCTTTACCATCTGAGCCACCAAGGAAGCCCATGGGTAAACTAGAGTGTAGGATTAAAATGAGTAATATAAAAATGATAAACTGCCTCTGCTAAAATGAAAAATATTATGAAAAATACTTGTTGAGTGTTGGTGGGGATGTGGGAAAACTGGGACTTTGAAACACTACTGTGAATTGAGTCTACTTTATGATCCAGCAATTCTACTCCTAAGTTTATTCCAACAGTGATATACATATATTTTAAGCAAAAGACATTTACAATATTGTTCACAGCAGTACTATTATTATTTTTAAATTTTATTGAACTATAGTTTATTTACATTTCAGGTGTAAATCAAACTGATTTGATGGATATATATTTACACATACATATATTATGTGTATATATATTCCTTTTCAGATTCTTTCATTATGGTTTATTACAGGTATATATTTCTCTGTGCAATACAGTGGGTCCTGGTTGTTTATCTATTTTATATATAGTAGTATGTATCTGTTAATCCCAAATTCCTAAGTTATCCCTTCTTTCCTTTCCCCTTTGGTAACCATAAGTTTGTTTGCTATGTCTGTGCCTCTAGTTCTATTTTATAAATAAGTTCATTTGCATCATTTTCTTTTTAGATTTTATACATAGTGGTATCATATGACACTTGTCCTTCTCTGTCTGACTTACTTCACTTTAGTATGATAATCTCTAGGTCCATCCATCTTATTGCAAATGGCATTATTTCATTCTTTTTTATGACTGAGTAATATTCCATGATGTGTGTGCATGTGTATATATTAACATTTTCAAACTGATGTCCATCCACAATAAGATCAATACCTATATTGCTATATATTCATTGAATGGAAATCCATCCAGCAATGACAACAAATGCAACAGGGATGAATGTTATCATGGGTGATGTGGAACAAAAACAGATGACACAAAAGAAAAGTAAATCAGGAAAACCACTTATAGATAAGGATGGGGTGACCAGAAGCATGACCTGACCCCCAGCACACAGGGCTGGGACAGAAAGTCACAAGGCAAGCCCGGCTGAATGACTGGAGTAGAAGCTTGTCTATGGCCCTCATCTCCTAGCTCCTTGGTGTCAACAGAGTAGAAAATGCTAGACAACCCTTGTAAGAATCAAAAGATCAGAAATTAAGAATAAAACCAGACTTCTTGGGAACCAGAACCAAGTGGCTACAAGGTGGGCCCCTCTCAAGGCCCCAGGCCTTCTTCATGGCTGCACTGCTTCTCTTGGTCTTTGCTCCACCTCCTCCCTCTGCTCCTGGACTCCTCACTCATGCTTCTCATAACTGAGGCTGGGTGTGGCCGTCAAGGCTGCCCAGCTCTCCTGTCCTCTTGCCTTCACACATCTGTCACTTCAGTCTTTGTGGCCAATTGCGTTACTCTTAGGTTTCAAAGCCCTGAGACCTGATTGGGTCACCTCATCTCTTAGAATCTTAGAATCAACTCTCACAGGTTGGCTGAACTCTAACTCCTGATCCTTCAGGTCCCAGTGAAGATGTCACTTCTCCTGACAAGTGTTCCCTGTCACTGCCCCCTCCCAGGGCCAGGCTGGAGTCCCCTAGGTGAGCGTCCGCAGCCTCGGGGCGTACATATCTCCTGTAACTTCCTGTTAACATGCCTGACTTCCCACTGAAACAGAAGCTTCTCAGGGACAGAGCTGAGTCTTACTGATAGTTATCTCCCCAGCACCCAGCACTTTAAAGAAATAGGTGTTAAGAAATTAGTCTGATAGTAAAATGCCTAAAAATCTAAAAATATTTAAATTTGATAATTTTATTTTGACCTGAGGCAACCATACCTGCTAGGCTTCTAGTTGTCCAGGCTTATAGCTAAAGGGCACAGACTGAAGATTCTGCCCTCGTGTGGCCCCCTTAGCACCTTGTGCAAAGCTGGATCCTGGGACACCATTCAGGACTGAGAAGAATCTGAGTAAAGGCACTCACTCCCCTCACATGTCACATAGCATCATCATAAAACTAGGCTAGGCTTACTTTTTCTTATTTTGCATTAAATTGTGATAAATATAGTTCAAATGAGAACTCCTGCTACATGACAAACTATATAAAGTGAATCTGAAATGTCACTAAGTCTCTTTGATCTTTCTAATGCACCATTAATACAATTATCTTATTAACAGAGACAGTCTCCTCAGAGCAGAAAACATGAATTTCAACATCCAAGGCTGTCAGTAACAACTTCTTACTCATTTATCTGCAAAAAATTAAGTAATTCCTTCTGCAAAGTAAATACTGGGTTCATTTCTTATCTAGAGTCTGTTTCTCTCTATAAAGCATTTAACATCTTTATTTCAGACCAACATACTTTCTTCTCATTGAGCACAGGTGTAAACAGCAGGTGTAAACAACCTGCATATGAGCTGCTGATCTTACATCAGGTGCAGGTTCCATATTCCACACAGAATCCTGGTGGTCTACTAATGAACTATATCCAATTTCACTGAAGATACTTTAAGCATGAACAGCATTTTCTAGTGCTTGCATATAAGGATTATCTGATCCCAACTCATTCTCTATGAGGTGAGTGTTACCTTCCTTCTTGCAGCAAGGGAAACAGCCACAGAGAGGCAGATTGTTCAGTTCACTGCAAGAGACCCTCTGGAGACCCTGCCTAGTAGGCAGGATTTTCTGGCCCAAGTACAATGCAGAAAATTGAATGGAAACATGATTGTCAAATACTGGTATTTCATGGAGAAACACCTGCCTGAGATTCTGACTTATTCCTTGGACAGTGCCACCTGGGAGAACCTGAGTATATATACCACAAAACCCAAGCCATTAACTTTTAGTTGAAGCAGAGCTGACAAGCCTAAAACCAGCACGCAACCGTCTCTATAGCACAGCAAACAGATGCCTGAACTGATGGAAATGTTCGTCAGAGCATCACACAGCAAGAAACAGGATCCATAATTTAAAAGCTCGGCTTTGGCATCTTATTCATTAAGGAAAGCAATTTTTGCCTTTATGTTCCATTGTTAGCAAAAAAAATAGAAGATTCATCACTAATTTTTATCAACTTCTCATGGATTTAATATTATAATGGAAACACAATAAGTAAATTTAAAGGATTGTATTTTTTCTTGAAGCAGAAAAGTGTCAATCAGTGATCCAGCATTTTCAACCCCACTCCCTAGTCCACAGGTAGAATCTGCCACTTCCACAGGCTCCCCTTCTGACTCCCTCCTCTTTCCTCTTCCTTGCTTCTCTCCCCTTCATTCCCAGGGTCCAAGACAAATTAGAGGAATTACTATCACACAGTGTCATTTCAGTTGGGGAAACTACACTCAGTGACTGATCATCTCTTTCATCTCTAAGCTATTTTTCTAAGAACATAATACAAAATATATGATGGGACAACGCCCACCTTGTAGAGAGCTCTTTAGCTACAGAGGACACAGTTCATACCTGAAGATTTCAAGAGTAACACCTCACCCCACCACCACCACAAAGGTGCTGATCAAATAAAGAATTATCTCACCCAGTGTTATACTTATTCAAATAGAATTTCTGCAACCTGAAGCAGAAAGTCTTATTTTTAGCATACTTGCCAGGCTGATTCTGATATTCATTCTAGTTCAGTGACTATTGCTTTAAAAATCAGAATAACTTCAGTTTCATTTCATGTATGGAGACACTGCTAGTTGCTGAAGCAAGAACAGAGCAATGCCTTTTACCTACCTCTCTTTAAGCACACAGTTGTTTTGTTTTTAAAAATAACTTAAAATTTCACTTGTTCAGAGTTTATTATTAGTCCCCATGTTAGGGACTTAAAGGACTACAAACATTGTAAGGCATAGTGCACTAAAGCTGTAACTATCAAAACCTAAGGTCTCATGCCTGTTTGAAATTACCAACTAAAAATGGAGACAGAAAAAAAAGCTTATTTTGAAGGATGATATTGACTTCTATCTTAATCTCATTATTTCATATCTTCATGTCTTCCTACAAAATAATACATGCTTTTTCTTGTATAGCCAAGCTGCAGAAACAGATCTACCCATCTAAATGGATATATTTCACCTGTTTATCCAGAATCACATCTCATGAAAAAAACATGATGCCGATAGGAGGCCTTAAATTCACTGAAAAATCCAATTTTATCTGTTTCCTGGATTTGAAAGACAACTATTTTAAATATTAGAAAGGCCACAGTTTTTCGGTTAAGGATATACTGCTTTGTGTTCTGTCTCCTTTGAATCAAGTAAAATAGAAAACCTGTTACTAGGCAGCAGGCGGTGCCTTAATAGTGAAAACAACGTTATCTCTTCTGCAGACTGTAGCCCGATGTGGAAGCCTTACTTAACTCAGGCTTTTGTTTTTATTTTTAATCCAAGATTTACAAAAGTGTGTTAAGTCACAAAATTGAAAGTCAAAGCACCACAATTCTAAAGAGACACATATAAAACAGATGAGTAAATCCTGTGCTAAATGACAATTCTCTGACAGAACAAGCTGCTCAGAGACCTACTCCCTCACTCCTCAAATGTGAGTCCTCCATAACCACAGAAACAGAATCTCCGGGTACCAGACCCGAGCACTGATGTTTCAACATGATTTACAAGTGTTTTTGAGACGCATGCAGGTTTCGCAAGCTGTTTAGAGTAATATCATAAAGCCCAGGACAGCTGTAACCAGGGCATAAATTTGGGTGGTATTATAATTTATAAGAAGCAACATTAGCATCCATAGTCTTGGTCCCCAAAGGACTTCTTTTTCAGATGGCACTAAGTCAGTCTTGACACCAAAAGGCAGAGTGCAAAATCTCCATCACTGAGAATCAGCTGAATAAAACAGATGTTGGCAGATTAGAGGAAAACAGCCAAATCAGAGGCAGAGGCAGGCTGCAGAGTAGGCTGTGTCTAACTCCACTCGCCAGCCTACCCGTCCTTCTAAGAGCTAGGCCGAGAACCCTATCGCTTGTTCTAGGCCAGTGCTATCCAATAGAAATATAGTAAAGTGTGCATATTTTCACCATTTTATTAGCTATGATAAAAAGCAGAAATTAGCATGCCAAATTAATTTAATAGTATATTCTGTTTCAAGAATATACTCAAAATATCATTTCAACATGTATATATTTAATGGGATATAATCAATATAAAACTATTAATGAGATGTTTTGCATCTTATCATTCTTATAGGATTTTGTCTTCAAAATCTTGTGCATATTTGATTTATACTTAAAGCAGATCTCAATTCAGACTAGCTGGTAGCCTCACGTGGCCCTAGTAGTAGACACCACAGATCTACATAATCACTCTGGCCCTGAGTCCCACCATCCACCTCTCCCCACACACACTTGTTCTTGGTTTAACATTTAATTTGGAACTTCTACTCTAAACTCACCTGCAATCCTGGGCTTTAGCCCCTTTCTACATTCAAATCCAATTTCAAAATTTTTTAATCTCAGGTGTCCCAAATTGCTAACCTGTTTTGTTTTGTTGTCTCTGTTCTAGTACATGACTTTTGTCTCCATTCACTTCCTTCTACCTCTGGTGAAAACTTCCAGCTCTTGTTACAATAGAAATTCCACGTGGGATGGGAGGCAAAAATTTTCTTAAATTTGCTTGTCAAGAGAAAGTTGGGCAATCAAAATGCAATATTCTCCCTGTTCTTCAACTTATACAGATATGTTTCTTCTCAAGTCAAAAGCAGAAACACGTACAATTCAACGTCATGTCATTTAGCTGACCCACACAATCTCAATTACAGATTGGAAAAGTCAGTGAACAGTCACAGAATTCCTGACAGTTAGTATGATCTCCAAACAATCTGAATGCCTGGGATAAAATGAAAAGGAAAAAAATTAAGGGTTTGTTGACAGCATATGGTAAATAATGATGACTCCTCATTCTGTATGGATCTATCTTGTTTGCTGGATACACCCAAAAGTCAAAAATATAAAGCCAAATTCTAAATGACCTCTGAACTGCTGTTAATGTAAACTGGACCAAAGCACAATTTAAAATATTAAAAACATAATCCTGTACAAACGCACAGTGAAGACTAAACACTTACATAATGTATTAATTAGGGAAACAGACCTTTAACAAAGCCAATTTAAAAGAGAATTTGAGTTAGGCAAAAACCATCTTAGATATAACATCAAAAGCATAAGGAACAACAACCAAAAGGTGGATAAATCAGATTTTATCAAAGTTAAAATCTTTTGTGCTTCAAAGCATTTTGTGTGTGTGTGTGTGTGCTTCAAAGTTAAAATCTTTTGTGAGTCAAGAAAATGATACAACAACCCACAGAAAGGTAAAAAATGTTTATAAATCATACAACTAGACTATATAAATATCACATTTAGCATACATAAAGACTATTATAACTCAATAACAAAAAGACAAATAACCCTATTAAAAACTGGTCAAAGGATCTGAATAGACATTTCTCCAAAGAAGATATACAAACGGCTAGCATGCACATATAAATGTTGTCTATGTCACTCTCACTAGGGAAATGCAAGTCAAAACCACAATAAGATGCCATTTCATACCACTTGTAGGGCTATAATCAAATCAACAACAACAAAAAGACTGTCAAAAAGACAAGTGTTGAAGAGGATGTAGAGAAACCAGAATGTTCATATACTACTGGTAGAGATTGTTTTGGTAAACAGTCTCACAGTACTTCAAAAAGTAAAATACAGTGTTAACATGTATGACCTGGCAATTACATTCCTAGATACATACATAAGGGAAATGAAAACTTATATTCAAACAAAAACTTGTACATGAATGTTCATAGCAGCATTATATGTAACAGCTAAAAAGTAGAAACAACCCAAATGTCCATCAACAGATGAATGATAAAAAGTGATATATCCATGCAATGGCATACTACTGTAGAATAAAAAAAAATACTTATCTATGTATGCTATAACATGATGAATCATCAACACATTTTCCTAAGTAAAAGAAGTCTGTCACGAAAGATCACATTTCATATAATTCCACTGGTTCATGTCCAGAATAAGTAACTCTACAGAGATAATTCTATAGAGATAAAAATAGATCAGTGGTTGCCTAGGGTTGGGGGACTGGACTGAAATGGGAGGCGGCTGCTAATGGATATGAGGTTTCTTTCTAGGGAGATGTTTTAAATTTGATTGTGATGATGGTTGCACTAAACTTTGTGAGTATACTGAGAATGACCAAACTGTACATTGGAAATAGATGACTTGTATGGCAGGTAAATGATATCTCAATAAAGCTATTATTAAATACAGATATAAACTGAGTTTATATAAGAAATATAGTCCTGAATATTCATTGGAAGGACCTATGGTGAAGCTGAAGCTCCAATACTTTGGCTACCTGATATGAAGAACTGATTCATTGGAAAAGACCCTGATGCTGGGAAAGATTGAAGGCAGGAGAAGCAGGGGGCAACAGAGGATGAGATGGTTGGATGGCATCACCAATTCGACAGACATGAGTTTGAACAAGTTCCAAGAGTTGGTGATGGACACAGAAGCCTGGTCTGCTGCAGTCCATGGAGTCACAGAGTCGGACATGACTGAGAAAACTGAACTGAACTGAGTCAGACTGAACTGAACTCCAGAAACATAAATATATATGTATCTATATAAAGTTAATTTCAAAAAGCTTTCACAGTTCATGAAAAAGTAAAAAGTAATGAAATTGGCAAATTAGATGCAAAAAATAAAACTAACATTTGAAATTTTATTTTCTACTAGAGAGAAAAGAAATAATCACACCTGTCAGATTTCTATACATAAAATTCTAAGTGAATAGAGTTGTAAAATACAGTGAATGTAAGTAGCAAGTCAACCAAAGTTGGATGCCTCTAGGTTTGTTAGCTAATGCTCTGCATCACAGTGAATGCCACAGTCACACTTTGCTTTTCCAAGTCTTAGATACTTTTTCTTAACAAAGGTTTCCCAAGAGTATACCACGATTTTGAATCTCAGTTTTGTTAGGCAGAAAATGGCAAGTGTTTCCTCTTAGCTAAACACATGGGAATAGATCATCTAAAAGAGAAGGAATCTCAGAACTTAAGTCATAAGAAGTCATTTGAAAGAAACCAAAAAACAAAGTTGACCAAGCAACCCTTAAAAGCTTTTAGGATACTTTAAAAACTATCTGTAATCATTAACTTCAACAATTATTAAGGGAAGAGAAAAGTAGTTTCAAAACTCTCACCTGATAATAAAGTTATTAAGATCCCCTTCTCCAGGGGATCTTCCTGACCCGAGTTCAATCCCTGGGTTGGGAAGATCCCCTGGAGAAGGAAATGGCAACCTATTCCAGTACGCTCGCCTGGAAAATCCCATGGACAGAGGAGTCTGGGGAGCTACAGTCCATAGGGTCACAAAGAGTCGGACACAACTGAGTGACTTCACTTTCACTTTTCACTTTCATCCTTGCAAGATGGAAGCAAAGATGTTATAAAAATCATTCAGTTTACAAATCCACTAAAAGAGGTGAAGCATTAACAAGACTTAGCTGACTGACAATCCTCTAATTGGTAAAGACAGACTCACAAAGCCAGCCAAGTCATAGCTAAACTGTACAGCTGATGAGAAGAGGGGAAAAAAAGAGAATTGGAAACAGATTAAGCTAACCCAGTTTAAAATCATCATTGTACTAGAAGTCAAACAATTATGCAAGCAGTGTACAAACTTTACTCAGGAAAGGTATTAAAGACAATTTTCTGGATGCTCAAAAGCGTCAGTTATAATGCAGCTATCTTAGAGGAATGTGAAAGGCCATTTATAGCAACTATCATTGAAAGAGTATTTTAAGTATGAAACACAAGAACTAAAAGATATGTGTTTGCTTGTTCTTTTTAAGATAAATAAAATAAAGGTGTTAGGACATTCTGTTCTATCACTTTGTATTGACTGAATTGCCTGAGGAGTCACTCGGCTTCCCCAGTGGCTCAGTAGGAAAGAATCTGCCTTTAATGCAGGAGACACTGGGAAGATCCTCTGGAGGAGGAAATGGAAACCCACTCCAGTATTCCTGCCTGAAAAATTCCAAGAACAGAGGAGCCTGGCAGGCTATAGTCTGTGGGGTCACAAGGGGTTGGACACAACTGAGTGACTGAGATAAACTTAGATAAACTCAGATGGATTCACAGACAGAAAGTCCTGGATGAAAGGTATATCAGCTGCCTCAGAAAACATATGTAAATACCTTGGAAGTGAAAGGCAGAATCTAGCGAATGACGGCCCCCAAGATCCTAATTCTGCCAGAGGTTCCACCAAAGAATTTTTTTTTACCACTAGCAGGAATAAAAATGCATCCTGACCACTCTGGCAGCTAAGATGGTATAGGCAGGAGGACAAGTGAGCCGGAGACCAAAGGCACCTTGTCCAGACACCAAGGACTGTGGGGCAGGCACGTGTTTGCTGATGACAGAGTTACAAATGAAATGATTGGTTGGTGAGTTGAGAGCAATCTGTTCTAGTTCTTGTCTGTCTATCTCCTTTATGAAGCTTGGCTTTTGGAGACTGGTGTGCTCAATCTCCAGATGAATAGGCTACATCCAACTATAAAAAATGACCACTTAAATTCATCAGACAAGAAAGCTTGGAGGGAGACCAATAAAGGGCTAAGGGAAATGGAGCCATAAGCGAGAACAGGATCTGTCAAAGTTGCTTTTTTCTCTTAAAGGCAGAAAATAGCTACTGAAGGAGCTGCAGAACGTGAAACAATTTATCAATGAGCTAAAAATACCCAGACAAGGAACCCTGGAGAAGTTGAAAGCCCCTGAGAGAGACCTAAAAAGGACAAGTAGATTGCAATATTAACAAAAATCTGGGTTAGAGATGTCAAGCTTGGTAAATGGACTAATTGAATAGTTTTTGAAGAATATAAGACATAAACAACATCTTACAAGTCTCTAGATTACCTCAAAGGGATAAGTCAACACTCAAGGCTGTATACCATATGGTTTCTGAAGGAGATTCAAGATTTTTTAATACAAATAGATATTGCAAGTAATGAAAACAATTGTGACACAATATGTACTACAAAAAAGGGTCAGTCAAGTTGGAAGGTATCCTTTTTGAATGGAAAATATTCTTTAAAAAGAAGAAAACACTAAGAACAAAAAAGGAAAACATAAAATGCAAAGAGACTAGAAATTTACCAATTAAAACATGTGAATTAAATAAGTGAAGTAAAACAGAGATTACTGTCTGGCTTTATAAAAACAAAATCCAACAATATTCTATACCTAAGAAATACAAATCAGCTAAAATACATATGTGCTATCAGTCAAGGTTTAAGATTTATTATGTCTTTGCAAACACAAAAAAGAGAAGGTAAGTTACTAATTTGAAAATCATTAGATATTAAAAAAGTACTTAAAACTATGAAAATTTAAGAGTAGTAACCTTAGTGTACAAATATTATAGCAATATTTTCCTGAAGTAAAGTTATGAAAACTATCAAATATAACTGAGTGCCTCAGAAGTACACCACAGCAGGTTGGATAAGGAATTTAGATGGACAAAATCCACTGGTCATCATCACTTCTTACTTCACTATCCTAAATCTCTTAAGGACAAATGGCTATACATAACTGACTGTATCTTGGCAAAAATTGTTGTTGATTTCTGTTTGTTACTTTCAACTTTCCCACTGATTTCAATCTCACAAATAGTTATGATGGTCAATTAATCTCTAAATACCTCTCAGTGCATTGTTCTGTAATATTTGCATTATGAGCCACTCAATAGATATTTATTATTAAGTGCTCAATAAAATGCTTATTGAGTAAACAAGCATACACCAAGATCAGAACAATAATAATGACAAAATTATAATAATATTGACAAAATGGCACCATTTGTTGAAAAGAATTCCAAATGTCTAAACAGTGGTTTCTTTTTTCCATACACCCTGACTAGAACACAGCCTTTCTTTCCTTAAAATGCAAAGCCAATGTATTATTTAAGGTTACTTAAAACAATCAGATAAATACCAAGTAAAGTTAAAAAAAATTCACTTCTACTGACCTTGTAAGAATGTAAGGCGAAAATGAAGCCGGATTATCCTGCTCTGAAAAGAGGGGCATAGATCCTCCCATTATCCACAGACGAAAGTACAGAACAACGATCACCTTTGGAGAAAGGAAGATTTGCTGAGAAAATTGTTGCTTGTTGGAAATAAGCCCTGTCTTTATGGAAAATACTTTCAGATGCTTTACAAATATTGTGTCCTACAAGCACATTTTCTAGTGAGCATTTTTATAAAATCCTATCATTGAAGATGAGTAGGAAAGATGGAAATAGGTAGAGGAGAGAGAAAACAACCAAGGTGATGAGGAAAAGGCACATAAATCTTAATAACAGCTGTCAGTTTCCAGCAGTTATTAGTTCTCATCCATTGCTATCCACTACAGCAAATGAAGGTCAGTGGAACTTGGTGTGCTGCCGTCCATGGGGTTGCGTATGGCTGAACAACAACAAGATCCCCTACATGTGAACTTCAAGTTGTGAAATTTCAAAGATGCGAACATGCATTAGCATGTCTAATCACGTAAGTCAGTTCACATGTCTGGTGTACACTGTCGTGTCGTGTCCACAAGTGGTTGTGCTTTTATGCACTTTTGTTGTTGTTGTTTTCTAGTTGCTAAGTCATGTCCAATTGTTTGCAACCCCATGGACTGTAGACCGCCAGGCTCTTCTGTCCATGGGATTTTCTAGGCAAGAATACTGGAGTGGATTGCCACTTCCTTCTCCAGGGGATCTTTCTGACCCAGGGATTGAACCCATGTCTCCTGCATTGGCAGGTGGATTCTTTATCATTGAGCCATGTGGGAAGCCACTATGTAGGAACATTAATATATAGTCACTAAGATATATCTAAATTCATATTTAGTTCTTATTCTTTTAAAACAAACAACTGTATAGTATTGTATAAAAAACAGTAGTACCATACCATCTCCCACCTTTTCTCCCTCCTCCAGACAGTACCCTTCTAGCCTGTTTGCTCAATGCCAGCCGCTGTATGCCAGTTGTTGTACTGTACTACTCTACTTTTCAAGGTACTGTAAGATTAAATATGTTTCCCTTTTTTGTGTTTTTTTAAAGTATCATTTGCATGAAAAGTATAAAACTATCACTGTACAGTACTATATGGCCTAGCTGGGTACCTAGGCTACCTTCATTGGACTTACAAAAAAGTGGACTTAAGGAACACGCTCTTGGAATGGAATTCATTCATATGTAGGGGACTTACTGTAAAGACTTTTCCACCTGAGGCCTCCCAGTCCTAGAGGAAGATGAGGAATCTGAAGCTTAAAGGTAATCTGCCCAGAATCCAACAGCTAGTAAACTACCGGATCTAGGAGTTGGACTCATGTCACTGGGCTCCAATGCCCTGTGTCTTAACCATTGGTCTCATACAACCCTATGAAACTTCAGCTACAGTAGATGATACTTCTGTGCCCTGAACAAACACATTTGGAAATGTTCCAACCCTCAAATGCTCTGAAGCCGACCACCCACACAGAGTTATTTCAACAACCCCAAGAAACAACTTTTGTGCCACTCAGTGGAATTTTATCATGGAATGGAGCTATCCCGTTCCAAAGATAGGTTGAGAAAACCAGAGGCCAAAGACACTTCAGTAGGGATGACATTTGTTTATAGAATTCACCCACATAGACCTTCTAGATGCAATTCTCATTTTAGCAGGACCAATTATGTTGTGTCTGTCAGAGTCAGAGGGAAATCTCTGCTTCACTAAAAGCTAAAAGATTAATATGAGGAGGGAATTAAGGCTGGATTTTTCCCCAAGGAATATCACTGACTTATTTCGTGAATGCTTTTTTATATAAGTGACCCCAAATCCAAATCCAAAATCCAAAAATCTAAAATGAACATACTGTGTCAGTCAAAAGCATATCAGCAGTAAATAATGCCTAAGAAGAAATTAAAAATCATTTTAATTAACACTCACATAAACTAAATTTAAAATTTTAAAGATATTGCAATGGAAAATGTCAACTATAAAAGTAACAGGAAAAATATCCTGAAAGAATATGAATTCCCTAAACTACTAAGAGGTAACAGAATATGTCATCCCCAAATATGCTACTTTGACATATAGGTAGTTTTGAACTGAAAGCAATTAAGACTCAAGAGACTTATGAAAAGCTTTTTACCTCTCCATTAACTGCCTAAATGAAATAACTGTTCTATAGCAGGAAGTACAGGGCATCACAGCAGTACTGTCAAGTTCTTGCATTCCCAAACAACACAAAGAATAAAAATCACTTCTGAAATGAAAGTTGAATGTCTTTATTCTATGCAAAGATACTGGGGCATTCTTTAGAGAAATCTTCTGCCCCTTTTGCTGAAATTGTCCAGTCAAAGCTCTCCATCTCATTCAGTTTTTGCACACCTTCTTGCTTTGTTCAGTTGAGTTCAGTTGCTCAGTTGTGTCCAACTCTTTGCGACCCCATGGACTGCAGCATGCCAGGCTTCCTTGTCCTTCACCAACTCCGAGAGCCTACTCAAACTCATGTCCATCACATTGGTGATGCCATCCAACCATCTCATCCTCTATCGTCCCCTTCTCCTCCCGCCTTCAATCTTTCCCAGCAACAGGGTCTTTTCCATTGAGTCAGTTCTCATCAGGTGGCCAAAGTATTGGAGTTTCAGCTTCAGCATCAGTCCTTCTAATGAATATTCAGGACTGATTTCCTTTAGGATGGACCGGTTGAATCTCCTTGCAGTCCAAGGGACTCTCAAGAGTCTCCTCCAACACCACAGTTCAAAAGCATCAATTCTTTGGTGCTCAGCTTTCTTTATAGTCCAACTCTCACATCCATACATGACTACTGGAAAAACTATAGCTTTGACTAGATGGACCTTTGTTGACAAAGTAATGTCTCTGCTTTTTAATATGCTGTTTAGGTTGGTTATAGATTTTCTTCCAAGGAGCAAGTGTCTTTTAATTTCATGGCTGCAGTCACCATCTGCAGTTCTTAAACATGCCTTAATGTTGATTTAAAATATCATTAATTGTTAATATTACAATTTAAAAACATTTTCATAAGTTTCCTATCAAACTTCATTATAATTCTGGACTTGGAATTTACGAAAAACAGCAACAGCATAAGAGACTGATCTCCTAATTTCTTTGAATAGAAGCATTCAACTGTGTAAGAAGATGACTGATGTGATAGTCACTGAAGATCAGGACCAAGAACCCCTATCTTTTCTGTATGCACCTTCTGTTTGCTCTTCCTACCAAGAGTGGAGCCAACTTCCCCTTCCTTTAAATCTGGTCTTGTGACTTGTACTGAACAAAAGGATCTAGTGGAAACTTCACAGGTCTTGCAACATTTAGTTTGTTCTAGAATCCAGTTGTCAGGTTGTAAATAGATCCTGTCCATCCAACTAGAGAGAGTAGCCACAGAGAGAGGCCTAAGAGGATGAGTTATCACAGAGAGGTTACCTGCTCTGACTCATAACTGCACACACTTGCTTGAGTAATCCCAGCCAAAAATATAGGAGAACCAGCCAGCTGGATGTGACCCAAACTAAAGCATTTAGGGCAGCTAATATGGTGGTTTTGTTTTAAGCCACTACATTTTGGGTGTTTTGTAATGCAGGAACAGATAATTGACACAGCCAGGTTTGTGTTGCAGAAACAACTCAGCAACAGCATCCTAAAAAGGACTCACAAAGCACAGTTCATGCTGTTGGTGTCACTGAACTCACATATCCCTAGAATGCTTCCATGCGTACATTCCAAGGCCTTGTAACACTTATGGTATGTAAACTGTTTGATCTTAAGATCATATTGTTAGGCTCGATTGCTGATTCTATTAAGCAATCTGGATCATGTCTCTGAGTCAAAGTAAAATATTTCTTATTAGATATTTTAAAAGCATATATGTACTTACATAACTTATGACCAAAGTGGCTCTTTTTAAGAAGGGCCTCATGGTAAGCAGGAAATTTCTATTGCTGCTTGCTGTCAGATACCTGAAACAGAAAAGAAAAAGCATATTAAATAAGTGTCAGAGTTCACTACATGTAACATTTTCTTTTCACTGTGAATAGGTTCTAGCTCAAAAGGAGGTTGGAAAAGATAGCCGCAAAGAGCATGGTTTCTGGAACAGACCATGCAGGTTTCAATCCCCAGCTCTGTTTCTTTCTGTCTGGAAGATTTTGGACAAGTTTTTTTTTTTAATCCATTTGCACATCTATTTTTTTCATTTATAAAAGAGGGGATAAGAGTAGTGTCTATTTCACAGGAAAGTTGTGAAGAATAATAAGCTATACAATAATACAGGGAATACAACCTAGTACAATTAGCTATAAATATTACTATCCTACCTAACCCCAAATAACAGAAGTATTCTGGCAACTATTAATATATGATGACCCTAGTCACAGGGACGATCCTAAACAAAATAAGAGTTCATTTGCCTATTGAATGTAACTTGAGAGGGACAGTGTCTTTCACCCACAAAACATCTCACAAATGTTTTACCCCTAAAAAAAAGATGCTAAGGTTGTAAGAGATTAAGTAACTTATCCAAAGTAACAAAGTTAAAGTTATTGGGCTTCCCCAGCAGCTCAGTAGTAAAGAATCTGCCTGGCAATGCAGGAGATGCAGGTTCAATCCCTGGCTCAGGAAGGTCCACTGGAGGAGGGCATGGCAACCCACTCCAGTATCCTTGCCTGGAAATCCCATGGACAGAGAAGCCTGTCAGGCTACAGCCCATGGGGTTGCAAAAGAGTCAGACAGGACCGAGTGACTGAACAACAACAAGAGAAAAACAAAGTTATGAACATCAGTGGTCAGATCAGACCTCATGAATATGCAACAGAAAATTACTTCATGTGCCTATGACCCTTGGAACCAAACCAGGTAATGAGAATGCCACTTCTTTAGGGGCAGCAACTTGTGTGGAGCCTGCATCTGCCACTGTACAAAGTGGAAGCACTAAATGTCCACACAGAAGACATGTGATTGGCTGGTTTTAATAAAGATGATCACAGGGAAGGAAGAGAAAGCTGTCAACAAACTTCCACAGAAAAACTTAAAGCAAGTCCTTTTCACCTACAGACAAATTTCTGCATTTTAAAATACAAACTGTAGGGAAAAAATCAAACCGCATAATCCAGCAAACATTTCCCCACCTCATCCTTATTTTCCTGGCCCTTTCTCACTTTTTGCTTTTACTTTTTTTAGTCTAATTTTTCCTCAAAGGCATCCTCCTCAATAATTTCTTAAAATCTGTATATGAATGTGTTATCTTCACACAGTAAGGATGTTCTACAAAAAGAAAGCTTCACTTGTGAGACCTGAGTGGGTTCAGTCAGTCAGTCAGTCAGTCAGTTCAGTCACTCAGTTGTGTCTGACTCTTTGTGACCCCATGAATCACAGCACGCCAGGCCTCCCTGTCCATCACCAACTCCCAGAGTTTACTCAAACTCATGTCAATCGAGTCAGTGATGCCACCCAGCCATCTCATCCTCTGTTGTCCTCTTCTCCTCCTGCCCCCAATCCCTCCCAGCATCAGGGTCTTTTCCAATGAGTCAACTCTTCGCATGAGGTGGCCAAGGTACTGGAGTTTCAGCTTCAGCATCAGTCCTTCCAATGAACACCCAGGACTGATCTCCTTTAGGATAGACTGGTTGGATCTCCTTGCAGTCCAAGGGACTCTCAAGAATCTTCTCCAACACCACAGCTCAAAAGCATCAATTCTTCGGCACTCAGCTTTCTTCACAGTCCAACTCTCACATCTATACATGACCACTGGAAAAACCATAGCCTTGACTAGACGGACCTTTGTTGGCAAAGTAATGTCTCTGCTTTTTAATATGCTGTCTAGCTTGGTCAGTATCTCACAAAAAAATGTCTAACTTGGCCTCCTTACAAAATACATGTGCTTCCCATTTTGTAACAGCTAAATGTGTCCAAGTGGCTCTGTAAGGAGAAAACAGTATCACTCTGAGGCAGATCCCTTCCTTCCTGCTTTCCTTTTCTTTTTCCAAAAAGCAATTCACAGTCACCTTTTAGCAAGCTCTGGACTGGATGCACCCCCAAGCACGACGTTTGAATCCTTTGTTCTCCCTTAGCCCTCAAGAGAGAGCCGGCGAGGAGGAAGGTCAGGGATACTGTCAGCTTTCATGACACTGGTGATCTCTTCCACCCTAAAATGGGCTTGAGAGAGTCCATCACCTCCTGAAACTGTACACGAGATTTCACATATGTTTGCATCTGTGCATTTCTCTGAAGCAAAGTCCTTGGCTTTGATCTTCAGTGTCTGCTCGGGTCTGTGATTCCAAAACGGTTAAAGCCCTGCTCTGGGCCTTTCCTTAGTTTTGCCTCTACCATCACTGTTATTTTCAGACCAATTCAACAAAGACCAACCGTGGACATTTCTACTATTCCTTGACGGGATGTGGACAATTGGCAGCAGGAAGGCAAAGGGAATGGCAGTGTGGGAAGGAAAAGGGCTGGAGTGGCAACACGTCTGGATGAAAAACCCCTTCTTGGATTGGCCTGTTTTTAGAAACTACACTTCTCAGGTTTCCCCTGTTGCTTGTTTATTTTAACACAGTGGAAAAATTAGGAGCGGTTTCCTCTCTATAAAACAAATCATAGGGTTTTAGAAGTCAAACTTAGGTAATTGGTATTTTGTTTCACTGAAAGCTCAATATGATGGCTAGTTCAGTGAGATATACTTAAAAGAGCCCCTTTGTTTGGAAATTCTCCCTCCATGAAAAACTCTATTTCTGTAAAAAAGTACCAAATAATTTACGCTTAAAATGTAACAAAGCCTAGGATGATACAGAGAACAGTGGTTGAAAAAAAATGACCTTTCAAGATCTCTGTTTCCAGCTGTTGACCAAAACTAAACAAGAAAATGAGCCAAAATGACATGGTCCCCTTTTTTGGTAAACACTAGGTCAGAGGCTGAGATTCCTAAGTTCATACAGAGAGCTGAATTTTCTGCAACTCCTTTCCCTCTCCTTCCTACTATAAAAATTGGATAGTAGAATTTTTCCTCCTTAGTCCACAACACCTGTGAATTAGAACCAAACAACAACAAATAGTAGCAATAGTAAAAATAGTAAACAATATGTCAGACACAAATATAAGTGAAATAAATGTACTAATCCCTTTACAATTTCTTTGTAATTTCAACAATTCCTTGAGGAAGAACATTATAACTCCTTTTCAATAGAGGAAGATACTGAAAAATTAGAACTAATACTTAACCATAATATCAGATTACCTCAGCTACTCATTTCAATCACAGGCTAATATAGCTGAGTGTACCTTGCAAACACAAAGAACTATGCAAATGTCATCATTGATAATTTTCAACTTCACTTAAATTCTCCACTATTTTCCCTGCAAAGCCAGAGAACATGCCAACAACAAAACTGAACCACTGAGGAAACCACTAGAATAGGAAGCAAGAGTCCATGATTCTATCCCTGTGCTTCCAGCTAATCTCTCACATTCAGTTCAGTTCAGTCACTGAGTCGTGTCCGACCAACTCTTTGCGACCCCATGAATCGAAGCACGCCAGGCCTCCCTGTCCATCACCAAATCCCGGAGTTTACTCAAACTCATGCCCATCAAGTCAGTGATGCCATCCAGCCATCTCATCCTCTGTCGGCCCCTTCTCCTCCTGCCCCCAATCCCTCCAGGCATCATGGTCTTTTCCAATGAGTCAACTCTTTGCATGAGATGGCCAAAGTATTGGAGTTTCAGCTTCAGCATCAGTCCTTCCAATGAACACCCAGGACTGATCTCCTTTAGGATGGACTGGTTGGATCTCCTTGCAGTCCAAGGGACTCTCAAGAGTCTTCTCCAACACCACAGTTCAAAAGCATCAATTTTTCGGCACTCAGCTTTCTTCACAGTCCAACTCTCACATCCATACATGACCACTGGAAAAACCATAGCCTTGACAAGACGGACCTTTGTTGGCAAAGTAGTTGGTACAAATCTACAGGGGTTTCATTTCCTTCCTACATCAGTGATAGTTAACTAAATGGTTTCAAGGTCACTTTCAGGTCTAAAATACCATGATCCTTGGATGTTCTCACCAACTTATGACATCAAAGATGACAACTAAAGAAAAACAGAAAAATTACTGAAAAATTTTAAAAGGAACACCAAGTGATAAAAGTGAAACAAATATTAAGGTGAAGCAAAAAGATGATTCCTTCACTTTTAGGTAGACCTTTGATAATTTGCTGTTGCACATTAAAAAAATACATTAACATTAGTCTGGGGTAGTAGCATTATCAAGTTCTGTATTTTTAACAATTTCTGATATTAGGAAAATAAAAGCAAAAGATCAAGACTATCCAAAATAAATGTTCTAAACTGTGCTCCCCACGCCCTAATTTTTCCGACTGCAAACTTACTAGCTACTAACATCTACCTCCCTAGTTAATCATGTTCAAATATTCATAGCTAAATGAGTCTTCTTCCTGAAGTTACCCTCCATAGCTACTCAGTCCTCAAATCCCACTGAGAGATCTCAGCTGAGACCAGGACAACCAGCCATCCAAAGCTGTGAGCTGCTTTTTTTTTTTTTTTTTTTAGGAAAGGCTCTTTGCAGGAAAGATCTCTCTGCAGGAGGTCCTTTTGTCTTGTCACTTTAGCAAAGCTATATTTTAACTAAACTCTGGCCCTAAAACACCTTTCAAATTTTTGATCACAGAATACTTTGCCTAATCTGTTGGTTCTTTCCTTAGATCAAAGAAATAGAAATGAATAATATGTAACTAACAGATGACAGATCTCTTCCCCAGCCTCCCCTTCAGGACTCTCACAAGTAAACTGTGAGAATAAGATAGCATCTAAAAAAAGATCTCAGGGGGGATCGGGATGGGGAATACATGTAATCCATGGCTGATTCATGTCAATGTATGGCAAAAACCACTACAATATTGTAAAGTAATTAGCCTCCAACTAATAAAAATAAATGGAAAAAAAAAAAAGAAAAAAATTTAAAAAGATCACACAAGGAGTCGACAAGCCTGCTCACAGTGGGGGATGGTGATGACTCTAACCTCCTATCTCGATTACTTCCCCTTTTTCCCTTGAAAGTCTTTCATGGCCACACAGAAACTTCATAGATGGTTTTGGGACACTAGTCCACCTTTCTTCCAGATTGCCAGTTGTTTGATTAGAGCAACTATTTCCCTTCTAACAGCACTCATTCCTTGTATCCAGATCTGAGTTTGGTAACAAAGTAACCAACCCATAAACTTGAGGGTAAAATGAATGCTTATTATTTTAAGTCATTGAACTTTGTTAACATAGAATTGTTGTGTTAATAGATAGCTGATATATCATAGCAAGATGACCAATAAATGCGTATGGACTCAAATAAAATTTTAAATATGCTTATATGCCTCTGCTCAACCTCTTTTCTTTGTCTGTATTTTCCTTACCCTCCAGTACGAGACTGGATACAAAATAAAAACTCACAACTTGGGATGTAGATAGCAAGCTGAAGGAGTCCTGGTGGTTATATGAGAATATTACATTAGATTTTCTGGTTCTTCTCAAAAACCTCCTAATTTTTTGCCTAAACAACAGCTGCAGTGGCAAACATCTCAGCTACAAGTTATTACCATTCAATAATAAACCAATAAATTATTTAAAAACTATAAACAAAATTACTTCAGTAACATCTGTCATACTAACTTAATCTCTCTTTGCTCCTTCAAGGTAATGAAAAAGATTAATAGTCACATCAGTCAGTCAGTCAGTTCAGTTGCTCAGTCTTGTCCAACTCGTTGTGATCCCAGAGACTGCAGCACGCCAGGCTTCCCTGTCCATCACCAACTCCCAGAACTTGCTCAAGCTCATGTCCATCAAGTCGGTGACACCATCCAACCATCTCATCCTCTGTTGTCCTCTTCTCTTCCTGCCTTCAATCTTTCCCAGAATCAAGGTCTTCTCCAAAGAGTCAGTTCTTCTCATCAGGTGGCCAAAGTATTGGAGTTTCAGCTTCAACATCAGTTCTTCCAATGAACAATCAGGATTGATTTCCTTTAGGACTGACTGGTTTGATCGCCTTGTAGTCCAAGGAACTCTCAAGAGTCTTCTCCAACACCACAGTTCAAAAGTATCAACTCTTCAGTGCTCAGCTTTCTTTATGGTCCAACTCTCACACCCATACATGACCACTGGAAAAACCATAGCTTTGACTAGATGGACCTTTGTCAGCAAAGCAAAATCTGTTTTTTAATATGCTATCTAGGTTGGTCATGGTTTTTCTTCCAAGGAGCAAGCATCTTTCAATTTCATGGCTGTAGTCACCATCTGCAGTGATTTTGGAGCCCCCAAAAATAGTCTCTCACTGTTTCCATTGTTTCTCCATATATCTGCCATGAAGTGATGGGACTGGATGCCATGATCTTAGTTTTTTGAATGGTGAGTTTTAAGCCAGCTTTTTCACTCTCCTCTTTCACTTTCATTAAGAGGTTCTTTAGTTCCTCTTCCCCTTTTGCCATAAGGGTAGTGTCATCTGCATATCTGAGGTTATTGGTACTTCTCCTGGCAATCTTGATTCCAGCTTGTGCTTCATCCAGCCCAGCATTTTGCATGATACACTCTGCATATAATTTAAATAAACAGGGTGACAATATACAGCTTAAAGTACTCCTTTCCCAATTTGGAACCAGTCCATTGTTCCATGTCCGGTATTCTAACTGTTGTTTCTTGACCTGCATACAGGTTTCTCAGGAGGCAGGCAAAGTGGTCTTGCATTCCCATCTCTTTAAGAATTTTCCACAGTCATATAATATCACCAAAAACAGAAAGAAAGAAAAATAATTTGAATCCAGAGATTTTTAGGAGTTTAGAAATCCTGATTCTCTTTGAAACAGAGACAGAAAAGATCTCACAGTTGACCAAAGTAACAAAGACTTCGCTCACACTAGAAAAGATGAAAAGATTAACAAAAACAACAAAAGAAATTTAAACAGTCTTCAGTTTCTCTCTTTGATGCACTCTCTCTGAACCCATAACTTGCCTCCTCTATACATCAATAACCAATGGCATTCTATAGAGGAGCAGAACTATCTTTTGGTGTCTTCTTTGATTTTCAAATGCAGATTCTAAAGGGAAGGAGCTATTTTAAGACAATGAATAATTTCTAAGTTCAATCTACTCAGAAGCCCAAATTGACTTTCAATACCCCAACACCTGTGGTAAAATTTCTTCTTGAAGTTTTAAACTCTTAATTCAGCATGCTACTTACAAAGAAACATCTACTTAGATTATCACACACAGAACAGTGGAAATACCGACAGAGAAAGGAAAGGGGGATATGATTTCAGTTCTCTTAACCATTCTGAAAATCAAAGATAGAATTGAAAGGGATCAAAACAGTTCAAGTGGTTTCACAGGTGAATAAAAATAAGCCCAGAAATGTTATTTGACTTGCCAAAGGTCACATCCCTTCAGGGTCAAAGGTCAATGAGTTTAGGCTTCATTAATTTAGTCAGAGGGGCTAATTTATATTGCTGCTGCAATGAATTTAGTCAGAGGAACCAATTCTTATTCTTTCTACATATAAAGCAAAAATTCGGTTTTGGTGATTATCACTCTTGCTTGTTGTCTAAGTTCTAGGTTAGTTTCAATTCATTAAAAATGGGCTTCGCAGGTGGCACGAGTGGTAAAGAGCCCGCGGAACCTGGTAGGGTACATTCCATAGGGTCTGACAGAGTTGGACACAACTGAAGCAACTTAGCATGTGTGCATACACATTAAAAATAGGAGATACATAATGCATTTAATATATGTCAGTCACTGTGCTAAGTGACTTTATCATTTCATTTAATCCGCATCCCAGTACTGTGAGTCCAAACTTGTTCCCATCTTGTGAGTGAGGCTGAAGGAAGTACTCACTCCAGATCTCAAAGCTGGCAAGTGGCAGAGGTGAGTTGTTGTTGCTCAGTTGCGTCCAACTCGTTGCTACCCCACAGACTGCAGCATGCCAGACTTCCCTGTCCTTCACCATCTCTTAGAGCTTGTTCAAGCTCATGTCCATTGAGTTAGTGATGCCATCAAACCATCCTGTCCTCTGTCACCCCCTTCTCCTCCTGCCTTCAATCTTTCCCAGCATCAGGGTCTTTTCTAATGAGTTGGCTCTTTACATCAGGTGGCCAAACTAACGGAGCTTTGGATTCAGCATCAGTCCTTCCAATGAACATTCAGGATTGATTTCCTTAAGGACTCACTGATTTGATCCCCTTGCAGACCAAGGAACTCTCAAGAGTCTTCTCCAACACCACAGTTCAAAAGCATCAATTCTTTGGCGTTCAGCCTTCTTGATGGTCCAGCTCTCACATCCATACATGACTACTGGAAAAACCATAGCTTTGACTAGAAGGACCTTTGTTGGCAAAGTAATGTCTCTGCTTTTCAATATGCTGTCTAGGTTGGTGATAGCTTTTCTTCCAAGGAGCAAGCATCTTGTAATTTCATGTCTGCAGTCACCATCTGCAGTGATTTTGGAGCAGATGTGAGACCCAAGCCCAAATCCACAGCACCCACTACGTGATAAGGCCTAAACATAAACTGGAGCTGCTTATTCAGCACACTTACAACATAGATCATTTATTAAACAACATTTCTGCATGTTAACAGCAAAATGACTTCTAATTAATTAAAAATGATAAAGTTTACAAACTTCAATGCCTTCATCCATTTGTATAAAGGTTTTTCATACCAATGAACAGTCTGAGGCAGTGAATACTTCTTGAGGGATCTTTGAAGAAGTATCTATTTAAAGGTTAATGTATGTAGTGGATGCCACAGGTCAAAATGCAAACTCCATATTCATTGGGCTGATTCAGAAACTCTAAATGAGAAGAAATAGCTACAAGAAGAAGGTGAGCAGGACTGAGAAGGTATGATATGATCAGCCAACTCCACAGGAAGAAGCAGCAAGCAGAAACAGGGAGATAAGGATGCCCCAAGGGAGGCACAATGAAATTGACATCTGAGGAAGAGCAAGAGTGAACTGGGTGAGGCGAAAAGGTGAAACACGCATCTACAGAGGCCTAGGAATGACATTCCTTCCCCAGTGAAAGAACTCCTTCCCCATCCCTTCTTTTGTACACCCCTCATAACCTGCTTGCCAAAGAAACCCAGAGCAGCAATTCCTCACCTGCCTGCCAGCTCTGCCTGAGAGCATGCGCACATGTGCCCACTTGCTCAGTTGCATCCAACTCTTTGTGACCCATGGACTGTAGCCTGCCAGGCTCTTCTGTCCACGGGATTCTCCAGGTAAGAATACTGGAGTGGGTTGCCATTTCCTATTCCAGGAGATCTTCCTTACCCAGGGATCGAACTCGAGTCTCTTGTGTTTCCTGCTCTGGCGGGCAGATTCTTTACCATTGAGCCACCTGGGAAGCCTCCTCTAAGAGTGTATCCTTGTTTAAATAAACTTTCACTTTACTTTCTTAACCACTCTACTTCATCTTTGAATTCTTTCACAGTGAAGAAAGAACCTCAAATTCACCAGCAACAGGACCACATCACTACAGGCCTTATCCCATTATGGGATTTGGGCTTTGTTCTGATGGCCCTGAGCAGCACATGAAGGGCTTTAGGCAGAGATGACCTAATCTGATTTCTAGAAGAGGAGCATCAGCATTGTGTGACATTGGTATTGTATCCACACTGAGATCTGTAACAAAGAACAAAGGGCTCAAAAGCCCAAATGGGCAAATGATGGACAGAATTTATTCTGGAAGTTTCTGAGATATCAAATTTAGATGGGAAGATCTAATCCACATTACCAGGGAGACCGTTCATAAGGATAAACAAGAAAAGCTTGTGTTGTTATATCCACTTAGCCACATGATTTAGGTGTTCAGTTTCTTCTTAACATACTTTTAAGTTTATGTTAATCAGCCATTAATGTAGTGCTGGTATAAAATCTTTTTACTAACTAGGATATTCAATTTGCCAAAATAAGAACTTATTACAAGAAGATGTGTTAACCAGGTCCAAGCTCACTCCGCTCGCCATACAACAGGCCAATGAATCCGAGAGACAAGGTACTGAGGCAAGAAAGAGACTTTAATTGAGGAGCTAGCAGACTGAGAAGATGAGGCTAGTGCCTCAAAACAGCCAACTCATTGGGGTCTGGATGTCAGGTTCTTTAATAGATCAGAGAGGAAGAAGCAATGAGGTACTAAAGTCAAAAGGCAGAATAGAGAGGGAGAGACAGTGGGGAAGTAGAGTGAAAGGGTCTTCAGTCTTGCAAAACATCTCCAAGTGAATGGCCAGCCAGCCTTTGGAAGGGGTCTATTAATCTCTTCTATTCACAGGTGAAGAAAGTGAAATTCACTCAGTCATGTCTGACTCTTTGCTACCCCATGGACTGTAGCTTGACAGGCTCCTCTGTCCATGCAGTTCTCCAGGCCAGAATATTGGGGTGGGTAAGTCGCTCTTTCTCTAGGGGATCTTCCCAACCCAAGGATCAGACCCAGGTCTCTGGCCTTGCAGGTGGATTCTTTACTGTCTGAGCCACCAGGTAGGTTGGGGCAATTTATCTATGAGCTGAACAAAGGCACTTTACAATCAGGCAGAGGAGCAGGGTCCTCCAGACAAGGTGTACAAAAGCAACGAAAAGCAAGTCAAAGAAACAATATACAACATGGTATCAGAATTGGCTTCCTCCCTGCATCAGATGCATATTAAATATTTTTATGGCATTTTCTACGTCAAAAGGTTTTTCAATCCAGTCTAACATTTAATCCTCGAAAGATCCACATGCAGTTGGCAGAACAGACAGCACTGGCCCCATCTTACAGATTGAGACCTAGTGAATCCAAACCAATAGATGCCCAATTCTATGTCTTTTATCTGTGCTTGTGGTCTCCTCTCCAATGACGCTGAAAGGCAACATTTGCTATAGGTTGTTGTGCAAACTTGCTGCACACTGGAGTCTTTAAGAAATCCATGGAAATGAAATCACTGCTAATTGCAATACATGTTTGTACAGATACACAAGTAAACTTTTACACTAAGAAAAAGATTAAAAACAAACAATAATAATACTTTCTGGTTTTATCCCCTGTATTGGGATAAATGGGGCTTATCTGGTGGCTCAACAGATGCAATGCTGGAGACCTGGGTTCCATCCCTGGGTTGGGAAGATTCCCTGGAGAAGGAAATAACAACCCACTCCAGTATTCTGGCCTGGAAAATCCCATGGACAGAGGAGCCGCAGGCTAGAGTACACGGGGTTGCCAAGAGTCGAACACGACTCAGCGACTAAACAACAATTAAGAAAAACAGGCTGATAAATCAAGTATAGTTAAGCTAGTGAAAAGCAGTATTTGCTATTGGACTGTCCTGGTAAGCTGAAGAAACACACATTCTGTTAACAACAATAATAGTAGTGAAAGTTCACTGTGCATAGTTCTTATGTGTATAACCCTTAGCACATTCCTATCAGCTGTAAACTCTCAGTATCTTCCTCTCACATGGAGAAACTGAGGCAGAAATGGTCAAGTAACTTGCCCCAAGGTCCCACATGTAGGAAGCAAGAAGATTCAGGATAGAAAGTTCACCCTGTGACCTTACCACCAACTCTGCTACCTTTTAGTCATTGCCAACTAAATCTGTTTTCACCTTCCAGGGGTATGCTTAAATTTCAAAAACTACTCTCAGAAGTACAAACATATCAGTTACATGTTTTAAAGGATGTTAATTCAAGATACCAGAAGATACTGGATTAATTCAGGAAATTAACAAAAAAGCTGCTACAACTATATCACTATGAAAAATGACAAGTTATTCCAACAACAATATTTTTATTATATAAGTTTCAGGTGTATTGCATTATAGTTCAACATCTGTATACACTACAGAGTAATCACCGCTACAAGTCTAGTTATCATCCATCACCATACAGTTGACCCCCATCACCCGTTTCCCCTACCCTCCAACTCCTCCTCTCCTCTGGCTGATACAATTAATCTGTTTTCTGTATCTATGCTTGTTTTTATTTTTTGCTTATTCATTTCTTTTTAAAATAATTCCACAAGTGAAATCATACATTACTTTTGTCTTTTATTTATCTGATTTATTTCACTTAGCAAAATACCCTCAAGAAGGTCCAAATGGCAGGATTTCATTCTTTTTAATGACTGAGTAGTATTTGCTGAAAGCTTAGATTGCTTCCATATTTTGGCTATTGTAAACAATGCTGCAATGAACAGAAGGGTGCATCAATTTTTTTGATTTAATGTTTTTGTGATATTCAGATAAATATCCACAAATAGAATAGGTGGATCATATAGCAGTTCTATTCTTAATTATTTTGAGGAATCTCCATACTGTTTTGTATAATGGCTGCACCAATTTACAGACCACCAATAATGTACAAGGGTTCCCTTTTCTCCACATTCTTTTCAACATTTTGCTATATCTTGTTTTTTTAATATGTCATTCTAATAGGTGGGAGGTGATATTTCATTGTGATTTTGATTTCATTTACCCGATAACGTTTTTTTTTTTTTTTTTTTAACCTGATAACTATTGATGTTGAAGATTTTCCCATGTGCCTGTTGGTCATCTTGAGTAAGATGTCAATTCAGATCCTCTCTCTAATTTTTTAATTGGGTTGCTTGCTTTCCTGTTGAGTTTTATGAATTCTTAATTTATCTTGGATATTAACCCATTATTGCATATATAATTTGCAAATATCTTCTCCTGTTCCGTAGGTTGCCTATTTGTTTCTATGACAGTTTCTTTCACTATACAAAGGCTTTCCGTTTGATTTAGTCCTGTTTATTTTTTATTTTGTTTTATTTTGTATTTGTATTTTTTATTTTGTTTATTTTTTATCTTGCCTGTGGAATCATATCCATAAAACATTGTTAAGACCAATATCAATGAAGTTACTGCCTGTGTTTTCTTCTGGGAATTTTATAGTTTCAGGTCTTACCTTCAAGTCTTTAATCCACTTTGACTTGATTTCTGTGCATAGTGTAAGATAATGGTCCAATTTGATTTTTTTTTTTGCATGTGACTGTTCAGTTTGCCCTACATCACTTATTGAAGAGACTGTCCTTTCTCCACTGTATGTTGTTCTTTGCTCTTTGTTGTAGATTTATTGTCTATGGATGACTGGGTTTATTCCTTGACTCTCAATTCTGTTCCACTGATCTATGTCTGTATTTGTGCCAGTATCTTACAGTTTTGATTAATATAGCTTCATAGTATAGGTTGAAATCAAGATGTGTGATAACTCCAGCATTGTTCTTCTTGCTCAACATTATTTCGGCTAACGGGGGTCTTCTGTGTTTCCATACAAATTTTAGAATGATTTTTTTCTAGTTCTGTGAAATTTGCCATTGAAATGTTGATAAGGATTGCACCAAATTTGTAGATTGCTTTGGGTAATACAGATACTTCAATAAAATTAATTCCTGAAGTCCCTGGACATGAAATATCTTTCCATATTTTGTATCTTGCTCAATTTCTTTCATCAGTATCATAGCTTTCAGTGTACCGGTCTTTTATCTCCTTGGTTAAATTTATTCCTAATGTTTAATTTTTTTTGATGCAACTGTAAATAGAATTATTTTCTTAATTTCCCTTTATCACAGTTCATTATTAGTGTATGAAAACAACAGATTTCTGTACATTGATTTTATATCCTGTAACTTTACTGAATTCATTTATTAGTTCCAAAAGTTTTTTGGTGCAGTCGAGAATTTTCTTCCCCAGTGGCTCAGCAGTAAAGAATCCGCCTGCAGTGCAGGAGACATAGGTTCTATCTCTGAGTCAGGAAGATCCCCTGGAGAAGGAAATAGCAACCCACTCCAGTCTTCTTGCCTGGGAAATCCCACGGACAGAGGAGCCTAGTGGGCTACACAGTCCATGGGGGTGCATAAGAGTTGGACAATGACTTAGTAATTCACATCATCTGTGAATAGTGACAGATTTACTTCTTCCTTTCCAATATGGATGCCTTTTTAATTTTTTTTGTCGTTGTTATATAACTGTTGTGACTAGGATGTCCAATACTTTGTTGAATGAAAGCAGTAAGAGCTGACATCCTTGCTTTGTTCCTAATCTTAGAGAAAGCACTCTCAGCTTTTCACTGTTGAGTATGATATTAGCTATAGGTTTGTCATATATGGCCTCTATTATGTTGAAGTACATTCCCGCTATACCCACTTTGTTGAAAGATTTTATCACAAACGGATGTTGAATTTTGTCAAATGCTTTTTTCCAACTAATGAGATGATCATATAATTTTATACTTCATTTTGTTATTGTAGTATATCTTGTTGACTGATCTATATGTTGAATGATCCCTGCTTCCTTGGAATAAATCCCACCTTATCGTGGTGTATGATCCTTTGAATATATTGTTAGATTTGCTTTGTTAATATTTTCTTGAGGAGTTTCCCATCTATGTTCATCAAAGATATTAGCCTGTAATTTTCTTTTTTTTTATGATGTCATTGTCTGTTTTTGGAACTAGGATAATGTTGGCTCTGTAAAATGCATTTGGAAGGTTTTCTACCTTTTCGGTTTTTTGGGAGAGTTTGAGAAGAATAAGCATTCAAGTTTCTTTAAATATATTATAGAATTTTCCAGTGAAGCTATTTGGTCCTGAGCATATGTTGTTAGGAGTTTTTTGATTATTGTTTAAAATTCCTTGTTAGGTAATGGGCCTATTTAGATTTTCTATTTCTTCATTATTCAGTCTTAGAAAACTATATGTTTATAAAAATTTATCCTTTTTTTTACTTTGCCCTATTTGTTGGTATATAATTGCTTGTAGTAATCTCTTAATGATTCTTTGTATTTCTGTGATATCAGTTGTAACTTGTCTTTCATTCCTGATTTTATTTATTTGAGCCCACTCTCTTTTTCTTGGTTAATCCAGCTAATAGCTTATTTATTTGGTTCATTTTTTTTCAAAAACAGCTCTCTGTTTCACTGATCTTTTCTATTTTTTAAGACTCTATTTCATTTACTTCCACTCTGATCTTTATTTCCTTCATTTGTTTTTCTCTTTTTAGCTCCTTTAGATGTAAATTTAGATTGTTTGCTTGGAATTTTTCTTGTTTCTTAAAGAAAGTTTTGCTCTGAACCTTCCTCTCAGAACCACTTTTGCTACATCCCACAGATTTTGATATGTTGAATTTATATTCTCTTTAGTCTCTAGGTTTCTTATTTTGCCTTTGATGCCTTTGATGACCTGTTGGTTATTCAGTAGCACACTGCTTAATCTCCAGATTTCTGGTTTTTTCCATTTTTTTCTTGTGATTGATCTCCAATTTCATACCACTGTAGTTGGAGAAGGTGCTTGATATGATTTCAATAGTCTTGAATTTATTCAGACTTGTTTTGTTATCTAGCATGTAATCTCTCTTAGAGAATGTTCCATATGTACTTGATAAGCATCTATACTCTGCTGTTTTTAGGAGGAAAATTCTCTATATACCTAGTTAAGTCAATGAGATTTAGTGTATCATTTATTTTGATGTTTATTGATTTTCTGTCCAGATGATCTATTCATTAATGTAAATGGAGTGTTATAAAGTCTTCTACTACTATTGTATTGCTTTCAATTTCTCCCTTAAGACTGTTAATATTAACTTTATACATCATGGTATCCTTTGGTTGAATGCATATATATTTATAAACATTAAATCTTCCCACTCAAGGAATGTCCCCTACGTGGGTGATATGTCCTTCAGCTGAGGTGGAGCTATGGCTGCTGCTGTGGCATGCTGGTGGCTAGGGCTGGCTCCCCAGATATTTGCAGGGCCTGGTGGACTATGAGACTTGGCTGTGCAGGGGTGGATGGGGTTCTTAGCAAGGCTTGTGCACTGGCGCTAACAGGCTAGATGGTGATTTCCAAAATGGTACCTACCAATGCCAGTATTAGCAAGGTAGCCTGAAGTCATACAAATGATCCCCACCATTGTCGTAGTTCTCAGGCAGTATTCCTCTCCAGCAGATGTTTCAAGCCTACTAAGTGGGTTCTTTTCACCTGTGTGTGTGTGTGTGTGTGTGTGTGTGTGTGTGTGTGTGTATGATCAGTTGCTTCAGCCATGTCAGACCCTGCGAACCTATGGATTGTAGCCTGCCAGGCTCCTCTGTCAATGGGATTCCTCAGGCGAGAATACTGGAATGGGTAACCATCACATTCCTCAGGGGATCTTCCCAACCCAGGGATCGAACCCAGGTCTCCTGTGTCTTCTGCTTTGCAGGTGGAGCCACAGGGGAAGCCCTTACCTATGTCCCGCACATTTTTAAATCTAGTGTTTTTACACTGGTTTTTTATTAGATGAGTCTATACACAAGCCCCTGTAAAGCACATTTCCATTCCCTGTAGCTCTATGGCTTTCCTGGATGTATTCCCAGTTGGTTTTCAAAGCCAGGTGTTTGGGGCCTCATCTTTCCTATACAGAATCAGAGGGTTGGGGCACCTGATGTGGAGTTTGGATCCCTGGCTCCTCAGGGAATCCAAGTGTCCTTTCACCCTTTATTATTATAGAGACTCAGTTCATCAAGTTTTCTGGTCCCTTTCAGAGGGAATTATTCTACATGTGATTATAGATTTGTTGTTTCCATGGGAGGAGATGAGTTCACGATCTTTCAATGCTGCCATCTTGAGCCCTCTCCCCAGCAATATTCAATTTAACAAGGTAAATAGTGAACACTAGAATCAACGTATGAAAGAAATAAATACATATGTTCAACATTTAAATAACAGCTAACATTTATGTGCATAACTAGAAACTGTCATAAGCACATGTATTAGATCTTTAAATATACAAAAACAAGAAGTAACAACTATGAAGCAAGTGCTATATCTATTCTCATTTTATATTAATAGATGGGGAAACTGTGGCATAAAAAAGTGAATGAACTTGCTGAAGGTCATAAAGTCAGTAATTAGCAGAACTGGGGCTTAAACCTATACCTCCTGACTCTCTAGCCCACCTCTCATCATTACACCAACCCTTCTGTACTTTCTTCACAGCCTCAACGAGCAGCTCACATGATAAAGGGCTAAAGGAGTTCAGAAAATGAAGAAATCAACATGGACTTGCAAAGGAAGGGAGGATGCAGGGAAGAGGTGACCCTGACCTGGATCTAAAGGGATGAAAGATGGGAGAATAGGGGAAGGCAGGAGGGGCAAAGAGAACTGCCCACGTTGCTGCACAGGCACTGGAGTGAACACAGCCTGCCCTGGGCATGGGGTCTCCCCAAAAACACAGCCAAGCAGCCCCTACTCCTCTCCCTGGTACACTCCTCAGTGTCAAAGTCAAGTGTCTGAAATCTGCATAACGAAAAGTTAAATTGAAACCATAAAACCCTGATGACTTGAACAGCAGAAGAATATATCTAAATATGATTGATGTTGATTCCATTTGCCTTTTGCTCAGACACATATGGGCAAAAAGATCTCACCCAGGCAACTCCCCTTCCCCTAAACTTGCCTACCTGGTGTTACCCCTGACACCAGGGCTCTTTTAGTATCTGCAGCAAGATCACCTCTTCCTATAGTCTCAACTCTGACCTGCCTCCTAAGTACCCAGAACATAAAAGGGCCACCACTGCTAATAGTAGAGGCTAGCTTGTGATGAAAATCAGTATCCTTTCTTGGTGTCTCCTCTACTGTTCCATCCATGTAGAACATAGGACAGGCTGGCTCAACCAGGTCTTTCTCTATCCCACTTGCAAGCTTGTATAACTGGGGAAGTAATTTAGGCTGGGTACTGTTTTACAGATCCAGGCAGCTTAGCTTTAGGGTAGGGAGAGGACCTTAACAAGGCCACTTTCTCCAGTCCAGCTTTCCATCTAAGGCCTTGCATAGCCTACTCATCACTCCTCCCCCATCCTCATGCGCATGCTCTGTAGCAACCTGTAACAACGGCAGTAAATCCAGAAGCTCCCAAGCACACAGGTTCTATGCACTGAGTTCATGTAGAGGCCAAGGAAGACGTTTGGCAGCCTGGGCTTCCTGCAGACCACAGCTTCTCCTGAAATAGATTACCTCCCCGCAGCGTTGCCCTTAATGTGGTCAAAGGCCTGCAGCAGAGTAAGTGGCCTAAGGAAACACAACACCATTCACAGGGACATAAGCAGTGTTGACACAGGGGAAGAGAAACAAACATCCAGAGACAGCCCATTGCTCTGGCTCCAACTCCTCAAGCCTTTCATATGTAAGGCAGGAGGGCTGACTGTCAGATTTGCAAGGACCAAAAAGTGAATGTCAGTCATTCCTGCATGATTTGGGCAAACATCTTCAAAAATTCACTTTTCCTACAAGAATCTTACTTTGCGGGGGATCAAGCTTTATTTCCCTTGGAACTCCATTTTTTACATTGAGGTAAACATAACAGGATATTTATTAAAAATTCAAAAATTTAATGCTTCACCTCTGGGTAATTTGGTTTTGTTTTTAAATTCCAAAGCTCATGCACACTAAAAGTTCCTGAGGAGATAGCTATAACTAAGATTTCACAGTAAAAATATGAATCACAGTGGTTCTTAGCACAGAGTACACATAACATAGAAACAACCATTATTCAGATAACTGTCAGAGTTTTAATGTTTGCATAAAATGTCTATTGTTACTGTATAAGTTAGGAATCCATAATAATCAAGCCTATATTTTTTTCAAATGAATATTTATTTTGGTTATATAATTTTTAAAACTTTCTCTTAATATCCTTCTGGATCTAACAGTTCCATTTTAAAACATAATATAAAAAGCCTAACTAGAAAAGTCACCAAAGGAACTAGAAACTCCATTCCCAGTCAAATAATTCATACATATATTCACATATTTAATTACATTTATTTTTGTTTTGCTTATACTTTCCAAACTAACCATTTACCATTAAGAAAACAATGTTATAATAGCAGTTTGCTAGGTTTTCATTACCTCTGTGTACAATGCCTTGGTTGCAGAAGGATCTCTCTGAGTCCTTTGCCCTAAGCTCTCCAAGTAAGGCACCCTTAATATTACAGTGGCTACTGGGTGTGGTGAACCTAAAAGATAAGGCACCCTAGGTCTTGGGTACCTCAGCCATAAGATACTCATCATAATTTCTACCTTACAAGGTTGTGGGCAGGATTTCAATGAGGTGAGGTATATAAGGTGGTCAACAGAGTGCCCAGTTCATAAAGGCACCCAAGGTCATCACCACTATGAGTGACCACAGCTCAGCTGAAAATACCAAGACCCTATGACTTATCCTTCATGGCTACAATAAAAAAAAAAAAAAAAATGTGAAGTTCCTCTAAGACAAGGATAAGAAAGGGTTTCACTTCTCTCAAGTTCTATCATCTCCCTCCTTCCTGGAAGAGAGCAAAATATTTTCCTAGAATACAAAATTTTAATTTGGCTTTTAGCATTCTTCTTGTTCATGGGGCTCCTTTAATACAGCTTGGATACTGACGGCAGATAGCCAAATGCAGGTTGTCTGTGCACAAGGGAGCCGGCTGAGGAGGAATTGAGGGGACTGAGAGGACTGAAATCCAGTTCAGGCTCAGTTCAACAACCTCTGTGCTCTAGTACTGACTGTCTCTTCCCTGAGGAAGGTAGCCTTTTCCCAATTTGCCCCAAACAGTAAACAGTGTCCTGACTAAAGCATCATCCACCCACCACATCTCATGCCCACACACCTTTCTCTACTTAGTATAAATTTCACTTTGACCAGCAGCAGCCCTGATCCAGTCACGTATGGCTGTGACAGTTGGACTATAAAGAAAGCTGAGCCCTGAGGAATTGATGCTTTTGAACTGTGGTGTTGGAGAAGACTCTTGAGAGTCCCTAGGACTGCAGGGAGATCCAGCCGGTCAATCCTAAAGGAAATCAGTCCTGAATATTCATAGGAAGGACTGATGCTGAAGCTGAAACTCCAATACTTTGGCCACCTGATGCGGAGAACGGACTCATTGGAAAAGACCCTGATGCTGGGAAACATTGAAGGCAGGAGGAGAAGGGGATGACAGAGGATGAGATGGTTGGATGGCATCACCGACTTGAAAGACACAAGTCTGAGTAAGCTCCAGGAGTCGGTGACGGACAGGGAAGCCTAGGGTGCTGCAGTCCATGGGGTTGCCACGAGTCGGACATGACTGAGCGACTGAATGGAACTGAACTGAGAACAGCTTCATTGTCCTAACGACTTCCAGAACAACTTGTTAAATCTCATATTTCCATTTTCTTTGCAGCCAATTTCATTTTCTCGCTGCCATACTATCACAGCGTTGCTATATTTCTAGTCATCAAACCATGTGCAAAGTAACTTAATATTCAATTTAAAAAAATAGTATTTTTTCTGTCTTAGCTAAGTTTTCAGGCAGATTTAGCACAGTTTTGCACAGTAGGCATTCAATTCATCAAAATGAAATGTTTAGAATCATAATTATATAATACTCTCTTTACAAACCATACTGATAGACATCAGGGCCCAATTTGAGGCTGTTATTTTAACAAATGCATTTTTTTTCTCTGCTGAACTAAGTTTAAGCCCAGCTATAAGCCTTCTGAAAATTGTCCAGCATGCATTTCCCAATCCAAGAGATTTCCATAAACAAAGCTGGATTGTCATCAAGCGTGACCAAGCAATCCAATCTTCCTAGTACTGAGCAGCTTGCTGGGACATAGGACATTCAGGGTTCAACATGGAAATGTCCTGAGAAAGTAGGAGTAGGTCACCCCATATGCCATTGTCTAGCAGGTTGGTAGAGTACAGTAGAATAAAATGGTAAGGAGTAACCAAACCACAAACTCTGCAAAATTAAAAGGGAAAAAATAAGCTTTTTTTCCCCTTGCTCTAGACACACACACGCAAACACACACACACACAGTCTTAATCCATGACTTGCTGCTCTGCATGAGTAAGAATTTAATCAAAAACAAGTGTTTCTCTGGTGGAAGATATCTACTAATTGGCTGAACTGTTAATTCTGAAAACATGAGAACTAGAGTTTTCTCACCCACATTTTCTAGCTGTCAGATAAATCTTTTCTACTTGGATAAGCCAATATAAGTTATTTTTTATAGTATCATTTTGTTAAAACAACAAAAAGAAGAGGAGGACAGAAAGAAACAAGAGTTTACAATCACTAAAACTGTACAGAGTCCCCTATATGTACAGTCAATGGAATTGCAATTACTGTAATTACTGGACTATATAAAGCTGCCTAACTGAGTGTAGTAGAGGTTAATATATTAAAACTAAATTCAAATCAAGTTTGCACCAGAAATCAAAAGGAGTTTGACAATCTTGATTTTAAAATGTGTGGTCAGTTGCTCAGTTGTGTCTGACTCTGTGGCCCCATGGACTATATCCTTCCGGGTTCCTCTGTCCATTGAATTTTCCAGGCAAGAATACTGGAGTGGGTTGCCATTTCCTATTCCAGAGAATCCTCCCCACCCAGGGATCAAACATGGGTCTCTTGACGTCTCCTGCACTGGCAGGCGGATTCTTTACCACTGCATCACCTGGGAAGCCCCATGTTTATAAATGGTACTTAAAATGATCAATCTTAGCTGTAAACAAAATCAAACACTAACAAAACTAGAGTTCCAAATCTTCATAACCTGAAATTTTGATACATTTATTTATATTCTGCTCAGGTAAATATTGTATGTTCATCCTTATTTTTAAATATTGGTAAAATTTAGTTTAAAAGCTTATGAAAGTTTTCCTATCTTATATGACTCTCTTTTGGAGAAGGCAATGGCACCCCACTCCAGTACTCTTGCCTAGAGAATCCCATGGACAGAGGAGCCTGGTGGGCTGCAGTCCATGGGGTCGCTAAGAGTCAGACATGACTGAGCGACTTCACTTTCATGCATTAGAGAAGGAAATGGCAACCCACTCCAGTGTTCTTGCCTGGAGAATCCCAGGGATGGGGGAGCCTGGTGGGCTGCCATCTATGGGGTCGCACAGAGTTGGCCATGACTGAAGCGACTTAGCAGCAGCAGCATGACTCTCTTTTATTGTCTTTTCTTTATATGCAAGGATTAATGACTTCCATATAAATTATCTAAAATCATTCTCACTCTTTAAACACTAAAGCTTCAATATCCTCAGCCCTACTATTATTGTTGTTATTTAGTCACTAAATTGCGTCAAACTGTTTACAACCCCATGGACTATAGCCCACCAGGCTGTCTGTCCATGGGATTTCCCAGACAAGAATACTGGAGTGGGTTGCCATTTCCTTCTCTAGGGGATCTTCCTGATCCAAGGATCAAACCCTTTCTCCTGCATTGGCAGAGAGGTTCTTTAACACTGAGCCACCAGGGAAGCCCCCCTACTACTGTAAACACAAGTTAATAAAGCTAAAAGCAGATTTCCCCACTGTTTGATGATCCACTCATGTAGAAGAACCACGTAATAAAAGTTAAGCAAATACTTTAGACTGACAAAAACAACAGACATTCATCATGAGCAAAAGAAACTCCAGAAGAATCTATTTTGATATGTCCTTTGTTCAAGTAGGAAACCTGATCCCTGTCATAGTCAGTTGGCAATCAATTCCCAGGGGTCTCGTCTGCACTCTGTCTGCAAAGAAAGGCCAATTCCAAGGATGATAGACTAGGCAGAGACTTTGTAAGATGTGAGGAGGTGAACTTCCCTGGTGGAGCAGTGGATAAGAGTCTGCCTGCTAATGCGAGGGACACAGATTCGATCCCTGGTCTGGGAGGATTCCACATGCTGTGGAGCACCTAGGCCTGTGTGCCACAACTACGGACCCTGTGTGCTACAACTATTGAAGCCTGTGTGCCCTAGATCCTATGCTCTGCAACAAGAGAAACCGTGACAATGAGAAGCCAGTGCACCACAGTGAAGGTAAGTCCCTGCTCGCCATAACTAAAGAAAGCCCACTCAAAGCAATGAAGACCCTATGCAGCCAAAAATTAATTAACTAATTAATTAATTTAAAAACTTTTAAGAATATGTGAGGAGGTGGCAGCCAGTGCTAATTCTATGACAGGTGATTAAGAATCATGCTTGATTACAAATTCCCCAACTAGCACTTTATGAGAAACTAATAGAAGCTGGCACCCAGAGGTGGCCAAATGAAGCATTTCCTAGACTTGCTGGAAGGTGACCTGAACCTGGGCCCCAGCAGCATGGACAACTGGTGAATCAAAACACTCCTGTCAGAGCTGCCTGGTAAGCCACTGTGTATGAAAAAGAAAAGCATCTTGTCCTCAGGTAATATGATTTACATGAGGCCCTCGAGATGTGACACAGACAGAGGTCCAAATCTGGTCCCTCGGCAGAAATAAGAGGTACAAACTGGAACCCATATCCATCTGTCTAAAATCCTTTACTACTCTCAGCCCTTAGAGTACTTTCAGGCCTACCCTCCTAGAAAACAGCATGAACATATTAAGATGTGCTTAGTCGCTCAGTCAGGTCTGATGCTTTGCAACACTTTGGACCGTGGCCTGTCAGGCTTCTTTGTGCATGGGGTTTCCCAAGCAGGAATACTTGAGTGGGTTGCCATTTCCTTCTCCGGGGATCTTCCCGACCCAGGGATCGAACTACTGTCTCCGGTGTCTCCTACATTACAGGCAGGTTCTTTACCCACTGAGCCATCAGGGAAGCCTCACTGGCCTCCAATTTTATTATGCTCCTCTTTCTTAGCTAGGCATTCTAATGGATTTCAGGATTGACCTTAATGCAAATAAAAGTAAAATCAAACTTGCAGCATAAATAACTCTTTTCTTGCATGTCTGCTTTGTGCACTGTATTTTCATTGGTTTTTTTTTTTTTTTCGTATTTACCACATCTGAACAGTACTAATGAGCCTACCCACTAATACACACTGACCCTGTAGCTATCCCCATACATAATATGTGCCTTAAATATGCGCAGGACCACAAGTAATCCAAATAAGGTATGTAAGTTAATCCATATTAGATGAGCCATTTCCACAACTAGATAATTTAACTTTTCATTTTCCAAAGACAACTATTTGCATCATTACACTCTCAAATGTAATAAACCAATATTTCAGCAACACTCAGAAACATTTACCAAACAATGTCCTCTATTGGTTATATATACACAAAGCAGAGGTGAACAAAAATTGCTTCTGAGCAACCAAAACCAAGGTTTCCAATATTTCAGTTTTCATTCCTAAAGCTAAATCAGGCCACACAGAAGTGCTGCTGCAGACAAGTGTGCTGTGGCAGTGACTGGTTTGCTGGTCCTCAAACTGTTTGTTTCTTTTTCCTGAGAACGTAACTTCTCTGTTTCGCGTCCAGTTAGAGATGACGGCGTGATTAAGTTCTAGCCACAGGAAGGTGACTGGAAGTGACAGGCACTGTTCCCAGGCCTGGTCCTTACACTCTTCGTATAAAATCTGAATACCCATGCACTTTGCTCTTCCTGCTGGATGAGGACAAGCGTGGTGACCTAAAGCTATTGCTAAGAGCCCCAGATGGAAGAAACCTGGTTTCTTCCCAGCACACAGTATGGAGGTAAGCGGCTCACCAATAGCAACAGTTATTTCAGACTTTATGAGAACAAGAAACACATTTCTGTATCGTGTGAACCACTGTTACGTTAACTCATGCAGATGTTGACAGGAGTGAGAAGCGTCATCTTCTCACAAGCAAAGAGAGATCTACAGATTCACCTTTTGAAAACAAATCTGAGACACTCTGAGAGATTTACACTAGCGTCTCTTTTTTTTTTTATAAATGCTAAATTTTAAAAGAAAAGAATACCATGTTGTCTTGGATACTGAGACAGACAAAATCATGGATTTCTCATGTGAGAGATAATTTATATAACCATGAGCACTTTTTTTCTGAATAGCAATTGGCATCATGCATCAAAGCCTAAAACATTTGCTCAGCCTTTAGTAATCACACTCAAATCAGAGGCACACAGAAAGAATTATTAGTAAAAACCTGGAAACAACCTATATATAATGGGATGCTTAAATAAATTTTAGCATAACCATGTAAGGGAATAATACCATTAAATTACTTAAAATTACATTTAGAAGAATATTTAAAGACATGTGTAAAGACTCATTATATATTCTTAAATAAAAATAAAATAACATGACCAAAAATAAAAGGACAAGCAGTATTATACAATATGAATTCAGCTGTTAAAATGTCAAAAGACTAGTAAGCTGTTACAGACTGCATGCTTATAATCCCCAAAATTCATATTGAAACCCTAATCTCCAGTGTGATGGTATTTGGAAAAGAAGACTTTGGGAGGTATCTAGGTCATGACAGTGCAGCCTTCATGATGGAATTAGTGCCCTTATAAGAAAAGACATGAGAAAGCTTCTCTCTTTGCTTTTTGTCTCTTGAGGATACAATACAAAGATGACCATCTGCAAATGAGTAAGAGCCCTCACCAAGAACTGAATCTGCCAATACTTGCTCTTGGATTTCCCAGCCCCCAGAACTATAAGAAATAAATGTCTATAGCTTAAGCCACCCAGTCTATGACAACTATTATGGTTATTGTTGTTTAGTCGTGTTGCAAAGTCATGTCGGATTCTTTCGTGTCGGACTCTTTTGTGACCCTGTGAACTATAGCCTGCCAGGCTCCTCTGTCCATAGGATTTTCCAGGCAAAAATTCTGAGCAGGTTGCCATTCCCTTCTCCAGAGGATATTCCTGACCCAGGGATCAAACCTGCATCTCCTGCATTAGCAGGCAGATTCTTTACCATTGAGCCAACAAGGAAGCCTGATCAAGGCAGCAGCAAAACATAAATAGAGGCTATCCTTGGATATGATATTATGCATCCTTTAATTTATTCCCCATAATTTTCTGCAGTTCAAAACTTTTCAACAGTTAATAAAAAACATTTTAAATCAGAGAAAAGTCAGTGAATTCTATTATTTAAACAAAGTGTTTTTAAAAGTAAGTGAAATATATGAAAAGATAGAATTTTCAAAAGCAGGTATGAGAATTAAAGGCTAAAGAGCAGACAAAAGTGAAATCATTTGGGCTACATCAGTAATTCTTAAGGAGCTATTACAGTATAATAAATGTTCAATAACCAAAGTCTGTAGTGATGACCCTAACCTAGTGCTATGGGGTAATCTCTAGGATATATTATTCAGTGAGAAAAAGGTATAAAATATGCTAGCATTTATTTAAGATGGGAAGAAAGATATTTATTTTAAATTAGAGTAAAAGCAAACTGAAAAGAGAAGGAAAAGGAGATGAAGGAGGAAAAGAGAAGAAAGAGTTACCTACAGATGGAGGGAAGCAATGGGGTAGAGAGCATTGGACAGATCTGCCTGAATAGACACTGCCTTGTAGATTCAGAAGCAGTGTTCACATGATTATAAAACAAAATCAAAAGCAAGAAAAAAACAAACCCTAAAAATCAAAAGCAGCATGAAACAAATGAGCCATAACTGTACAAAAGGAACTATATCAAGTGAGTCTAAAACAGCAATTTTACCGTATATATCTCATGCATGCACACTCAGTCACTTCGGTCGTATCTGACTCTTTGCAACCCTATGGACTGTAGCCCACCAGGCTCCTCTGTCCATGGGATTCTGCAGCCAAGAATATTGGAATGGGTTGCCATGCCCTCCTCCAGGAGTCTTCTCAACCGAGAGATCAAACTCATGTCTCTTATTTCTCCTGCATTGGCAGGTGGATTCTTTACCACCAGTGCCACCTGGGAAGCCCACCCATCTCATACATATACTTGAAAAACAAAAAGAATTATTAAAAACTCACAAACTACTTTTAATAACCATATTGTCCTTGGTAACATTGGTTTTGTTGTTTTGAGACTGTCATGTGAATAATGTGGGGCAAAACAAATATTAAGACGTAATGATGCTCTGTCCCTAGGAACTACAATTTTCAGTGTCAGAAAGGGAGACAGAGATGCACCATGGATGAGGTGAGATCAAAATCCTTGTAGTTCTAAATGTGAATCGAAAGTATCAGGATGAACTCATTACCTAGTTTCATATTTGAAAGATAATTGATTTTGACAGAACTTGCCACTGGAAAGTCCTAGAAACAGTAATTATTCAGTAGCAATGAGCACTGCAAAAGCCTTAATTTTGGTCCTAAACATCACTCCCATCTTGGAAGAACCAAAAGCACTTGGAGGAATGAATAGTGTAGAAAATGGGTAAGATAAACATGGAATGTCTGGAACATCAGGGAGGACAACTGAGGCCACATCAGAAGGACAGTGGAACCAACCTGAAGCAAGCTTCCACTGACCACAGAAGGACATTAGAACATCAACAGATGATGCTCAAACAAACTCTAGTAAGTCCATACGCCCATACAGTGTAATACTGCTGCTGCCAAGTCTGCTAAGTCACTTCAGTCGTGTCTGACTCTGTGCGACCCCACAGACAGCAGTCCACCAGGCTCCCCCTTCCCTGCGATTCTCCAGGCAAGAACACTGGAGTGGGTTGCCATTTCCTTCTCCAATGCATGAAAGTGAAAAGTGAAAGTGAAGGCGCTCAGTCATGTCTGACCCTTAGCGACCCCACGGACTGCAGCCTACCAGGCTCCTCCCTCCATGGGATTCTCCAGGCAAGAGTACTGGAGTGGGGTGCCATTGCCTTCTCCACCGCGTAATACTACACAGCAATAAAAGAGGAACAAACTATTGATATACACACCAACTTGGATGGATCTCAAAGACATTATGCTAAAAAGAAAAATTGTAAAAGGCCACATGCTGCATAATTTCACAGTATAGTGTTCCCAAAATGGCAATATTATAGAGATGAAAAATACACTAGTGATTGCCAGGGTTTGGGGTTGGTGGTAGGGTAGAGGGTAGGTACAACTACAAAGAGACAGCATAATAGACATCTTTGTATTGACATGATAATTGGGTACCTTGATTGTGATGGTGCTTATATGAATCTACAGACACAATAAAACTATATACACGTTGCATCAATGTCAATCCTAGATTTAATTTTGTACTGCAGTTATTTACAGTGTAATCTTTGGGGGTAACTGGGTGAAGGGTGAAAGGGACCTCTCTGTACCATCTTTGGATCTTCCTGTTAATCTTATATGTATTTTAAAACAAAAAAAATTTATTTAGAAATATCAAGTTAATCTAATTCTGAAGTCCATGTCTGTTCCCTGTGACATGCTGCTTCACTGAAGAGCATTAAGCTCAAAGTGTGACAGTGGTGTTCTCCCCTGGCGGCTCAGACAAAGGAGCAGAAGGAGTCTGCTGCAGTGCGGGTGACACGGGTTCGATCCCTGGGTGGGGAAGATCCCCTGGGGAAGGAAATGCCAACCTACTCCAGTATTCTGGCCTGGAAAATCCCATGGACAGAAGAGCCTGGCAGGCCACAGTCCATGGGGTCACAAAGAGTTGGACACGACTAAGCGACTTCACTCACTCACTCATGACAGGTATTAAAAAATCATAGATTCAGCATCTGTGGTTAACTTATTTTGAGATGCTTAGTGTAAGTTGGATTTGGTTACTGTTGTCAGCAAATGAATCTTTGGAACTCCTGGCTTCCTTTCCTTAATATACCAGATTTGGGATTCAATTGCCCAGATGGTTTACAACTGAAGTCGTGGAAACTTTGACTTCCAAGAAGCAAAGTCAAAATTATGTGCATCACTCTTCCCAAAAGCATTCAGAAACTCAATGTAAGACCCGCAAAAATAGAAGAGAGAAGTTGTGTAAAATTGAGATAAGCATGGTTATTCTAAACCAGAGAGAAAAAATTTAAAGAAAACCTTTAAATGTCTGAACCTAAATCATACTCACCAAAACTCCACATAAACCTCAACAGCTAAACATGTCCATATATATATATATATGGATAATATATATATTACATATATTTAAGTTCATGGAAAGCAAAGTCCAACAAAAGATGAGAAATAAAAAGAATTTAACATACCTGAAAAAAAGCAAAGCTTGCAAATAACCTCTCCTATTAAAAAACTGCAATGTTTTCATTAGCAGGGCAGCTAGTTGGTTATTAAACTGAAAATAATTAATTTCTTATCACTTTAAACAGGAAAAATACAGTATTGGTGTCATAGTATGGTTAAAAAAAGAAACATCCAGTCAATTTTTCATTTTTATTCTTTTTCTGAGTAAAATATGGGATTTCCAGAGCAGTCTTATTGCTATTGACTAGTTACAGAAAAAGAAGGCTAAAGAGAAAATCTGAACCTCAAATGTTTGTGAATTCTTAAAAGTTTGAGCAAAACTAATATTAAAAAATTTCAGCCATATTTTCTCATATTAGTAGATATATATAGTTTATCTCATTAGAATGTATATTCAATACATCACATCCAAACATTACAATTATAACAAAAAAAAAAAGATGGCCTTGTCTTTCTTTTTAACCCTACATTAGTCCTAAATTGCTCTGAACAAATTCATATCTATTCACTTTCTAACGTTAAGATATATCAGACTAGGGTCATTGAGAAATGTTTCATTTGTTTAATTATTTTTTGACCCTCTTTCTCACTTCTGCTAAAGATACACCGCTCAGACCTTGGAGTGAATGGCATATAAGATCTCTGGTTCCAGAGACAGACAGACCTGTATTCAAATACTGACTCTGCTATTTCCTAGCTCTGAGCTGAACTTGCAAGGTTAAGAAAGAAAATACAGTGAGAACACTTAGCACAAGGCGTGCCCCCTCCATCACCCGCCCTCCATACACAAACACAGGGCAGGGGGATCATCATCATTTTCTAATACTGTTATTGCAAATGACAGGTTATAGTGAACACAGAGAAATTTCCAACTCAATAATTACATAGAGAATGCATTAACAAGTCCCTTGTTTTGTTCAGATATGTCATGCTATTTTTAATAAAACTCCAGATTTTTTTTTTCCTTTCTATTATAAACAGTACTCTCCATTGCCATTTGGAGAAACTTTTTTTTAAAAAGTAATTGGGCATAGGATGAGAAGATCATCTCTTCGCAATATATGCTTTTATTTTTAAATCAAAATGTTTTCGCAGATACTATGAGTGAAACTTAGTTCAACTCAAGGAAAAGATTTTCAATGATATTTTTGAGAGTATCATTCAACAACATCAAAATAAATCAACTAAGGCTATTTTGTTGGCACTGAGATTCAGAAAACCAATTCCCAGGCACGGTACAAAACAGTCTCTATTCTAGAATTTAAAATTACTCTATTTATTTTTATGGAATTTTTCCTGTGCTTCTCTATTCAAATGCAATGGGATAGTATCCATTATTTCCAAATTTACTTTAGAAGGAAAAACTTTCCAGGAAGACACAATATTAAAACAATGCAATACATGAAGATCTTTATGCTTTAAGACTCATTTTTGCTTTGCCACCTAAATTAAAACTTGTTTTTGTAAAAAAAAAAAAAAAAGGAACAAAATTTCATTCTATACACCTACGATTCTCAAAAAAACTTTCACAAACCTGACAACTAATTTTTAAAAGTGCAAATTACTATTTTAAGGACCATTATTTCCTATTGGAAACAAAAAAAGACAAAGAAGTCTTGTAGGCAATATAGCAAATAATACTACTGAGAAGCTTGGTAAATGAGAATAATTATTTATTGAAAATGGTCTTTAAAGGTTATTCTGTATATGCTGACAACATTGATGGGGAATCACAATTCCAAGGTTAAAATCTAGCAAATTCAAACTTTCTAAATCAGTTCCCTCCTTTATAAGCAAAGCAGGACAGCTTCATGGGGTCACAAAGAGTTGGACACAACTGAGCGACTAACCCTTTCACTTTACAGCACCTACAGAAAGTGAACAAACCATTCTTTCACCTCATGTTTATTATGATCTAAAACTGTAGACTATGTTATATAGTAGGATTAAAAAAAAAAAAAGTTTCACTTTACTCAGCTCCCAAAGCTCCATTATTATCCATTGACCAATCCACAGCTACTGAATTTTACTAAACACCCTCTGCCATCTGCTCAAGTCACTCAGCTAAAACTTCTACTAAAGTCCCTTAACAATCTAATAGTCTAACCCAGGGGTCCCCAACCTCCAGGCCATACACCGGTATTGTTCTGTGGCCTGTTAGGAACTGGGCCACACAGCAGGAGGTGAGCAGAGGGTGAGCAAGTTTTACAGCTGCTTCCTATTGCTCATATTACACCCCCTCCCTCATGCTCTTCCCCATTGATGGAAAACTGTCTTCCATGAAGCAGGTCCCTCATGTCAAAAAGGCTGGAGACTGCTGGGCTAACCCACACGGACATCTTGCCTATATATGACAGTATTTATCAATCTTTCTTAGAAATCTCTACACCCTTGGGTTCCCCCTAAACATTTCTCCATTTCTCCTGAAACTCTTCTGCAGCTTTTCTTCTTCTGCCCTCCCCTAATAACACCATTCCCAGACTTCTTTCACTACCGTATTTCATTCTCAAATTAATAAACACGATCACTAAATGATTTCATTCAGTTTCACAACTTTAGATTTCACAGACATGCCAATGCCTCCCAACAATGGTCGATCAGTATACTGCTCTGGTGGGGAGGTGAGGAGAAGGGGGACAGAAAGACTTGATTTGTATCATTTGCTGATTTATGTGGTGTAAACACTATCTCCATGACTTTAGTTCAAGCCTTCCACATGATGGCATTAAAAAGGAGTTGAGAAGAAATGTGCAAACTGGGCTCGCTGAATTAGCAGGACTCTCCTTCCTCTGATGAGCTTCCCTGGTGGCTCTCAGGTGGTAAAGAATCTGCCTGCAATGCGGGAGACCTGGGTTCTATCCCTGGGTGAGGAAGATCCCCTGGAGAAGGGAATGGCAATCCACTCCAGTATTCTTGTCTGGAAAATCCTATGGACAGAGGAGCCATGGGGTCGCACAGAGATGGACAGGATTGAGCGACTGGCAATTCCACTTCCTTCTCTTCTCTGGAACACATCTGCTCTCCAACCTGTATCTCCTGCCAGGCATGATCCTTGAGCTTCGGTTTCACACATCGAACCATCTCTCCCTGGATTAGGATTTTCACAATATCAGCTTGAGAAAGACTAGGACCTGGGACCCTTCGCTGCAGTGCTTGCACCTTGAAAAGCATCTCCTTGAGCAACATAACACAACAAAACTATACCTGAATGTGCTGTTGGGGCAACTTATGAACAACAAGATACAAAAAGACAAAAAAACCCAACTTCCACTTCTAAGGTCGTTGTTGTTCAGTCGCTCAGTCATGTCCAACTCTTTGAGACCCCATGGACTGCAGCACACCAGGCTTCCCTGTCCATCACCAACTCCCAGAGTCAAACTCATGTCCATCAAGTCGGTGATGCCATCGAACCATCTCATCCTCTGTCACCCCCTTCTCCTACTGTCCTCAATTTTTCCCAGCATCAGGATCTTTTCCAATGAGTCAGTTCTTTGCATCCTCTGTCCATGGATTTTCCAGCCTTGGGGCTGCCAGGTCTCCGCATCCATGTCCCCACCCAACCAGTGTGGCCCCTTATCAGGAAGCTCCAAGTCTGGGCCTTTCCTAAGTCAGGTGCCGCCACTTACAGGATAGAGCAGCTACCTAGAGGTGCTTTGCATGTGTAATCTCTTTTACTGCTTACTTGTAACAACCCATGAAGGTTAGGACTATACTCACCTCATAGATGAGAAAACTAAGGCTCAATAAGTTGACAAAGCTGCTAAGTAAAAAAGCAAGAAAATAATAGTTATATTTTATGATTGATTATACCCTTCCATCTAGTACCCATTCTCCCTATTTTCTTAGTAACAGCAACAATTTTTACTAGACTCACTGACCAACTAAAAAGATGAACATTGCCCTCCCTTATGTGTGGCATGTGACTAATGAAACATAAGCACAAATGTCAGAAGGACCTACTAAGAAATCTTCTTAAGGAACAGAGAAGAGCCAATGTGCATCGGTCCTGATTCCTTGAACTTGGATGTAATGGCCAGAGTGCTGGCAACTATTTTAGACTATAAGTGAAAGTTGCTCAGCTGTGTCTGACTCTTTGTGACCCCATGGACTGTACAATCCATGGAATTCTCCAGGCCAGAATACTGCAGTGGGTAGCCTTTCCCTTCTCCAGGGGATCTTCCCAACCCAGGGATTGAACCCAGGTCTCTGGCATTGCAGGTGGATTCTCTACTAGCTGAGCTATCAGGGAAGCCCTTAGACTACAAGGGTGGGCCCCATAACCTAGCAGTCAAAGAACAGAGGCCTTGGGAATTTCCTGGTGGTCCAGTGGTGAGGACTCCACACTTCCACCATAGCAGGCAGAGATTCCATCTCTCGTCAGGGAACTAAGATCCTGCAAGCCACACAATATGACCAAATAAGGAGAAGAAAAACAGAACTTCAAAAAACTTGGCAGAACAAAGAGAATTAGACAACTTTGTGGCACCATCATACAAACCCTACAGTGCCTACGTCTAGACTTCATTTAAATGTAAGAAAAATAAGCTACTATCTTGTTTTAATCCACAGCATGTGTGTATGTTTAATATATGCAATTGAACTTCTACCAAAAACACCCTTTCCCTAGCGAAATATATACAGTGTGACTGACCCTGGACCCTGAATTTCTTCTCTCTGCTATCTAACTGTGACAACTTTTACAACATACGACTGAGAAAACTCAGGCACAGAGATTTTTAATACTTCCCTGAATACTGGAAACATAAATGTATAATGAAATGCTGGATGTTTTAAAATTAAGTGATAATTATCTTCCAGGATTGTTATGATGAATAAATGAGTAAATGTACCCCTTTCTGTCTGCTCTGAAGTCAGTCATTCACCAACAGCTTGCTCAGTTACCAAGGAAATGGTATGAACTTGCTTGAATCTTCTCATCTCTATCTCACAGTAACAACTGTTTTCTTGAAAATGTTGTTGACTATGATAGGATCTATCAATGCATATTTAACCAAGCCCTTTACCTGAACAAGACTGCACCTCCCAACAGCCACTCACAAATATCAAAGCTGGCCCTGCTTGATAATCTAAAAGATAACTTAACAGATAAAACAGATGGAATAAATGCATGTCTTTTGAAACCAATCCCTCCCATAAAGACAATAATGTGTTTATCATCACAATGCATATTGACTCATCTTATAACCCCTTAGAGAATTTTCTAGTAATGTGGATAAAAAGGTCCTGGGACTAAATTCTAAAGACAGTAATAGACTCAGGAAGTAACTGCTAGAATCAGTGCATATGTCGTTTGAATTATATTGCTCTTCCTATGAGACAAAATAGAAGGAAAACATGTGTTCGTATCTCAAAACAGGCTGAACCAAGCACCAGGCAATCTATGAGATAAGAATCTCAATTTATTTATAATCTCAATTACTTAAGGAATATTGCTTTCACATTTTATATAAGAAGTGTGACAATAATGAGGTAAGTTTTTTAATTTGGTTCATAAACTGGCACTGATGGAAAGTTCAAAATAAGACAGAGGAATTGCAAAATGATAAAACAGGTTTAAAGCCAAGATCATTTATTTGAAAATACATGGCGCTCATTTATATATGTAAGCTCTGTTCTATTAAAACCATATATAATGAACTGTGAAGATCAAGTACTGCTAATTTGGTGACAAAATTAAACACTGAAGAATATGTGTGTTTTCCTGGTATACTTTGAGATTTTTAAGGAAGTCTTTCAAATGTGAATATACATTTTATTCAACTACATTTTGAAAAAATCTTTATATAACCCTTTGAGACCAGGATTAAACAGTTGGCTAAAATGAAAATGCTAAGTTTTGGATTACTCATTCACCATGACTTTTGAACTGGCCATCACTTGAAGCTAAAACTGAAGAAACTACTCTCTATCAATAAAGTATTTGTATTCATAGGGGAGTTTGTGTTATGTGTTAACATCTCCTAAGCCTAAAAGTAAAAATAAATCCCATGCCCCCCAAATCATGTAATTGGGTCTTTGATGAAGGCAGTAGAAGCAGAGAAAAAAGCAAGAGTAAGTGGGCTGCCCAGATGCATTTGTGTTAGTGCAAAGAAAGGACATGAAATTCAAGATTATTCAGGCTTGACATTACGAAGCTCAAATGGACACTAACGACCATAGAAGGCCTCACACTGTATCCAAAAGTGACAGGTCACTAAAGGGAAAGTCGTAACAGAAGAAGGCCTTAATACATCAAGGGAAGAAGCTATGAATAAATGAGAATGCTCTTTTTGCAAAACTAGACAAGTGTAATGGATAATAACTCAAAAGCACTCTCAGTTTCTGAGCACATTTTGATCTAAATTAATAACACTGTCATTACCCTAGACAGAGAATGTTCAAAGTGTTACCAATGGTTCTAACGTGCTCATATGTTTTTTATTTCACTGATACCATTATAATATGACTTGGCTTTCCAAACAACAATTTTTTTAAAATTTTTAATATACTTTTCCTTCTCTTCTCCTTTTCCATAATGATATATCTACTTTATTATCATTTCTTCTCTCACCATCTGTCTTTCATTTTTTCTCCTCAATTTCTCTTATACCTTTTCCTATTGTGTGTTCTATGGCATTCTTAGTTAAAAAACAATACAAAACTGAGTCTTAAAGACAACTGACAGAGGTTAAGAGCCAAAGTTCACCTGAATAGCCTTAGAGGAACAGTCAACATCATTAGCCATTAGTCAAAATGAGATACCACTTCACAGCCACTGGGATGGCCATAATCAAAAAGACAGACAATACAAGTATCACTGAAGATGCAGAGTAACTGAAATCTTCTTACATTACTAGTGAGAAACGTAAACTGGCACAGTCAGTTTGTAAAACAGTTTTGCAAAAATGAAAACATGAACATACTATATAACCCAGTCATTTTCCTTCTAGATATTTATCTACTGCTCCAAAAAAATAAAAATAAAAACATATGTCCACACAAATATTTGTATGCAAGTATATATAGCAGTATTATTCATAATGACCCAAAAGGAAGCCATCCAAATATTCACTGCTTGGTGAATGGATAAATAAGATGTTTATAAACAAAATGCAACTGAATACTATTCAACAGTAAAAACTAATGAAATAATTAAATATGCTATAACATGGAAAAACCTAAAAAATATTATCTAAGTTAAAGACATCTGATACAAATGAAAATTTAATTATTATATTAATGTAAATGTCTATAAAAGGTAAATCCAAAAAGACAGAAAGCAGATGAGTGTGGTTGCCTGGGGCTGGAACTGGACTGACTGCAAATAAATACAAGAGGTCTTTCTGGGGAGGTGGGAATGTCCTAAAACTAGACTGTAGTAATGTCTGCAAAACTCAACAAATTTATTTAAAAGATTGTAACTGCATGCTTAAAATAGGTGAATTTTACAGTGTGTAGATTATGTCCCAATAAAGCTTTGAAAATACTCTATCTCAACTTTTATACAGTGGTGATAAATACTACTATGACTGGTATCTATTCAGTGAATTCCACTGTAAAATTAGAGATATATTTGAAAAAAATATATGAAAAAAAAATCTGACAACCTGAGTTCCACAAGGTGTTAAAATGCCCAGGCAGATTCATAGCACATTGGATGTTACACTTTAGTTCTCCTAGTATTTATAGAGCAGATTCAAATATCCCCTTCATGTGGGATATATACCCCAATTTATAAGTTCATCAAATTCAAAACTGAAGGTTATTTATGTAATAACATAAACATTTTTCATATTATTAACATATATTATGAATAGCTTATTTTATAAAAAATACTTTCATTTTAAAATAAAGCATTGCTTGCCGCTGACCTAAATTCAGCATTTTTCAGAAAAATGGCAGCATTCTTTCCATATTCCCATGTGTATCTTTCTACCTTTGTGATAAACCTTTTCATGGTACATCCCATATCTAACTCACTAATCTTGTGTAAGTTTCTGGCAGGAGAGACAGCGTTTTCAATGGATTTTATCACAACTAACAACACATCATTGCTACTCAATGAATCTTGGTTAACCCTTTGTGTATTAGTTTCCTGTGGCTGCAACAACAAATAACCACAAATCTGCTGGCTTAAAACCACAGAAATTTATTCTCCCACATTTCTGGGGGCCAGAAGTCTGAATTCAAGGTGTTGGCAAGGCCAGTCTCCCTCTGAAGGTTCTGGGGGAGAATTCATGTGTCTGCAGCTTCTAGGTGCAGTCAACATTCCTTGTCTTCCTTGGCTTTCAACCACATCACCCCAAGCTCTGCCACTCCAATCTCACAGGACCTTCTCCTCTTAGGTCTCTTATAAGAATGCTTATCATGGGATTTGGGGCCCACCTGGATAATCTGGGATGACCACATCTGAAGATAATTAGATTTGCAAGGACCCATTTCATGAATGGGCTTCCCTGGTTCCACTGACAGTAAAGAATCTGCCTGCAGTGTAGAAGACATGGGTTCGATCCCTGGGTCAGGAAGATCCCCTGGAGAAGGAAATGGCTGCCCACTTCAGTATTCTTGCCTGGAGAATTCCACGGATAGAGGAGCCTGGCAGACTACAGTCCATGGGGTTGCAAAAGAGTTGGACACAACTGAGCGACACTTTTCACAAATAAGAATCCAATTCACAGGTTCCAGGGATTTGAATGAGGATGTATTTTCTAGGAAAGCCACAATCTACTCATTATACTACATAATCCAAAGATTAATTTAAAAGTCTTTTAAAGAACTTGACAATACCCACATTAAAACAAAGCAGTTTTACCACCTTACTGATTAAGTTTTGACTGGAAAATAGTTTCTTTTTTTTTCACCTATATCTTCAACCTAAATCCTGGTAGTAGATTTTATGATGACATTGACTTTGGCCTAAAGGGAAAATATGAAGCGAGCTTTTTCATGACTGAAACAAATATAATTCATTGAAGCATGAGGCAGATATTCTCCCATGCTTTTAGTTCTTTTCAAATTTTTCCTTTTATTGATAGCAGTTATTTTCTGTGGTTCTTATAACTTTCCAAAGGTGTTTTTCCAAAGAGGCATATTTGAATTCATCTTGGATTGAAATAAAATAATTTAATTAACTGTGGAGCAATATAAAAAGAAATTTTTCTCTTTATCTCGACATTTTATCACAGCCTTTAGGATCAGAAGCACTGTTATCTCAATCTTTTATATATATATTAGTTTGTGTTTGGGGAAAGGATGGGCCCAGTCACATACATCTAGATCTGAATCACTGCAGTTTACATGAGCACAGAGTTCTACCGCTTTAATGGGGATGAACGGAGAGAAGAAGAGAAAAACATATTATTAAATGTTTTAAAAATGAGCCAACAGCTTTTTATTAATAAACCTAACTTCTGGATGTATTTAGAAGTAAAAAACAGTCAACCTTGACTACCCCACATTTAAACAAGGAGCCTTGCCAATACTGTAATGCATTTCTACAGTTTTTCATCTAAATTTTTATTTTTTAATTTAATTTTATTATTATTTTTTTGACCTTGCTGCAAGACTTACGGGATCTTAGTTCCAGGACCAGGGATGGAACCTGTTCCCCCTGTAGTGGAAGCACAGAGTCCTAATTCCTGGACCACCAGCGAATTCCCCATCTAAACTTTTAAAAATCCTGAGAAACTCAAAAGAAAACTTTTGGTCTGTAAAGAGGCAATCTCTGTCCTCAATGTTATTCTCTTTTCTCCCAATTACACCACCAAATTCACCACTACTTGCAGATAATCTTGAAGCTTTCCATAATACACATTTACAAGGAAACTAAAGATAAAGTCGTGGATCTTAAATTTTTTTTAGAGCTTCTGCCTCATTTTTGTTCCAAAGATAGCAGGTGATTGCCTCTAATTTGCATGATTCAAATACTATAACATACATTAAGATGAAAGATTTAAATAAACCTAAAAATTACTATTAAAACATTATTTTTATTTGCCAATTTACTTTTCTTATTTAAAAAGATGGAAACTTACTATATTTTATCAATCTATACCTTTAATTTTAAAAGTTTATAAATACATATGCTAATATTTCCTTAGGATCATTAACTTGCTAGATTAGATGCTTAAGTTCTGCTGGGGTTGGGTACGATGATATACAGAAAGGAAACAAACAAACAAACCCTTAACACACGGAAAAGGTTATTTTGTACAAATTAACATTATTTATTTTTAAATGTTTAAATTTTTAATTTTTTTGTTTCTAATTTGCACTTGAAGAACTTTATAAAAGAGCTTTATAAATACACTGACACATAAGAAGTATTACTTTTATTTATAGAAAAACAAAATGAAAGGATGTAAAAGAGTTTCTGAAAACCATAAAGGTCTACTGAAGTACACTGAAAGCTTGCTTAGAAATCACACACATGCCCTATAAAAACTAGAACTGGAAGTTTCATGCAAGCAGACTTCATAGCTTTGTTTACCAATTTATTCCCAGAACCACGAGCAATGCCTGACTGGTGCTAGGGTCTCACCATGCACTTGCCAAATGAACAAAGGAAGAAATGAAAGAATCCAAGAGCACAGGCGCGGAGCACTCAGTCTGAGTACCGGTTCCACTGTCTACTGCACACTAAATGACTTTCACTTCTTCCCTCATCACTTTGTACTCTGCATAGCCCCTGCCTGAATAGATTATTTTCCTTTTTGTGAGCATGTATATCCTGCCTCCCTGACTGTAAGCCTCTTTGCATTCCCAGTGTCCACCACAGCACCCTCTCACATCTCAGACAGTATCCAAGGATGATGACAATGCTGGGGGACTGGAAAACTTTTTCTACGTTTAAGGGGTGCAGTGTCTATACAACCACCTTTACAGATAAACTAGCATATGTGTCCCACCATATCTCTGCTAGAGATGCTTACAAATAATGTCCTCTTTCTTCTCATGTTTTTAACTTGTAGAAGGGAGAGTTGCCATTCCAATGTCTCATCTGACACACCCCCTCACCCCTTAAACACTTCAGCACCTACACTTTTACCTAAAACATAGATCTCTGGTATTAATCACCACCATATTATCAAATTCAAATCAGCATCCCACAGTCTTGCCGAAGTATGAACAGACCCTTACTATCATGAAAAACTGAATGATTTCTGTTACTCATCCTTGGAGCCCTGACAAGTCTCTATAAGGTTAAGAGGGAAACTGGGAAAGAAGGGGTTTAAAAATCTCATCCCTGGAACCACCCTCTACTCTCCAGCTGTGAACAATCAGGCTGATCTGCATTCCTTCTAGGAAACTCCTGCGGCTTTATTAGGTTGAATGGGAAACAGAATTTTGACTTTTTGATAGGTACGGTTATAAATCTACCATGAAGACTGCCAGGAGTTCAGAGTTTATCTGAACAAGGTGGATCTTTAATTCTGGACCCCACAAGATGCTGTACTTAGGAATGTCATATTGTGCTCCAAGGCAGAAATGGAAGGAGATGGAGAAACTAGGTTTGTGACTAAGGAAATACTATCTTTAAATGGAATTATACAAAAGGACAGGTAACAGCTGTGCAAAGCAAGGTCCCTAAATATTCATGCTGTGTCAATCTGGAAGTATTTGTTCATACACAATTCTGCCTGGTTATGATTTTATGGTTTTCTCTGAGTTTTGTACCTAATCTTTAAATAAAAAATTTATTCTTTGACATGAAAATGTGTGATACAGTTCAAGGAAAATAGTAAAGGTGAAAGCAACTTAATTTGAATTTTTCAAAGGAGGACATACCAAGAACCTGGATTTGACTACAGATTAATCAATAAACTTTCCAATCTCTACTCCATGAGACAGAATCCTTCTATTTTACCAATATAAAGTACAATTTTTCTAATATGGGAATTGCTTGTGCACCTTCTTTTTTTTCTTTTTGGCTTCTAAGACTTCATCACATAATGGCAGCAATATCCAGAACATAGCACAATGCATTCAGTGAAATCCACAACAACAAACACCAAGCAGTGAAAGATTGTGGCCCTTTGTAAATTAAAAAAATAAACCAATAGTATGAACCAATAGCCAGAGATCCGGATGTACAACATGAGCCTGTAGGAGGAGAAACATAATCAGGAAAACTGCCTCTCAAAAGCATGAACGAGTCATGTGAGGTCCTCAGGGAGTCAGTGTTTTCCTCAAAGGTAGCAACCTAGAAAATCTTCTTTCAAAAGGGAAGAATTTTCTCTTAATTGATTAAGCCCAGAAGTTTGTCATTATCAAGAGAATACTCTTTTTAAAAAGTAATTATTTCACTGCAAATGTCCATGATTGGTTTAAGAATTCTTATAGCATTTTTTTTATTGTTGGCAGCATCCAATTCAGCCTGTAAAATATGGTAAACTTTTCTCTTTATTGATTTAAAATAAGTTGATAAAGAATTTGGTTGGTTTGTCAAAAGCATCACTAATGTGGATTAGATTTTGCTCAACCCCAAGCTGCATTTATTTTGCCAACAAAACCCATGAGGAAGCAATGAGAGTTGTACAATTATCTGAACTTATTCTGCTAAGAAGGACAAGAAGTTGCCCAGTCCAGCACCCTTGTTTGATGTCTTGGATGTCACTCTTAAAGGTTACCTTTAGCAGATCTTCTCTTTAAACTTTCATGGCTCAGTTCTTCATAAACTTGTACAAACTCTTTGAAACCCTTTTAAATTTCCTGCCACCATTGGGGAACATTAAATCTGCGGTCACTATTACTTTTGTCCAAGACTCCTGGCTTTACTTAGGTTGAATTGTTATAATAATTGGTACCTGATTATCAGCTAAAAATGATAATTTTATGGATTTCACTGATCTCAGTTAAAACCAATTTTATGTTGAGAATTAATTTTTGGTTTTCATAACCAATTAATGGTTATATATAACCAAATATAATAACATGACAGTTGATGAGAAAATATTTCTCTTTTATTAAAATATATTAATAATTTTAATTAAAAATATAACAGCAGGGACTTCCCTGGTGGTCCAGCGCTTGAGAATCTGTCTCGCAATGTATGGGGCATGGGTTCAAACCCTGGTCAGGGAACTAAGATACCACATGCCTTGGAGCAACTAAGCCCATGTGCCTCAACTACTGAGCCTGCATGCCACAACTAGAGAGTCCATGCACCACAACGAACATCCCGCATGCCGCAACGAAGACCCAAAGCAGCTAAGTAAATATAAACAAATATTTTTTTTAAAATACGATAGAAAGTAATGCCAAGTACAGCTTTGTAGCATCAGAAACTAAAGTGGCTTAATTTCAAACCACGCAACCAGAGGACTAATATAAACAAATGAAAAAATGAATTGATGATAGAAAGTCAAAATGAAAAGGAATGAATCTCAGGGGTGTAGCCGATAAAATCATTTCACAAGGAAATTGCCTAGCTGGTGACTTCAACACCCCAGTTCTTGGAGATGCTGCAACTTTGGAGGTTGGGGGAGAGATGGCAGTAATTACCATAATGAAAATCCACAATCAAATCCAAATTCAAAGAGATCTCAAATAGACAAGAATGAGGCTAAATCTAAAATGCTGAAATTTAATAGGACAATTTTTTTAGTATCCAAATTTAAGACTTTATAATTTTATAGGCAATGAGAAGAAGTGAAGGAAAATGAAGTTTAACAGGGATGGAAGATCTTGAGGGGATGGTATTGCAGATGGTACATTTACTGTAATCCTCAAATGATCTGTGTGTCTGGCCCCAGGACTTAACAGTAGACCACAAAGAACAGCAGAATATAATACCCCAAAATGTGTCATTTGGCAAAAGAATTATTTTGAGCTGAAGGCAGCTGAAAAGCAGCAGATGCAAGCAAAGTTCCTTGCTCTCCTTCTATCTGCCTAAAAGTAGGAGATAAATCTTCAAAGGCATGCTTCCTCCCCTCTCCAGGACAAAAGTTCATCACTGGAGACAACTGCAGACTTTTACCAACCTGGAGACAGCACGGGAGGAAACTATATAACAAATTTACTAATTAGCTTTTTTCCACCATTAGTTTTCTCCAGTATATTTACCTTATTTTTTGTTTGTTGCCCTTGGAATTCTGAAACTACTTTCCTTCATTCTATCATTTCTCTGTGAACTTACTGTTTTCTGTTGAAGATGCTATATAAACCACAGTTCTAAGCAACTGCTTTGAATTACTCAGTTTTCCCTGGATATCTTCCATAAATATGTGAGGTATGTGTGTTAATAAACTTCAATTTGCTTTTCTCTTATTAACCTGTCTGGTACTGTAGGGTCTCATTCAAGAACTCAGAAAAGTAGAAGGAACATTATTTTTCCTACAATATAGCTGCATGAACAGAATCCTAGTCCATAAGGAAGAAAATGAAAGTTCTATTCCTCTTGGAGAAGAATTCAACTCTGGTCATCTCACTTATTAGAGATGTTCATTAATTACAGCATGTCTAAGGAAGAGCGATTAGAATAAAAACTAGTATATGAAAAAAACTGTTTTGTCGGATATGGCATATGGAATATGGAAAACCGGTATACGAAGAAATGCTAAAGAATGGGAAGGTGTTTCTCCTTAAAAAAAAAAAAATTATATAGGAGGAGAAAATGTTGCCTGAAAACATGTACAGAACTATTGATAGAAGAAGGGTCAACTTTTCCTCACCCCAGAGGAATGGGCAGCCTCAGGAAGCAGTGAGGCCAGGGTTGCTCAGAGTTCAGAGTAGAGGCCAAACACAGATGAAGACGGTCCTATGGGAGGGGTCGACGCTATGATCAACCACCAAGGTCTCTTCCAACCCTGACAGTCTACAGTTGGTGCACTGACCAAACTCAGGGAACTCTCCTCTGGTTATCAGTTGCTAGATCCAGCCTGTCCTAGAGAAACCTCAGCATGTGCAGGTTGGTTCCAAAGAACCATAACCATGTACAGGTTGATCCCAAAGAATCACAATCATGTGATCTGTTTCTTGCATTACTGACATTCTAATACTGAAGATGTGTCTGCTTCTGGCCAGAAAAAAGGCATAATATAAATTATAAAAAGCTATAAAAAGTAGCACTGCAATTCTCATTACCATTTCTCTCTTTTTAAAGTTTTCACAGGCTCCCCTGGGACCCAGGATATGTGTCCTACAATTCTCCCTTATGTCCCAGAAATACAAGCAATCTACCAGGGATGTTGACTCAAAGGGAGGCAGAGAATTTTGTCATCCCCACATTAAGTCAGCATGTGGTACTCAAACAATGCCACCAGAATTCACAGAAAGAGCTTCATAGAGAGGGTGAAATCTGACTTGGGACCTGCAGAAAGAAAAAATGGTGAAAGGAGACATGCATTTCCCAAAGGGAAGGCAGGGACATTAAAGGCAGAGACAAGAACAAAACTAACACACTCCACTTCGTGGTTCCCTATATGTTGAGATCTAAAGGAACTGCATTTTCCTTCTGCCCAACTGTTCCACTCTCATCTTCTCTCGGCTCTAAAGGAATGAAAAGAAAAGTGTGTCTCGGCTCGTGAACGAGCCACAATGCCAGTGAGGTAGTTCTGTTAGTGCCATGATGGAGTTTGAGGTAATTACTTCCACATTTTGACTTCTTCACTAAAATGTGGGAATGTGAAGGGGGTGATTCTGGAAGTACTTTAACAGGCTTTGGAGCAAATGTTTTCATCTGAAAACACCCACCCAAGAATCTTACACCACACAGAGACAGACATCCACAAAAATAATTTTCACACTGTATGGCGAGAATCAGTTCACTGTCAATTCTGTTAATTCTGTAGATGACATTCCATGTGGGTGTTTTTGGTAAACTTTCATTTCTGTATATTTAGTTACATACATAAAGAGAAATTTTGTTGATGATGTTGCCTATGTGTTTATGTCCAAAAAAAAAACACTGGGCGGGAGGAAGGGAATAGAGGAGAGAGAGGTTGAAAACAGCTGTTCAGATATCTGTTCAGATACTTGGCTCAATCAAGTAACACAAAGATGTCTTCATTCAACATACACTAACCCAGACCTTTCAGCATGCCCAGCAGTGAGGTACACACCAAAGCAGAAAGCAGACACAGGCCTTGACCTCTGGGAGATTTCAGTTTCCTGAAGCAGACGTCACACAAATACACGATCAAGGACTGTGTTAAGAGCTGAAATGGAAGGATACAGGATTGCACAATGCCTGTAGAAGAAGGTGACCTGACTTACTTTAAGGAGACATAGGCTTTGTTCCTGTACAGTGCCTGTACATTACGGATTTAATAAACAAGTGGATGAATGAGTATGGTTAAGAGATGACTAATTAAAGACAAGAAAGGTCACAACAATTTAATATATTTTATTTACTAAATAAATATAAAATGAAATGCACAGAGCAAATCCAATTAAAATGGACACTGAAATTCATAGGAACAAATAATTTGGTTGGAAGTTACTTCAGAGACCACCTGAAACCACCAAAAGTGGTTACTAACCACCAGGCCCCTCTGACAATCTGAAAACAAGCCAAAGCTGCATAGAACTTCAGTGGTACACTCCAAGCCCTGGGACCCCATTAAGGACTCTTAATTTAATAATATTTTACCCATAATCCCACTAGGGCAGGACCACACTGTACATTTCCAAGCAGACTCCAGTGGACCCAGACTGGCAGGTCCTTTGGAAAACTTGGGTCAGTAGAATACATTCTAACGACAAGATACTTTTCATGTTAGAGCACATACACACACACATACACACACACCCCAAGCCAAACCAAACATACATCCAGAATCTATGTAAACAATTTTACATTCAATACCTGGTGTGTCAGGAAATTAATTTAGGCAGGAGAGTGAAATAGGAAAAAAGGAAGTAAAGATAAAATATTTCCACATTTTATGGCAAAAACCACTTAAAAAAAAAATTTCCACATTAGATACAAGTAAGGAACGACAAGTTACTTCTGTGTTCTACTTTTTAAAATACAAGTACATTCAAAAGAGAAATTGTGAATGAAATATCTCAAGACTTTCAAAAGAGAGAAAAAAAATGGAAGAGAAATCAGAGAAACTCTGCACCTCCTGGAGCCTACCTAGCTTTCTCTGCCCTTCCCTCCTCTGCAGGAATTAAATGCCAGACGAACGGAGCCAGTCACAACAGGAACACGTTGTGTCAGATACACACATGCCTTCTAAAAAGTGCTTAAAAATTTTACAATACTTTTATAGTCACATGTTTTAAAAAGTGCTTCTACAAATTTAAGTCTGGTTCTTTCCTGCACACTCACTTGTGAGGCGGGCTTCTCGAAGTTTCTGCTACAGTCTAATGACACAGTGGAGACAGCACAAAGCCAGAAGTGCGATCCAAAGGCAGAAGGGGAGTCACCCTGTCATCATGGAGACAATCTATACGTGAGGGCAAAATACCCTGAGAGGAGTAGTTTGAGAGGCGTTGCCGAGAGGCGTCGACTGAGGGATAGGATCGGCCAGGGCTCTCCTGCACTCCATCACTGAAACATGTTTCTCTCCAGCTCTGCTCAAACAGAATTTGTGTCTATTTCTGTTTTCTCACTTGTTTCCCTTATTTCTACTGAACAACGTTACTGAATCAAGCAGCTGCCACACAGCTAGCTGGCTTCCAGACCGAGCTACTCCAAACGCAGCCCGCACCCCCTGGCCGGGGTCTGCCGGTAATCAGTAGGCCTGTTAGGACACAGCGGATGCCTTGTGAGCCACTTGGCTGCTCGTGTTCCCGCTGCAGGCCTATTAGTCTGCAGGCTGCTCTTTCTCTCAGCCATCAGAACCGCACTCCTGAATCAGGGATGTCTCAGGAGCCACGTGACTGAGACAACAAATGATGCTGATGCCCAGTGTTTGTCATCAACCTGGACCTCCAATGGCCTTGGCACAACACACCTGAACCCTTAAAAGATCATTCTTACGGAAGAAAATGTAACAGTTAGATATTTTACAAGGTCAGAAGGAAACATATTCTACACAGGAGCCAGTTTTATGTGATGATCTAGAAAGGAACACTATATAGGATTATTGACGGGCTTCCATGAGTTCCCGTGCATTAGGGCTGTGCTTTCCTTTCCTCTGAAATATATCACTACTATCTACATCATCCTTTATGTTCTTAATACCAAATGTATGGACATTGAACTGAAACACTGGTGTCACCAGTTTAACTCAAGCTATTAACTGCACATGGCACCTTATTTTTAACATTGTTTTAATGAAGTGAGGAGGACTGAGAAGGACTGAAGCAGCAGACAGTCAGGGATTTGAGGCTTGGGGGCAGGACCTTAAAAAGCTGCTGGCATTCTACAAGCACGTGGCCAATGTTTTTGGAGTCACGTTGCAAAGCAGCCCTGTTTTAGTCTGTGCACTAGTATCTGGGAGGCTTTTCATGGGAGGTCACTACCTCTGGAAGCACATGGACTTCTCAAACAAATACCACCTGGAAGAGAATCCCCCAACTGACCAGCCTGACCATCTCAGAGCAGACTCATCATTTCACATCAGGCGGCACCATTGCCAACACTACTGTGCGGCATGCAAATCACTCCTATGTAAAGACACTCACTAAACACTCAGGTATTCAGACAGGTGAGCATCTCGAAAGTTTAATCCTTACATGTGCTGCTGTCTTAATTAGAATTTTTTTTCCCAACCTATCACCTCCTTTTTATTAAAGTAGCAATTATCAAACAATTTCTTACCTGAGGACACCTTTCATTCAAAAATTACTGAAGAAACAAAAAAAAGCTTTTACATTTTATATCTAAGAAGAAAAAAATTAACTTTTAATCCTCAGCAATAACAATAAGTCCATTGCCTATTAAGATATTTTAGTTTAAAAATCTAATTTTCTAAACAAAAAAAATTAGTGAAAAGAGTAGAATTTTTAAAAATATTTTTTGCAAATCTTTTAAAACAGCTGATTCAATACAAGAGAACAGAAACTAAATTTCTATATTTCCTTCCACATTCAATCTGCTGCTATATGTTGTTTGGACGGAAGTATGGGAAGACAGTCTGTCCTTCCTTAAGTGTGTCTGGAAAAAGAGCATTTTCATAGTTTTCTAGGTAATTGTGGGTATCTTTTGATATTACATCAGTCAACAAGTGTTAGTTACTTAAAGCTTAGTTGCAATGTAGATTTCACTGGTCTATCTTGAACTCTGAATAAATCTTTTTCACCAACTGTGATAGTTAATTTTATTGCCAATTTGACTAGGCTATGATGTTGAGTTATTTGGTCCAACACCAGTCTAGATTTTGCTGTGAACATTTCTTCTAAAATTGATTAATATTTAAATAAGTAGATATTGAATAAAACAGATTACTCTCCAGGATGTGGGTGGGCCTCATCCATTCAGTTGAAGAGCTTAAGAGAAAAAGACTGAGGTCCCCAGAAAAAAAAAGAGAATTCTATTTCCAAACTGCAGCATGAAAACTGTTCCTGAGTTTTCCAACCTTTGTACTCAGAACTACATCAAACTATTTCTTGAATTTCTAGCCTACCAGCCTGCCTGCAAACTTCAGACTTACCCAGCCCTCACAACTGCATGAGCCAATTCCTTAAAATAAATTTCTCTCTTTAGCTATGTATCAATATATTCTATTTGTTCAATTCTCTGGAGAACTCTGACAAATATATGCATGATTTTATAATATCATGCATAGGTCATTTGGAAAATCCTAGGTCACTGAATTACACAAACTTTCAAAATGTTTACACATTTCATTATACAATATTTTGAAAAGCCTATTTGCTACTATCACAACCAATCTTTGAAAGCTTTTTGATACTGGAAAGTTTGTTAAGCTCACAATGTCAGCTTAAAGTTTTCCAAAATTTTGATTTCTGCTGGAAAACTTGAATTTTAGCACTAGTAATAAACATTGTTAGTTGTTTTCTTCGAAGCATGGGTTTCATTGCTCATTTTGGAGAAAATGCTTATTAAAAAATAGAATCTGAATAACTATATCAGTAAGTCTTTCTACTAAAAACAATGTTTCATTTTTAAAAGAGAAGTTGGTATGGGCTTTCCACTCAAACAATCACACAACACTTCTCCAGACATCACTCTGTTGGGCACAGCAGAAGAGCTTTGTGCAGGCTGCCAATTTCTTCACACAGAATATTAAGATGAAATATACTCCATTGTTGACATTTAATACAAAACTACTTTTTATTGCTTCATCAAGAACATTCTTGAGTGAAAAGAGCATATTTTTTTAAACTGCAAGTGTGCAGCAGTATGTACAATGACCGCTATCACAGTTTGGTGCCACTGTCTTGATCTGTGATAAAAGGCCAACTGTTCTGCCTATCACAGCCTTTGCATTATCAATGCAAATATCAACAGAGTAAAAAAGGCAAAAAGCTGCTTTTATTATTCTCAGAATGGGTGGGACCTCACAGACCCCTAAAAGGGCCTGGATCTTCAGAGCAGTTTAGAAACCACAGAAGTGACCTGCCCTCCCCCGAGACCTGCCCTCCCCCAAGTTTACCTACCAACAAGTTCCAGAGGGGAAACTTAAGCTGGTATGCAGATGCTGGGCTGGGTAATTTCCTGGTCTTACTGTGTACTGAAAGTGGATGGCCCCAGGAGCCATGATCTCTAAACTGGGGTACACAGACCAGGGGACACAAAACCTCTCTAAGATTAATTCCCTTCAGAAGCACTAAAGGCCAGATGGTACTTCTAGTTCTCGGGGTCCACTATTCCTTTCACATTACTTCTGACTCCTTCTTTATAAAAGAAACAGTACCTGTTTTAGAATAGTGTACTGTCCGGATGGCATGTCCTCCCAGGGCATCCAACAAAAGTATAATTAGAAATGCCGGTATTTGTGTTGCAAAAGAAAAGGACTATAAAGACAGGAGAAAACTCATTTTACAAGTGAGCAGGTTTCCAACTGAATGCTTTCAACAAATTGAAGCAGGATCTAATGGAGTCATTCATTGAAGGATCATTTAAAATATCTGATAAAAGATCAGTAAGTGATTTTTTGGCACATAATCCAAAAAGAGTTCAAGGAATTGAGAAAGTTTGTTATAGCAAGACTCCTTTCATCTCATCTACTCATTCACATAAAAAATTTTCTCATCTAAGCATATAAATGAAAAATTGGTATAAACATGATTCTGAACCCAGATTCTTTCTGGTTAACAAATAATTTCATCATTTAATATATGAATTTTATTGTAAAATAATTTCAGAAGATATTTCCATCTCATTAAGATATTCATTTCCAATAATACTTTATTTTTGATTTTTAATAAGTATGAACAGAATAATATAGCAACACCTTATAATGCTAATTTGAGGCTAGAAATTATTCTAAGCCATTTGTTGAGGTTGCTTAGTCACTCAGTCATGTCTGACTCTTTGTGACTCCATGGACTGAAGCACGGCAGGCTTCCCTGTCTTTCACCATCACCCAAAGCTTGCTCAAACTCAAGTCTATTGAGTTGGTGATGCCATCCAACCATCTTGTCCTCTGTTGTTGTTGTTCTCCTCCTGCTTTCAATCTTTCCCAGAATCAAGATCTTCTCCAATAAGTCAGTTCTTCACATCAGGTGGCCAAAGTATTGGAGCATCAGCTTCAGCATCAGTCCTTCCAATGAATATTCAGGATTGATTTCCCTTAGGATTGACTGGTTGGATCGCCTTGCAGTCCAAGGGACTCTCAGGAGTCTTCTCCAACACAACAGTTCAAAAGCATCAATTCTTCACCACTCAGCCTTCTGTATGGTCCAACTCTCACATCCAAACATGACCACTGGAAAAACTATGCCTTTGACTATACAGATCTCTGTCGGCAAAGTAATGTCTCTGCTTTTTAATATGCTGTCTAGGTTTGTCATCGCTTTTCTTGCAAGAAGCAAGCATCTTTTAATTTCATGGCTGCAGTCACAATTTACAGTGAATTTGGAGCCTAAAAAAATAGTCTGTTTATTTAATACAAAAATATTAAAAAAAAACAAAAAACAAAAAACTGTTTCCACTGTTTCCCCATTTATTTGCCATGAAGTGATGGGACCAGATGCCATGATCTTAGTTTTTTGAATGTTGAGTTTTAAGCCAGCTTTTTCACTCTCCACTTTCATCAAGAGGCTCTTTATTTCCTCTTTGATTTCTGTCATAAGGGTGGTGTCATCTGCATATCTGAGGTTATTGATTTTTCTCCCGGCAATCTTGATTCCAGCTTGTGCTTCACCCAGCCCGGCATTTCGCATGATGTACTCTGCATATAAGTTAAATAAGCAAAGTGACAATATACAGCCTTGATGTACTCCTTTCCCAATTTGGAACCAGTCCATTGTTCCATGTCCGGTTCTAACTGTTGCTTCTTGACCTGCATACAGGTTTTACAGGAGGCAGGTGAGATGGTCCCGTATTCCCTTTTCTTGAAGAATTTTCCACAGTTTGCTGTGATCCACACAATCCAAGGCTTTAGCATTGTCAATGAAGCAGATGTTTTTCTGAAATTCTCTTGCTTTCTCTATGATCCAGTGGATACTGGCAATTTGATCTCTGGTTCCTCTGCCTTTTCTAAATCCAATTTGAACATCGGGAAGTTCTCAGTTCACATACTGTTGAAGCCTAGCGTGGAGAATTTTGAGCATTACTTTGCTAACATGGGCTTCCCTGTGGCTCAGCTGGTAAAGAATCCACCCACAATGCAGGAGACCTGGGTTTGATCCTTGGGTAGGGAAGATCCCCTGGAGAAGGGAAAGGCTACTCACTCCAGTATTCTGGCCTGGAGAATTCCATGGACAGTATAGTCCATGGGGTCACAAAGAGTTGGACACGACTGAGCGACTTTCACTCACTCACTCACTTGCTAACATATGAAATGAGTGCAACTGTGTGGCAATGTGAACATTCTTTGGCATTGCCTTTCTTTGGGATTGGAATAAAAACTGACCCTTTCCAGTCCTGTGGCCACTACTGAGTATTCCAAATTTGCTGGCATATTGAGTGCAGCATTTTAACAGCATCCTCTTTTAGGATTTGAAATAGCTCAGCTGGTATTACATCACCTCCACTAGATTTGTTTGTTTGTTCACAATGAACAAATATTTATATATAAAATTTTTATATTTTATATATAAATGTTTATATATATACATTCACTTAATCCTTATAACACCTGTATTATATTAATCCCTGTTTTACTGATAAGGCAACTGAAGGCATAAAGCAACAAGAATTAGAGCTAGGATTTAAACTCAGACTCGAGAGTCTGTGTTTTCAACTACTATTTTATGCTACTTTATACATTAGTTAAAATGTTTTGATAAACTGAATATTTATACTAATATACAGTTTTAATACTAAGACACTAAGGAAATGGAAAATTTTTAAATCATATTAATATATTTGCAGATTTTTATTGCAAAGAATATGATATAGTGATTAATAAAAACATAAAACTATATTACATTAAAATGAGACCTTATATGTCAAATGGAATGGAAATATGAATTCAAAGTGAAAAAGAATAATGTAAAATTTCAAGTGATAAAAAGGAAGCTTAATGATGTGTTTTAAAAATGCATGACGGCAGATGATAAATCACTTTTAGCATTTATATTCCATTGGACATATTAAAAATAGTGATAATTTTATTTTAAATTGTCAATATATATAATATGTGGGATGGCCATCTGATGCAAAGAGATGACTCACTGGAAAAGACCTTGGTGTTGGGGAAGATTGAAGGCATGAGGAAAAGGGGTGGCAGAGGACGAGATGGTTAGATAGCATCACCGCCTCAATGGACCTCATTTTGAGCAAACTCTGGCAGACAGTGAAGCACAGGGGAGCCTGGTGTGCTGCAGTCCATGGAGTCAAACAAGACTTAGCAAAGAGTTGGACACAACTTAGCAACTCAACAGCAGCAACAGGGATTTTACAGTCTTTGTAAGTGGTGCAAACTTATACAGAAAAATTTTAGATGCTAATCTAAATGTAGAGAGAGTCCATGGATTTTCCAAGTTAATTTCGATAGTAAGTGGATCAAAGTGTTTAAAATACAGTCCTTGATGAGGAATACGTTTCCAGAATCATTTCCTGAAGAGCTTTGGTAGATTGACTTGAAGTCCACATGTCTAAAGTGAATGAGGTCTGTGGAACTCATATTACGAATCCCATCACTGTTTATTTACCAACTGTGGTTCCACTGGAAATGGGATCAGCTTTATTTATGATCAAAGTTCAACACACCTATGTTCCTAAATAAAAATTAAATAAAGTTAACAAGGTCTGAGTCTGAAGAGAGTTAGCAATTATAATCTTTAATTTAAATGTTCACATCAGATATGAAGTAGTACTATCCTATAACCTTCACTTTTAATTAGATAGCAGCAAAATCATTGGTAAAAACTGGGATTTTAAAACTTTTGTCATATTGGGATTTATAATTCCTTCTGTAAGTGGAAGGTTGCACACTTCATTATAAATTAATAGTCCAATAATTACTCTTCAGTTAGGCAACAATGTTGAACTTGCAACTGATTTCTGATTAAGTAATGACAGGCACTTAACAAAAGGGAATACTCTGTAACACAATGTAGATCACTTGCAATAAATTAAGCCCACTCAAACAACTGTTTTCCTAATTACTATGCATGTTCTAAGTTAAAATGTCAAGTACAGGAAGGTTCTGTTTCTAACAGTCGTGGAGTACTCTATTGGTCCAACGCTTCCACGAAAAACAACTTTAAATTTTGTAGTAAATACCAAAAATAACTACTGGAGGCACTAGAAAGTGATCAAAAGCAGGCAGAAATCAGAGGGAAATTTGAAGAAGGGAACAACACTTTTTTTATGCTGTATTATTTTTCCTGTTTTTTTTTTTTTTTATGGTTCTTCATCCAAAGGGAGGGAAAACCAGCTCTACTTGGTAGAGCAGCTGAAATGTTGACTGAAAGCCCCAGCCCTACTAACCTGAAGAGCTGAGGACAGAGTCCAAGACAACCAAGGTAGCCATGATGTGAGGGAGAATCCCAGAAGACTGTCCCAAATTCTGTGTAAAAACTTCTGCCCAAACTTCTGGCTGGCAGCCAGTGTACATATGCAAAGCAGAACTCCAAACAGACCTTAAGACTATAAGATTGATACAAAGATTTCAGCTGACATCCCATACCAGACGAAAGAGCTGAAAAGTTTGTTTAGGAAGCAACCTAGATGCCCATCAGCAGATGAATGGATGAGGAAGCTATGGTACATATACACAATGGAATATTACTCAGCCATTAAAAGGAATTCATTTGAATCAGTTCTAATGAGGTGGATGAAACTGGAGCCCATTATACACAGTAAAGTAAGCCAGAAAGATAAAGAACATTATAGCATACTAACACATATATAGGGGATTTAGAAAGATGGTAATGATAACCCTATATGCAAAACAGAAAAAGAGACACAGATGTACAGAACAGACTTTTGGACTCTGTGGGAGAAGGCGAGGGTGGGATATTTCAAGAGAACAGCATTGAAACATGTATATTATCTATAGTGAAACAGATCACCAGCCCAGGTTGGATGCATGAGACAAGTGCTCGGGCCTGGTGCACTGGGAAGACCCAGAGGGAATGGGTAGAGAGGGATGTGGGAGGGGGGGGATCGGGATGGGGAATACATGTAAATCCATGGCTGATTCATGTCAATGTATGACAAAACCCACTACAATATTGTAAAGTAATTAGCCTCCAACTAATAAAAATAAATGAGAAAGAAAGAAAAGTTTGTTTAGCCATGCTAACTGCTACTATACAATGCATTTACCAATATCAAGAATACTATCCAAAATCACTATGCATATGAAAAACAGGAAAATGCGTTTCAAATACAAGACAAAAAGCAATCCATGGCCACCCAGGTATTATTAGGAGACAAGAATTTGAAAGCAGTTATTATAATTTGCTAGGAAAACATGCTCTTTTTTAGGAAAATATGAACTTCCAGATGTTCAAGCTGGATTTAGAAAAGGCAGAGGAACCAGAGACCAAATTGCCAACATCCGTTGGATCATCGAAAAGGAAAGAGAGTTCCAGAAAAATATCTACATCTGCTTTATTGACTATGCCAAAGCCTTTGACTGTGTGCACCACAACAAACTCTGGAAAATTCTTAAAGAGATGGGAATACCAGATCACCTGACCTGCCTCTTGAGAAATCTGTATGCAGGCCAGGAGGCAACAGTTAAAACTGGACATGCAACAACAGACTGGTTCCAAATAGGAAAAGGAGTACGTCAAGACTGTACATTATCACCCTGCTTATTTAACTTATATGCAGAGTACATCATGAGAAACGCTGGGCTGGAGGAAGCACAAGCTGGAATCAAGATTGCCGGGAGAAATATCAATAACCTCAGATATGCAGATCACACCACCCTTATGGCAGAAAGTGAAGAAGAACTAAAGAGCCTCTTGATGAAAGTGAAAGAAGAGAGTGAAAAAGGTGGCTTAAAACTCAACATTCAGAAAACTAAGATCATGGCATCTGGTCCCATCACTTCATGGCAAATAAATGTGGAAATAGTGGGAATACCGACAGACTTTATTTTGGGGGGCTCCAAAATCAGATGGTGATTGCAGCCATGAAATTAAATGATGCTTGATCCTTGGATAAAAAGTTATGACCAACCTAGACAGCATATTAAAAAGCAGAGACATTACTTTGCCAACAAAGGTCTGTCTAGTCAAAGCTATGGTTTTTCCAGTAGTCATGTATGAATGTGAGAGTTGGACCATAAAGAAAGCTGAGTGCTGAAGAATTGATGCATTTGAACTGTGGTGTTGGAGAAGACTCTTGAGAGTCCCCTGGACTGCAAGGAGATCCAACCAGTCAATCCTAAAGGAAATCAGTCCTGAATATTCATTGGAAGGACTGATGTTGAAGCTGAAACTCCAATACTTTGGCCACCTGATGCAAAGAACTGACTCATTAGAAAAGCCCTTGATGCTGGGAAAGATTGAAGGCGGGAGGAGAAGGGGATGACAGAGGATGAGATGGTTGGATGGCATCACTGACTCCATGGACATGAGTTTGAAGAAACTCCAGGAGTTGGCGATGGACAGGGAGGCCTGACATGCTGCAGTCCATGGGGTCGCAAAGAGTCGGACACGACTGAGCAACTGAACTGAACTGAACTGAACTGAACTGAGGAAAATATGCTCATAACCAATGAACCAATAGGACACCTAAGCAAAATTATATTAAAAAGCACTAAATGTAAGTTCTACGACTAAAATACCTACACACACACACAAACACATAAAACAAAAATACTCTGAATGAGCTGAACGATATGTTAAAGAGAGTAAAATTGAAGATATATCCAAAGAATTAATCAAATTGATCTAATCTGAAGGAACAAGAAAAAATAAAGAAAAATGAACAGCATCTCAGTGACAGTATGGAACATCTAAGATCAGTATAACTGAAGCCCCAGAGAAAAAGGAGAGAGAATATAGTAGTAAAACAAGTTTAAAAGAAATAATGGCTAAAATATTCCCAAATTTTGTGAACGGTATAAATTTAAGATTCAGGGAATTCAGTAAACGCAATATAGTATAAATGCAAAGAAAGCCACACCTAGAGGAAAATAAGTACAAGAGAATAACAATATAATATCTGATGATCTATTACTGAAAAGAAAGAACAGCATAAGGCAATGCACTATTACCATTAAAATGCTGAAACAAAACAAATAGGGAGCAGTCATCTTAAAGCAAGTCTAAGAAACTGAGAAGGACAAAATGATTTCACGAAGATAAAATCTCTCTCCCACAATATGGTAATAACATAGTAACAGTGGTCAATTCTATCAGGAGCAGAACAGAAACAACAAGGAGACTCATTTTCCACCAAATGCCCCTCTGCATCCTTTCATACAGACTTCTGAATACAATCCAGCTATTCAAAAATGCTAAATATTTTAAAGCCGAACAATAAAAAATACATCATATATCTGTTATAAAACCTATGTTCCTTTTAATTTGCTACTTCATGCCTAGCAATGTGGTCAAGAGTTATTAAAATATATATCCATAAATCTAAAGGAAATGAAAGTAAGCATCCAAGGGAGAAGTCAGTGAAGTCCATAAACTGAGGCAAGGAAAAAAACCCACACAAGAAAAAAACAAGCCTGAGCTTCAGAATAGGGAGAGTAGTGCTTCTATCTGTTATACAAAAATTATGTTCCTTATGAATTTGCCTTTTCATTTCAAGTGAAATGCTCCCCAATTAAAATATGCCTTAATAAATCTAGAAATAATGAAAATAAGCACCTCACAGATAAGAAAAGTCAACAAAACTGAAGGGGGAATAATACAAGAACAAACTTTGTGAGGCTCCGTGATAGTGAGAGGTGGGAATTTGGGTTGGAAGCTTAATCTGCATTCAATTTTAACAATAACTTCCATTTACAGGATGTACAACAGACTCAGAAAAAATATGATTTCATATTTAAAAGCCACAATTTAATCCCCTGTACTATTTTACCAGAGAAGCAGCTTAGCAGAATGGTTGATAGCACAGTTTTAAGCTGGCCCAAACGGCTTCAAACCATGGTTCTGTTGCTTATTAGCTGTGCAACCTTGAATAAATGCCTCAGTTTCCTCATTCAGAAAATAGGAATCGTACTTCCCTGGTGGTACAGTGGATGGGAGTGCGGGCAATGCAGGGGACACAGGTTGAATCCCTAGTCCGGTCCTGCAGCAAATAGACCTGCAAGCCGCAACTCCTGAAACCCACCCCTAGAGCCAGTGCTCTGCAATAAGAGAAGCCACCGCAAGGAGAAGCGCTTTCTCCTGAATGAGAGCAGCCCCTGCTTGCCACAACTAAAGAAAGCCCCTGTGCAGCAACAAAGACTCAGTGCAACTAAAAATAAATAAATTAATTTTTAAAAAAAGAAAAGGAGAGTAATAATAGTGCCTATCTGATGTAGTTTCTGTAAAGACCAAATGAGGTAGCAGAGTATTAAAGTTTTTGAAACAGTACCTGACACATAATAAAGTGTAAATGTTTCTATATGTTTATAAATGTTACATAATAATTAAGAATTACAAGTTTAAATATAAACTTTGTTGCTTAAAATCAGTTTGCTTTTCTGTAAAATATCTTCAATAATCTTTGTATTTGATTAAATTTGATAAGTATAAGCTATTGGAATAACATACAAAAGTTATTTTAGTTTTAGAATGGCTACAATTTGTTGCTCTAGAAAAAGGAAGCTCCCTTGCCACACAGTGCCATGTATACCCTCCATCAGGGCTTTTCTCAAACATAAATAAACTCAAAGTGTTTAAAGTGTCCCAATTTCAAGATTGCAGATGGGATTTCCAAGATTCAAATATTCCTTCAAACAGGAAACCGTGATTCAAAGCCATGAAGCTCCCACGTAAAACAGTACAGGGCTCTATCCGCATTGTCTCCATAGTTTGGAACAGATAGAGGCAAATTTCTCATTCTGGTAGTGTGGAAGTTAGATCCTCTCATGGAAAAGAAAAATGTCAGATAAAATATTTTTAAAATCCAGTTTGTAAGTATATTGATGAGCTGCGTTAAGAACTTCTCAGAGACCAAATATCAGGTGCAAATGGAACATCAAAAGGGTGAGGGGACTAGGAAAGCATTTGCAAGCAAAATTATAGTAGAACTTTCTAGTCCTTGGTCTTATAGGTACTATAAGAATAAAAGAAAATAACGCAGTGACCACCCAAGATGGGAAGTCAGTAAAGGACTCTGTGCACACGTGCTGAGTCATGTCTGATCCTTTGTGACCCCATGGACTGCAGCCCGCCAGGCTCCTCTGTCCATGGGATTCTCAGGCAAGAATACTGGAGTGGGTAGCCATTTCCTTCTCCAGGGGATCTTCCCAATGCAAAGACTGAACCCCTGGCTCCTGCTCCTGCACTGGCAGGCAGGTTCTTTACTTGGGAAGCCCCAAAGGACTCTTCCCCTGCATAAAGCTGGGATTCTAAAGGATTGTGCTCTCAGGTAAGGCCACTGCAAGGAAACTTAACTGATACAAACAACGGCAATGAATAGGGGAAGAAAATCTCCTTTGAGAATTCATAATCACAAACGGACAAGCATAAGGTTTCACAGCTTGAATTCATATCACTGTATTTTCCAAAAAACTACAAGTTGAAATTTAAAGTACTCCTGGGTTTTGTACTGTCCTCCAAGCAAATGAAGCAAATACAGATTATGCAACCCAGGCATCTAAGTATTCACACAGAAAATGTTCCAAGAAAGATGGGCTCAGAGTAAATCACAAAAAATATGCAAGGAAACAAAGCACCATGAGAGGGCTTGCAGGGGAAGAAAGCCAAAATTAGACCCACAAAGGCTTCATAAATAAAAATTATCTGAATCAGAATATAAACTTCCATATTCTATCAATCTAAAAAGCCATCCATTTTAAAATGCACCATTATTCTATTTAAAACAAAGAGGAAAACAACACTGACAACTATAACTGTAAGCTGCATCTCAACTTCAGAGATGCCAAACGTGGGGGGAAGATACTTATCCTAGGAGGACTGATGTGCATTTAGTATGTCAGTATGTTAGTACTGGGTCTTCCCAGGTGGCTCAATGGCTAAAGAATCCATCTGCAATGCATGATACGTAGATTTGACTCCTAGGTTGGGAAGATCCCCTGAAGGAGGGAATGGCAACTCACTCCAGTATTCTTGCCTGGATAATCCCAAAGGAGCCTGGTGGGCTACACAGTCCATAGGGCCACATAGGGTCACATAGAGTCAGACATGACTGAAGTGACTGAGCACACACACATGTTAGTACTGTGTAGTAAGAATGATCTTATGACTGATTCCCTGAAGGCTGACTTCCTGCAAAGCTCAATCAAATCCTTTTACAACTGACTTCAGGGTCAATCCTGGTACAGTACTGAGGCTACGGATCAACCTAATGGTCTGCTATCAAGCTGGGAACCAGGCTTGGACCTCAGACCCCTTCCTCATCAGCCCAAGGGAGGAACTGGTATTCCCCTGACCCTTGAATACTGAGGTGGCAGAACAGAGATGAAGGTCAAGGTTTAGCCTTGTCATAATGCTATACCCAAAGGTTTGAAGGCCATTCATTTATCACATTAGGAGGGGAGTGGTATTACTCTCATCTTGCAGCCTAGACATTTCACAGCCCTAGATTCATATTCCTTTTCCTGTTGCCTTATAACTCTCCATGCTAGATCCCGGAGCATACTGCATAATAATGGGCCAGGGGGGGATGAACATGTCTACATGGACTCCTCTTCTGCGAATATCCCTCAATATAAATGGTGCCAGGAAGTCTGAGGTGTGTACTCTCAGGTATTTCACATTTTCTTGCTCTGTAATCTAAGGAATCTATAAATAATTGTAAGAAGGAAAAGCATACTTAAAAGACTAAGAAGATTTGAAGAAAAACTAAAGAGAACTTCTGGAAAAGGATAATAGAATACTGTATATTTAAAATTTGCAAAGAGGGTAGATTTTGTGTTTTATGTTCTTACCACACACACAAATTACTAACTATAATAAAGGAGGTGGTGGGTGTTCATGGACTTGATGGCAACGATGGTTCCATAGGTAAATATTTATTCTCAAACTGACTTAGTTATATATTAAATATGTATCACTTTCTATATATGTCAATATATCTCAGGAAAATGTTTTTAAGTATGTTTTGAAATATTAAACTCCAGGAACAGTTTTACAAACACAAAAAATCAAAATAACAAGAGAATTGGTAAAGTAGAATCAAACCTAAGTATCCAGAATATAAAGGGACAAAAAATATATGAAAGCAGGGTTAACCAAAATGGAAGAATAAGAAAGTTTAACAACAGGAGATGGAAAAGGAAAGACAAGAAAGATGAAGTAGAGATAATAATTAAGCTGATAATGGCTACAAATTCATCTACACACACAAACACATACACACAAACACACACACATACACATACATATATTATAAATACACAGATAGCTGAAAAGCCTAATCCATGGGTTCAGAACTCCTAACATATCCCAAGCAGCATAAGTAAAAACAAATCCATGTTTAAACTATCAAGATGAAAATGCAGATGACCAAATAAAAAGTATTAAAAGCAGGCAAAAGGAAAATACAGATTATACTGCAAAGGAGTGACAGACTGGTGACCTCTTACAATCAAAAATGGAAGTTAGAAATCAGAACATTATCTTCAATCTGCTGAGAAAAAGTAACTCTCAATCCAGAAAGATAGATGTTTAGATAAATGAGATAAAAATATCTTAAAAATTAAACTGAAATAAAGATAATTTACAGAAAACTAAAGGGGTATGCTCAATTGGTAAAGAATCCTCCTGCAATGCAGGAGACCCTGGTTCAATCCCTGGGTCGGGAAAATTCACTGGAGAAGGGATAGACTACCCACTCCAGTATTCTTGGGCTTCCTTTGTGGTTCAGCTGGTAAAGAATCCACCTGCAATGCAGGAGACCTGGGTTCGATCCCTAGGTTGGGAAGATCCCTAGAGAAGGGAAAGGTTACCCACTCCAGTATTCTGGCCTGGAGAAATCCATGGACTGTATTAGTCCATGGAGTTGCAAAGAGTCTAACAGGACTGAGCAACTTTCACTACACTTCACTTCAAAGAGGTATGCCAGGGCTCCACCAGTGACTCAGCAGTAAAGAATCTGCTTGCAATTCAGGAGCCACAGGAGATGCAGGTTTGATCCCTGGATCAGGAAGATCCTCCCTGGAGGCGGGCAAGGCATTCCCCCTGGAAGAGGGCAAGGCAACCCATTCTAGTATTCTTACCTGAAGAACCCATGGGGTCACAAAGAGTCGAACATAATTGAAGTGACTGAGCATGCACGCTCAAAGGGGTATGCTACCATCAAACACTTATTTCAGGAATCCTAAGCAATATTTTTCAGGTGAAAAAGTGATTATAGATAGGAGGATTGAGGTCCATAAGAAATAAAGAACTGACATCAAATATTGAAGGGGTGTGTATATAGACAGACGGATTTATCAAAAACTATAAAGTGAAAGTGATGGAATTTCAGTTGAGCTATTTCAAATCCTGAAAGATGATGCTGTGAAAGTGCTGCACTCAATATGCCAGCAAATTTGGAAAACTCAGCAGTGGCCACAGGACTGGAAAAGGTCAGTTTTCATTCCACCCCAAAGAAAGGCAATCCCAAAGAATGCTCAAACTACCACACAATTGCACTCATCTCCCATGCTAGTAAAGTAATGCTCAAAATTCTCCAAGCCAGGCTTCAGCAATACGTGAACTGTGAACTTCCAGATGTTCAAGCTGGTTTTAGAAAAGGTAGAGGGAACCAGAGAGCAAATTGCCAACATCCACTGGATCATCAAAAAAGCAAGAGAGTTCCAGAAAAACATCTATTTCTGCTTTATTGACTAGGCCAAAGCTTTTGACTGTGTGGATCACAATAAACTGTGGAAAATTCTGAAAGAGATGGGAATACCAGACCACCTACCTGCCTCTTGAGAAACCTGCATGCAGGTCAGGAAGCAACAGTTAGAACTGGGCATGGAACAACAGCATGGTTCCAAATAGGAAAAGGAGTACGTCAAGGCTATATATTGTCACCCTGCTTATTTAACTTATATGCAGAGTACATCATGAGAAACGCTGGGCTGGAAGAAGCACAAGATAGAATCAAGACAGCCAGGAGAAATATCAATAACCTCAGATATGCATATGACACCGCCCTTATGTCAGAAAGTGAAGGGGAACTAAAAAGCCTCTGGATGAAAGTGAAAGAGGAGAATGAAAAAGTTGGCTTAAAACTCAACATTCAGAAAACTAAGATCATGGCATCTGGTCCCATCACTTCATGGGAAACAGATGAGGAAACAGTGGAAACAGTGGCTGACTTTTTTTGGGGGGCTCCAAAATCACTGCAGATGGTGATTACAGCCATGATATTAAAAGACGTTTACTGCTGAAAGGAAAGTTATGACCAACCTAGACAGCATATTGAAAAGCAGAGACATTACTTTGCCAACAAAGGTTCATCTAGTCAAGGCTATGGTTTTTCCAATGGTCATGTATGTATGTGAGAGTTGGACTGTGAAGAGAGCTGAGCGCCAAAGAATTGGTGTTTTTGAACTGTGGTGTTGGAGAAGACTCTTGAGAGTCCCTTGGACTGGAAGGAAATCCAACCAGTCCATCCTAAAGGAGATCAGTCCTGGGTGTTCATTGGAAGGACTGATGCTGAAGCTGAAACTCCAATACTTTGGCCACCTCATGCGGAGTTGACTCATTGGAAAAGACCCTGGGAGGGGTTTGGGGCAGGAGGAGAAGGGGACGACGGAGGATGAGATGGTTGGATGGCATCACTGACTCAATGGACATGAGTTTGAGTAAACTCCGGGAGCTGGTGAAGGACAGGGAGACCTGGCGTGCTGTGATTCATGGGGTCGCAAAGGGTCGGACACGACTGAGCTACTGAACTGAACTGAACTGATAAAGAACTACAGAGTAGCTATTTTGACAGATATTAGAATTATTTTAGGGCTACAATAATTAAGAGTAGGTAGTATTAACATTGGGAAGACAAACGAACACAACAAAGAAACCAGGAACAGACACAAATACGTGGAAATTTAATTTGTGACAGTCCTGGCCCTGTTGCTGCTGCTAAGTCACTTCAGTCATGTCCGATTCTTTGCGACCCTATGAACCACAGCCCACCAGGCACCCCTGTCCATGGGATTCTCCAGGCAAGAATAGCTGACCTTGTACATCAATGGTAAAAGGCTGGACTTTGCAACAAATCATACTGCAATACTTGATCACTCGCATGAAAAATAAGATTTAGGAGAGAGGATTTACCTAAAGTGAAGACAATATAAAAAGTCAAAATTACATTTTAAAGATGTTTAGAAAATAATATAGAACATATTCATGATCTCAGGACAGAGAAGGATTTCTCTGTTTTTTCAGAGTAGAGATGGTTTTCCATAAAAAGAAAAGATTGATAAATTCAACTATATTAAAATTAACCACCCTATTAAAACATTGGCAAAAAACTTGAAAAGGTACTTCACAGAAAAAAAAAGTAGACAATAATAATCATAAAAACACAAGAATAATCCCATTAGCATTTAGGAGAAAAATTAAAACACTGTGAGACAATATTTTACAACACACTAATTTGGCAAAATGCTAAAGTCTGACAATATCAAGTGTGGACAAAAATACAAAGCATTCCGATTATACACACTCTGCTGAATGTAATATCTATTGTTATAATCAGTTTGGGGGGAAATGGCCTAATTAATGATGAAGATACAAATGCCCTACACCCTGAAAATCACCCTTTGTATGAACGCAACCTACTCAAATTCATGTGCATATATATGCATTACATATGCAAAAAATGTTCACAAAAGCATTATTTGCAATAGAAAAAACTAGAAATCTGAATTTCTTTCCATCATATTCTAGATAAATAGTGATAGAATCATTACACAATTTATACAACATTATACAGAATATTTCAGAATACAATCATGTATGGATGTGAGAGTTGGACTATAAAGAAAGCTGAGTGCCAAAGAATTGATGCTCTGGAACTGTGGTGTTGGAGAAGAATCTTGAGAGTCCCTTGGACTGCAAGGAGATCCAACCAGTCCATCCTAAAGGAAATCAGTCCAGAATTTCATTGGAAGGACTGATGTTGAAGCTGAAACTCCAATACTTTGGCCACCTGATGCAAAGAACTGACTCATTGGAAAAGACCCTGATGCTGGGAAAGATTGAAGGTGGGAGGAGAAGGGGACGACAGAGGATGAGATGGTTGGATGGCATCACCGACTCAACGGACATGAATTTGAGTAAACTCCGGGAGTTGGTGATGGACAGGGAGGCCTGACATGCTGCAGTCCATGGGGTCACAAAGACTTGGACACGACTCAGTGACTGAACTGAACTGATACAGAATATTATACAGTTATGAAAATGAATATAGCTACTGATAATAACAAAGATTAACCATAAAAACATAATGTGAAACAAAAGCCAGCATTTTTTCAAAGAAGATATACAAATGGCCTACAGGCACAGGCATACCTTGGAGATGCTTGGGGCTTCATTCCAGACCACTACAATAAAAGCAAATATCACACAGTATGCCATACAAATTTTTTGGTTTCCCAGTGCATGTATAAAAGTTATATTTTCCCTATACTGTAATTAAGCATGCAGTAGCATTATATCTAAAAGAACAATGTAGATACCTTCATTAAAAAATACTTCATTGCTCAAATATACTAACCATAAAAAGCACAAGCAGCCTAGTTAAAAAAAAAAAAAATATATATATATATACACACACACACACATATATACAGTATGATTCAATTTACAAAAATTTCTTGTTCAGGGATATAAACATGTGGTAAAATCATAAAGAATAGAAAGGGGGAAATAAACACAAAATTCAGGATAATGTTACCTCTGAGGAGGCTGGGGGGAGAATGGGTTGAAAGAAGGATGCCCTATTTACAGGAACTACTGTATTACTAGGCTTCCTTGGTAGCTCAGTTAGTGAAGAATCTGCCTGCAATGCAAGAGACCCCACTTCGATTCCTGGGTTGGGAAGATCCACTGGAGAAGGGATAGGCTACCCACGCCAGTATTCTTGGGCTTCCCTTGTGGCTCAGCTGGTAAAGAATCCACCTGCAATGTGGGAGACCTGGGTTCGATCCCTGAATTGGGAAGATCACCTGGAGAAGGGAATGGCTACCCACTCCAGTATTTTGACCTGGAGACTGTGAAGTCCATGGGGTCACAAAGAGTTGGATATGACCAAGCGACTTACACACACAGTTACACTGTATTATTAATTCCTTCTTCTTTCAATAAACTTTAATAAAATTCTTTATCTAATCAAAAGTTAACTTTAAAAGTAGAATAGAAAGATTACATAAAAGTGTACCAACAAACAAGCTAAAATGACAGGTAGTTCACATTTTTTATTACAAATGATAACCTAAAATTCATTATAAAACTTGGCTGTGTCTCTGCCAAGTTCTTAATACAGTAATTTCTCATTTTGAATTATCAGATCATGTAATAAAGGCAGAATTGAAAGACTACCAGTGAATAATTGTGTTTATAAAACAGAAACCAGATAAATGACAAAAGTACTATAAAATATATTATTTATGTCTGGTTCACAATTAATTATATGCCCTAAAGAGACAAGATGCTCCAGTAATTAAGTTTTTTGTCACTTTGGGAAAGATATTTATTTGATCTGCCATTTCACAGTAGTCTACTATTTGCTAAAGCATTTAATCTTCCATAAATAACATTTCAAAGTCATCACTGGAGCTAACTTCCAGGGGGGAAACATGATATTTAAGACCCCCAATTGTGAAAATCCAGTCTTCAAATTCAAAACTTTAAATTTTGCCAATGACATTTCAAAAGAAGTGCATCTGACCCCAAAGAATGGGCTGTCAGCTGGAGGCAGAATTCCAACTTCTTTAAGACCTAAGCCTTTATAAACAGACCCACCTAAGCTCAGAATTTCACAGCTAGACTGAGCTGGCTGCCAAGTATTCAGCCTGAGTGGAAATGAAAAACAGACACCATGTTCTAGTTCCTCTAACACTGCTCTGGGAAACAACAATGCGGTCCCAGGGGACACCACCCACCTCCTAAGTCTGGGGGAGCTGCAGCCTGCCCTTTGAGCGGCTGAGCGAGACACAGAGAGTTAAGGAGGGTGGAGGGGAGCAGCCTGTCTCAGGACAACATCCCAGGTTTCTGTCCTGTGCCTGCTCATTATTTCAACCAGCTCACCAGCTGTATTTGATATCTTTACCATAAGTCACAGCAATTAACATGAAAGCTGCTCTTTATAAACACCAGGGACATTGAAACATAGTATTTACTTTCTTAGTAAATACCAGTGATTCACTAAATAATAGAGATTTTATGCCATCTCCCAATCTTAATATTAACCCAGAAAACCTCTCCTCAGATGTTTAATAAAGCTCTCTTCCACCTAAGTTTGATTCTTTAAGCTCAAGAGGGAATAAGGCCATGGCCAACAAAAACATAAACAGAGGTGCAGACCAACTGCTCCCCCAGGAGGGCAGCCAACCCTAGACTCTCTGCACTTCTTTTGGAATCCTTCCTGCCTTCACTCTACGCTCATCACAAGCCTTGGAAGGATATCTGACACTACTGCACTACTCTTGTTCTTCAAGGATCTAAAAACCCCATAGCTGGTAAAGTGCTGGCCACAACAACATGATCTTCTCCAACCACAACAGGATGATTAACTAGGTGTCAACAACACAAAATGGGGCTTCCCTGCTGGCTCAGACTGTAAAGAATCTGCCTGCAATGCAGGAGATTGAGGTTTGATACTTGTTGGAAAGATCCCCAGAGAAGGGAATGGCAATCCACTCCAGCATTCTTGCCTGGAGAATTCCATGGACATAGAAGCCTGGGAAGCTACAGTCCATAGGGTCACAAAGAGTTGGACACAACTGAGCAGTTAACTTAAAACCAATCCAAAGAACGGATCAAAAAAAAAAAATTGGAAAGCCAAATCCTTAACATAGAGATCATTCGACAGTCATAAAGACTTGTTTATATTGATAAATTAAATGTACACATAATGATTATGCCTCCCAAATATCTACTTGACTTGCAAGTAGCACTAGATGCAGTTAAGAGATAATGAGTCACGTAAACATGATAACAGGACAGCAAACATCCTTCTCCACAACCTTCCAGAAGGCACTGCTGAGCACAGCAGGAGAACAACACCACTGCTCCAGCCTGATTAGTCTGAGAGCATCATCAGAGGCAATTAAATCACCCCAAATGTCAAAATACGAGGGGAAAACCATACACATAATGTTGCAGGGGCTCTGCACCTGGAAAAATTCGATGCATGATTTACTGAATGTGTGTTAGAGCACCACATGATCAAAGTAGAGGAAACGAAAAGAGAAATGGGCTCAGCATTGCGGCCCCATCTGCTTTTCTGAAGCATGAAGTCTGCAATTTTGCATATTGTGTATACAGCTGTGGATTACAGAGAAATGGGAGCCCCAGATCACAGGTAGAAAACTTGGGGACCTAGGGAACCGAAACACTGTTATGAATGCTACACAGTGAGAGGGTTTATCCCTTTCCATCCGCAGGTGCTGGTCCCAGCTGTGGCACACTTCAGTTATTACAAAAGGAAAAAGAACTGGAAAATCACGAGTTTTAAGCAGAGCACTGCCTCTGCTTAAAATTTAAGCCACACAATATTAGGCATCTTTTAGGCGTGCCCAATAGTAAAAACGCTTTTAAAAAGAATAAAGGAGCTTTATTCAGATATACTAGAGGTGGCTTTGCCGGACTATTACAATTTGGGGCTCCAATTACAGGAGCAACAAAAATGACACAATGTGGTACCTTGAGTATCAGTCTCTGTTCTTAGATCCAGCCCCTCATCAGTGTGACAGGAATGAGAACCCAAGAGGCAAAAGGGAGCAGCGCCAGATGCTGGGGGAGGCTCGGTTCTGGAAGGAACGGCTGAGAAGGAGCAGCCCCTATGTGGCCAGAAGCTCCGGCGCTGTCACCTGAACTCAGCCCGTGGGGAGGAGGCTGCCACGCCTGCTCCCCTCCAGGGCCTCCCAGGCCGTCACGACCAGGAGACCACACCAGGACAGCTGGAAGGTGCGTCCAGGCTGAAATCAGGGGGCGCGGGGTGCACAAGCTTGGCTGGGCCTGAATATCACCGACCTGCTCATGTGACACATCAGAAAAAGGAAGAGCAGAGAGACCACAGGCTGAGAGTCTTACCCTTAGGACATGGACTCCATGTCCAACTGCAGGTCCTGGATCCCTCGCTGCCAGAAGCAGATCAACAGCAGTTGGCAGAAATGCAGATTCTCAGGCCCTGTGGCAGGATCTGTTGAACCAGGAGTTATTCTCAAAGAGCCCCCAAAGATTCCCACATACATCAAGATTTGGAATGAAAGCACTGCTCCACACCACACTGCCTAACTCCTGCAATCCGGCAAAGCTCAGATTTTACCGACAAACTTCTTGGGTTCAAGTCTCAGCTCACTAGCAGTCTGACCCTCAGTTAAACTCTTAAACCTTCAGTTAAACCCTTAAACCCTCAGTTTCCAACATCTATAAAAATCACCACAATACCTATCTCATAGGGATCTTGTGAGGGTACTCAATAATTTAAATATTATTCTAACTACATTAAAATGTCTGCTTACTCCTCTATCTCCCTGATGGTCAGGAACATCTTAGTGGCTGGGCGGTTCATCTGTGTGTTCCAGATCTCTCCCACTTGTCCTCCAGCCCACCTTTCCTAGAAGGCTCACCTCTATGGTCTACATCAGTCAGCTGCCTGACTGCCCCCCGCACCCCACCGTTCATAGCAGTTCGCAGCAGGGAGCCCTGGACTAAGTCTGCCTATTGCCCAGGGTCACTCCGGTGGGTGCGTGCTGGTCTCAAGGTGACCTTTCCTGTAGGACACTCGCTTCCCGGGTTCTGGGTGATAACTGCTCCTCAATGTTACTGCCCTCACCTGAGGAAACAGTGCCTTTGTCAATGATCCTCCCCTTATCGTCCTATTTTGAATGTGTCATCTCTTTACCGGTGTGACTCTGACCAACACACCAAGTCTCATCCAATCACTATTCCTGCATGTCAACCCGGCCAGACCCATGCTAGTGGCTGAAGAAACAGAAGTAAAATTAAAATGGCAATCCTGGCACTCATGGAAGTTATATTTTGGATCTCACACTGTGACTGACACAGAGAAGACAATCTTTTAAATGGATAAATATAATTTCCTCTTTTCCTTAATCCTGTATCAGAAGCACTTGCCCCAGAGCACACCAAAAGCCTGCTGGTTACAAAAGCAGACATGCCAACAGACCCAGACAAGGGCAAGGGATTAGCCAAACAAGGGAATCACAGTCTCACGGAAGCAACAGTGAAAACAAGTGCTCTACAGATTTGAATCCAAATCCGCTATTTTCATTTAATAAAATCAAAGGCTGTGAAAATATTTTACCTGAGAAAGTGAGACTTAAAAGATAAACACCACAAGAAGGTGAGTTTTGCAGCTTTTCCCTAATATCAAACCATTGCAAGCTGCATAATTCCCATGATCTGCCAAAGAAGAATCCCTTTCACAAAGATCCTGGCTGGTGCCTTATAAAAAAAAAAATGTATTTTGTGGAAAACAGCCACACTTCCTAGGAGGCAGAGAGAGATTTCTACCCTTAGAACCATCTCTGAGAAGGATCACCAGAGGTTGACAGCATTGCCACCTGCAGGAGAGGCTGGTGGGGATTAGCTCTAAGACCATGTAATTACTTCCTGATGACAGCAAAGGTTTTCACCAGCTCCTCCTTTGGCTGTTCCCAAATCTGAATAAAGGCCAATAAACCTGTAAAAATGTTTCTTAGGTTCTAAATTTTTAAAGGTCAACTTAGTACTGGCTCACTTGGGATATAAAAGGGGGAAGAATCATAACGAGGAATTTCATTTAGTAGTTGTTCAAAAAAGAGGGAAGGTTCTTACTCTGTTGGTATTTTGTTAGAATTTGTTAGCATTAAACACAAGTTTTTTACTCCCTACTTTATGCAATGGATTTATGCAGCAAGTACAGTAGGTCTTTCTGCAGCAAGTACAGTAGGTCTTTCTGCAAGGATCATTTCTATTAACACTAAATGAAGTAGGAGTGAATTCTGCATATTCTTGAGGACGGTCATGAATGAAAATTTGGAGGAAGGAATAATTTGTTAGTAGTAAATTTAAATTAATGAAAATCTATATTTTCTGCAGTTTTCTGTCAGGGAACTCTAGCTCCTACTACAGGAGAATTTAATTCAACAGAGGAACAATCTGAATAATAGTCTAAAAGTCTAGCAAAGTGGATTTTTTAACAACATAATAGCAAAGCAATGGAGAGTAAAGCTTATGTCCTTGGAATAAAAAGAAAAAGAAAAGAAAAAGCTATTCAGAAACTGATCCTTTATAAAATAAGGACTAAAAGAAAATGTTTTAAGATCTGTGAATCTGATATTAATGTTATTTTCTCCTATCATTTACTTGAAAGAAGATAACCAAATAATATTGATATATAAAAAATGTTTATGCTTGGAATCCATTAAAATACAAAAAGGAAAATGCATTGTATCACTACAAATGTACACAGATTTTTCCAGTCACTTTCGTTACCACTTTTTATTATACGTTTAAAGATTTTGGGCACATAGTTAATTAATTTAATTCTTCTAAACCAGAATATCAATTCCCATGTGGTTCCGGCATACTCTTTCTATCTCTATGCAGTTTTTCTTGGCTATTTTTTTTTTTTTTTTAGCCACATCACATGGCACTACAGAATCTTAGCTCCCTGACAGGGACTCGGACTCCTGTAGGACACCTCCAGGAAAATCCCATCTTGGCTATTATTTTCTTTTGTTCATTCCTTTTTCTCTACTACAGTATTCAAGCAACTTTTCTTCTAATTTCCATAAAATAAGATATGTATTGTGATTATTTCACTTGCTCAGAATATTCTCTCTTTCAGGCTTCCCAGATGGCTAACTGAAGAACACTTAGTCAATATTATCTATGCAGAGTATGGTATTAAACACTGTTGGGATTAAAAAAAAATGATTCACGCAAAACTTTGAAATCTTTTCGAAAAGGGCACACATAACAAATGTTGCAAATATTTGGTTGCCAGCGATAATTGCAAAATCAGTAAAGCACTACCAAATGCCATGGGCCTTTGGGTATTACTCAGGAAAGGATATTCAAAGGCAGGAAGAAATTGTTGGGTGAGTGGAAAAGGAGAAGGCACAGAGGTGAATGACCAGAGAAGAAAATGATGGCAACCAGAAACACAAAGTGTATTTCAGTGGAAATGAGAGAGCCATTTGGCTGAAATAAATCTTTCCAGTAGGAAAGAATTGGGAGATGTAGATAAACAGATGGGCTTGAAGCCAATCAATTTATTAACACAAAAACAAAAGTATTATGGGAGCTTCTCACAACAAACTGTGGAAAATTCTTAAATAGATGGGAATACCAGACCACCTGACCTGCCTCTTGAGAAATCTGTAGGCAGGTGAAGAAGCAATAGTTAGAACTGGACATGGAACAACAGACTGGTTCCAAATCGGGAAAGGAGTATGTCAAGGCTGTATATTGTCACCCTGCTTATTTAACTTATATGCAGAGTACATCATGAGAAATGCTGAACTGCATGAAGCACAAGCTGGAATCAAGATTGCTGGGAGAAATACCAGTAACCTCAGATATGCAGACAACACCACACATTTGGCAGAAAGTGAAGAACTAAAGAGCCTCTTGATGATAGAAAAAGGAGAGTGAAAAAGTTGGCTTAAAACTCAACATTCAGAAAACTAAGATTATGGCATCTGGTCCCATCACTTCATGACAAATAGATGGGAAAACAATGGAAACAGTGACATACTTTATTTTCTTGGACTCCAAAATCACTGCAGATGGTGATTGAAGCCATGAAATTAAAAGATGCTTGCTCCTTGGAAGAAAAGTCATGACTAACCTAGACCGCATATTAAAAAGCAGAGACATTACTTTGCCAACAAAGGTCCATCTAGTCAAAGCTATGATTTATCCAGTGGTCATGTATGGATGTGAGAGTTGGACTAAAAAGAAAGCTGAGCGCCGAAGAATTGATGCTTTTGAACTGTGGTGCTGGAGAAGACCCTTGAGGGTCCCTTGGACAGCAAGGAGATCCAACCAGTCCATCCTAAAGGAAATCAGTCCTAAATGTTCATTGGAAGGACTGATGCTGAAGCTGAAACTCCAATACTTTGGCCACGTGATTCGAAGAATTGACTCATCGGAAAAGACCCTGATGCTGGGAAAGATTGAAGGTGGGAGGAGAAGGGAACGACAGAGGATGAGATGGTTGGATGGCATCACTGACTCAATGGACATGAGTTTGAGTAAACTCCGGGAGCTGGTGATGGACAGGGAAGCCTGCCGTGCTGCAGTTCATGGGGTTGCAAAGAGTCGGACACGACTGAGCAACTGAACTGAACTGATGGGAGCTTCAGGAATTGACTCTGGGGTCAAACAGATCCTGTTCTAAATCTGGTTCAGCTACCTACCACCTGGGTTTCCACATCCATAAAATGCTGATAATAACAGCACCAGTCTCAAAGAGATTCTCTAAGCAATAAATTTTAACGCTCTTCTCACAGTGCTTAGCACATATCAAGAGGTTTTTTTTTTGTTGTTTTTCTTTCCTTTTTTTAATGTTAAATCTGTTCTTATTGTTAGCCACACTGAAGGGCCTGGATCATGTGTCACTGTTAAAGAGGTCTTGGTGTAGAGCAATGTGGTGCAGCACTCATTTGGCCAATAAGGAGCACTGTCCTGACCAAAGGGAGGGGCCACTCTTCATACAGGCACTCTTAACACAGTGTAAAGTCAATCCAACAGCAGAGATTTGAACCAACTTCTTACCCAGCCACATCACCCCGTTACACCCAAGGGCCTCCAGTACCAAGCTCTTATCCCCTTACCACCTCCTCACAACTGTAGGTTCCCAATATGCTCCAATATCTGCTAACCTTCATGCTGCAGTGAACATGGAACATGGGGCCTGGATTCAAATGCGACTGCATGTGTTCCTCCTGACAAGCGATTTCCTCTGAGCTCAATTTTTCTCACATGTAATACATGGAAATAATAAAACTAACCTGGATATATTCTTATGAGGCTTAAATAAAATAAGTAAAGCAAAAGCAACCAGCACATCATTTAACACAGAATGCTAGGCATGTACTGTTATCTGCTGCTGCTGCTGCTAAGTCACGTCAGTCGTGTCCGACTCTGTGCGACCCCATAGACGGCAGCCCACCAGGCTCCTGTCCCTGGGATTCTCCAGGCAAGAACACTGGAATGGGTTGCCATGTCCTTTTCCAGTGCATGAAAGTGAAAAGTGAAAGTAAAGTCGCTCAGTTGTGTCCGACTCTTCATGACCCCATGGACTGCAGCCTACCAGGCTCCTCCATCCATGGGATTTCCCAGGCAAGAGTACTGGAGGGGGTTGCCATTGCCTTCTCCAGTACTATTATCTAGTCAACACTGAGAACAACGCTATGAGGTACATGCTTCTGTTTACTCACATTTTATGAATACAACTGAGACTTAAAGAGATTAATCTGCCAGTCACAGATGATAGGCATGGCAGAGCATCAGAATCAAGCTGTCTCACTCCTCCCCACCTTCTCAAAACTCCACAAAGGTAATTACATTGACCAGTGTCAACCTCACCAGGCTCAGGACTGCCCTGACTTCATTCAGTCTCTGTGAGAATGTCTTTGGTTGACATAAAAGCCATAATCAGAGGGAAATCCTTAACATTCTCTAGGAAGCTGCTTACTTATTATCACATTTTTTATCCCTTATACAAAAGACTAAGAGTCATTTCGATGGTATAGAGAGGACTTAGGAGTTAAGCTAAACTCCCAACTGTTACCACATTCATGTCTCTTTTTTTTCTTTCAGAATTAACATATTTTGATAAAAATTTTCATCTTCTGAACACATTCTGCCTTCTCCTCTCTGAGCTGCAACCTGACAAAACATGGTAATCAGGTTGGCTTTATGCCTCAGTGTGAGCTTGAATTTCTTTTGATCTACTTCTCTATTCACTCCTTATCAGTCTCTTCCTCAGTTTCTGTGCCATCAATAATTTTTCTCTACTCAACACATTATGTTCTTTTCTTTACCTGCTTCAATACTGGTCTGCTCACTCTATTGTTTTTCTTGAGAAGCTTCCCATTCCTTTGTTTTGACAACCCAAGGCCATTTTTTTCAACATAGTTTCCACAGCATATAAATGCACATGAAGTTGTTTACTTATTTCCCTTTGAGGACATATAATCAACACTTCACTGGGAAAAATAATTTGCTTCTGATATTACTGCTGGAGTCTTTCTACCTTTTCACAGTGCAAAGAGGCCCTGCTCTCTTTCACTTAACTGAGGAACTTTACACTCCTTAAAATACATGTTGTTAGGTCTGCTTTCACTGAGCAGACAAAAGGCATCTATTTAAAGTACGATTCATTCTTTCCTATTCCAGTACTGCCTTTTGTCTTTTTACATTTTCACCTGTCTCTTAAACTTCAGGAAAGAACAATTGTGACATCCACAGGGGCGATTTGTTTGTCCTGAACATCCTGCTGAGTTTGCCTGTCGCTAACAAGGACACATGCCTTTTCTAACTTGAAGAATAACTGTCAAGCCCTGATATTTTTCATGAGGTTGAACCTCTGACCCCTTCCCACAGTGTTGGGCCCTCCCCTGAGTTTCCTCATATTGGGCACGCCCTTCCTTTGAGCTGGCCCAGCAAGCAGATGAGTGCCTGCACCAAGAAGCCAGAAGACTCTATATTATCTTGACAGTTCTACAATCCAAATATAGAAAATATATGCATTATGAATCACATGATAGAGAAGCCTGAGCAATTTTTGACTTTAAGAATATACATTTACCATGCCTTTCATGTTAGACTGGCACTAGCAATTTTTCACAAAGCTCATTTTAAAAAGTAACAATTTTAATTTCAATAATTGGTTTCTTGAGATTTTTATCTTCTTTCGCTTTTTACAAGAAAAGTTGTTATGACAGATATTTCTAGAAGGCAGGAATCCCTCTGCCTCAAGACATCTATTTGCACTTTAATCTGTAGTGTGATTAAGGGGATTACCTGAAACCTCTGGGGCAGCTCCAAGTCTAAGTAAATAGAACATAATTGGGTAGATCTGTTTGTGTGGGCTCTGCTTCTCAAAAGTATTTCAGTTCCATCATAAGAAGTAGCCTGTTCTTTGCTAGTTAAAAATATCTAATTGTTAAGCAACCAATAAAATACCCACCATATTCTCATTAAACCCCAGAACTAAACTGAGTCCAGACTAAGTAAGCAGAGGAAAGGCCAAGACAGAAGGAAATACCAAGACCCACTCAGAAGGCTGGATCCTCATGATGGCGAACTCAGCTTTCTGCAAGGAGGTACGATCCTTACACTGACAACCTGATCACTTTTATGAGATTTCTCACCAAAACCAGCTTTCTCTTTGTAGAGGAAACATACAGGAATTGGTTTTAAGAGCAAAGATTCAGGAGCCAGGCTGCACAAGTGTGGTTTCCAGGTTCTTCACTGATGATGTAGCATAAGTTATTTATCCTCCCTGTATCTCCACTATCACACTGGAAAATGTGGATAACAATGGTGTCAAATGGTACACAGAGTTGTTACGTGGATTAGGTGAGCTAGCATACATAAAACTCTTAAAGCAGTGTTTGAATATAATAAATGTTAGCTACTATTAATAGTTATCCTCAGTATATTCTGGAGGGTTAAGTATTGGAATTCAGTAGTTTATCCAATAAGAGAACAGTTACCTCATCATTTAGCAGGTGTTCAATAAATACTTGTGAAATTACACTCATTAAAGTGATGACATTTCATAAAACACTCTAGTATATAAGTTGATGGGCATGAAAGAAAGTTGACTATACCCGTAACTCAGGTGCAAAACCTTAAAACGTGAGATGAGTATTGATAAGAGTCGCTCCCTAGGTTATCCAGACCTTTCAGATGTTCTTCAAGTCTATTATAGACTATGAGTTAAGGAGATCAAGACAAGGTGAAACTGGAGCTTTTATGGGTAGTACATAGATATGCTAATTCACATCTGTGTGAAAACTGACTGTATGACCAGATTAACCGAAGGCTGACATATAATTTAGGTGGAATAGATATGGTAATAAAAAAAATCCTATATATATACAAGACACAGGACAGGCATAGCCCCTGAGGAGAAAGTGAAGGGAATGAGATCAAAGATAATATTAAGGTAGACTTCAACTCTACCAATACAGCTTCATGCCTTAGGTATGAAGCAAAAAAAGGATTGGAAATAAATATGACCATACATAGCATGGATGTTTGTTATATTACTATTCATGTCTGCCTGTGTATTTTAAGTCTCTCAGACCAAGAACAGGGAAAAAAGAAAAGCAGCCTTTATTACTTAAAGTGTCCTTCCTAAAAAATAAAAATAAAAAACTAATGACCTAAAAAATGACATCATGGTTTATGTAGAAAATCTGAAAGAACCGACAAAAAAACTCCTAAAACTAATAAGCAATTATAGCAAGGTTTCAGGGTACAAGATTAATATATAAAAGTCAAATGCTTTCCTATAATATCAATACCAGCAATGAACAAGTAGAATTTTAAATTATAAACACAATACCATTTACATAAGTGCCAAAAAGTGAAATACTTTGATACAAATATAATGAAATATGTACATGAGAAGAGCTACAAAACCCTGATGAATGAATTTAAAGAACTAAATAAATGGAGAGATAGCCTATGTTAACAAACAAGGAGACTCAATATTGGCAAAATTTCAACTCTTCCGAAATTTACCTATAGATTCAACACAATCCGATTTAAATTCCAGCAAGTTATACTGGGGATACTGACAAACTGATTCTAGAGTTTATATATGAGGTCAAAGACCCAGAATAGCCAACTCAACACTGAAGGAAAAGAATAAAATTGGAGAACTGACACTACCCAACTTCAGTAATTACAGTAAAGCTACAATTGTCAAGACAGTACAGTACTAACTAAAAAAAAAAAAAATTAGACAATGTAATGGAATAGAGAGCTCAGAAATAAACCCACATAAATAGTCAACTGATCGACAAAAGAGCCTACAATGGAGCAAAGATAATCTTTGCCAAAAAAAAAAAAAAAAAAGGTAATGGAACAACTAAATATCTGCATGCAAAAAATATAAATAAATACAGACATAGATCTCCCACCCTTAACAGAAACTAACTCAAAGGGATCACAGATTTAAGTGTAACATACAAAACTATGAAACTCTCAGAAGACATCATAGGGGAAAACCAAGATTATGACAGTTGGTTATAGTGATGACTTTTTAGATAAAATACCAAAAACACAATTCATCTAAGAAATAATTGATAAACTGGATTTCATTAATATTAAAAACTTCTTCCCTATGAAAACTGTCAAGAAAATAAGAAAAAAAAAGAAAATAAGAAAACAGGCCACAAACTGGAAGAAAATATTTGTAAAAGACACAGCTAGTAGAAAATTGTTACCTAAAACATACAAAGAACTCCTAAAACTCAACAATTAAAAAACAACCCAATTTAAAACTGGTCAAAGGTCTTAGCAGAGACCTTCCCAAAAAATATACACAAATGGCAAATAAGCATATGAAAAGAAGTTCCATATCATATGTTATCAGGAAAATGAAAATAAAAACAATGAGATACCACCTATTAGAACAGCCAAAACTGAAAACACTGACAACAAACACTGACCAATCACCAAATGCTGATGGTGATTATGGAGCAACAGGAATTCTCATTCATTGCTAGTGGGAAGCAAAATGGTACAGCCACTTTGGAAAACAGTTTGGTGATTTCTTATAAAACTAAACATGATCTTACCATCAATTCAGTTCAGTTGCTCAGTTGTGTCCAACTCTTTGCAACCCCATGGACCACAGCACTCCAGGCTTCCCTGTCCATCACCAACTCCTGGAGCTTGCTCAAACTTGTGTCCATCAAATCAGTGATGCCATCCAACCATCTCATCCTCTGTCATCCCCTTCTCCTCCTGTCTTCAATCTTTCCCAACATCAGGGTCTTTTCCTATGATCTTACCATGTGTGCATGCTAGGTTGACTCAGTTACATCCAATTCTGTGCAACCTTATGGACTGCAACGTGTCAGGCTCATCTGTCCATGGGATTTTCCAGGCAAGAATACTATGATGGGTTTCTGTGCCCTCCTCCAGGGGATCTTCCCAACCCAGGGATCAAACTCACATTTCCTACATCTACCTGCATTGGCACGTGAGTTCTTTACCACTAGCACTGCCTGGGAAGCCCTGATCTTACCATATGATCCACTAATTGCACTCCCCAGTATTCATCCAAAAGAGTGAAAAATTTATGTCCACATAAAAACTTACACACAGATACAACAGAGCCTTATTCATAATTGCCAAAACTTGAAAATAACCAGGATGTTCTTCAGTAGATGAATGGATATATAATTATGGTATAATTGGACAACACAATATCATTTGAGCACTAAAAAAAAAAAGTATCAAATCATGAAAATGGAACAAATTTAAATGCACATTACTAAGTGAAAGAAGCTAATCTAAAAAGGCTGCATACTATATGATTCCAACTGTATGACATTCTAGAAAAGGTAAAAGACAATATGGAGACAATAAGAAAACTGTCTTACCTTATTATGGAAACAATAAAATGAATGATTGTCAAGGGCTGGGGAAGGGAGGGGATTACTAGGTGGAGCACAGAGGATTTTTAGGGCAGTAAATTTCAAATGCAAATCCACTGTTTGTAACTCTAGGAACCATGCACCTAACCCCTGAGCATGCCTTTGTTCCATCATTAAAGGTAAATAAGGTAAGAACTCTAGAATTACTTTCGGAGAAAACTGCATCAATAGAGGCCTTCAAGTCAGCACACAATTTTCCCTGTGTGAAAACTAAACTGTTTCTTATATTCAAACTCTAAGAGTCTAATATATAGATTTGGTCAGAAATTATCTCTGCCAAAGTGAATTCTTGACAGCTAACAGCTGCAGTCTAATGCTAAACTGTGCTTGCTACGTCACTTCTGAAAACACAGTCAACATTAGGTTGCAGAGTTACCAATCGATCATGCCAGAAAAAGATACTTATTTGGCATCTGCTCATTTTCTTTGCCAAGTAGAAAAGCAATTATCTGCAGCAATACAAAATGCAACTGCTTGGGCACAATACAGACAAGAAGAAGTCATTATTTTAATCAGAAATTGGAAGTCAAAGTTATAAGCTTAGCATACTGAATGCATAACAGAAAGAGATTATTACCTCCATGAAGTTTTTCATTAATTTCTGTCCTTTAGAGGAAAATCATAAATTGAAAAGTTTTAAATTAATTAAGGTGTGTATAAACAGCATTGTCTCTCCCTATCATGGGCAAATGTACTCTTGGGTCACCTGTCAATTTTTCTTAAATATGAGAATTTTTTCCAAAATTACAAAAATGTACAAAAAATATTTATATAAGATACTGTCTCAAAAGACAAGGAGAAAATACTGAACTTTCACAAACATAGATTCAGGATTCAATTAGGGTAAAAGTCTCAGCATTTTCATTTTTTATTCTCAAAAGTATAATAATAAACATGAAGTAGCTTGAATTTTTAAATCTTTATACTTTAATAATTGGCTTTACCATTAGTCGTTTCTTACCTATAAATCTGAAAACAAGATGAGCCTGCCCTGCACTGGTTGCCCTCTGTTACAGGAGCCAGTCAGCCCCTTGGCATCTCTCCAAGCTCCTCCATAGCAGGGCTCCTGCCTACCTTCCCAGCCTCACCTGCACTCCTTGTGTTCTGAGCTGTCTGTAGTTACACACTCACACACAGACACATGCATGCACACTTTACAGGTACATGCCCCTTGTGTCCTCCCTCCTGCTGTGCTTTACGCCTGAAAGACCACCCTCTCTTTCTTTAGCTCATCTTCTCATCTGTTAAAGACTCAGTTTCTACAAAACTTCCCAGGCTGACTAAGGTATCCTATTCTATGAGTCCCATGATTCAGTATACACAGCTGCCACCCTCAGTAAGTTTATCTTTTTTATTTTCACGACTTCCCCACTGGGATATAAACTTATCCATGCTGGGCCAATGTGAATTTCTGCGTTTGAGAACTTGGAGCCGGAACACATTAACTACAGTCCATCTTGTACAGAGTATTGAACTGAGAGGCTCTATTAAGCCAGGACTGAGGTGGCCCTAAGAAAAGTCAGTCTTTAAAGACAGGAGGAAAGGAAAGCAGCATGGATTTAAAAAAGCAAAAGAAAGACCACGAAGCCCCAGAAAGGTAAAAAAAAAAAAATAAATGTTTTAAGTTTGCCAGTTCCTATGTCCAGAAATTAGACTCAATAACCAGACTGGGGTGCCATTAGAGTCCAATGTATCTTTCTAACGAAAACCTCAATTTGTTGAAATAATTCCTTTAAAAATTTTATTCTTTGTAAACAAATGATCACTATGACATCTGTATACAGTAAGTGTTTAATAAATGTTTATTACTCAAATGAATCAACCAGCTGTCTCTGAAGAGTCAACAGTTATCAGTTTGTGAATGCACAGCTTTAATGACCTCTATGACGATTAAAGGCAAAAATACTTAGAAAGCAAAATTTAATCTTGTTTATATTAATATTTTTCATCAACACATTTGACTAAAATTCAAAAGACCTAAGTACTTAAGAATTCAAGATGGAAAAGGAAAAGAAAATAGCAAAATGCACATTAGTGAAATTTCCTCCACGGTCTGCTTGGTCACTTATAAGGGTATATACCATACATAAGGGTATATACCATTATGGTATATCAATTCGGGGTCAGCCTCCAACTCCCACACAAGTTCCAACTACATGCACACCAACGGAGTGGAGCAATTAAAGAGAAAAAGAAAAGTGGCAGCACTGCCTCATAAGAGTTTGACCAGAGTACCAAATGACATGAGACTACCTGTCTTCCTCGTGTCCTTTCACAGATAAGAAAAACAAACATCCAAGGAAGTAAAACAACTGGCCCAAGGACCAGAGTAAAGCAGAATCAGAGCAGAACTCAGTTTACTTCCAACCAAGCCATGGCTGCTGACACTACCATGCATTTCTTTACATCCAGCACAAAGTAGGAAATAGTTCTTCTCTTTTGAAGAATTCAGCAATTATACAATATTCAGATTTTTCACAAACAACTATGAGCACAGGATGTGAGTTTTATTATTCAATTCATCATGTACTCTTAGTCATCGACTATGTTCACACATGCGTTTTCTGTTTAAAAATATCTGGGAATTGGTATCCAACCTCAACTTATCTTTAAGCTTTACCTAAACCATTGTGGCTATAAATTAAGTGCCATAAAGAAGAGAGAAACAAAGAAGCCTCCTACAGGGTTGGTGGGAATGTAAAATGCTATAGTCACTATGGAGAACAGTATGGAGGTTCCTTAAAAACTAAAAATAGAGCTACTGTATGATCCTAAAATACTTCCCCTAGGCATGTATCTGGAGAAAACTATAATTCAAAAAGATATATGCTCTCCCAACATTCACTGCAGTACTATTTACAATAGCCAAGACATGGGAGCAAGCTAAGTGTCCATCAACAGATGAAGGGTTAAGAAGGACATGGTATATTTACACAATGAAATGTCAATCAACCATAAAAAAGAATGAAATAATGCCATTTGCAGCAACATGGATGGATGTAGAGATCATACCAAGTTAAGTAAGTCAGGCAGAGAAACAACAAATGTCATATGATATCACTTATACGTGGAATCTAAAAAAAAGACACAAATTAACTTATATACAAAACAGAAATAGATCCACAGGCAAAACAAACTTACGGCTACTAAGGGTAAGGGAGGGGAGGGATGAATTAGAAGTTTGGGATTAACAAATGTACACTACTATATATAAAATAGATAACCAACAAGGACCTACTCTATAGCACAAGGAACTATTCTTAATACTTTGTAATAACCTATAAGGGAAAAGAATTTGGAAAAAATAGATATATATGTATGTATAACTGAATTACTTTGCTATACACTTGAAACTAACACAACACTGTAAGTGAACTATACTTCAATTTTTAAAAATTTTTAATAAAAAATTGTTTTTTAATAAAAAGATTTTTTAAAGAAGAGAGAAACAAACTGTATTGAGGTTATATGTAAAGTTTCTCCCTGACTCTACATGAAAACCAAAAGTACAGTTTTATAATTAAACAACTTTTAAATAAAAAATTTTTCATTATAAATGCAGTATGGAATAATTGCTTTCACAAAGTGACATCCTCTCAAAATTCATAAAGAGAAAATTACTTAAGGGAACCAAAGGTAGAGTACAAAAAGAAATCTATGATAAAGACTTAACTGTCAGGAAATAAAAGCTCTACCACTTGAAAACTGAAACACATTGGTTATTCATTAGGAACTGAGGCATGTCTAGCTCTTAACATAAGACACAAACATTATTCCTTCCCTCTGTTCAACTCTGGTTGATTGTTTACATGTGGTTGTTTTTTTTTTCCCCTAAATTATTATATATGAATTGCCTTCATCCCCTAAAAACCCATACTATGTTCCCTTTAAACATTTTACCAATAATTTTAGAGGTTAAATCATTAAGAGCAAACCTTTAACGCCAGTTTCCTCATGGAGACTGTTGCTTAGGGTGATTTCAAAATCAATATGCATTTTCTAGGTTATATATAAAGTAGTAAAGATCATGGTTTCAGTAATGCAATGAGTATTAAAAATTCATAAATCTACAACATGAAACACATTTTCCTATATGGCTATAAGGTCATCAATCTAAAGCCTAGTGAATTGTTTTTATTAAAGTAATGTTTTATTCAATAGTAATTCTAAATACACAAATTTTTTTAATTAAAAAAGCCCACTCTTAGTCCCAGAAATGAATAATAACTCTAAGTACACAACTTATAATGAGGATGGTATTCATCAGTTATGAACGTGTTAACACAGGCATTCTGTTTTCCTGCTAAATTTTGATGAACTTTTCATCTTTGCTATAAGAATGCTTTTCTCTTTTACAATCATTTTCTTCTAAAGTACTGTAAGCTCATAAAAAGAGAAAAAAATAACTAAATATCATAAACAAATAAAATCAAGACTATACCACTTTCATAAATACAGCAAAGGAAAAGTGATCACTATAAAAAGATTCTAAACAGTAATTCTTCCACACTGGCTTTGGCATAAAACATGGTGGTCAGGAAAGCTAAGTCCTAGCCCTACCATTTATGAAAAGCCACAACTAAAAGCCATGTTAAGCTCTTTTCAGGTATTCACTCCTCGTTCCTCACAATAACCCAATAGAGCTCTTTTTCTGTATTTTTTCCAAGCATTTACATTTTAAAAAGTCACATTTAATCTAGAAAACATAGTACCAGTTCAAAACTCATGGCAGACAATTTTCAGAGCAACAAACTGGAAATCCCACCAAATTACCTGAAACCATCATGATCTATTGCCTGCTGTAGAATAATGTTCCTATGAAAGAATTATTTATGTACACTCTGTTTACAAAGTTAAGATGAACTGATACTGCTTTTATTACAGCCATTCTACAACCTCTCAGCAGGCTACATTAAAAAAGATAAATTTAAAAAATTTAGCTGCATGACAGTTGCATTAACTAAAAGAGCAAAGAAACTGGCAGCAAACTCCCTACAACACCTTAAGAGCCCTACCTGTGTTCTGCAAAAGAAGGGAGAGATGTTTGGTGTCCTTGAAGTCACCCAAGCTCTAACCCACATAGGACAGAGATCGAGTATCCATATGGTGACTGATGAGCTGATGGAAAATGAGGCCTGGCATCCTCTTCTAAGAGCTTACTGAGGCAGTGACACAACTGGATGCCAACCAGAAATGCCTACATTCTGATAGTTTTCTCTTTCAACATATGTCCCCATGCATCCAACTGGAAAGCAGATGCCCAAGCTTGATTGTTCTACGCTGAGAAAGCAAAGAACTTATCATCCACTGACTCAAATTCACAGGGGATAGAAGACTGCCAAGAATTGGTACCCAGTCAAGATTAAGCAGAATGAACCAGGGTCTGTCAGCAGTTAGGAACTCTACCAAGTGCTGTCCATAAATTAAAAGGAATTTTACCTCTTTAGCATGTGATTTATTTGGAAGAAGCTTTTAGTGCTACATTCTGAATGAAGCCAAGAGACACTTTATTGAAATGATTCATTTTAGTGCTGAGTTCAGTTCAAGAAGCAAAGCAGATTTCAATAAGCTTTGAGACAAACTTATCAAAGTAATTCCTGCTCTCCCATATACTCTGGGTCTGGTTCAGAAGGAATAATATCATCGTCAACTAGTGGTTAGGAAACTCTCTTCTAATTCTCTATGCACAGAAGTGAACACCTCTCTGGTAAATTCCATACTCAAGAAAAGCTACTTTAAAAGAACTTGGGAGCCAAGCTTTGGTAAATTAAACTCCCAAAGAACATTAAAGACATATTAATGATACTGTATCAATAAACAGTTCAAAATTAAGAAGCCTGATAACACTGACAGTTCATTTGAAAAATAACTTTTTAACCTAAGTTTTTAAAAATAAATTTCCCACTATTTCCATCATTCCTATATCAAAACAACACTGTTCACCCTTCCTGGTAAAGTGTGTTCTTCTCGGTAGGAAAAATGCATGCAGCCATTACCCACCTTCCTTCTCCAGACCCTTTCCAGCCACTAAGCATGTCTGCAGTTCAGTCACGCCAAGAGCCACTATAGGGTCTCAGTAAAAGCTACAGTCAGCTCAGTACATTAAAAAGAAATTGACAAACTATGAAAAAATTCAGGGGTGTATGGAACAAAGGTAAGAAGAGGATATCCTTTGGATGTTATATACAAAAAATAGAATCATGAGTGTAAACAGTTATAAAGTTGTTTAATAAGAAATAACTTTGACATTAGTTAGGCTAGTTAATCTGGTCAGTGTCCTTATAAAATATAGCCTGGGAGTTACTGCTTTCTTGGGTCCACTATCATCATGTGCCAAATAAGTCATAGTGATCTGGCTGCAGCCACCTAAGAACTACACCTGAAGACGGAAGTATTTACACCATTGAAGAAGACATAGAATTCCAAAGCAAAGCAAAGGAAATGAGGAAAAATGAAGAGCAGTGAAAGAATTCACCTTTAAACAAGGCAAAGGAAATGAGGAAAAATGATCAACAGCAGTGGACTAATTCACCAAGTCTCTATAAAATAAGATCTGAGTTCATATCTACTTCCATGAGGTGTCTGTGTTCTTAAGGTGGGTTCATCACTAGGTTTACACTTGCATTAAGAGATTTTAAAGTAGGAAAAGGGATTTCTCAATATGAACCCACAAACTTCACTTTTTACTGTTGGAGGCATTTCCCCTGTAGATCTATTAGTTAACTCCACCGCTCTTTCATTTGGTTATTCATTTATTAAAGCAGTAACTGAATGAAATTGAAAATGGCTCACCTGAGATCAGTCAGCCAGAAAAGTGTGTAAAATGGTTGGGGGGAGAGCTCAATTATTCACAAGTAATACAGATGGCTTTCAACATAGATCTGTTGCTGTCACCTAAAAATCTCATTTCACTAGCTTACTAAGTTTCTCTCAAAGCTGACATGAGGCTATTAATAATGATCTAAAACACTTTTGCCCAACTCACAAGATCAATGTGTGGAAAGTTCAAAATCCAACTTCAGGAGTTTAATCTACAAAACACTTCTTACTTCAGGGAAGAAGAGTACCGTGCAGTGTCTACAGAAGTAGGACTACAGCCCACCAGGCTCCTCTGTCTCTAGAATTCTCCTGGCAAGAATTCTGTAGTGGGTTACCATTCCTTTCTCCAAGGGATCTTCCTGATCCAGGGATTAAATCCAGGTTTCCTGCACTGCAAGCAGGCTTTTTACCATCTGAGCTACCAGGGAAACCCCAAAGTATTAAAACAACACTTAAAAGGTCAGTGATCCATTCCATCAGTGAAGGTCAAAATATTTATATGCCTTTCTAATTCCCCTGAATTTAATGACTTCACAGTTTCACTTTAGTGACAACCTGTTCTCTAGTCCTAAACTTGTCTTTATTTGCAGGCCTCTGTGCAAGGAATACAATAAAGACTTTTAAAACACATGGAAGTGAAAAATCTAACCACTGTCTTACCCACAAAGATTGAAAACGAGCCCATTTTAAGTGAAAACACCATGATCATCATCCAGCTAAGTTCCATAAGGGCAGGACTTTGTTCACTTCACTATCATATATTTTCAAAATAGTGCCTGATCATAGGAGGCGTTTGGTAAATGCTGACAGAATGGATGATTCATGACAGATGTTGCAGAGCAGCAGAATAAAGGAGACAGCTCTTGAGCCAAGAACTCTCTTCAATACCAATTGCAATCACTGTGATTTAAATATCAGGTCTATATGTGAAAAATGACTACGTATACTTATAGAAACAGATGTGAGTTATGAGAATAAGATTTCAGGTAGAATTCACTGAGTTTTCTAAGGTGGAAGGGAAAGGATATTCATGTGTGAATCAACTGTATGTAATGAAGAGGGTGGGAGAAGGAAGATTTACATTTCTCACTTCACATGGAGCAACTGAGCAAAAGATGGAATCAACTGAAATTTCATCTGATTCCAGAGTGTCTACCCTAAGTCCTAGGTTCACTGCACTTGCCACTTGCTACCTATAAGACAATCACTAAGCCATACAGAAAAACAGGCAACTAAATAAATGACTTACAGTATGACTTTTCCCTGGGTTGGGATGGTCCCCCTGTGTTTGGTAACTTCTGAATACATTTTATATGATAGTACATAGACTAATTTCTGACAACCTAATGCCATCCATGCAACACAAATACATACTAGCAAGAAAAAAAAAATTCCATAAAAACACATTCCTTGCCTGTATACTGTAGGTTCACCAGTTTCAGTGTTTAGAAAGTCACATTCCAGTGTTTAGAAAGTCATAAGGAATAATAATATTTATAATTCTGAACTACTACTAATGATGCTGCTGGCTGCCACACCAAATGGCCACTGTGTGCCAGGCACTTATTTACAGACTTATTACCTGCTTTTACTGTAGCTCTGAGTCCTGACAAGCAATCTGACAGTAAGATGCTACAATTAGTTCCCCTTTTTGGGAGATTAGAAAACTGATGTTCACAGAGATAAAATAACTTGTCCAGGACCTGGTAAGTGAAGGATTCACGATTTAAACACTGTCCACAGAGATCTTCAGAACTAAGATAACATTGCCTCTTTGAGTTTTTATTTTCTTTACCTGATCACCTTCTGAAAAAAGGACAAGCATAGTTTTTAAAACTAATTTTGACACTAACCAAATTTGTAGTCAAATACATGATGCTTTTCCTTTCCAGAGAAGGAAAATATATGACAAGTTTCCTCTCAAGGAAGGATAATGATCCTTCTTGCTCACAAACATGTTCACTTAGTAAGATCCTGACCCACTTCCACTTGTATTGTGCACTGCTCTCCAAGCATCATTCTTTCTAAATAGGCTGAGGCTCGGAGTTAAAAAAAACTTTTTTTAAAAGCATATCACCTAATTCAGTGTATAAGCACCAATAGTCTATATTAAAGCCAGTCAGGAGAGGCCTTATTTGTGGACCCATGGATGGCTGCAAGAATCTTCTATCCCTGAGAGCTGAGGAGGGAGGCCAGCTACACAGAGCAGGACACCGCCGTCCTGCCTCCTCCCCAAGGCCAAGTTCTCACCTGGGATTCCAGACTTCAGAGCAGAGCAGACAGGCAAAGCACGGGATTAGTGGCTGTGCAGTTGTAATTCCAATCCTGACTTTACCACTTACCCACTACGTAAATGTGTTAAATGACCACTTAACCTCTCTAAGATCTTCCATTTCCACCTGATAAGCAAACTGTAAGATTTACCCTAAACAAATGTTGTGATGGCTGCATGGAATAACACATGGGAAGTGCAAGCCCACTCCCTGGTACATAGTGATAGATAACAGATGTAAAGCTTTCTTCTCCTCCTGAAGGACTGTCTTCACTGGAGTACTGGAGTTCACACTGTTCTATAAGAAATGACTATTAAGTTTTCAGGAATTTTGCAGGCCAGTTATTAAAGGCAGCCATTATTAAAATTAAATTATATAACTTATAATAAATTATATGTACATATAATCTATATTTATATCAATTATGATATATCTTTTATAATAAAATGAATTATATAAGCTTAAATAAATCAAGCTAAAAATAAAGGTAATAAGTACACAAATCATATCATTTCCTAATCAGTTTCCTTCATTTTACTTCTGTCTATGCTCTTGAGATTATTTACATCTACAGTCTCTTGGGCAGTGGAAATGCTTCAAGATGGCGGGCTATGGCACACCTCTCCCAACTCCAGTTTCAGCTATGTCACACTTGTAGCTTGAAATCAGCCAGGGTAGGAGTTACATGGAAATTTGCAAACACAACAAGTGGGGATTTACTTTCTTTGGACAGCCAATGATTAAGCATTTATCAGCACACCACTGGTATGCATACTTCATCTTATTCCTTTTTGCTCCTGCACCCACCTCTATATTCTCTACAAGTTATTTACATACATACACACATCCATTAAATTTAAAATGAAAACAAAAACCTCACATGCCTGCAGTTAACATCTTTTGCCCCATTTCTTTATTGCCAAATTTACTAAAATGTTCTATTTTTGCTTAATTTCAATACTTTCTTACCATCTACTCATTAATTTATTCATTTCACAAATACTTGTACAACTACAATTAACCAGACACTATAAGAGGATCTGGGGATACAACTGACAGCAGAAGCCAATACAGTCATATCTATATGGAACTCAAGTCACTGTATGTACCCAGTCTGACTGGTGGAAGTCAGTCACACTGCAGCCTGCCTTCCGTCCCTTCATGAGAGGCTCCAATGCTCTATTTATTCTTCTTTTTTCTTCTCCTTTGCCTTCTTTAAAAAAATTTACAATTTCCCCCAAATGTTTTGCCCTCTTTTCTTACATGCCCTGTACTAAAAAGTCAAGATTAGTTCAAGGTTTTGACAGCTTATCACTCTTCTTTCTTGCTCAGGAATTTCATGCATTTCTGTGACTTTATCCTTTCCCAAACCAACTTTTCCTCTAGCCTTTCCATCTCAGTAACTGACACTACCACCCACCCAGCTGTTGAGGCTAGAAACCCAAACACCCTTGTTTCTTGCCGTTCCCTCACCCTTTTCCCCTAAATCGGCAAGTCCTGTTAAATCTATATCCAAAACGTCTCCAAAATCCACCGTATGCCTACATCTCAGGCTCCATCACCCTCAGCCAAGACCTCTTTTCTCCCCTCAGTCAGTATGAAAGTCTCCTTGCTTTGCTCTTGCCCCTAAATAAAGCACCACAAGAAACAAGACTGAACATTTATAATATAACCACATCTTGCCACATTAAACAAACAAGCAAACAACAACAAAACCCCCCAAAGTCTCCCCATTCCACTCAGAATAAAATCCAAATTCTCTCCCATGGCCAACACACTCTTCATCATCTAGGCCTGCCCACCCCCTGAACTGCCCACCCCCTTCCCATCCCCACTTGCTAGTTATCCCAAGGCTGGAACCCTCTGTGCAGATCTGAGCAGGGTGAGCGCCTCCTCTCATCCACAAGGATTCAGAGACCTTCCCTGACCAACCAATGGGAATTCACCCCAGCCAGGCTCACCCACCACTCTCCACCACACTGTTCACTCCTTGTTGGTTACTTAGGGTCTGTCTTCTTCTCCTGGAAGGAAAGCTACATAGGGGCAAGGATCTTGTCCTCCTTAAACCCCAGTACAGCCCTGGTGCCTGCCTGGAACATGCCGGGCACATGGCAGACATTTAGTAGATCTTTGCTGATGAATGAATAAATGGAGTAGGTTCTAAGAGACAGGTAAAGGCAGGACTAATTGGAAACAAAGACACCCCAAAACAGGGAGTTTTCTGGGACTGGAGAGAAGAGTAAGAATAGCAATCTGCTACTTAAGTGCTAATAGTATGAGTCAAATTTCCATCTTTATTAAATTCTTACTTGCCCATGGCTTGAGTTACTTTGAAAATGAAGTCGCTCAGTCGTGTCCGACTCTGCAACCCCATGGACTGTAGCCTACCAGGCTCCTCCGTCCGTGGAATTCTCCAGGCAAGAGTACTGGAGTGGTTTGCCATTTCCTTCTTTTAGTGGCAAGCTAATTTAGCCAAGTACCTGTTCTGATAAATCTACGATAATTTTCATGGCTAGGTCAAAAGATTTTTTAAAAAGAAAGAAAATTTTGTACTTTAAAGATCTTCCTGAACCCTCAGAAACATTCCTGAGAGGCAGTGTCCCCTAGGCTACCTCATATACCTGCGCATAATAAATTCCTACTGAGAGGGTAACAGGCAGGAAGACTAGGGGCCCCGAACGGAGGAAATAGGCTGGAAGTGTCAGACATTTTTTAATCTCTCTTAAGTGGCAGGAGTAAACAAACTACAAGTGTCAGATTTTTTTCCCTTCTTTATACAAAATTAAAAGGAAGTTTCTTTCAAAATTCCATGTTGCCATGACAACACCTTGTTCCACCTGAACTTAACTTTTCTCAAACTTTGAGCTAACTAATGCAGTTTTTTTTCCCTATGGAAATGTTTTTCTTAAGCTGTGCTAATGAACAATGTATTTACCTTAAACTCTGTCTTTCCTCAAGTTGGTTCTGCCTAAGACCAAGACTCAGAAACGATACTGGCTCAAAAAAGCAATATGTTTTACTCATACAATTCTTCTCCTAATCTATGTTAATGAGACCATGGAAACCTGCCTCTTCAAGATTCATGTCAAACATTTTATGACCCGGGATGACTCACCTTGTACCAATGCTATCTCAAAATGCATGTTGTGGGTGAGGGGCCTGGTGCCATTCTCTGAGTTACGCGACATTTCCTTTCTCTAATTAGCAGCCTGCGAGTAGGAATATAACTTCCTGTTAAAGACTAGCAGGGGGACACTCTTTCTGCCCCCTTCTGATGTCTATGTCAGAAGCTCTCTCTTTTATACTTCCATAAAACTTTAATATACAAAAGCTCTGAGTGATCAAGCTTCGTCACTGGCCCTGGATTGAATTCCTCTCCTCCAGAGGCCATTTTTTAATCCAAGACCAAAAATGAATCCCGGCATTTTTCACGGCTCAGCAACAACCTTCCATTATCATACACCAAAAGTAGGGAGTCAGGGCAGGGGAAGGCAGAGCTCTCCTCCCAGAGAACTGAGGGGCCTGTGCTCTGACGTGCAGGGCTCTTCCCCCAGGGAAGCAGCAGAATGCTTGTACTGCTTAACTAAGGCCTCACAGCCTCATCTCTCCTTCCAAATAACAGCAGCCAGCAGGGCTACTTCTTCCAGCTACTCCTTTCTTATCTGATATGACACAGGGAAGGACAGGGATAGGGAAGAGAAGGAAGGAAGAAAGAGGAAGGGAAATGGGAAAGGGAAAAGAAAGGAGGCTAACAAGAGTGGGGGTGTCACAAAGAACTGACTCGGCGCTTCACTTCTCCAGTGATCCCCCTGCAACAGGTGATGCTGGATGGTAAAAACACAAGGTCAAGGAGCCCAGTCCGGTACCTCATCAAGGACCACACAGCTCCAGGAGACACGGGGAATCCACTGCTCTTGGGTTCAGACGGCATGGCATGGCAGCCACCCCAAGCTCCTTTGTGAGGGAACCGCTGCTGCTTCCCATTCTCCCGGAAAGGGTGTGCTGTCGGGGAGCTTCCAGGCTGCTGTGGGCTGCGCTGATGGATGACCCCGTTGCTCCTAATTGTGAGGAGGAAACAACGTCAAAAGGAGCAACAAGACCTGCAACAAGGAACAGCGGTCCCCATCCCCTCCCCAAGCCCTGTTCCTTGGAAGCAACTATTCCCAAATCTTTTAGCTCTTCTGTTTCTGGTATTTATCACAATATTTTTAAAGTGACATTAAATAATAATGTTATTTCCAATTTTAGAACTTGTCATATTGTTTCATTACAAGAGAAGATGAAGATTCAATCCTTTCATGTGGTCACCAATACACATACAGACACTCTTCACTTCTCATCCTCCTCATACATTTCTCTCCTAATAAATATAAGTTGAATTATCATAACCTAGCTGAAGGGATATTTGGGATTTTCATTGTTATGATCTTGTAAAATTGTGTTTACAGATGATCCATGCAACTTATTCTCACATGTTCTTCCATGAATCCTCTGAGATATATTCCATAACATTAGCTGGTCAAAAATTTAAAAGTCTGACACTACTCAGGGATGGGGAGAATGTGGAACAAGAGGATTCTCATCCACTGCTGCAGTTATTTCAAGAGAATAGCCCCACATCAACACAGTGAATATGTATCTATCTGTGGGCCCACAACCTCACTTCTGTAGTTATGCCCTGGAAAACCTGCAGGTATGTGCACACAAAACGTAGCTCCAGCATGGTATATAATAACCAAAAAAGTGAAAACAACCTAAATTCAGAATCCAAAAGGATGGATGAGTGCATGCTAAGTCACTTCAGTCCTATCCGACTCTCTGTGACCCTATGGATTTAGCCCGCCAGGCTCCTCTGTCCATGGGATTCTCCAGGCAAGAATACCAGAGCGGGTTGCTGTGTCTTCCTCCAGGGGATCTTTCCGACCCAGGTATTGAACCCACATCTTTTATGTCTCCTGCATTGGCAGATGGGTTTTTTACCACTGTACCACCTGGGAAGTCCTTATTCTAAACTAGCAGATAAGAATTTCTGAGAAAAGGAGACACAATTATGTGAGATTCTCAATGAGTCAAGACCCTCCAATATAGGCAGAACCTCTGAGATCATCTCTTACTACTACTGTGAGCCCAGGCCCTGAGAGGCAGATAACCTGGGAGGTTACTGGCCCCAGTCACATGTGCCCCATGGAGTCAGGCGCTCAGGGGTAACCCTGTGACTCTGGAGTTACACAGACAGAATCCAAATCGGGGATGGGTGACCCTCGAGAGGTTACTTTCTATGCCTGTACTTTCTGCTCTGTGAAACAAGGGTAACAGCTGTCAGCAGTAAGTGACTTCATACCTGTAAATGGCATGGTCCCATTCCTGGAGCATAGCCTTCACTCAAGAGATACTGTTATTGACCAGGTATCCCCAAGAGAAGACTCTACACATGGACATCACCAGATGGCCAACACCGAAATCAAATTGATTATATTCTTTGTAGCCAAAGGTGCCAAAGCTCTATACAGTCAGCAAAAAACAAGACTGGGAGCTCACTGTGGCTCAGATCATGAACTCCTAATTGCCAAATTCAGACTTAAATTGAAGAGAGTGGGGGAAACCACTAGACCATCCAGGTATGACCTAAATCAAATCCCTTATGATTATACAATGGAAGTGAGAAATAGATTTAAGGGGCTAGATCTGATAGACAAAGTGCCTGATGAACTATGGATGGAGGTTCCTGACATTGTACAGGAGATAGGAATCAAGACCATCCCCAAGAAAAAGAAATGCAAAAAGACAAAATGGCTATCTGAGGAGGCCTTACAAATAGCTGTGAAAAGAAGAGAAGGGAAAAGGAAAGATATAAGCATCTGAATGCAATTCCAAAGAATAGCAAGGAGAGATAAGAAAGCCTTTCTCAGTGATCAATGCAAAGAAATAGAGGAAAACAACAGAATGGGAAAGACTAGAGATCTCTTCAAGAAAATCAGAGATATCAAGGCAACATTTCATGCAAAGATTGGCTCAATAAAGGACAGAAATGGTATGGACCTAACAGAAGCAGAAGATATTAAGAAGAGGTGGCAAGAATACATAGAAGAACTGTACAAAAAAGATCTTCATGACCCAGATAATCATAATGGTGTGATCACTCACCTAGAGCCAGACATCCTGAAACGTGAAGTCAATTGGGCCTTAGGAAGCATCACTATGAACAAGGCTAGTGGAGGTGTTGGAATTCCAGTTCAGCTATTTCAAATCCTAAAAGATGATGCTGTGAAAGTGTTGCACTCAATATGTCAGCAAATTTGGATAACTCAGCAGTTGCCACAGGACTGGAAAAGGTCAGTTTTCATTCCAATCCCAAAGAAAGGCAATCCCAAAGAATGCTCAAACTACCACACAATTGCACTCATCTCACACACTAGTAAAGTAATGCTCAAAATTCTCCAAGCCAGGATTCAGCAATACATGAACCATGAACTTCCAGATGTTCAAGCTGGTTTTAGAAAAGGCAGAAGAACCAGAGATCATATTGCCAACATCGAAAAAGCAAAAGAGTTTCAGAAAAACATCTATTTCTGCTTTATTGACTACGCCAAAGCTTTTGACTATGTGTATCACAATAAACTGTGGAAAATTCTGAAATAGATGGGAATACCAGACCACCTGAGCTGCCTCTTGAGAAACCTGTATGCAGGTCAGGAAGCAACAGTTAGAACTGGACATGGAACAACAGCATGGTTCCAAATAGGAAAAGGAGTACATTAAGTCTGTATATTGTCACCCTGCTTACTTAACTTATATGCAGAGTACATCATGAGAAACGCTGGGCTGGAGGAAGCACAAGCTGGAATCAAGATTGCTGGGAGAAATATCAATAACGTCAGATATGCAGATGACACCACATTTATGGCAGAAAGTGAAGAAGAACTAAAGATCCTCTTGATGAAAGTGAAAGAGGAGAGTGAAAAGGTTGGCTTAAAGCTCAACATTCAGAAAACTAAGATCATGGCATCCGGTCCCATCACTTCATGGCAAATAGATGGGGAAACAGTGGCTGACTTTCTTTTGGGGGCTCCAAAATCACTGCAGATGGTGATTGCAGCCATGAAATTAAAAGATGCTTACTGCTTGAAAGGAAAGTTATGACCAACCTAGACAGCATATTAAAAAGCAGAGACATTACTTTGTCAGCAAAGTTCCGTCTAGTCAAGGCTATGGTTTTTCCAGTGGTCATGTACGGATGTGAGAGTTGGACCATAAAACAAGCTGAGTGCCAAAGAATTGATGCTGGTGAACTATGGTGCTGGAGAAGACTCTTGAGAGTCCCTTGGACTGCAAGGAGATCCAACCAGTCCATCCTAAAGGAGATGGGTCCTGGGTGTTCACTGGAAGCACTGATATTAAAGCTGAAACTCCAATACTTTGGCCACCTGATGTGAAGAGCTGACTCATCTGAAAAGACCCTGATGCTGGGAAAGATTGAGGGCAGGAAGAGACGGAGATGACAGAGGATGAGACAACTGGATGGTATCACTGACTCAGCGGATATGGTTTTGGGTGGACTCCGGAAGTTGGTGATGGACTGGGAGGCCTGGCGTGCTGAGATTCACGGGGTCGCAAAGAGTCGGACACAACTGAGCGACTGAACGGAACTGAACTGAGTCCCTGTTACCTGTTCTCAGGCCCTTCCTACCAAGTTCACAGTTGCACTCAGGTACTCATGTAATTACTCACGTAATGTCTGTCTTCCCCAGCACTGCCCTTTGTGGGAAGGAATCTTATCTGTCTTATTTGTGGCCAGGGACAAATGCATTGAACAGGTGGGAAAAATGGTGCAGGAAAGAAAGAATGCCTCTACCTATGCAGAGATGCTGGTGGTTGTGAGAGCTAAAAGTTACTAAAACAAACAAAAAAATCCATAGACTATGAACTATGCAACTTCCAAGCTACATATCAGCAGTTATTATTTTTTCATAAAACTTCCAGCAGTTTGGTATGATGAAGGTCAAGAAAATTACTAAAGGACTAAAAGAGATAATTATCCTCTTTGAAAAAAGTCTAGCTCAATAGTGACCAGATGAAGAAGAAAGGACTATAAGCAATCATGTGTTGGGGAGTCCTAAGACCAAAGGAGATAAGACTTCAAGTTTGAGTGTAGACAAAAGAATGCTGCTGTCTGCCATCAAGCTATCAGCCCCTGCAGCTGGCCCCAGGGTGCACACTGAGGGAATTCAGAATGGAGAAAAACAGGATACTGACCCTAGACAGCTGAGATGCATATCAAAGGAAAAATTTTAATGAGCCCAGACTCTTGCATCTTTTAATATATTGAAAAGCACTAAACCACTAACTTGAGGTGTCTGATTTTTTGTGATTAGCACTCTTTTGAGTTTCAACTATAGGTTTTTTTTTCTCCCCCCAGCAGCAAAAACTCATACATCCTATTCCTCCCTCACCTCTATGGAACAGTTCCCTTAGAGCTATCTAAGGGGCTTTCTCAGGTTATAAATCCTTAGTAATGGTCCCAAATAAAAAGTAATTCTCAACTTTCAAGTTCTGTGGGTGTTTTTTTTCAGTCGATATGAGGTTAAAATATCTCTGGATGGGACCAGAGGGGAAGGTCTGCAGTCACTTGTCACAGAGGAAAGGAGGCACACACAAAGAGGAGGCAGAAGCAAGTGGAGAGCCAGAGGAGCTGATGGGAAGGTCAGCAATGCAATTACTGCGATTGGTTAAAACGATATCGAGGAGAGGCACACGCACATAAGCCACGGGGAGGTCCTCTGGCTCACAGCTTTCTTGGTTTAAGTTTGGGTCAAAATGATAACTAGGCTCCTTCCTTTTACACGCCTCTGAGATTCACAGAGAGCTCGCAGAGTACTAAAATCTATTTAAATTATCTCCAAGTATGCCCAGACAGGAATTTAATGACTCATCTCAGCTTGTTGACATGCAATAGCACTGCTTTTATCTTTGTGTCAAGAAGTATAAAGAGGTAGGGAATGGGATAAAAAGGCAGGATTTTTTTTTTTTTTAAAGATAAAATTCTTCCGGACAAGGCCGGAGAATAAATCAGCTGCATTTATTAAAAGTTCAAATGTAAGGATCTTATAATTACTGAAAAATGGGGTTTGCACATCACATTGTTAGTAATCCTGAGGAAGAAAATTACAGTATGTGCTTGAACTTTTAAAACGCCTTAGTCATTCTTATCATCTATAACCCACAGGACAATATGAAAGTGCCTACATTTTTTAAATGAAAACAGGCTACTAAATAAACTTGTCCTTTAACTTGAATATGATATGCAATTAAGTATTCCTGTATGGTTTAGACTGGTCTGTTGTGGAATTCCAAAAACACTCCCCCACCACCACCACCCTGCCCCATTCAAAACTTAGGTAAATACACCACCCCTCAAGCTAGTAAACAGACTCCAATTTAGCAGTGTTCTTTGAAGGATAGCACTTATGTGAATGCAGAGATTCCAGGCAAGCTGTTAACAAACTGTTACCATTTGTAACCACTCTCCTGTGTGAATCAAGATTTCTCAGTATTATACAACCAAAACAAATTAGCATAGGTACTTTTCAATTCCAAATTTGGTGCTCACAAAAACTTTATAATCCTCATTTACACAAGTGTGAAAAGTTTGAACACATACAATGCATCTATCTTAAGGAAATAAGCCTTACTATATTATGGTCTAAGGTGAGGTTTGTTTTTGTTTAGTCGCTCTGTCCTGTCTGACTCCTTTATGACACCATGGACTGCAATCCACCAGGCTTCTCTCTCCTAGGGATCTCCCAGGCAAGAATACTGGACTGGGTTGCCATTTCCTTCTCCAGGGGATCTTCTCAACCCAGGGATCAAACCTGTATCTCTTGTGTCTCCAGTGTTGGCAGATGGAGTCTTTACTACTGAGCCACCAGGAAAGCCCCCAAGATGAGGTTACATTTACCAGAATGTTGTATCATTTTTTTAATGAAAATTTTCAGACTATTGATTTAAGTAATTTTTCTCTGCACATCATGCACCACTTGACAGCAAAACTTTGACATGACTTACGATTTATCATGATTGTGGGATAAAGAAAAGAGATCATAAACCAAGCAGACGCCGAACACCGTGATGCCTGTCTCTTTCACCAGCATTGCGCAGGTCCCCAGAAACAGACTGAGCAGCAAGAAGAAGGGAGAAGCTGTGGGAGGGAAACTTTCCCCAACACAACACTGGTCCACACTCCTGAAAAATAAAGTTGAGAGGGTTTTACTCCAAGAAGAAATATGGGTTGCTAAGAAATGCCACCTTTTAAAGGTAAGAGCCAACACAGATTTCATTTTATTCTAAGTAGATGAGCAAAGATATCTTTAAGAACAAAATTTGCAAAGATGGGAAAAAGTAAATGACTGACAATGCTGAATTTGGTACTTAGGTAAAAGCATATAAGTTATGGTAAAATATGGCATATAACAGAGGAACACTAAAAAGCAATTTAAAATGCTAGTATATAGAGGTATACTTAGTGACATGGAAAGATGTTTAGGTGAATATATAGTAAGTGAATAGTATAAGCCACATGCATGAACTCTGGTGCCAGGTTTCCTGGGTTCAGGTCACAGGTCTGCTAACTAACAAGGTAACAGGGGGCAGGTCAATGCCTCCCTGTACCTCATCCTATGTTTATCATCATTATTATTATTATTATTGTGAAGGTGTTTTATATGTTTCTGTACAAAGAAAACACTGAATAGATACCAAAACACAATCATCATTAATGTGATGAAAATATAGGTGCTTTAGTCTTTTTCTTTTGTTCTGGCTGATCTCTTTTTTTTTTAAATTGAAGTATAGCTGACTTACAATGTTGTATTAGTTTCTAATCTGTAGTTGTAAGTGTATTTTATGTGAGAATATTTAGGGAAAACATTTTTTTTTTCTCAGCATAATTTCCAGCAGGGATTTTCTAAAACCCTCCAGTTGCTGTAAATTTTTTTTAACCTTACAAAAAAGAATCGGCTCCCCAGCATGAAACCTCAACGCTCCTTCTGCAGGTGACACACCAATTTGTTCCCTCTCCTCGGTAGGCCAATACATCTGCAGTTGTGACGTCTCCCCCTTATTGTTATGTCTTGGAACAATTGCCTAAATTATATTCCAAATTTGTAGGAGACAGGCTTTTTCTCCGAAGCTGGTTGACAGCTTAAATTACTCAAAGTGCGAGTGACCTGCACAACAGAAAGCCGTAGCAATGTGGCTTATTATCACACAGGTACGGATAGGCTGCAGGCCCACTCACATTCCCAAGTTTATCAAAACACAGAAAAGGCCTGAGAGATCAAGTTCACACTCAAAAGTGATGGTTAATCTTGTTCTAATACCAGAGCAAACAGGAAACAATTGTTGAATTTGGGTTTACATTTCTAATATTTTCACAACACTCATATATAACTAGCAATGCCATGAGGGACTTCCCAGGTGGCACAGTGGTAAAGAATCCTCCCGCCAATGTTGGAGACCCAAGAGACATGGGTTCGATCCTTGGATCGGGAAGATCCCCTGGAGAAGGAAATGGCAACCCACTCCAGTATTCTTGCCTGGAGAATCCCATGGACAGAGGAGCCTGGTGGGCTACAATCCATGAGGTCACAAAGAATAGGACACGACTGAGCAACTAAGCACATACTCATGCAATGAAGTGGGAGGCTACAGAGTCAGGACTAGAAGCTTGGTCTTACATTAAGAAAAGGTTCTGCTCTTAAACCAAAACTTTATAAGGTTTAATTCAGTTCATCCTTGATCCAAAGTCTAAGCTGGTTTACAACAAGGATTCTCAGCACAGCTCAGGGAAGATGATGCTTTGTTACAAGTGCTGTCCTGCAGGCTTCAGAATCCTTGGCCTCCACTCACATGCCAGGTGAGCAAAAATATCTCCAGACACTGCAAATGTCCCTGGGGACAACATGGACAAATTTGTCCCATATGAAGAACCACTGGTTTAGGACAGTGTTCCTCGCAGTCACTGTGTTTTATAAGACTATAAGCCAATGAACTGACCCAAAGATCAAGGTTTATAAATCCTTAACCAGGCATCACTCCATGAAGCAGGACAATGGTTCACTGTCCCCCTTTATCTGGGCCAGCCACTGAGTCACTGCCCCCATTACATTCTTTTTTTTTTTAAGATTTTTTCTTAATTTATTTATTTTTAATTTAAGGATAATTGCTTTACAGCATTTTGCTGTTTTCTGTCAAACCTCAACATGAATCAGCCATAGGTACACATATATCCCCTCCCTTTTGAACCTCCCTCCCATCTCCCTTACAAGCCCACCCCTAAAGGTTGATACAGAGCCCCTGTTTGAGTTTTCTGAACTATACAGCAAAGTCCCATTGGCTATCTATTTTACATATGGTAATGTAAGTTTCCCTGTTACTCTTTCCATTCATCTCACCCTTTCCTCCCTTCTTCCCATGTTCATAAGTCTATTCTCTATTCTGTTTCTCCATTGTTGCCCTGTAAATAAATTCTTCAGTACCATTTTTCCAGATTCTGTATATGTGTGTTAGAATATGATATTTATCTTTCTCTTTCTGACTGACTTCACTCTGTTATAATAGGTTCTAGGTTCATCCACCTCATCAGAACTGACTCAAATGCATTCCTTTTTATGGCTGAGTAATATTCCATTGTGTATTACATCCCATTTTTAACCCACCCCTTTGCCTATGTGGCTATGTCACAACTCAGGTGAGAATCTGATCATCTTGCGGGGAAAGAGGCAATATAATGGGAGACTGTTTTATTGCTTTTCAGTCTCACAAAGCAAGAAGCTTCTGTATTTTGATAAAAAGATGTGCGAATTAGAAAATCACATTTGAGAATAGTACTTTCAGTTCAGCCTTGTCATTTTAAGCTTTAAGCTCCTTTAATGAGTATAATAAAGTGGGGTCAAAAAACTAAGACCAAAATGAAAAGGACAAATTAAGCAAATCATAGTTAAATAGAGGAGAGGACTATACCCAGTATAATTTGGCTCAGAGCTGATTTCAAATTCCATTCTCAGTAAGAGGAATCAAGAAGCTAGAGCTTATCTTCCCAGCATTGGGAGAGCAGTCCTTCTAAGAGGCTATGACAGTTCAGAATACGGCTGGAAAACAGAACAGCCTAGTCTTTGGTTAAGAGACAGTTTCCTATGCCAGGTCTCCAGGAAGCTCACAGTTATCTCACAGCCAAGAAGCTTCCCTCCTCTCTCAGGAAGGAGCTCAGAATCTACACACAAACACACACACACACAGCAGAAACTCCCAGGGAGGAGCATGCCTGTAAACACAGACAAGTGCGTTCTTAGCCATACATACCTATTATAGGAGAGAAAGGCCAAAAGAAACAGCAGGCACGCCAACACATCAGCTCTGCCAACAATTCCAGCTACCTACAAATTTTGAAAAAATAAAAACCTTAGAAAACCACTTTCTCAGAGACCCATAACAGAAATGTATTTGTTTTTAGAGGAATGAAAGAAACAATAAATTAGAAAATACATTATTCTTCAATTTCTGATATATGACTAATCACTTCTGGTTATCCTAAACATTTAACAATAATTTTAGAGAAGGAGATAGAGAGGAAGAAAGGGGCAAGATTTTCATGCTTAACTTTATTTTTAACCTTTCTTGACTATAATACAACTCATAATCTATCATAATTATTACTGCATATAACATATTTTCAATATCATACATATATTATACTTAAAGATATACTATATACATTATAAATTCCTATTTTATATTCAGATGTTCTTACATTATTGTACCTACATATATTTCCTTATTTTAGTTATATTATAAAATTTTAATATAATATGCCATACATGTAAATCATGTTATAAATTATATAATATAAACTTGATTATATATTTATAATTATGCAACACAGTATACATTATTATAACAAATATCACATTAATAACATATAACATTATATACATCATAATATATCATTTTAATTACATCTAAAGATATAAATAATATAATAGAAAGACAATGAAGACTGGTAACTGTTACAAACTTAAGATTGAAAAAGGCTAAAACAAAACAGTGACTAATGACCATGGTTTTAGAAAATACACATCACAACTAAATTATTAAGGTATAAAGTAGCATGAATTACACAACCTACTGTCAAATGTTTCAGACAATAAAAAATATTTGTATATATTGAAGAAGAAAGAGAGCAAGGATGATAAAGCAAATGCTGCAAAAGGTTAAAAATCGGTAACTCTGGATAAAGAGTAATATGGTCATTACACTTCTTAAGTTTGAAATTTTGTTTTTAATGTGTTACTTCAGAAAGGGACTGAAATGGAAGAGGGGTGGGGGGATAGATGCCTATTTATAAATCTTTGTATTATTTCACTATCTAAAACATGTGTACATTTCTTTTAATTTTTTTAAATTCAAGAAATAAAATTATGAAGGAAAAACTTGGGTATGGTTCAAAGAAAGTTTCAAAGAAAAGCTCACATGGGGAGTAAGAGTTTGCAAGAGAAATGAACAGATTTGACATTCAGGCACAGAAAACAGCTTCACCCAAATCACAGAGGACCTGAAGCCCATGGTTTGTTGAAGAATCAATCAACAGTTCATAGCAGAAAATAGATTTCTGGGAAATAGACCTATAAATATCCTCAAATAATGAGCAAACTTTGCAGTCATAAAGGAAAGGTGATGACACACCCATGGAGCTAGACCACCCAAGGCTCGAATATAGACTCCTCTTGTCATCTGAGTGAGACTCAACTTTGTCATCTTTAAGTTCTGAGATTTGGTTTTGTTCTTTTTAAAATGAGTATTACACTCCCTACCTCATGTTACTGCTGTAATAAGTAAAATGATATATTGGGCTGGCCAAAAAGTTCTTTGGGTTTTTCCAAATGAACTTTTTGGCCAGCCCAATACATAAAGTGCCCACTCGGTGTTGATGCCCTTCTGCTTTCCTTTTGTCTGCAGAGCAAGGGAGGGAGACTCTTATCACTGAGGTTTTCCCGTGTGACGTACAGAAATCATCTTTTTACATTAAGGTTTACCTGTGTGATATTTTATGTTAACCTTACTAGATAATCCAATATATCTATTAGTTAAAATCTAAATAAAAAATAATTCAATTAAATACCTGCATCTGGATGGATAGCGAGTCACATAATTGAGAAAAATTCTAGTCTAATCCACATCAAGAGGAACCTGGACATGGCCAAAGAATTTCACTGGCAGTAGAGAACTGAAAGCTCTTACCTAAAGTGGCTGTTTAGGCTGTTCATTGATCCCTTAATCTATAAGGCACTTGAGTGACACGTCAGGAAGAACGCGTGAGGGAAGCAGGCAGTGACAGTGTGGTTTCCCCTCAGGGCCAAGGCCCGGCTCAGCCTCGCAGCCTGTAAAGCTACAACTGCACACGATTCACTTCTGAAGCCTAGTTCTGCTCATTCTACACCACTGCCTCCTAGAGCCCTGAGCTCAGCATCACCTGCAAGACCTCTGGAAGGTTCAACAGACAGCCCAGCTCCCCAGCAACAAAGTCCTGGGATGAGGCCAGGCATCTGGGCCCAGAGGGACAGCCACCACAGCACAACGGACTGTGGCCAACTCAGACACAGCGAGACTCACAAGTTGCTAGTGGGGGTACCAAGCTGGAACGAGGCAATCACAAGCCGGGCGAGTGAAACTGACACTGTGAAGGCGCCTGGAGCCCTGCTTCTCGAACTGTAGTCAGTCAGCTCTGCTGGGAGACAGCAGCGACAGCAGCATGTGCCAGCTGGACGTGCCCAGATATAAGGAATGCAGTGTCCCTTGGAGCAGAAGCTCAGAAGGGGTGTTGAAAAGTGAATGCTAACATCGAGACTCTGCTGCCAGCTCCAAACCCCCACGTGGTCACTGAACCCCTATTCTACATCCCTGTTAAGCTGGGGTCTCTGGGGGCAAGAAGGCTAGTGTCTTAAAAACAAAGTGACTGTCATCAGCTAGTATATGTCCAGACCAGCCAAACGCTGCAAGTCAATTTGTCAATGTCATCTTGTTCAGTAATTGCATGTATCACTCCCTTCAACAAACATTTTCCAAACGCCTCCTCTTTGCCAGGTATTACGCCAGCTGGAGGGATAAAGCCTGTCCCAAGCAGTTAGTATCTGGTGGGGAGTCAAAAAAGGGTATTAATAGGTTACAAGGAAACTGCATGCATTGTAAAGGAGAGAAATCACAGCCATGAGAAGACTGAAGGGATTAATTTGGACTGCAGGATCCGGGAAGGCTTCGTGGAAAGGCTGGCTATATTCACCGGGACTTACAGGTCAGGCACGGAGGACTTCAGGAAACTCGAGACAGGGAGATGTGAATTCTGGGCCAGAAAGGGAATGCAGCATTCCAGGGAGAGGAAAGAGAGGTCTGTAAGCGTGTGGGTGTTTCTGGCAGGGAAGCCATAAAGTGATGTGTGTGTGTGTGTGTGTGTGTGTGTGTGTTTAGTCGCTCAGTCATGTCTGACTCTTTGTGACCCAATGGACTGCAGCCTGCTAGGCTCCTCTGTCCATGGGATTTTCCAGGCAAGAATAGTGGAGTGGATTGCCATTTCCTTCTCCAGGGCATCTTCCCGACCCACGGATCGAATCTACATCTCCTGCATAGCAGGAGGATTTTTACCCACTGAGCCAAGACAAAGTGATGACAGCATGGATTAGTGAAAAGGGGTCAGCAGTGAGCAACAGAAAGCAAAGATGAAATGCTAAGTTGGAGCCCCTTGGGCTTGATTCCACAACAATGTAGGCTGAATCACAGGGTCCTGTGAAGTACAGAAAGACTGGTCAAAGATATCAATGCAGAGACGGACAGCAATTATTTCTGCCCTCAAGCTGCAGGTTTCCATCACCAATCGGGAAGTTGTAACCTGGGAAATGTATTCCTTTAAGAAATATTTAAACATTTGAAAAATATCAGTGAACCTAATTGAGTTGAATTCAAATAATGTAATGTTCAGATCTCCTAGCAGGCTTTACAGAATCACAAGTGGGAGCTGCCAATTAAGGACTTCACTTGCCCCCAGAACTTGTTACTTCTTGGACTATCACTCTTAGGATTTGTATGAAGTATACTATACGTATAAAGTTATTAATTATGTTATCTGCAAAATGAGTTCTCCTGGTATCAGACTGAGCAGGAACACACGCTTAACACAGGGCCACAGCTGAAAGCTAGACAGGCTGATTAGATCACAACCGATTTTTTCCCCGAGTACTCTGTTCCAGCCTTGGAAATGCTCACCCTCACCTTCAACTCCGTGTGTAAGCATTTCCTGCTCTTGTTTTTGACTTGACATATGAGCATTCCTTCAAACAGTAATGTCTCGTGATGACTGTTAAGTTTTAATTCTCATAGGAGAATTTCAATGATTTCCCCCACTTTCCTAATTTCTCTACTGACTTTTCTCATGATTCAGAATTAAGAAAAACCCATAAATTTCCCAAGAAATATACTGTCAGGAAACCCAAGAATCACAGGCTTTTCAATGAGGAAAGTCTACCTTATTCACTGTATAGTCCTGCATTGATTGACTATATTCCAGTCACTCAAATATTTATTGAAAAATTAAGTAAATAAATGAATTTGTTCATCTCTACTGAAGTTGGAATAATTTTTCCCTTCACTGGAATTGTAGTTTTACCACAACATATTGCTTTGTCTTCTATGGTTTTATGTGTATGCTCTTTGGCTTTCTAGAGGTTTATGAACAAACTGTGGGTAGGGAATCCCACTGCCCACTCACATATCCCCTTGGCACCTGGCAAAGGGCCTATACCAAGCAAGGACTCATTAACAATTTGTTGATTATATAATTAAGAAAGCAAATTGTTAATCATATCAACATGCTTAAACTAAACCTTCCTCCCCTCCAATTCAAACCCTCTATCCTTCCTGTCATAATTGATGGTCCCATTTTTATTCTTGTTTAACACAAGGTGGATATATTCTACTAAATCCCTCTTTCACCACACTATGGTCTGTTTTTCTTTTTTTTTTAATCATTCACTGTTTTCATAATGCACATTTCTTTTGTACTATTCCTCTGTCCTCCTTTTTAGAAACCTAACCTAATATCTATAATTAAGTAATGGTCTCTAGATTTTACTTTCCAGTATAGTGTATTATGTAGGTCAAATTTCTTTACTTTCTTATGCCTCCCCTATCTCCTTGTAAATGCAAATAGTTTAATATTTTTTCCTAAATAAATGTCCATCTCTCAGGCTGCTTTGTCCCCATAATTGAGTTACCATGGATTTTTTTTTTTTCCGATTAGTATGAAAGCTGGTTGAAACTCTTTTTTAAAGGTCATTTTTCTAACAGATTTTTCCCTTTTTCTTAGATTTCAACCTAACTCTATCAGCTCACGATCACACTGAATTTTATGCTCTCCTTTTCTGCAAGCACAGAATTAGGACTGGTCTTATTCTACTCAATTGTTCTTTCCTACACAAATTTTCCCTAAGACCTCTAAGCATGAATTTTCAAATCTATCTAAGAGACTATCAGAAACATAAAAGTTGATGGGCTTAGATTAAAACATTGCCATTGACCTGGTGTCATACGTTCTAATATGGCTAGGAGTAGTGGTCCTTGATTATTTCTCTTCATTTAACAATAATATTGAAAATTTACACATCATTCTTATCTTTTAAAATTCATATCTAAAATGTTTCATCATAATTTTAAATACTTCGAAGGATTTAACTTCCTGTGCATTTTAGAAATTGATATTTTAAAATAGGCCATAAACTTACTGTTTTGAATGTACCAAATGAACCTGAAACATACCACAGCAGTTTGAAGCTCATTTTCTTACATTTACACAAATATGAACAAGCTCTTCTTTAAATGACAGACATTTCACGTGCCCTTTCCCCTTGAAATCATGTTTCCATTTTATCTCCCCCTCAGCAATTTTTTCTTAATATGCTATGCAATTACATTTTAAAATATTCTATTTATCATCTTACTCTATAATAAAAATATATATATAATTAGATTAATGATTAATTTTTTAAAGTTCCTGTGATCAAAAGCACCTAAATTTTCTGAATTTTCAAAATTGTTGAATTTTCAATTTTGTATTATTATTTCTATTAATAATATTTTCAATTGCTAAATACATTGTAAGTTAGAAAAAACAATAAAAATTATTGAATAAAGAATAGTCCTCAATATATAGGTGTAGGCTTTTTAAATAAATTCAGTTATCTATGACTGAATATTACTTTTTGTTAGAAAAAGGAAGCATGCGGCATCAAATTCTATTTGTAGCTTTTGTATTTAAACACAGTTCACATAAATGAGGACAGAAGTAACCATGTTACAGCAGTGACAGTTCTTTGAACACCCAAGTTCTCTGCAAAATCATAGCAATCTATCATCTTGCATAATGTTTAATGATCTACCAGCTGACAACTCTACCAGGTTCTCCTTTAACCTGGTTGAAAGTAAATAAATGAAGTGTACGAATCATTAGAGTTACCTGTCATTAGATTCATTTGCTTTCACAGTTTCTCAAAACTAAGGAAAAAAGCCTTGACTGAGACTTTGCAAAGGATTATTAGTTATACTTTACAGCCCTCCACTTACAGGCAGCTTGTTCAGTCCAAAATACTCAGGAAGGCTGGGAAAATTACACTTAACAAAGTAATTGTTTATAAAATAATTTTCTCCCTTATCACTCTAAATATACTTGTGTCAAAACCTTGGGCTTACAGATTTAGAATTTTGTTTGTGGCAAATGTCCATCATATAGCCTTACTAGCCCTCATTATCAAACCAATTGGCCAAATCAGACGTCTTACTTCAGATCAAATGAAAGTATTATGCATCCCCACGACAAGCATCTTGCAGGCCACCATATCTTACTTCTAATACCATGCTGCTTTCTTCACAGAAACATGTATAGACAGAAAAGGACATAAACCTACTTTGGGTTTATGATGGCTTAATTAGAGGAGACTTGGCTGACACCAAAATATCAAACTGGTTCACTGTATGGTGCCATTTGTACCCCTGGGCATAGTAAGATTCTGATGTATGCAAGACATTCCTTATTTTTTTAATATAAGAAAAAGGCAGCTGAAAGGGGAAGAGGGAGAGGAGAATCAACTTGACACTTTTCCCCCAGGTTCTCAGACCTGGATGTAAACTGTAGGATGTGAACTGTAGGAAAATGTCCGGATGCAATCTGTGACTCTTGAGACAATTCTTATAAAACTGTGGTACCCATGTACTGCTTGGAAAGTCTTCATCCACCCTGAGCAATACATAAACTAAACCAGCTGTGGCTACTGAGATGTGAAGCCAGGCTAGATGACACCATCTTGGTGCATAATTAAGCCCATATTTTAAGTAAGACTCCAGATCTAAACTTTCTAAACACATTTCTCATCATCCTCCAAATAACTACAGCTCATACTAAATAACTTGGAAAACTATTGGTAAGTCTCAAAACTGTGTTTAATTTGAAGAATGTCAGTTCAATATCATAAAAGTTTTAATGGTCTTCCCCCAGCTCCTGGGCTTCCTATGTGGCTCAGTGGTAAAGAATCCACCTGCCAAGCAGGAGACAGGGGTTCTATCTCTGGGTCATGAAAGCCTCCTGGAGAAGGAAATGGCAACCCACTCCAGTATTCTTGCCTGGGAAATTCCATGGACAAGGAGTCTGGTGGGCTACAGTCCATGGGGTCGCCAAGAGTCCAACACAACTTATCGACTAAACAACTCTAGCACTTAAGAGTTCTGTATCATGAATGTTATAAATATTAAGCAGAGCAAGAATAGGTTAAAAAATCATAGAGCAGGAACAATAACTCAGCATGCTAAGTATCTCAAAATGCCCCTTGCTCTTTAAAACACATTAGGACTTAAATTTTCCACAAAGAAAGATCTGTGGTCATTTATGACTACCTGTAATAATGACAGTGGCTATTTAGAAAAGCAGTTAAGTCCTGGAGGTGCAATAAAGGCCATTAGAACATTTAAAAAGAAAACTTGTCAAGCAGAATGATTTATATATAAACACTTCAGTAAAGCTTTAAATTCACGTGGTTTTGAGAGGAGAAAAAGATGACTTTTTGTTTCATTATTTCATTGAGCCCCAGTGACACTCACCGCCTCTGTGTGAACAGGATGCACGGCAAAAAGTAACGCGGTAACAAAAGCAAGTCCACGATTCTTGAAGACAGTTTTGTCACAGGTATACATCAGGACAAGGGTCACTAGGCAGTGTAAAATGACATTTACTGCGTGGAAGTAGAAGGGGTCCATGCCAGTCAAAAAGATGTTCAGCCTGTGACAACAAATAAAAACTGAATTAGCTACAAACAGAAGACAAGCACAAGGAAAGCAAAGGGAATCCATCACTTTAAAAGGTAAGTCATTTAATTATTTTTAAATGATTCCACTCTCAGGTTACTCTATATATCTAAGTTTTTTCCTATCTAAAAAATTTTCTAGCTGCAGAAATCTTTGTAAATGCAATATGATATTACTTCAGAAAACTTGGTGGCCTCACTGAAAAGGCAGACAGGTGTGGAATGCTTTTCTTCCCTCACTCGCTTTTTCCCCTCACTCCCTGGCTGGTGCAAACACCTCCCAGTACTCTTGTTTCACTAACACATCTTCCTAAGCAGCTGAGTGTTCACAGGCAAGTCCTCGGTGCTGCAGGTTGGAGCCATGGTCACCAGTGATGAGAAAGAGACCAAGAAACTGGTACCTGTGGTCAAGGTTGGGACAAACCAGGCATGACTGTGTTCTCTCACCCACAGTGCCACCAGGAACCAAATTTCCAGATTACGCACAAGGAATCATTGTTAATTACCACCCCACAAGGCATCTCCAGGGTATCTACCCACCATTACCAGCTGTAGCTGAAACTATTAATATAGGGGTGATGAGAATGAGCATAGCATTTCAGAATTTGTATTAAATGTTCTCTAACAGCAATTCCTATAGAATCTCAGAATCTGAATTCCAGGATTACAACAAAAAGAAAATAAAAAGAGAACCACAATCAGAAGAGAAATTTGTTGTTCAAAATTTTAAACACTTTCACAGAGAGACTTCTGAAGGTAGCCTTTAAGTTAAGAATAGGACATCATGTCCTCAAATGTGTCTGTGGGGTTATAGAAAAAAATGCAACTGCATAGGGAACGGTTCTCTTGGGAGAACACACACACCCTAAGTGGTACTGTCTATAGCCATCTAGACTCCAGTCCATTTTACCAAAACAGTAATTCCATATCTTTATCCTCACACTCTAGATCTGCTTCTCTTACACAGCTACCTCCGCTTTGCCAAAAACAGCTGAGAATCTAAAAGTCAACTTTAGCGATGGCATACGCATATTCTAAATACTTGAGTTGATTCAGCTTTAATTTACAGAATTTTAAACATCTCAAGCTTTATTTGGACACACGAATCTAAATGTCATAGTTACTAATCAACTCAATTTTCATTTCCACTGAAGTAATCATGGTCCCAACTAAGCCTAAAAGAAATGAATTCCTGGCCAACTCCAGGGGCCCAGTGCAAAATCCAAGACAGCTGTGCGGCAGACCTATGCACCTGCGCACCCCAAGGTGCCTGAGATAGGAGCCTGGCGTGAAACACCGCCTTCAGAGGGGAAGAAGAAAGGGCCGTGAACAAGGGGACCCATGTGTTCGGCTAAAGAAGGGAGAACAGCATCCCTGCCATTCCAGGACAAGAGGACCTACATACACAGGGTGAGAGAGCTGCTGGAAATCAGAAAGCAGAGGATGGGGCTTCCCTGCTGGCTCAGTGGTAAAGAACCCAGCTGCCAATGCAGGCGACGTGAGTTTGATCCCTGATCCGAGAAGATCCCAAATGCTGCAGAGCAACTACTGAGCCTGTGCTCTGGAGCCCGAGAGTCTCAACCCCTGAGCCCACTTACTGAAGCCCATGATCCCTAGAGTCCAAGCTTCCCAGCAAGAGAAGCCACCACAATGAGAAGCTTCTGCACCAAAATTAGAGAGTAGCCCGCTTAGAAATGAAGACCCAGTACAGCCAAAATTACATAAATAAGTAAGATTTAAAAAAAGAAAGAACGCACAGGATGGAGGAACTGTGAGAAGGATGAGCCCGAGTCCCTGTCCTTGGGGAAGGTGGGGTGGTCCCCTGACAGCCCACTCCCCTGACGTTGATTTTATTCTGTTTCCACTTCACCAGGCTGAGTTTTCCAGACCAGCTAAGCCATTCATTTAAAATTCATTCACATTCATCTCAGTGAGAGAAAATAGGCAATCTCATATGTGATAGGTCTCTAGGTTGTCAATATATACAAGAGGCTTTACAAATTGCACACCCTTTGCCCCAAAATTCCACTTCTAGAAATTTTCTGTAGGGAAAAAACAAAAAAGTATTCAAAAACACATATATACATACATATGTGATACTGTGATGCAGTAAGAATATGTATTTTGATCTTCATCCCAACTCCTGGTTAGAGACCCTAAAACCTTTGTAATTTCCTAAGCGATAAAGGTGCTAGAAATATCTTTTGTTTTAATAGTTGGTCTCTGCCCCCAAGTTCCTGGCACCACTCTCCTAAATTCCTTGCAGTTTCCTAAGTGATAAGAGCACTGGAAGCACCTTTTGTTTTAATACTTGGTGTTTGGCTCTGGTTCCTGACACAGAGCTCCTAAATCTCTTAGAATTCCCTGGGAGATAGGAGTGACTTTTCTCTTAACAAGGTGATTCTTAGCGGGCTCCTGGGTGGCTTCAGGATGGGAGCTGGTCACGAGAAAGACCACATGTGATTAGAAGCTTGGAACTTTTAGTCCACCCCCATCCTCAGGAAGAGGAGAGTTGAGGGAGGCTGAGCTAATAATTGATCACGCCTACATGATGACACTTGCAAAAAAATTCCCGGAACTGTGGGGTTTGGAAGGCTTCCAGGTTGGTGAACACGTCACCGTGCCAGCAGAGTGACAGAACCCAGCTCCACAGGGACAGAAGCTCCTGTATTCAGCACTCTCCAGGCTCTGCCCTATACATTTCTTCATCTGGCTATTATCTGTACCGTTTATCACGCCCTTCTTTATATAATAGACTGGTTTCCCTGAGTTCTGTGAGCCATTATAGCAAATTATCAAGTCTGAAGGGGGAGGTCATAGGAAACTCCAACTTGTAGCCAAAAAGTGAAAGTGTTAGTCTCTAATTTGTTTCTGACTCTTTGAGACCCCCAGAGACTGTAGCCTGCCAGGTTCCTCTGTCCATGGAATTCTCCAGGCCAAGAATACTGGAGCTGGTAGCCACTCCCTTCTCTAGGGTATCTTCCTTACGCAGGGATCAAACTGAGTCTTCCGCATCACAGAGAGATTCTTTACCATCTGCGTCACCAGGTAAGACCCAACTTGCGACGAAGTCAGACATAAATGTGAGTAACCTGAGGACCAGTACTTGTGATTGCCGTCTAAAGAGGGGGCACTCTTGTAGAACTGAGCCCTTACCTGGGGGCTCTGATGTTAACTCCAGGCAGACAGTGTCCAGACTGATTGAATTCCAGGACACCCAGCAAGTGTGAGAGAATTGTTTGGTGTAGGATAAACCCACATATCTGGTGTTAGAAATCTTGTGAGTTTAAGTAGAGGCAGAAAAAGGAATTTTCCTGTCAATGTACAAACATTGTGTTAATTATAAAAATGGCAACACAGAGATGGCAAAACATCTAAGAAACCCTTATGTATTTATCTATTCCCTGGAGAAGGAAATGGCAATGCACTCCAGTATTCCTGCCTGGAAATCCCATGGACAGAGCCTGGTGGGCTACAGTCCACAGGGTCGCAAAGAGAAACAACTGAGTGACTGAGTATATTCCCACCAATGATATACTTTAGATCATAACTCTGGATTACAAATAATAGCACTGTTTTTTAAGACAAAGGACTTGTTATTTTTCCAATTTATTTGTTATTCAACCATTTAACAAGCAAAAGCATCATTAAAGATGATGTTATTACTATGTTATGACATGTTTATGAGATACTTAACATACACTCCTTTCCCCTTCCAAAATGATATAAAATAGGAGGTATGACTCATCCATGTGTCTATATGTATCATATCTAAAAATGTGCAGATGTTATCCATAAAGATTATTTCTGGAAATTGATTAGGAGTGAGTGCTTGGTGTTGTAAACAAATTCAATTAGATCCAAAAATATAAAAATAAGTTGGTGAATGGGGAACTACTGTAGAGATAAGGTAACAGTGTGAAAGCCCCTCACCTGGTACCTTAATCTAAGCTTTGAGAAATCACCAAAAATCTAGTTATGAGAATTTCCCAAATATCTAAAAACATGGAGCCTGAACTCTCCAAATGATAGATAAGTGAGCTTAAGATGAAATGGTAACAAAATTTTTGAATATATCCTATGTGTGAGCACTAGAAAAAGAATCTCTAATTCTGAGAGTTACTACAGGTTCACAAAAAGGGATTTTAACTGATTAACTTCGGGAGAGGGGTGTGATAGACATGTTACATCTTTAACAATGTCATTAAATAGGCTCTCTCAGAATCTCCTGGCATACAAGACAGAATAAAATAGATATGAGCTAACAGAGAGTGGTGAATACTAAATCAATATCTCCTTGACTGGAGACCTCCAGGGTATGTCACAGCATTCTGATAATATCTCTAGTCTGTCCAATATTTTTATCGGCTTAAATGAATCCGTAGTGTATGCAAACCAAGCCTGCACATGGCCTGTATCAGGGAAGGAGGGTAACTATACTGAAGATTGAGCTTCACAAAGAGCTTAAATGACTAAAACTGAGAGCTATTCTAACAGAGTTAGACAGAATATGGGTAACAGTAAAGACCCACATTTAGACACAAAATAGAACAAAATTTTTGCAATCCAGATTAAAACTCTACATGTTGTATTGTCCAAGGGTTGTTTTGTTAGTCTACCCTAAAGTCACAGTTACTGTGTCCTAGCTATCAAAACAGACCAAAGCACCAATACCGTTAGTCAGGGAACTGCCAAAATGAGTATTTTTCATATCAGTGCACTCTAACAGATATTTACTGAATACCTGCTAGTTGCTGGATGTAACGTAGGGCCCACAGGAACGAATAGAAGACACGGCATCTGCCACCAAAGAGTTAATAGCATAGTAGGAGAAAGAGAGAAAAGTAATTCATATAAGAGAATTTCAGCAGGAGAACCTACCAGGTACTGAGATAAGGAAGGTAAAGGTGTTCTCCCTGTGGATGGGAGAGGGAAGGGGGTGATATCCAACACGGGGCAGCAGCCCCTCAAGGTGTTACTTAAATGCTGGAGCACCTTCACAGGACAGCTTCAGGATGCTGGGGGAGGGAGTCTCAAAGTGATGTCTCAGGGAGGTAGGTTTGAGGAATGGGTAACACTCAGCCTGCAAAAAGATGACAGACAGGTATGAAACCAAGTTTTTCAGGGGAAAGGCTCTTTGGCATATTTACAGCTTTATCCCCCAGTGTCTATCCCTGGTACATACTATCACGCAATAAAACAGGTGATTTCATATAAAAATTTCCAATATTTCTTCAGATCTTAAAAGACGTGGCAACTCTGGGCCTCCATGGCCACATGGAAATACCTGGGTGCCAATTTAGGTCAGTCAAGTACTCATAATTTGCCACGGGGTCTTCCAACTACTGGGAGGCAGACTTCAGCTCAAAGGAAAATGTAATATCTAAAACTAAAATCAGTGGTGGGATAAGCAGGAATGTTCACACAGAAGCCTGACAACAGCCTACCTTAAATACCATCTACAGAGAACAATCTCAGGTTTCATGTCACCATGAATGTACTTCCATTACAGCATTTAATCAGTTTTTAAAAACTCTTTTACTATATCCCTCAAGTGTTATGAGAATTTTTCATTCATTGTTAGAAATTAACTTTTTTGTCATTGTATCTATCTCAGTTGGAACATAGTAGATTCTAAATGAAGGTTTATGAATGAACAAATAAACTGACATTAAGCTGGAAGTTGGAAAAAAACCATCTTTTCCTTTCAACTCAAATAATCTCTAAGTTTTTTTGATTTAACTTTCATTTCTAATTTAAAACTAGGCCAAGCAGTAGGAAATAAAACTTTTTTCCTAAAAAAATCTTAATAGTCATGTCTGCCTGGCTGAAAGCCTTCCAGACTTTGGCAGATAAAACGCAAACAGCCCCTTCCCCATCTGAACTCCTCTGCCTCCTTGTAAAACTGCCCACAAAAGGGAGGGGGCACATGCAGCACACAGCAATCGGAGGACACCAGTTCCCAGGAAAGACCACAGGGTCACACAGGGTGACATCGAATAGTCACAGGAGGAGGGGTGAGGAGGGGAGAAAAAGACTCATTGGTTTTTCCCCCCAAGTAATGCACACTCTTCTGCTTCTGTTAGGTCCATGCCATTTCTGTCCTTTATTGAGCCCATCTTTGCATGAAATGTTCCCTTGGTATCTCTAATTTTCTTGAAGAGATCTCTAGTCTTTCCCATTCTATTGTTTTCCTCTATTTCTTTGCATTGATCGCTGAAGAAGGCTTTCTTATCTCTCCTTGCTATTCTTTGGAACTCTGAATTCAAATGGGTATATCTTTCCTTTTCTCCTTTGCCTTTCGCTTCTCTTCTTCTCACAGCTATTTGTAAGGCCTCCTCAGACAACCATTTTGCTTTTTTGCATTTCTTTTTCTTGGGGATGGTCTTGATACCTGTCTCCTATACAATGTCATGAACCTCCATCCATAGTTCATCAGGCACTCTATCTATCAGATCTAGTCCTTTAAATCTATTTGTCACTTCCACTGTATAATCATAAGGAATTTGATTTAGGTCATACCTGAATAACCAAAGAAAGCTCAAACTACCACACAATAGCACTCATCTCACATGCTAGTAAAGCAATGCTCAAAATTCTCCAAGTCAGGCTTTAGCAATATGTGAACTGTGTACTTCCAGAAGTTCAAGCTGGTTTTAGAAAAGGCAGAGGAACCAGAGATCAAATTGCCAACATCTGCTGGATCTTCGAAAAAGCAGGAGAGTTCCAGAAAAACATCTATCTGCTTTATTGACTATGCCAAAGCCTTTGACTGTGTGGATCACAATAAACTGTGGAAAATTCTGAAAGAGATGGCAATACCAGACCACCTGACCTGCCTCTTGAGAAACCTGTATGCAGGTCAGGAAGCAACAGTTAGAACTGGACATGGAACAACAAACTGGTTCCAAATAGGAAAAGGAGTATGTCAAGTCTGTATATTGTCACCCTGCTTATTTAACTTAGATGCAGAGTACATCATGAGAAATGCTGGACTGGATGAGGCACAAGCTGGAATCAAGATTGCCGAGAGAAATATCAATACCCTCAGATATGCATGGCAGAAAGTGAAAAAGAACTAAAGAACCTCCTGATGAAAGTGAAAGAGGAGAGTGAAAAAGTTGACTTAAAGCTCAACATTCAGAAAACTAAGATCATGGAATCCGGTCCCATCATTTCATTGCAAATAGATGGGGGAACAGTGGAAACAGTGGCTGACTTTATTTTTCTGGGCTCCAAAATCACTGCAGATGGTGATTACAGCCATGAAATTAAAAGACGCTTACTCCTTGGAAGGAAAGTTATGACCGACCTAGACAGCATATTAAAAAGCAGAGACATCACTCTGTCAACAAAGTTCCGTCTAATCAAGTCTATGGTTTTTCCAGTAGTCATGTATGGATGTGAGAGTTGGACTAAAAAGAAAGCTGAGCACCGAAGAATTGATGCTTTTGAACTGTGGTGTTGGAGAAGACTCTTGAGAGTCCCTTGGACTGAAGGGAGATCCAACCAGTCCACTCTAAAGGAGATCAGTCCTGGGTGTTCATTGGAAGGACTGATGTTGAAGCTGAAACTCCAGTACTTTGGCCACCTGATGCAAAGAGCTGACTCATTTGAAAAGACCCTGATGCTGGGAAAGATTGAGGGCAGGAGGAGAAGGGGACAACAGAGGGTGAGATGGTTAGATGGCATCACCGACTCAATGGACATGAGTTTGAGTAAACTCCAGGAGTTGGTTATGGACACGGAGGCCTGGTGCGGTTCATGGGGTCTCAAAGAGTCAGACATGACTCAGCGACTGAACTGAACTGAATGCACACTCTCACAGCCTAAAGCTCCAGATAAAGCCCATCACTTTAATTTTCCTCTTGAAAAACACCTCTGGTTTAGAAGAAAATAAAAGCAGGTATATCTCTGAAAGGGACTTCTACTCGAGAATATACTAGGGTCCATCCTCAAGGGGACCCTAACTCTGTTTCAGTCAAAAAGCCATACCTTAGTGAACTGGCAGGGGTATGGAAACTGCTTGAGGTCTTGGCTCTCCATTGCAGGGACTCAAGTCTAGTTTGGGGCCCTGAACCTGGAATTTTCCTGGTTATATAAATAGGTCAAGTAACATTTAAAAGGGCTGCCTGTCCCCTTCACATCACCATTCCTATGGGTCACAACATTCCAGTTCTCACCACATCCTCATGCCTGCCATGTCAATGCTCTCACCTAGACTTTGGCCACTAAGCTCTGCCACCTGGCCTCTGGAACTCAAGGGTCCCATCACCCCCACTGGTCAGAAAGCCCCCCGCAGTGGCAGCATGTCCCACATCACACTTGGCCAGCAGAGAAGAAGTGCCACAGAGCTTCCAACCTTGCAGGCACTCTCCTATTTACATATTTCTCAATGCCTCAGTGCAGGGAGAAGCATTTGGCCCTCTCAGGGGATGCAGGATAGGGGGTACCAGGAAGGGGTGTGTAGACAATGTGATGAATGGACCTCAATGAGCTTCTGGATTCCTTTCTCTGTTATGCCAGGCAGACTTTGGCATCTCAACCTCATTAAACATAGGCCCCACTGAGTCGCAGTACTTCCCGGGATTCTGAATCACCAGTGTGCTGGTTACAATCGCTGATTCCTTGATCCCATCCCAAGATATTCTAAGCCAATAGATCTGAGACGGGGCCCAGAGATCTGCCTTAAGCAACCCAATAATTCAAGACAGGTGATACTCAGAACTGTAATGCTCAGGTCTCAAAGCTTAAGGGAAAGCTGCATATGGTTGCTATGTTTACCAGGAAAAATCCAGTTTTCTCAGCAATAACATAACATACATTCTTCTCCAGTAAAAACCATAAATGGGGGAAAGAAAAAACTAGATGTACCCCTTGTCTTCTGTTTTTGATGTCTCAAGTGATGGGTTCTCCCACATCCCCCTGGTGACTTTCCACAGCCCAGTACTAATTTTCCTGTCTTCCTCTCTCACCACTCATTTTTCTTCTTCTCATCTCCTGCCTTCATTACAGCTCTCAAATGCTTCTAAGTGCTTCCCATAGTCTTCTTAGATCATTCAGCCAATAAACAACAACATCTGGATCTTCTCGTTTTTCCTCTAAGGCCTGTCCCTTAGGCCCTTCATCATTTTGGTTGCTTTTCTTCGGCATTCCCTCCAGTACCAGGAATAAATCAACAAATCAGCATCACTTCATGTCTCTAAAGAACCAAAGGATGTGATTCACAGGCACCGGTGCAAACAAGAGTGCTGAAAGGAGACAGTGCCCTGAGGCAAAGGCAAGATATACCCCCTCCACCCCGCCTCCCACCCCGGCCCCCAGCTCCGAGGAAGAGCTGTAAGGAGGGACCAGGCTGTGTGGAGCTGGTCAGAAGGAGGCCACAGTCACCGTTGTCACATGAGTATTCAGAATAGCGACTGAACAAAGAAAGGGTGGGGAAACAGGGCAAGAAGATCAGAGGCCATAGAAGGAAGCGAGTCCCAGAAAATGTGGGTCCGCAAAGAATAAAAATTAACAGATCAATATCAAATATAGTATAGTTAGTTATAACTATAACTGACCTGTCAATTTTAAGAAAATGGGTTTCTTTCTTTTCAAGCTATGTATGTTTGGTGGAGTTCTTGGACGCAATGCCATTCAGACACCAGTTACCTGACGAGACAGCCCTATATGAGACTCCCTTACTTCAGACACCAGACCACCTGCACCTCCGACCTCCCAGCCACAAATTCAGGGGTCCCCACAACTCCCTTAGATTCAACAATTTGTAAGAACGACTCACAGAATTCAGGAAAGCATGATACTTATTTTTTTTAATTAATGTCTTTATTTTTAATTAAGCATAATTGCTTTACAATAAGTATGGGTTTCTGCCATATAACAACAAGGGTATATGTATGTCCCCTCCCGCTTGAACCTCCCTTCTACCTCCCACTTCAAGCATGATACTCTTTTATGATTACAGTTTTAATATAAAAGATATGAACCAAAATTGATAGGGGAAAAAAAAAAAGACCCATGGGGCCAATCTGAAAGGGTCCTAAGCATGAGCCTTCCATGTCTTCAGGACACATCAGCCCCTCAGCACACTGATGTAGAAATGCTGGCCAGGAAATCACAATCAAGCTTAACCAGGGTTTCAATGGGGAAGCTAACTGATTCCACCACTGGCCACTTCAGCACCCCTTTCCCTTCCCAGAGGTTGGAAGGTAGGGCCTTCCTAGATACTGGAACTGCAGAACCAACTCAAACTGGCGCTGTGCTGTTTTTAACAAGACACCAAGTTGTTTTCCAGAGACAACAGAATAAAACCATAAGTCATGCAGCTGAAGCACGCTCTGAGGAGAAAACTGTGACCTCAGATAACACCCGGAACCAAAGTTTCTCTGCCCTCAACCCTACCCCCCAACCCCCAACAGGGAACTAAAGGACAGGAACATGACTGCAACCTGAATGCCTTTCAGAAGTGAACGATCCATTGTTCAGGAAGATCCAGTATGACACCCCTTCATCACACCTTAGCATCAGTGGCCGAGTAACAAAGTCCTCCAATCCAAACCACCCAACAGTGCTTCTGCACACCGACCCTCCTCCACTAACCCTAAAAGCTTGAACCCTGCTTGCTGTCTCCTTGCTGCTTGGCCTCACAATAATGTCCTTTTCTCAAAAGCCAGTGCCACCGCATCATTACCAGCAGGCCTGGCTTAGAAACAAAAATCATCTGGCTCCAAATCCCAACTCTTTAATCATAAGATTAGTCTCTCCAGCAGGACCAGCTGCATTCTAAAGCTATCTGGAGGCCCACCATGAGTCAACTCCTCCTTAGCATAAACTCAGGTATGGTCCCAGAGAATCCCCAAGAACAACAAAATCGCTCCTATCACTCTGGAAACTCGAATAGTTTAGACGCATCTTCCCAGAAACCTGGGGAAAGGCCAGACACATTCTTGCACAGCTGCGGGGAAGAGGAAGTCTCTCCCACTTAACCATAGCACCCTTGAGAAAGTATTTTCAGGTCCTTATACTCCATATGGGCTTCTCAGGTGGCCCTAGAGGTAAAGAACCCACCTGCCAATGCAAGAGACATGAGACAGGTTAGATCCCTGGGTCGGGAAGATCCCCTGGAGGAGGCGAGGGCATGACAATTCCCTCCAGTATTCTTGCCTGGAGAATCCCATGGACAGAGGAGCCTGGCGAGCTGCCATAATCTGTGGAGTCGCAAAGAGTCAGACACGACTGAAGTAACTTGGCATATGTGCATGCATGCATACTCCATTTAATCCAACCAGAAACGATATTTCATTGTCTAACTCATTAACTGGAAAAAAATGGCCTTTCATTACAGATAGCAGGACACTGGCATGGAGGAATTTGGGTCTCCACAAGTAGGGTGTAGAGAGAATCCTGTGTAATTCTGGGGTTTGCCCGAATTGTGTCCAGCTTCCAGCAAGCACCCCCCAAACATAATGCTTCAATCTGCCACAAAAGAAGCTCGTGATTTAAAAGTGCTAAAGATCTCATTCTCCACAGAGGATCACAGTCTCAGCAGGTTACGGCAGAGCCATAGGAGCCCTTTCAGGATCAGAGCTGCCCCTTCACCTCCTAGTAAGTAGGACCCACTGCAACTCTCTGCGTGTCCAGCAAATTCCCGGTCTGCTCCTACTTTTGTCTTTGATAGAGGAAGGGAAAAAGATACATAAGCCAAGAAATTTTTTGGCTTTTCCCTCTACCTTGTAAGGGTGTTGTTGCCATTGTTTAGTCGCTAAGTCATGTCCGACTCTGTGACCCCATGGACTGTAGCCCATCAGGCTCCTCTCTCCATTAGATTCTTCAGGCAAGAATTCTGGAGTGGGTTGCCATTCCCTTCTCCAGGGATCTTCCCAACCCAGGGATATCCTGCATTGGCAGGCAGATTCTTTACTGCTGAGCCACGTGGGAAGCCCTGTAAGGGAGCTGCTGCTGCTAAGTTGCTTCAGTCGTGTCCGACCCTGTGCAACCCCATAGACGGCAGCCCACCAGGCTCCTCCATCCCTGGGATTCTCCAGGCAAGAACACTGGAGTGGGTTGCCATTTCCTTCTCCAACGCATGAAAGTGAAGTGAAACGGAAGTCGCTCAGTCGTGTCCGATTCTTAGCGACCCCATGGACCGCAGCCTACCAGGCTCCTCCATCCATGGGATTTTCCAGGCCAGAGTACTGGAGTGGAGTACCACTGCCTTCTCCGTGTAAGGGTGTAGCCCTACCTAAATCATTACCTGAATATTTACCTACCTAAACATTTACCTGAAGAAGTTGGGCATTCACAAATATGATTTAAACAATTAATTTATCAAGTTCCTATGTTGCATGTCAGGCACTGTTCCAGCTGCTTAAGATAAACCTCACAGAGCTCACACAGTAGTGAGGAGACACAAAAAGCAACAATAAATACATGATGCCAGGTAACAGTGAGGGCTACCAAGGCAAAGAGGGTAGGAGAGTCTGAGAGTAAGGATGGCACATGGAGGAGTGCCTGCTATTTCCGATCGGTGGCCAGGGAAGGCCTCTGGGATGAAGCGACATTTGAGCAGAGACTGAAGGTGGTGAGAGAGGCAGCAATGCACGGACCTGGGGAAGGAGCATTCCAGGAAGAAGAAGGCAAGTGCAAAATCCCTTGGGAGCCAAAAGTTTGGCCCGTTCCAGGAATACAGACTCTACAACGTGACACAGAGAGAATGAGGTGGAGACTGAAGACTATAGGTCAGGGTGTGGCCAGGGTCAGATCAAACAGGAGCCATCTCTTATCATTTGGAAAAGGAACAAGGCATGATCAGCATTCCTCATCCCCCTTTTAAGTGGGGAGATTACATAATCAAAGTTTGAAAAAGTTGAATGTAGCTCCCAAGGATGATAGAGAATACATTTTTTATTAAAACAAAAATGACTGCTTCAGAAGATGTTTTCCAAACCTTCAGTGATTTGAAGAACTTACCTATTAAAAACTCTCATGATTCAGAAATATATTCCTCTCATTTTCCATCCCTCCTACACCATCAGACTGTAGTCTAAAGTCTATTTTACATCTAAAGCATATTCTAACAGACAAGGATCATAATCTTCTTCTCTTGGGGTTTCTAAGATAACCTTCGTTTGGAATGAAATTTTCAGAGAACTTTTTTTTTTTCATTTTTTCTATAAAACTCTTCATTGCCTCCAATCACATTTTTTCTTAGCTACACCTACATCCATTACCGAACATCCTAGAAAACCCAGTCAAACATCCTAAACAGTCTTCACTTGTCTCCTATCACAGACTTAAGATTATCAGTCTTGTAGCAATAGACTATTTCAAAATGAATGCCCAGAGAGGTCAAATCTAAAGGAAGAGAACCAAAAGGAACATGCCACTATTTCTTTTAGGTTGTGGGCAGAGAGGCTAGAGCTGACTTTCATGGTTGGCATATCATTTGTGCCTTAAAGTTGCAAAGTGCTGCAAAAAAGAAAAAAAAAAAGTCTCAAGATCCAAATATTAAAATGTTGAAAATCCTTACAGCTGCACATATTAAGATATTCTATTTTTTAACTCTGACATTTAAACCACCCACTTTCACTCATATGGTTTATATTACCATCAGAAGCATTCAATAAAATAAAACTTTACAGCAAACTAGTAGAACACTATGATCTAATAGCCTGAGCATGGAAGAGATCAAGGTCTTTTATTTGCCTTCCTTCTCCTTCTCTGTCATGGAAAAATCAGTTCTTTCTTGTTGAAGGAAGCTTCTCCTTGCTTCTCGATATGGAATGGCACAGCCAAGAAATCAGCAGGAGTTGCTTCTCCATGAGAGTTAAAAAGCTAAGCACCTTTTAAATCAATCAGGACCATTTTTCAATGCAGGCATTACAGGGTTTGGTTCTGGGTCAGTTCAGCGTCTACAAAGTGACTTCATGTGTTTCTCCTGAGTCCAGTGTTAAAAACAGGTCATGGCCAGTGAAGGATAAAGAAAGAAAATAAAAAAGATTATTGCTGCAGATTAAGTTTTCACAGATGTTTTGATTTTACTCTACAATAGTCCAAAAATATTCCTGTGTGCCCTTGGAAATGAGATTATGAAAGACTCAATAGAAGATTTGACTAGAGACAGAAATTCATTAGAATTCTACATTCACTCCAAGCAACACAAAGGAATGATCATTTGTATCAGTTAAAGTTTGACCAGAGAAGCAGAACCACCAGGAATGATACAGCTAAAGGAATTTGCTACAGAGATTTGACCTTTCACAATCCAGAGAAACTCATTTAACAGCCTATGCAGGGCTGCTGCTACTGTGTCTGTAACAAGTGGGAAGCCAGGAGGGCAGGCGTTCCAGGAGGAGGGATGGAACCTGAAGTAGGGGAAAGAAGAAGGGGCTGGAATCCACAAAGAACTAGAATACTCTTCTCTTTCTTGCAGCCTCCTAGGCTCCAACTTTAATGATGGGAGGTGGCTTGCAAACAGGCCAGCATCCTCCATACAGCTGACCACACACGGGCACCAGGATTTCAAGTAGCTACGGGAGATATGGAAAACTCTGGAGGAGCCGCGGAATCAGCTCTGCTGCACGGCAGAGCAGGTGAGTCTGCAAGTCTGGGACAACCAGCATGAGCTGTGACATGCCAAAACCCACCCCCACCTTCTGAGTGAGGACATGGCTGAAACAGCAGGGCACTGTGGGACGTTCCCAGGGGAGACCCCCACCTCCAGTGTCCTCAGCCTGCCTTCTGTCTGTAGAAAAACTTTAGTTGAAGAATAAATTTAATCAGAGAGGTGAGAGAATGTAGAAACAAAGGAAAGCAGTCAAACAAGACTAAATAGCCATCAAACAAGTCAAAGACTTTTAGTTCCTCCTCAAGGGCTATAGATAATACTCTAAGCCATATCCTTTGCAGACACTGAAACCCCCTACCAGGTGGAAGAAGATAATTACATGATGACCAGACTATAGCCACGACAGAAGCTGCCGTGATTCCAAGAATGGGCCTCAAGGAAATGGGAACAAACCGACCTGGAAATGAAGATCAACTGTAATTCAAACGATCAAAATGAAGCTGATCAGACATGTGATGACCAATTTCAAGATGACTGACTATCAGAGCTGACTGTGCTATTTCTACAAATAGCCACCTCCCTCCACCTATACACCCCTGAAATGCCCCTTTAGAAACTCTTGCCCAATATTTGTCAGTGAAGAGTCAGCCTTTGGACATGGGTCCACCCTCTCTTCAAGTTGCTGCCTCCAAAATAAAGCAAACTTTCCTTTCGACCAACCCTGTCTCTCAAGTATTGGCTTTCTACCAATGAGCAGCAGGACTGCATTTTTGGTAACACAGTCATTTCACTTACACTGTCCAAACCTCGAACAAATTTCTCCTGTCCGCCTCTAACCCAGTACAGCACAGGAAAGAAATTTCTAAGATGAAGTTCCAGTTAGCTAAATTGATACGGTACAAGTCACCACATCTTGGGAAGCTGCCTTCATCTTCCATTGTGCTTGGACCCCAAACTGGTCAAAGTAGACACTAATAATCCACTTCCCCACTTCAACTTCTACCCATTTCTTACATAAGAAAAACTGTGATTAGTATTAATATATTTCTATACAAGCAAGCACCTTTATGATAACAAGCATTACATTTCTTTATAAATAAATTTATGTAGCATTTACTATAAGGGAACTTCTATCTGTCAGTATGTGTGACATTCATTCACTTATTCGAAGGTAACAAACTACCTTTAATGAAATAAATCAGTTTGAGATTTGCACTGGGGAAAAACTCATGAAGAAAATGAAGGAAAAACAAACTATAGAGTAGAAGGAAATCCTGACTAAGAATTTATATCTAGAATATATTACGAAATCATAAAACTCAACATTAAAAAACTCTATTTAGAAAATTGACAGAAATATGAAGAGAAATTTTAACAAAGAGGATATATAGAGAATATATTATGAAAAAATATTTAACACCATCAGTTAGCCATCAGAGCCAATTAAAAACACAATGACATGTCACTACACACCTATCAGAATGGCTACAATAAAAAACAGTGACAAAAAACTGGTGAGGAAGCAGAGAAACTGGATAACACATACACTGCTGATGGGATGAGATGGAAAACAGTTTGTCAGTTTCTCAAAAAAACTAAACATGTAACTGCCACATGACCCAGCAATTGTACTCCTGACATTTACCCTAGAGAAATAAAAACTCTGTTCACATAAAACTCTGCAAATAAATGTTTGTAGCAACTTTATTTGCAATACCCAAAAACTGGAAACATTATGGTCAACAGCAAAAAACTGAAAACTTTTCTTCTAAGATTAGGAACAAGGTATAAATGCCCACTCCTGTCATTTCTATTCAGCATAGAACTGGAAGTCCTAGGTAGAGCACTTAGGCAAGGAAAAGATATAAAGGGGATCTACATCAGAAAGGAAGTATACCCTGGAGAAGGAAACGGCAACCCACTCCAGTATTCTTGCCTAGAAAATCCCATGGACGAAGGAGCTTGGTGCGGGCTACTGTCCACAGGGCCGCAAAGAGTCGGGCATGACTGAGCGACTTCCCTTTCCTTTCCTTTCATTTTTATAAGGTGTCTTGAATTTTCAGGCGATTATTTACGCCAAATATTCAAATAAACTGAACTTGAAACTACATCTTAAAATCACTGCATTCCAAAGCATTCAATCAAGATTTTAAAAAATAATGAAGCACAGCATAGTTCTCATGAAAAATACTGCTAATATCTTCTTTAACAAGAACAAAAAGAAATAAAACTATTTTTATTCCAAAAAAATAAAATAAAATCATTTAATGATAAAAAAAAAGAAAGGAAAAATAAAATTATCTCTGTTTACAGATGACATGATCTCATATATAGACAACCCTAAAGATGCTACCAAAAATCTATCAGAACTAATATAATTCAGTAAAGTTACAGAATACAAAAATCAGCATAAAATACCAGCTGTATTTCCATACACTAATAATAACCTCCTGGAGAAGGGCATGGCAACCCACTCCACTATTCTTGCCTGGAGAATCCCCATGGATACAGGAGCCTGGCAAGCTACAGTACAGTCCATGGGGTCACAAAGAGTCAAACACGACTGAGCGACTAAGCACACACAATAATAAACTATCCAAAATTAAGGGAAAAAAAAATCCCACTTACTATAGCAACAAAAAGAATGAACTACTGAGGAATAAAATTAACCACAGGGGTGTCCTCAGCGGTAAATAATCTGCCTGCAATGCAGGAGACACGGGAGGAAGAGCCCCTGGAGGAGGGCATGGAAACCCACTCCAGCATTCTTGGAGGGAAAAATTCCACGGACAGAGGAGCCTGGCGGGCTATAGTCCATGGGATCACAAAGAGCTAGACATGGCTGAAGCCACTGAGTAGCAGCAGCAAATTTAACCATAGAGATGAAAGTCTTACACACTTAAAACTACAAATCACTGATGGAAGAAATTAAAGAAGACACAAATGAATGGAAAGACATGCCACGTTCATAAATGGGAAGACTTAATATTGTTAAAATGTCCATACATTATCGATTCAATGTAATCCCTATCAAAATCCCAAGGCATTTTTTACAGAAAAAGAAAAAAATCATAAATTTTATATTGAATCAAAAAATCCTGAATATAAAAAGAAATCTTGATAAACAGGAACAAAACTGGAGGCACCACACTTCCTGACTTCAAAATATACTCCAATGCTACAGTAATTAAAACAGTGCAGTACTGGCGTAAAACCAGACTTACAAATCAATGGAAAAGAACAGAGACATTAACCCATGTATATATGGTCAAATGATCTTTGACAAGGGTTCCAAGAATATACAATGGGGAAAGGATAGTCTTCAATAAATGGTACTGGGAAAACTGGCTAACCACATACAAATGAATCAAATTAGACTTTTACAACATATACAAAAGTCAACCCAAAAATATAGTAAAAATGTAAATATAAGACCTGAAACTATAAAACTCCTATAAGAAAAATACAGAGGAAAAACTTCATGATGTTAGGCTTGGCAATGGTTTCTAAGATATGATAACAAAAGTACAAACAATAAAAGCGAAAATTAGACAAGTGGGACTATATCAAACTAAAGAAGCTTTTCAGAATAAAGGAAACAAATCAAGAGTGAAGAGACAACCTACAGAATAGCAGAAAATTTTTGCAAACCAAATATCAGACATGTTGTTAATATCTAGCAAACCAAATATCAATTTGTTAATATCTAAAATATATAAGGAATTTCTACAACTTAAAAGAAATTAAATACCTTGATTTTAAAAATGGGCAAAGAACAACTTGAATAGACATTTCTCCAAAGAAGACATACGAATGACCAATAGGTAGAGGGAAAGATGCTTAACATCACTAATCAGGCAAATTGTGCTTTAATCATGTAAATCAAAACCACGATGAGATACCACGTCATTCCTCTTAGGTTGGTTTTTATGAAAACAAACAAAAGGTAAGCATCAGCAAAGATGTGAAGAATTGGGAATGTTTGTACACTATTGGTAAGAAAGTAAAATGGTACAGCCACTATGGAAAACAGGATAGAGGTTCCTCAAAAATTAAAAATACAATTACTATATGATTCAGCAATCCTTCTTCTGGGTCTATATCCAAAAGAATTGAAATTTTGACTTTGAAAACATATATGTACTCCTGTGTTTACTACAGCATTATTTACAATAATCAAGATAAAAAACAAATCAAGTGCCCATCATCAGATGAATGGATAAAGGAAAAGTGATATATACACATGATGTAATATTATTCAGCCTTAAAAAGGAGGAAATCCTGCAATGTGCAACAACACAGAAGACTGTGGAGAGTATTATGCTACATGAAACAAGCCAGCCATAGGAGTCCACTTATGTGAGGTCCCTGAAATAGTCAAACTCACAGGAACAGATACTAAGATGCTGGTTGCCAAGGGCACGGTGAGGTGAGAGCAGCATCCAGAGTTGCTCTTTGACAGGTACCTAGTTTCAATTATACTAGAGGAATAAGTGCTACAGAGTTGCTGAACAACATTGGACCTACAGTTGAAATACTATATTATGCTCTCAAAAACTTGTTCAGATGGTAGATCTCATGTTAGGTGTCCTTACAATATTAATTAATTAGCTACTAATTAAGTGGCTTTAAATTTTCAAAATTTTTGCTTAAAAAGGTTAAGATACAGGTAAGATAGTTTGCACATATCTCAAAGGCCACTTTGTGTTTGCACCAATTGTGCTCGTGTGCTCAGTCCTGTCCAACCCTTTGTGATCTCACGTGACTGTAGCCCGCCAGGCTCCTCTGCTCATGGGATTTCCCAGACAAGAATACTGGAGTGGGTTGTTATTTCCTTCTCCGGGGCATCTCCCTGACCCAGGGATCAAACTCGACTCTCTTGTGTCTCCTGCGTTGGCAGGTGGATTCTTTACCACTGAGCCTCCTGGGAAGCCCTCTTACCTAAATTAAAAAACATAAAGACATGACCTATGTAAAGTTCCTAGGCCAATGCTTGATTCACACTAAACAGTTAATAAACACGATTTTCTGTCCTTCTTCCAAACAATCTTCAGAGTTGTGTGGGCCTAACATTGTTAACATCATCCTTTATATATGCCCAGCCTCACACTATTGCACTATTGCCCTAGAATTCGCAGTTGCACCTCAGGTGACTGTGATGAGAAAGTCTCCACAACTTCTTCAAATCAATGCCTGTGAGAACAAAAAGATTAGTTAAATTTCTCTTTCTGAGGAGGCACTATTCCTTTCCAGTTAGTGCTCCGCTGCACTCTAGATTTGCAACTCAACCATCTTAAAAAAAAAAAAAACAAAACAGTGTATCTTACACAGCCAGTAGGATATACTCCACAAAGAGCAATGCATCTTAGCTACCAGACTGCTTTTTCTAACCAGTGAGTATCACAAGTGAAGTTGCCCTCTGCCCCCTCAATTCTTCTCCTTAGCCCCTGTTCCGCTCAATGCATGTTTTCCTGTTCATCGATGGTCTTGCCTCACTGTCTACTCTTTTCCTCGCCTCCTCTGTCTTCTGCCTCTGCCACTTCCTGCATGAATTTTATTTTATTTTTTTTCCTGCACGAATTTTAAACAAAGTTTTTAGAAAGTCCACCAACTGGGCACAGGCATTTGACCCTGACCTTTGTATATGGGCTTCCCTTGTGGCTCAACTGGTAAAGAATCCACCAGCAATGTGGGAGACCTGGGTTCAATCCCTGGGTTGGGAAGATCCCCTGGAGAAGGGAAAGGCTACCCACTCCAGTATTCTGGCCTGGAGAATTCCATGGACTGTACAGTCCATGGGGTCGCAAAGAGTTGGATAGGACTGAGTGGCTTTCACTTCACTTCACTTTGTATATGGAGAACATTCAAAGGAGGGACCTAGGCAGTCTCCAATGGCTAGTATAAGCCCAGCACACCTCCTGCTGTGAGCTTCCACACCTTAAAGTAACCAACAACTCTCTCTGTAATAAATGAAAAGGCAGGTTGGCTTACACACATTGTGTTACCTGAGAACGTGCCATTTTGAAAAACATTTAGGGGAAAAAGAAATGAGCAACTTAGTAGCTGAGGTTATCCTTCAACTGAAAAACAAGACCACTTTCCAATAGGATAAATGTTTATAAAATAATCTTCAGAGTCAAATGTGGAATTTCCTTACCCTCCTGAAAACAGTCAACTTTCAGTGGAAGAATTAAGTCCAATCGCTCTGGTTTCCTTTTCTAAGTCATCAGCCACCTGTCAAGAGACCTGGGCCTCCGGGTCTGAGCAGGCTTTTCAAGCTGCCTACCCTGTCTCATATGACCAGTACCATAAGGACGGGTTCGTGTTACACCCGTTGGAGAAGGCTTAAAACGCTGATGATACTGAACCAGAATTATGTCAACAGTTTTGTCCGGCACATTATAAGCTTAAATACTGAGCCAAATCATAATGGGTTGAGTCAAGCTCATGACACACGAGCCAGCACCCTGGAATCAGCCTTTCTCCCCTCCCATCTGAAGCTAGCCCTCTTTTTAAATTCAAGAAAATACTCCATCCATCAGAAATCTGACTCCCTTTGCACCTCATTCACACTTGAAATGCTGAATCATGACTCTGAGGTTGTAAAAGAAAAACTACTTCGACTGGGACGCCGGGATCCCCAGAAGACCCCACGTTTTCCTGCCCTCCTTTGCTTTGCATCTTTTAAAGTCTAAATCTGGAGCTCTTTCCAAAGATCCGAGAGGCTCCAGGAACAGTCAAGGCTGCAGGTCAGGAGAGAGCTTCTGCCCTCCGTCGTTTCCTCCCCAAACCCCCGCGCCCCGGCATCTCAGGGCTGCTAACTCCCCATCTGCAAAGCTGCCCAGCAGCCGCCGAGAAATGCTCAACTTGGGAGCTTCACCACTACAGCCACCGCCTCGTCGGGCGCGCGCTGGTCTGACTTGCCCACAGTCCCACGGGAGTGAGGTGTGCGCAGGCGGCTCCACGGCCCCTCCAGCCCTGGCCCCAGAGACCAGCCCGCCCCGAGCGCAGACTCTCCAGAAACTCGATCCCAACTCGCAGCCCGCGCCTTCCGAGCCGCCCCGGGAGCCCGGAGAAGCGGGGCCGAGGACCACCAAGCAGAGAGGCGTGGGCAACCTGGAGAGCAGGGAGGCGTGGAGGGCAAGGAGCAGCAAGAAAAGACGCGCCCCCCAAGCGGGTCCCTCAACTTCTCCCAGCCCGGGTAGAGGATGAGGAGAAACGGCGGCTGCGAGCCCAGGGTGAGGGACTCACTTGAAGGTGAGGACGCAGAGCGGCCGGTAAGACTTGTGGCTGGTGTTCTCGGCCATGCCCTTGCCCCAGAAATCGTTGGAGAAGATGCCCCAGCGCAGCGGGGCTCCGGGCCGCACGTCGGGGTTGTTGACGATCGCCCACACGTCGTCGTGCACGAACTCGCCCCTCAGGGAGCGGCCGTAGCACAGGCAGCTCGCCCCGGCCAGCAGCGCCGCGGCTCCTGCCGGCGCGAGTCCGCAGTCCCGCCGCCGGGAGGGCGCGCGGTCCCCGCCGCCGCCTCGGGCAGAGCTGGTCACCACCATCGCGCCGCCGCCGCTGTCCTGGTCTCTCCCGGGTGTCTGGCATCCTCCCCGGCCGGGGCCCGGACGGTGCGCGGCAGCTGCCGGGAGATGCACTCGGGCATGGCCGGCGGCAGCTGGACCGGCCGCTGGCGTCCCGCGCTCCGCCGCCGCCTGCGCCGCCGAGTTGGCCCAGCTGCAGATAAACAGCAGTCCCCCCGCCTCCCCGGGCCATCGCCACCTCCTCCGCCCCACTGCGCATGCCCCGCTCGCCATCGCCTCCACCCCCCAATCCCGGGACCGGCGCCGCTTTCCTCCCGCGCCCCGCACCCTCCGCCCATGCCCCGCTGGTCTGGCGCTCCGCCCGCCGGCGCGGCGGTAAGAGGCGGCGAGAGTCCGCGTGCAGGTGGAGAGGTCGCTGCGTGGGGCCGCCCGGAGCGGCGGGGAAGGGGCACCGGGGTCCTCTCCGCTGTGCCCGCGATGCCCTCCGTCCCTCATCATTTCCCCATTAAGGGTCTGCTGTGGGGACCTCACCGGCGGGCACCTCCAGGCCCCGGGCCAGGACGGGCTTAGCAGGTGCGCAGCCGGAATCCCCGCCCGCGCTCCGGGAGAGGCAAGTTGTCGCCGCCGCCGCCCGGGACGTCCCCGGCTTTTCAGCACCCCGGACAACAGCGGCGGCCCCGGGCCACGCTCTTTGTCGGCTCCGCGCTTCTGTCCCGTCTCCGCCCGCGCTGTCTGCTTCCCCGGCTTTCTGTCCCCACCACCCCGCGTCCCGCGGTTGCAGCCTCGGGGCAGGGGTGGAAACCGCAGGGAAATGGAGCTTCCGAAACGTCTTTCTGAAAACCGAGAGAGGGTCTCCCTGAGGTGGGCTTCCTGCCCGCCCTGCCCCGGGGTTGTTCACCGGCTGTTTTCCTTTACCGCCCATTGCTCTGCTCGCCTTTATAAAAAGTCTCGGGTGCGACTTTAGGTTTGGGTTTGGGAGCCGAGTTGGCTTCTGAAACATTTCTCCTCGTTTGTTTTTTTTTCTGCGGTTCTTAAAACAATCCGGGAGATGCCAAGCAAATTACTTTTTGTCCCCATATGAGTGGATCACTTGGGTCTGATTATTACTTCCGACTCTGTGAGTGAATTTGAACTCTTCTTGATAAGTCAGTAGGATTCAAAACAAAAACCAAACTGCTTTAAGGCCTCTGGCTTTGGCTCGCCATCTTACAGTTTCTCTGAAAGGTTGTTTTCGGGTTTTTTTTTTAATATTGCTAATTATAATATATTAATAAGTAAGTATACCGTTGTGATGAAGTTCAGTAGAATTTCTCCATGTTTGATATATCTGTGAACTCTTCAATGGACCTTGTGAGTTTTTATTGCTATGTAATATTGAAGTTACCTGGAATTTGACACATCCAGATAGAGAAATTTAAATACAAAATTCACCGTATTATTCTCATCCTTCCAAAATCCCTAGGAGTTTTGATGATCTAGAAAGAAAGAAGAGTAGGGGGGAAAAAAAGCAAAAATTCTTCTTGCACTGACTAAAAGCTTATGTGACTCTAGGACACCATTTTTTTTTTTTTTTTTTTTTTAAGTTAAGCTACATCTGAGCAGTTGAAAACTCAATGAATTAAGACGACATATTCCAAGTCAGGATGTTTTTATCCATTTCACTTTGTTTTTTAGTGACTTGGTAATTAGTGACTGAGAAGTGTGTTCATCCTTGCATCAAAACTTTTTAACCCTTGGGTAGCCTTCATATCCAGACCCCACACACACCTGAGTCTACCATCTCCCCCACAGGACACAATACAGTCTTTCTTCTTTGCCTGCCCATTAATTTAATTTAAATGTGTGAATGTTTATGTTGTACTACATTATGCTAAGTACTGCGCTGGATGACCAAAGTTTCTCAGATTGTAGTGATATGTAAGATCAACACCATAAAATTCTAACAACTTTCTAAGACAGTGAACTTGTGCTGACTGAAATGATAGTAGCTATAATAAACCAATGTATCAGTCATTATCTACAATTAATAAAGGCTTTCTTGAGACAATACTTTAGTCCCAAAGAGTGCTTCTCATGGTAGATTTTTATAAAGTTTTTTCCCCCTTAAATCTCTCTTGTAGTAGGTACAGCCTGCCCACCTCCTTCTCTTCTGAGTTATTTTCTCTTTTAGAAGAAAACACTTTCCATAATTCTCCATGACAATGGAGAGAAATGAAGAAAGGCAAAACTGAACTCTAAAAAGACAATAAAACAGAGAAAAGAAGGAAACCTGTGAGTGGGGTTCCAGGTTTCTGAGCACAGAGAGTTTCATCAGTCTTTGCTCCAGGTTTGCTCTAGGTTGACTGTCATCTCCATTCTATTTAGTTCATATCATGAATTTGGGTTTAATGTACTTTGAAATAATGAGATACCTCAAGTCTTCTCAAGGACAAGCAAGTAAGTAAATACATTTTAAAAGTAAACAGTTCCTTTGCAGCCCCATCATTCCCTGATCCAATACTATTCTGTTACCGAAAAACTGTGGAAGTGTTGATGTCACAGAGAGGAGGTTTACACTGATATGCTGACATGTCATCCCTCTGCTTCTTTCTTAAGGTGTAAAGTACTCATCTTGCCTAATGAAGAGGCCCCAAAGCAAATTAAGTTAATTCTTATTACTTAGTCTCTGATTATTTTTAAAGGATTTATAATTAGAGCAATACTACCTACTAAGACACCTTTTGTCCACTTAGAGCAATTTAAAACATAAATTATTACAAAGGGCTTCTCTAAGGCTCTAATACAGATTAAGTCACTCAGGAAAGTTAAAGTGAACCATAGTTCTGAAAGACCATGGACACATAGGACACAACTAACAACTAAAAGTAAATCAAAGACAAGTAGATAATTTAATAAAATAAATTTCAAAGACTGCCCATTGTGCTGCTTTGCTCATTACACCCTGTTCGGGAACACAGATATAAAGAAACTGGTGACTGAAGCAAAAACTCACGATGTGAGAGCTACGGGTTTTAGTTTCATCTGGGAACTTACTGAGGACTGTAGCCAGAGAGAAAACCTCCCAGATAGTTCTGAGGAACTGCTCAGATTAGGTGGAGTGGGAGACGGGCGGGGGGATGGGGGGGTGTGGGAGGAAGTCCACATACATGTGATTTTGGCAAAGGAGTATGTGCAAAGGAGTAAGTCAGACCTAGAAGACACATGCGATATCACATGTATGGAATCTAAAGAAATGGTACAAATGAACCTGTTTACAGAAGAGAAATTGAGTCAGAAATGTAGAAAGCAAGCTTGTAATTGCCAGAGAGGAAAGTAGGGGGAAGGCTAATTGGGAGATTAGGATGGAGATATACACACCACTATATATAGAATAGATAACTATTAAGAACCTACTGAATAGTACAGGGAACTCTATTCCATACTCTGTAATGAACTATATGGGAATAGAATCTAAAAAACAGTGGATATATGTGCATTTTTAACTGATTCACTTTGCTGTATGGCAGAAACTAACAAAGCATCATAAATCAACTTACTGCAATAAAAAGTTAATTACAAAAAGTAAATAAAAATTAAAAGGCATCAATTTAAAAAAAGGAGTATATGCAATCAAGTACAGATCTTTGTAGAAGGTTACCGCTAGTCACAAGAAACAGATATCTCAGTCAATAATTTTAGTGCTTTTCTAAGTATGGGAAGATGCAAGAATCTTGGTCTACTGAATGTTCTCCTAAAAATATCCAACTTTCTGAGACCTGTTCTGCCAGTTTTCTCAGAACACAGAGTGCCTCATCCTGAGCTTCACCCTGAATTCCTTTCAAGGTGATTTGTAGGTCAGCAACTACAGTGGCTAAAGACTTGATGTTTTTTTTCCCTAGAACTGGGTGGGGAGCAACATTCTGTAGTTGGCAGGACAAATGCAATGTTACAAAATAAAAATTCAAGAAAAGAGCTGATAACATAATTTACATCAAAAAATTTTTGTCGCCTAGTTATTTAACTATTACCTGTAAATTTATTTAACTATTACCTATTAACTATTTCCTCTGTTCTTGAAGAAAATGAAGGAAAATAGGAAAAAAAGAAAATGGAAATATAGCTACCCATTACCCCTGGGTTACGGTAGCACAGGCAACATGCTCCCTAAGAAGCTGACCCAGCACCTGGAGGGCAAATGGGGGATCAGGGTTGCCAAATGATCTGAGGAATGCCTGCTCCCAGACCTGGTTCCAGACTGGCCCCAGGAGACGGGAGGGGCTCCTCATGGATGTAAACTGGCTTTCCTTTCCATTCCTGCAATACAACTGTGGCATCTGCACAGAGTTAAAACTAAAGAATATAAAAAAGTATCTGTGATCTTGCAATTTCTGTCTCTCAGGTAATAAATTTTGTCAACAAATTAATACAAGACAAAAGCATACACAGGTACATTGCAATAAAGCATAGGAAGTACTCACTAGACTTCAGTCTAGAACCTTTAGTTGAAAACTGCCACACCATTGCAAACCACATATCCTCAGTATTAGAAATGGAAATTAAAATGTAAGATTATTGTATACAACAGAAAGACAATTTTTCATATGAATGAAATTTTACTTGCATACATTTTTATTTCACATTTGAATTATTTACAAATCAAAAAGTCACTTTTAATATGCATGGCTGAGTCCCTTTGCTGTCCACCTGAAACTATCACAAAATTGTTGATCAGCCGTGTGTGTGTGTGTGTGTGTGTGTGTGTGTGTTAGTCGTTCAGTCATGTCTGACTCTTCATGACCCCATGGGCTAGTCTGCCAGGGTCCTCTGTCCATGGAATTCTCCAGGCAGGAATGCTAGAGTGGATTGCCATTCCCTTCTCCAGGGGATCTTCCTGACCCTGGGATCAAACCCCAGTCTCCTGCATTGTAGGCAGATTCTTTGCCATCTGAGCCATTAGGGAAGCCCCTAATCAGCCATACTCCAATATAAAATAAAGTGTTTTTTTTTAAAGTCATTTCTGGTTTCTGGTATAACCTCCACAATTTACAGGTAATGTCAGAGGAAACATAAAATTAAATTCAGACTTAAACATTTGTATGAAGAGTTAATTTTTCAGAAAAATCATTCCATCAGAATCATCAGCTCTAGAAATACTATGTTTTGAAATAATTTATCAGAAATTTATCCCAATGTTGTTACAACCTACAGAATACTTTTAACAGCTCTAGTAAGAGTTGGCTCAGCAGAAAGATGCTTCTCAAAATCAAAGAGTACCCAAAAAAGTCTGATTCCTAGCATTTGCTCAATTTCATGGTGTAAATATTTTAATCATCGTTAATTTCATGCTACCAACGGGACATCACTGCACACACAGGTAGTAAGAGATGAATAGTAATATGAGATTCTACAGAATTTTCACGATATAGTTACACTAGATGTAGATCAAGAGCATATTAATAATATAATATAGTAAAATAATTAGAAAAAGATGAGTTTTGAACATTTTATTACCATTGTGTTTAATCTAATTTATATATTTGTTGTTGTTCTTTTAGTCACTAAATTGTGTCTGACTTTTGCGATCCCATTGGTCTGTAGCCCACCAGGCTCCTCTGTCCATGGGATTTCCCAGGCAAGTATAATGGAGTGGGTTGCCATTTCCTTCTCCAGGTGTTCTTGCAGACCCAGGGATAAAACCCACGTCTCCTGAATTGCAGGCATATTTTTTACCACTGTGCCACCAGGGAAGCCCAATTTATATATTGGGTTGGCTAAAAAGTTTCTTTGGGTTTAAAAACCTGAATGAACTTTTTGGCCAACCCAACAGTTATATGTTTATGTAATTAAACTTTGTATAATGGCTGTGTTTAACAACTAGCTGACAGAATTCCTAAATATTTAACAGTTTTTGTGAACTAGTATGAGTTTGACTGTGGCACACTTTTAGATGAAATAAGATTGGCCACTGTTGGTATTATCGTTTTGAATTTCAGTGATAAGTATGGGCAGAGGCAGGGAGGTCATTATACTTGTGTAGTGAGGAATTTACCTTACCTTGAGAGCTTCCCTGGTGGCTCAGAGGATAAAGCGTCTGTCTGCAATGTGGGAGACCTGGGTTTGATCCCTGGGTTGGGAAGATCCCCTGGAGAAGGAAATGGCAACCCACTCCAGTATTCTTGCCTGGAGAATCCCATGGACAGAGAAGCCTGGCGGGCTACAGTCCATGGGGTCTCAAAGAGTCGGACACGACTGAGCGACCTCACTTTCACTTTTGAGAGAGGTCTAGCCTTTGCCCTGGGCTACTAGGAGGTAATTTTTAGGTCCCTGGAATGTCCTACTTGACAGGAGGATCTTTGCTGGGGGCTTTGGGTGCCAGACAGCCTAATAATGCAGTCTGTGATGGGAGCTTTGGGTCACACAAGATCAGTTCTAACTGCTGGGGGAACCAGAAACAAAAGACATTAGCCTGACCTCTGGGAAGGACTGTTGCCAAAAGGTCAGCCATGCCGGCAGAATGAATGTGATGAGTCCCAGTAAAAACTCTGGGTGCCAAAGGCTCGAGTGAGCTTCCCTGGTTGGCCGTCTCCATGCGTCTTGTCACAGATTAATGCCAGGAGTGGGACATGTCCTGACTTCATGGAGAGAAGAAGACATGAGCTTCATTTGGCATTTCTCATGGGCTCTGCCTCTTGAACTTTGCTTGCTCGTTTCCATCTGCATCCTTTCCCTATAATAATCCAGAAGAGTTTTCAGTGAGTTCTGTGAAACCTTCTAGCAAATTTTGAAATTGAGGGTGGTCTGGGGACTCACCCCTAAACTTGCAATTGTTATTAAGGTGAGGACACTCTTGTGAGGATTGTGCCCAAATGCCCCTTAATACTATTTTTCTACTTTTAAATTTTTCTTTAATACAATTTTTTTTTCTTTTAAAAGATGTAATAGCTGTCATCCAAGAAGAATGGAAGAAATGGTAGGCATCTTCAAAGCTGTAATGTTAAGTGTTCTTCTTTTTCTCACTAAAAAGCTTCAAAGTAAAAAGCTTTATAAACAAAACAAAACCAAAAGAAGGGAGAAAAAAGGGAGGGAAGGAGGTAGGGAGGGAGAGATAGAGTGAAAAAGGAAGGAGGGAGGGAGGGGCAGAGAGAGGGAAGAAAGGGAGGGACAGAGAGAGGAAGAAAGGAAAGGAAGTGAATTCATAAAGAAAACGATAAAAACCTGGAGCCACTGCATAAATACTGCTGGGGGTTAACCTCAGGAACTTCTGTGTGATTGTCAGTTTGTAGAGGATGAGGCTCAAAACTAATGACTATTTTTGAAAAGAGATGACAAATAATGAGAAGAATCTGAGAGTTGGCTGCTCTATATGAACTATTTATTGTTCATCAGTGGTAAGTGTTTTGCATTCTGTATGGTACAGTAACACTTTGCTTATGTGTTACATTTCTCTATGTTTTATTAAATTATAAAAATTATTTTGCTAAGAATTTCCTGACCTCACAGTTTGTCCCCACCCTTTTTAGAGGGTCTAGGGACCGCCAAAATTAGTAGGTTCATGGTACAAGGGACTTAATAAAATACCTGTGAAAGCCCTCTTTGCTCACATCATATATTATTAAAGTAGTTGGAGAACCTACCAAGCCAGTTTTTCTTTGACAAGAAGTGAAGATTATGTGTGGAGATAAACAGTTTCCCTTGAGAAATAACAGTCTCCCGTCTTTCCTCACTGTGCTGTTGAGTCTTATTTCTTAGCCTATTTTTCCACATGTGAATTTATCTAGACGGATAAATGAATCTTTTCAGGCCCCACTGCAGCTTAGAAAAAAACAAAATAAAAATACCCTTTGGATTTTATTGTTGGCCATGTTTCTATGAATAAGATAACCAGAGGTTTTTGTTGTGGTGGTTTTAGAGGTGGTGGTGGTTTTTAAATAATTTTGAGTCTTCTTTATACCTCTTGGATGACTACTAAATATTGTGCCCTTTCCTGTTAGAAGACAAAATAGAAGATTCTTGCTTCATAGTCTGTTTCAGAAACACCGTCACTTTAATTTCCCATTCATTCAGTGATTTCATTCTTTCCCTCTTACGTAGTTGGAAGGATTAGGAGACAGTCTTATCCATCTGGCAAACTTTTTTTAAAGAAAATGAAAATTACACCTACCATCTAACAATCAGAGTGTCTTGGCAATGCTGAATTGTATTTATGGAAACACCCAAATGCTGTTTTTTTCCTTCATACTTGACCCAAAATTCCAGTAACAGCTACTGAGAGGTGGTATCATGAATGATAAACTCAGGAAACTCGCCATAAATCCTCCTCCTTCCTATGGTCCTGAAAAAACCTGACTAATCAATTGTGATAGTCTTGCACATGAACTCCAGATGCAATCTTAGAATCCATAATACAAACCTCCAGGCTGCCACTCTGTAGACAAGTTGGCCTGTGAGTTGAAACTCCTCTATTATACTGAGCCAGTGGAATATGGCTATCTGGCAGCATGGAAACCAAAACAATAATGTGAACATATAAAAATAAAAGTTTAGTATTAAAAAGTGGTTTCATGTTTATATATAAATATGAATACATGAATGTGTTCTCTATATTAATCTCATAATGAAGTAAATATATATACAGCTTTTTTAGCTTTAGATGTTATGACTTCTATTTGAACAAATGTATTTCTGATTAATTTTTAAGTAGGTCTAAGAAGATCATACCTCTGTTGTATTTTGGAGTGTTTTTTAGGAGTTTCCCGTAACAATTTTCACTATTTGGAAAGTATATTACCAAACAAGTGAAAATTATCACACAAGAACTAAATTGCCATATTAGAGTATTTCTATGACTATGATGCCTAGAAAATGTGAAAATTCATGAAAAAAATGCTATTTAGAGCCATTTGTAAAGGAAGTCAATAACTTAGGCACAAATAAGTACCCTAATGGTGCATACACTTTTAGCTATAATTTATCATCACTAGGTCTAATCTTGAGTGTTACTGTCTGTCCTCAAATTGAAAATTACTCATTTATGAATAAAAGAGGATTCCACTTAATCTGTGTTCTCTAGAAGCAGCACAATCTGATGCTCCAACTACTCACACTGGTTCTTGAACGGATCACTGTATTTTGCTTCAAATGGTTTACAGTCAAGATGTGCACAAATGGGGAGTACCCTGGTGGCCTTAGTGCTTAGGATTTTGGGCTTCACTGCCATGGCCTGAGTTCAATCTCAGTCAGGGAACTGAGATTCCCGAGTGGGGTGGGGATTGGGGCGGGGGTGGGGGTTGGGGAGGAGCAAAAATGTGCACAGAAAACTGGACCCCAGAACTGTACAAGGTTCCAGTTTCCTACTTGGTGAAAGTGCCTCAGAGGGCAATAGAGAAGATTGAATGAACTCAATCAAGAGCTTTCCTAGTGCCTGATGTAAATGACACAGAATAAGTCTGCTCAGTAGAAATTAGCTAAAATGAAAGATTATAATAATGGTGGTGGTGATTTTTCTCTCTCTCTTTTCTCTCGGTAATTTCTTGCTATTTCTATTTTTCTCCATTATGGAAAAATAGAAAGCCCACTGTCAAGTGACTCTTAGATATCTGCTCCCCAATAACTGATCATCTCACTCATTCATTTATTCTGAGAATGTGGCTATCAGACAAACTTGGGTTTACTCTGGACAACCATAGTCTACTTTGCTCACCGTTGCCTCATTGCAGTTGAAGGATCAAGATTATCAACCCTCTCAAATCTTGGTGCTAGATAATGCCTCTCTCACCAATGAGTCATGCAGCTATTCATTTTTTTTTTTTCTAATCTGACTGCCAGTATCAAATTGCTTCTCAGGGAAACTTTAATCATTTTCTTTCCAAATCTTTAATTTTTAACATCATAGTGCATACATTTTAAAAAATTACTTCATAAGAAATTTTTTAGATTTCCTCATGATTACAAAGGAATTACTAGCAGTTATTTGGTCATTTCATCATTAATGCTTACCCTTTTCTTCAGTCTGCTTAAAACATTTTTTTTTTAAATCCTTGTGAAACTTTTAAAGTGAAAATGAACTAGGAAAAAAATTAAGTAGGTATAGTGAAAATGAACTAGTGAAAAACTAAGAAGATACTAAAAAGACCTATTTTTCCTAGGATATTCTTTTCCTAGGATTTGCAAGTAAATCCTGGATTTCTTTCTTTAAAGTTACAGGTCTGGAACTTGTGCGCCCTTGCTCCTGTTGTTAACTCTGAGGTGGGAGACAGTGAACTGGTATCCTTATTAACCTTGGAGGAAGCAGGAGAGTCCTGGATATAAAACACCACTGACTTTTCCTCACTGTGGTGGAGGATCAGGTCCAAAGAGGCATAGACATTCAGACGAAGCCACAGCACTTGCCTCGTAACAGCAGACCTTGAGTAGAGAAGCACCAGGAGAAGACAAAGGATAAGCCTAGCACTTGGGGTCCTTTTCATCCAGGGATGAGTGGGAGGAAGAGCCAGCGCTCTAGGAACTAGGGAGGAGTTCAGTTTCCACCCACACTGGTGACCCTAGCTGTGCATAAGGGTGGGGCCCTGTAGAGACACCCTAGCAATAAGAGGAACTGGAAGTTGACCACTGCTTCTGACTCCAGCCCAGCTTCCAGGGATCTGGGTCATCTCAGTAAAGGTGAAAGAAGAATTTTTACCAACAAAGCCAGAAGACCAGTATGGGTGGTGTTCCAGCAGAATGAAAATGATTCTAGATGAAAGTATAGAGATAGAGGGAGAAAAAGAATGCAATCTAAATGGTAAATGTGGTACTATGTGATTAAATCTAGTTGAAAATTGCCTACTTACAAATCTACAGAGACGGAAAGCTGATTACCAGTTGCCAGGGGCTGGGAGCATGATAATGAGGAGTGACTGCTAATGAGCCCAGAGATTCTTTTTAGTGTCATGAAAATGTTCTAAAATTATATTTTGGTGATGCTTGTACAATTCTGAGAGTACACTAAAATCCATCAAGTTTACACTTTAAAACAGTGAATTTGATGGTATGTAAATTATCTCCCAATGGAACACTTTTTTAAAAAGAATGCAATATATATGACATCAATAGCATGCAAATTAAAAGGAGGTACTTGAAGTGTTCTGAGGTCACTAAATTGTCTGGAAACAGTCATTAGGCTTTACAATTATGCTTTATGCTCATTCTTTAGGAGTGTCATGTCACACACACGCTTTTTAAAAAAGAATGAGAGGCAACTAAGCCAAAGGAGTTAATAACAACAAACAGTCCAGTTTGCTAGTCAGTTCCTTCTTAAAGAGTCCCTAAGAAAACAGTGATGTGGATTCCAATCATACAGAGTAGAAAGATAAAATTTTTATGTTTTCTGCCTAAAATAGTATATATGAGTCAACCAGTACAGTAGGAATAAACTTAGTAAACATAGTAGATACAGATTACCATAAACAAGGAAAAATAAGTCTTAAATAAGATGACTGACTTACAGGAGGACAGCTAGGTCTATACAAATATTTAGCTATTTTATAAAAATTTTACTGTTGTAAACCATTTTCAGTGGCTTTAAATTAACAGAAGTAGGACCCACACTGTTTGGTCTGCCCTTGGAGTTTAGCAAATTGCTTGCACACCGTAACAAATCAGATAGTTGTTAATTGATGGAATGGATAAATGTTTGAATGCATTAATAAGTGGATAGAAGACAGGATATTCTGAAGCTGGATATTCAGGATTTCCTGGAGGCATGAGGGAAATTCACTTTTGTCTTCATTATAATGTATATTATAAAGATCATCAAAGTTAAAAAAAAGGGAAAGTGACACATTTATATAATTTCATAAATTTCTAAGTGAAGTTGAATTGATTCATACTCTGGAGATAGGCCACACTAGAAATGCAATTCATTTTCTACATTGTTACTTCTTTTGAGTGATATAAATCCTGACTTCTGATTTAGAACTGGTTATACCTGCATTTTAGAAGGAACCTCCTAAAATCAGTGCTCTTCTTTCAGATACCTTGCAAATCTAAGAGCTCCAAAGAAAGAACATTTGCAATTTCCTACTCAAAAGAAAAACTTAAAGAGAAGCTTTAACATTAATCAATGTCTCCAGTTTAACAGCATTTCTCATTATTCTTCAAGTGTTAAAAGAGAACAATTCCTAATATACATTTTGTTGTTGTTGTTTTTCCAGTTATTGTTAAATGGTTCTCTTCTTATATAACAATGTTGCTTGAATGTCAAAATAAACTTGGTCTTTGTAAAATTCAGTTTTGCCAGCTGTCAGCCTCGCCTCAACTTGAGGAGTTTGAACTCATAGAAGCTTTACCATCTCTAAACTATATCTCAAAAGGAATGAGCTCAAAGAATGCCAGTTCTGCCCCACAAGGCTTGGCAAAAGTGGAGTCCAGGCCTGATTGGGTCAGTGGTAGGAGCTGCCGCAAGAAGGGGTCCGCAGCAGATGGAGGAGTGGAAGAATTGAGACAGAGAATGGGTCCACAGCCAAGGTTCACAGGAGGAAATGCCAGTGGTTATTTCAGTGCAGGAGCCAGAAAATCAGAGCCCTGGAATGAAGTGGAATCTTGGAAGAGAAGGGGAGCTGGGTGTTTGTGCAGAGAAACAGAGCTGGGTGTTTGTTCAGAGCAATAGAAGCAGAGTGAACTCCAGAACATGCCACCAGGATCTACCTCGCCTCCCAGGGCTGTAGTGAGACCAGCCTTCAATGACCTGCTGGCTTGAAGGACAATGACTTGTCCTCGGGCATCTCAAAGATACCCAGCAGGTTCTGATAAGCGATAAGAGACAGCTCAGAGATACATGGGGAAATCATCCTGAACAGGAAAGTCTACATCACAAATAAAAGTCTTAAAAGTGAGATTTCATTCCACTGAGGAATTTGGAATCAGTGGAATTTGGAATTGTTGCTGTTGTTCAGTTACCAAGTCGTGTCCGACTCTTTGTGACCCATGGACTGCAGCACAGCAGGCTTCCCTGTCCTTCACCAACTCCCTGAATTTGCTCCAACTCATGTCCATTGAGTCAGTGATGCCATCCAGCCATCTCATCTCCTGTCACCCCCTTCTCCTCCTGCCCTCAATCTTTCCCCGCATCAGGGTCTTTTCCAATGAGTTGGCTCTTCACATCAGATGTCCATGAACATAATGAAAAAGGTTCATTAGAAAAGAGTAATATTCTCATATGTTTACTTTAAATTTTTTCTATATTTTCTATGGTTTAATTTAATGTAGTATGATGTGTGAATTAATGTTACTTTAAAAATATTTTATGTAAGCAATACTGATATTGTATCAGCCAAAATCTGAAAGGGTCACACCCAGACATGATATTTGAAATTCCATCTTTAATGATATGTGAGACATGGGCAGTGGCCAACACTGTACAACCAGAAGAGGATCCAGCCTTAGTTCTGGATCTGGTGTCCGGAAGCCTCCTCTGTGCCAGTTAAATGAACTCCTTATCATTAGAGAATTAGGAGAGGAGGTCCCAAGAAGGGTGCTAGGCTAAGGCAGGAGAGGGGTGCTATTTGCAATCTTACAGAATTATTTAAATATTTTAACAAACTGTTTTACACTGCACCCTGATACCATCAACTGTGGGTACAGCTCACTGGGGATTGAACCCCAGACCTGCCATGACTAGCTGTGTGGCTCTGGGCAAGTTCCATAATCTGTAAAGAGCACTGGGGTGAAAATTACAGGAGTTAATTCCTGTAAAGTGCTTAGAAGAATGTCTGACACATAGTAAGGGCTTGCTTTAGCCAATATTATCTATTGGTGTTGCTTATCTGGAAAACTGTCCAGACCAGAAAAAAAAATGATTGTGATTAATTAACAGTACACTCCACAGGCAATGAAAGAGTAATGGCAATAATAAGTGCCATGGGTTTGCCAACTCTTTTCTAGTTCACCCCTAACCCCACCTGACCACAGTATGTATCCAAAGCATGAGTATACCAGTGACAAACAAAAGGGAGGACTCTCACAAGTCTGGTTAGTTAAGTCCCAACTAGAACTCAGTGATGTGAGCGTTGGTCATTTTTTTTTCAATACCTGTTGCGATAACTGACAATTTTAAGGTTTGGTCAGGCCAGCATCCCTTAATAAGTTTTGTTCTGGGTCACTATCTGGAAACCTTGCAAGTTCTATTTTTCCTTCTGATCCACCTTTGTGTTCCTGTGAGTTGATCTGGGAGGTGAAATTTCCAAAATCTCCACCTACTGGAGGCCGACAGTGGTCAGGTCTAAAGTCGGAGATAGCTGAAGACTGGTGGGGGATCTGACAGAGGAGTCGAAGAGGTGGCACCTGTTACTAACCTCTAGTCTGATGGGACCCTCTCGACACATTAACACCTCCCAGGCCAAATATCTTCATTTGATATGTGTTCCAGTCATAACTGAAATTCTTGTGCATATCTTATAAAATGAAATCATTTCACTATTGTAAGTGGTCACTTTAGTGAACTTTTCATATGATTACAATTATTCATCTTAGACATAACTTAAAAGCAAAAAGGCAAGACAATTTCTAATATTCACTATGTTGCCTTTTGTAAAAAGCTTCTAACCAAAATTCAGACTTCAATATAGCTTCATTAAAAGATTTTTTTTGTCCAAAGATAACGAAAAACTGTGGAACAACTTAAGACTTTTTGGTTCTGCTAAACTCTTGTCATTTCCTAACCCCACCCTAACTCTTCTTCCTTTAAATACTGCCCCCCAGCTGCCAACTCCTTCTATGTCTCACTTCTTCCAGCAAGTTTTTCTCTTTTGCCAAAGCCCAATATCCTTATACATCCTTCTTCTGTGTTTCCTCCCCAAAGTACAAGTTCTTCTAAAAATAAATCCACCAAAATAGGATGAGTAACAAGTTATTCTAAAAATAAATCTACCAAAATAGGATGAGTAATAGGTAGATTTTAAGCAAAAGGTTTTCTTCAATTCCCGAGAAAAGACAAACAATTACCAAGATTTTACACTACTGGAAACTAAGAATTCTAGTCTCCTGAACTAAATCAACTGAAATAGATTAGTAGGTTCTTTAAATGCGAATATCTTGTTCTATAATGTTGAGTGGAAGGCTTAGAAAAGGTTCTATCATCTCCTGGTTTCTTCAGACAGAAGAGAAACATTAGAAAACATGAGATGTGGGACAAGGCTTATTGCATTTCCAGTAAAGACTGATTTGATATTAACTTAGTTCATAAGCAAAGAAAGGGCAAATCTATGGGAAATTTTGAAAATCATCTTTTCACTTTTATCTGACAACATTCTGCATTCATCCACAGGCAGCTGCTTCTGCTGCATTACTCTCCATTGTGTGCATGGCCTCTAGCTAGAAATAGGGAATTGGAATTTCGTATATAAGCAAAAGTTAGAATTGCTTCCCTAATACACTCATCAGATTAGGGCAAATATTTTGAGATGTTCTTAGAACAAAAACAAAATGAGGTAATAATAGCTTTACTAATTTAATAATGTGGAACCTGACTTTCACTTTTTCTCTCAAACTTAGAGAAGACTTATCCTTAGTTAAGGACAACTTAACTATTAAGGACGGTTTTCAATGAGTGCTACACTGCTGATAATAAAACCAACTATTCTGTTCACCCTAAAAATCAGAAACCAAGATAGTAAGCATCTCTTACTGTCCTCAGACTCTCCTGACTCCCATATCATTAACCTTATACTCCAAACACATACATACTGGATGCTGACCCCAAACAGTAAAGTACTGCAAAAATAATTATAGTACTGTTTCTGAAGCTAGGGACAACACAAGAGTATGGAATAAATATTGGAACTATCTTTTCTTCACTTTTTATCCTCAGAGCTTTCAAGTTTACCAAGAACTCTGCTCTCCTTGAGAGACAGACAACTGGCAAATGTCAATCATCTTAAACAATACCTATAACACCAAGAGTACCTATACCTCTCTAGGACACTGTTTTTATGTAAAGACACTAAGCCTTTACTTATCTACCACACACAAATCTGATTTATGACTATGGGGCAATTTTTGGAGTGTGTGCTCAGTCATGTCTGACTCTTTGCAACTCTTTGGACTATAACCCACTAGGCTTCTCTGTCCGTGGGATTTCCCAGGCAAGAATACTGCAGTGGGTTGCCATTTCCTACTCCAGGGGATCTTCCTGACCCAGAAATCGAAAGTGTGTCTCTTGCATCTCCTGCATTGGCAGGTGGATTCTTTACCTCTGTGCCATCTGGGAAGCCCCAATTTTTGGAGACTCTTAACATATTCCAGATCCATCCCTCCATGATATATGGACCATATCTCATTGAAGTGTGTATCCAGTACTTTACAAAGTGAAGAATTAACTATATACTCTAGAGATTTGCCAATTTTTAGTGCACAATACTGTGTGGGAGGGTGATATAACTGGAAAAATTGTCAGAAATAAATATAACTTAGCCAAAGTTATAAAAGACATTTTGCAGTTAAACACATAGTTTTGGATAATCCAATTGCTTTTGACTTCCTATTAGCTAATCTAGGCAGGGTCTGTGCCTTTGCTAACAATTTGTGATGCACTGGTCAGAAAGAAAAAGCTACCTCTAAACTAAAGGAGATGGTGTCTGAATCTCCAAGGTGAAACCCAAATAGACACTGGGACACAAGTGTTCTTGGCTTGAGTCCACTAGTTTGGGAGTGTGTTTTCAAAGAATTCTATAAAGGTTAATCATCCTCCTTCTCATATTCTTCATGTTGTATTATTAATACAATTGCCTAGTATAGAACCTAGAGTTTTAAGTGCTGCCATGCAGTTACTGTCATTTGACAAAATGATCAATAAGGCCAGAACACTTTCTACTACCAAACTCTTATTCTGAGGTGCAGAATCATCTACATGTTCTGACAATAGCAAAAATCTGGAGTGAGACTACTTTTATGGCCAACCTCTGGACAGGTCAGAGAATAGCTAAAAGGGGGCTCTAAAACTACAGTACCATCTCTGTTAAGTGTGCTGTTGTCAACTCAGAATGTATTGTGATTTACATAACACTTCCTTCTTCACTCAGAACCTCATATTGACTGAGTTAATCTTTGCCATAAGAAGTCACTGAAAATTAAGAAGACTCAGGGAGGGAACACAGCCACATCCATCAGCGAAAAATTGAATTAAAGATTTACTGCATGGCCTTGCCCACCACAGCAAGACCCAGTTTTTCCCACAGCCAGTCCCTCCCATCAAGAAGATTCCACAAGCCTCTTATCCTCATCCATCAGAGCACAGACAGAATGAAAACCACAACCACAGGAAACTAACCAAACTGATCACATGGATCACAGCCTTGTCTAACTCAGTGAAACTAGGAGCCATGCCTTGCAGGGCCCCATAGGACGGATGGCTCATGGTGGGGGGTTCTGACAAGAACTCCACTGGAGTTCCACTGGAGATGTGGAATGGCAAACCACATCAGCATTCTTGCCTTGAGAACCCCATGAACGTTATGAAAAGGCAAAAAGATATAACCGGAAAAGATGAACTCCCCAGGTCAATAGGTGTCCATTATGCTACTGGAGAAGAGTGGAGAAATAGCTTCAGAAGGAATGAAGAGATGGAGCCAAAGTGAAAATTACACCCAGTTGTGTGGATTTGTCTGGTGGTGAAGGTAAAGTCCAATACTGTAAAGAACAATATTGCATAGGGACCTGGAATGTTAAGTCCAAGAAGCAAGGTAAATTGGAAGTGGTCAAACAGGAGATGGCAAGAGTGAACATTGACATTTTAGGAATCTGTGAACTACAATGGACCAGAATGGGTGAATTTAATTCAGATGACCATTATATCTACCACGATGGGCAAGAATCCCTTAGAAGAAATGGAGTAGCCCTTATAGTCAACAAAAGAGCCCAAAATGCAGTACTTGGGTGCAATCTTAAAAACAACAGAATGAGCTTTGTTCATTTCCAAGGTAAACCATTCAATATCAGAGTAATTCAAGACTATGCTCCAACCACTAATGCCAAAGAAGCTGAAGTTAAAAGGCTCTATAAATTCCTACAAGACCTTCTAGAACTAATACCCAAAAAAGATGTCCTTTTTATCACAGGGGACTGGAATGTAAAAGTAGGAATTCATGAGATACCTGGAGTAACAGGCAAGTTTGACCTTGGAGTACAAAATGAAGCAGGGCAAAGGCTAACAGAGTCTTGCCAAGATAACACACTGGTCATAGCAAACACCCTCTTCCAACAACATAAGAGAAGACTCTACACATGGACATCACCAGATGGTCAACACTGAAATCAGATTGATTATATTTTTTGCAGCCAAAGATGGAGAAACTCTATACAGTCAACAAAAACAAGATCGGGAACTGACTATGGCACAGATCATGAGCTCCTTATTCCAAAATTCAGACTTAATTGAAGAAAGTAGGGACTACCACTAGGTCATTCAGGTATAAATCAAATCCTTTATGATTATGCAGTAGAAGTGACAAATAGGTTCAAGAGACTAGATCTGATAGACAGACTGCCTGAAGAACTATGGACAGAGCCTTGTAACATTGTACCAGAAGCCATGATCAAAACCATCCTCAAGAAAAAGAACAACAACAACAAAAAAGAAATGCAAAAAGGCAAAATGGTTGTCTGTGGAGGCCTTACAAATGGCTGAGAAAAGAAGAGAAGCAACAGGCAACAGAAAAAAGGAAATATATATCCATCTGAATGCAGAGTGCCAAAGAATAGCAAGGGAAGATAAGAAAGCCTTCCTAAGTGATCAAAGCAAAGAAATAGAGGAAAACAACAGAATGGGAAAGATCTCTTTGAGAAAATTAGAGATACCAAGGGAATATTTCATGCAAAGATGGGCACAATAAAGGACAGAAACAGTATAGACCTAACAGAAGCAGAAGATACTAAGAAGAGATGGCAAGAATACACAGGAGAATTTTACAAAAAAGATGTTAATGACCCAGATAACAATGATGGTGTGATCACTCTCCTAGAGCCAGACATCTTGGACTGCAAAGTCAACTGGGCCTTAGGAAGCATCACTATGAACAAAGCTAGTGGAGGTGATGGAATTCCAGTTGAGCTATTTCAAATCCTAAAAGATGATGCTGTTAAAGTGGTGCACTCAATTGTGCAACTTTGGAAAACTCAGCAGTGGCCACAGGCCTGGAAAAGGTCAGTTTTCATTCCAATCCCAAAGAAAAGCAATGCCAAAGAACATTCAAACTGCCACATAATTGTACTCATTTCACACTCCAGAAAAGAAATGCTGAAAATTCTCTAAACTAGGCTTCAACAATACGTTAACTGAGAACTTCCAGGTGTTCAAGCTGGATTTAGAAAAGGCAGAGGAGTGAGAGATCAAATTGCCAACATCCATCACATCACAGAATAAGAAAGAGAATTCCAGAAAAACATCTACTTCTGCTTCATTGACTACACTAAACCTTTGTCTATGTGGATCACAATAAACTGTGGAAAATTCTTAGAGATGGGAATACCAGCCCACCTTAACTGCCTCCTGCAAAACCTATATGCAGGTCAAGAAGCAACAGTTAGAGCCAGACATGGAACAATGGACTGGTTCAAAACTGGGAAAGGAGTCCTTCAAAGCTGTATATTGTCACCCTGCTTATTTAATTTATATGCAGACTACATCATGCAAAATGCCGGGCTGAATGAAGCACAAGCTGGAATCAAGATTTTCAGGAGAAATATCAACAACCTCAGATATGCAGATGATACCATTCTAATGGCAGAAAGTAAAGTGGAACTAAAGAGCCTCTTGATGAGGGTCAAAGAAGAGAGTGAAAAAGCTGGCTTAAAACTCAGCATTCAAAAAACCAAGATCATGGCATCTGGTCCCATCACTTCCTGGCAAATAAATGAGGAAAACAGTGAAAACAGTGGCAGGCTTTATTTTCTTGGACTCCAAAATCACTGCATATGGTGACTGCAGCCATGAAATTAAAAGATGCTTGCTCCTTGAAAGAAAACCTATGGCAAATCTAGACCACACATTGAAAAGCAGAGACATTACTTTGGCAACAAATATCTGTCTAGTCATAGCCATGGTTTTTCCAGTAGTCATGTATGAATGTAAGTGTTGACCACAAAGAAGGCTGAGTCCAAAAAATTGATGCTTTTCAACTGTGATGTTGGAGAAGACTCTTGAAAGTTCCCTGGACAGCAAGGAAATCCAGCCAGTCAATACTAAAGGAAATCAACCCTGACTATTCATTGGAAGGACTGATGCTAAAGCTGAAGCCTCAATACTTTGGCGACCTGATGCGAAGAGCTGGAAAGATTAAAGGCAGGAGGAGAAGGGGGTGATAGAGGATGAAATGGTTGTATCTCATCACCATCTCAATAGACATGAGTTTGAGCAAATTCCAGGACATAGTGAAGGAAAGAAAAACCTTCAGTCCTGCAGTCCCTGGGGTCACAGAGAATGGGACTTAGTGACTAAAAAGCAACAATTATAAAAAAGAATAAAGAATTAAGAGCCGTAAAGTGACCTTGACAATCTGGAAAACAATGACTACATAGTCAGTCTCTAATCTTTTTCAATTCATTCTTAAAAATTTCTTTGTTGACATCCAAGTGGCTAGCTTAATTGTCAAGGAGTAGCAAGCCAGAGTATTTGAAACACTAAAAGTCTTTCTGATAAAATTGGTTTCTTCTCGGTTTGCTAGGTTAAATACAGTATGGCCAGTTAAGTTTGTATTTCAGAACATTTTTTTACTATATCACATGTAATATCTGTATATTGTAAAAACGTCTTTGTTATTCATCTGAAAATCAAAATTATCTGGGTGCTCTGTATTTTCATTTGCTTTATCTGTCAACTCTGTCTCTTGCTCTTGTAATGATTAATCTAACTCAGTGAAATAATAGTCCATAATCCATCAGGAATTTTGTAAAATATATTTATTTACGTATTCCTAAATTAAAAGGGGTTGAACAAGCCAGCAGAAGTCTTTTCTTATTTTTCAGCTATTTTGTTGATATATTCTGGATAACAAATGTTACTCAACTGTAGTATGGATAAAAAGTAATTAAGTAATAAAACATTTGTATGTGAAGAAATATCCAATACCCCATTACTTCAGTAAAGACTGTAATGATTCTGGATTGCATATGGTCCAACTTCCAGGAAGAAAGAATAGCTTCTCTGAGAAAGGTTGACAGGAACTGCATTTTAATTTCCTTTGGAAAATTTCCAAAGCATTTTACTCTGACACCATCCTGTTTTTTGCTGTTGCAGTAGAGTTCCATGTTATTTCTATCTGAAAGAAGAAATTGGAAGGTAACATCCAGGCATGAAGACTTGGTGTTTACTTGGACTATGTCAGTAACATTTCCAACTAGTTGAGTGCTTTCCATGTTTCTCAAAGGTCTTCACCCTGTAAAAGCTGATGGATGACCTGACAGATATTTCCAGGCTTCGGTTGGTGTAATGTGAGCTCAGGGCCTGGAAACAATAAAATGGCAATTTTCTGAGAGATTTACCTGCAAAAGAGCCAGGAACATAAAAGCCTGTTTCAGCTTCCCACCTAAAGCCTCTTCTTTTCTCTCAGTTCCGGAGGGGTTAGGGAAGCCTGGATCCTGTCAGGTTAATTGAGGGTGACATTAAATGTAATCTCAGCAGCAGCCGCTGTGAGGGCTCCAAGGGAAAGACACTGAAGCAGGAATCAGAGAGCTGGGATATGGTCTGACTGGAGTGGAGGCTTCCCGTCATGAACAACAGAAGCAAAGGCTGCAGGCATTGGGGTATGTCAGATCTTTTCTCTCAGAAGCTGGATAGGATGATTCAGTCATGATTTGACAAGTAATGGTTTTGGCTTCAGTAGCAGCTACAAAACAATAGAAGGATCTTCTCCATAGTTAAGTCAGTCACAGCTGAGCCAGACTGTTTGAAGTTCGTATTGAGGGTCGTCCACACCATTGCATTCTTAGAGGGTTGTGCCTCGAAACTGGGTCTCTTTATGTTACCAGAAGGGATGAACTCAGCACCCTAAAGAGAGATTCACACTAAGGAAATCTAGGCCAAAGTGATGTGAGAGGTTACTAGTGAGATTCTGGTTTCCCAACACAGTTTTGTAATAATAATCAATTAACTTTAAACCTGAAGAACCTAGATTCTGGGTCCCCCATCTAAATCCACAGCCCATGGGATACTGTCTGATTTTAAATACATCAAATGATAATTCTGCCTACCACTGCTATTTCTTCTTGGGTAACCTTACAACCATGTAACAGTTTGCTTTCAAGTTTCAGCCTGTAATCCATAACTATTCTGAATGTTAAATAATTATTAATATAAACTTAAGGTCTCTGAATGGCCCCAAAATAATGTTGGAAAAGTCTCTTTTAATAATTTTTTTGTTCTCATGAGAAAAGGAGCTATATTTTGATTTAAAAACTTAATATGAGATTAATTTATACAATGCTATAATGTGATAGGGAAATATGCTGTGCCATATTACCCTCCAGGCAATGAAGACATTATTAAAGATGGAAAAGGGGCTATTAATCCATGAAGCCTGAGCTCCCTTTACCTCAGGGCAAGGTTAGGAATCCGTGTTAAGTTCACACTCAAGACAGTGAAGGAGTGAGGGGATGAGAGGGAGGGGTACAGCCAGACCTGAGGATATAAACTAGGTTCTTAAGAGACTGAAGGAAAACAGATGATTGAAACTAGGACTTTCAAAAACCATAGGTTTTCACTGAAGGACACTTACTTTCTTTAGCCCCACATGTTGCCTCAGAAGTTCACAGGACAGTTAAGGGGTGCACGTGGATCCAGGGAAATGAATTCAAAGTGCCCCGACCTTGGGAGCCTGAAAGCAACAAACGCCATGAGCAGAAGGACTGTGAATAGACACCCGTCTTAGAATGGAGGATGGGCCAGAGATGAAGACCACAATTCCCACCATAATACTTGCCAGGCTTCCATTTTGATGCTGGACCCACACCTCTGGCCTTGGCCCCGTCATTACCCTCAGAGGAACAAGACATTGCACATGGTCAACTTTGTCTTGTTGAAAACAAGGCTAGGAAGCCCATGTGGAGCCATCTTTCCAGGCAGAACTAGAAGGCAGAGGACAGGCTGGACAGGCAGAAGCAGAGTGGACTTCAGAGGCTGTGGCTCAGTGTCAGGAGCTGTGGGAAGCAAGTGAACACTGGCCAAATATCCTGAGGTCTTTCCAGAGAAGCTCCTATTGTGCTGGCTCAGCCTCCCATCTCCTGTCTAATTTTCTTCCTGGCATCACCTCCAGGCCTCTGCTGGAAGTGGTGCTTTCTGGACTGATTGATCCCATTAAATGAGTTTCAGATGCTGATTTTCTGTTTAAAGGATGAGCAAGCATTTCCATAAGATGCATCTCATTTGACCAACATGACTAATTTCTTTGCTTTCTTGCATCCAATCCATCATTTCACTTCAACTGTGAATTTCATTAATCAGCCATTGACTCTCTCTTCCAGATCGTTAGTGGAGACGTCAGCTTCTGACTGGACCTGATACCAGTTACCAGGGCTTGGGCCTGGCATCCCTGAGAATCCCTGGGGAGACATTCATCACTCTTACACAGGTGCCTTCATTATTCCAAACCAATTTTAGCTTATTTTGCAAGAAACACTTAGAATATTGTAAAAATTAGTGCTTTCCCAAGGAACCCCTAATTCAGGATCAGAACAGATGGCTGCATGAAACAGCAAAAAAACAGCCAGCCACAAAATCTCGGCCCACTAACCAGACAGTGCAGGCTCATTTACCCCCTCTCTTTTGTCTCTGGAAGAACAGAAGGATTATATCCTTCTGCTATAATCCTCTAAGCTTTTGATGCCTTTCCATCATCACACCTTTCCATTGATTTGCCCTTTCTATTTGACAGAAGCTTCTTTTTTAAAGTTAATTTCTATTGAAGTAAAGTTGATTTACAATTTTGTGTTAGCTTCGTGTGTGCAGTAAAGTGAATCAATTTGACAGAAACTTCTAATTTCAGTTCATCTACTTGGTTAGCATTACGGTGCTATATGCAGATCAGTAGGTTACTGGATGACTGTGAGGCTTACCTAGTGGTTAAAAATTTAACTTTAGAGAAGATGATGTTCTCAATGTCTTGGAGAGCACGCATTGTTTCCTGATTTTTCTTTACCCACTCCCAGTGTAAATCAGGTTCCAATTATGTGAACTAAATCAAAGAAAATGATTGAGTCAATGAGGTCAATTTGTTTGGGTTTTTTTTCCCATTTATTTTTATTAGTTGGAGGCTAATTACTTTACAATATTGTAGTGGTTTTTGCCATACATTGACATGAATCAGCCACGTGCACCCCAATGTTCATCGTAGCACTGTTTATAATAGCTAGGACATGGTCAATTCGTTTTTATTTTATCCCTTGGTACCTAGTCATACAGAGTAATCAAGTTTCAACACTAACTTTTTCTTTTTTGTTTGGAATTTCCTTCTGAAATTCAGAAAAAGAAAAACATTTTTCTTCCCTCTATTTAGATACTTTTTTTGATAAAAGGAGAATACAAAATTATACCTCTACTATCACTATGACTTGAAAAAAAAGTTTTTGGAGGCAAACTGAAAGGAAAACTATAAGATGAAACCTTTGGTTTGCTGGAGTAGCAAAACTGGAGACAAATTTTTCTCTAGAGTATTATAATTTTAGTATAATTTAGTATGATTAATATAACCTGTCATATCTCTTATATAGTAAGATGGTTATAAGTGTATTTTCAAATCTGTGAGGAAGAGTGATGTTTCAAACCTTTGGGGAAATAGTTTCTTTCTGTTTGGAGTCCAAGCTGAAAGTGGATCTCCCATTAACCAAGTAAAGTGGCATTTCCTGAGAAGCACCATTAAGCATTTTTAGGAAACAGGATCTCTGATATTACTGTTTAATCACTTCATGCCAAATAGTATATGTGTTGTTAGCATGTAACTCAAAAATTATTCTGGAAGGTAAGATGCCAGTGGGATTTCCAAGTGGCTTAGTGGTAAAGAATCTACCTGTCAATGCAGGAGACACAGGAGACACAGGTTCAATCCCTGGGTGGGGAAGATCCCCTAGAGGAGGAAATGGCAACCCATTCCAGTACTCTTGCATAGAAAATTCCATGGACAGAGGAGTCCATGGGGTCGCAAAGAGTTGGACACGACTGAGTGACTGAGCACACATTAGGATTCTGCAAAAAAAAAAAAAAGAGAAAAAAAAATATATGTGTGTATGTATATATATAGAGGCCGGGGGAGAGAATCCAAAATCAGAAAGGGCAGGCTAGCAGACTGGAGGCTCAGGGAAGAATTGCAGTTCAAATACAAAGGCAGTCTTCTGGGGGAATTGTTTCTTTTTTGGGATGGGTCAATGTTTGTTCTGGTAAAGGCTGCCAACTGATTAGGTGAGGCCAACCCACATTAGTGAGGGCAATTTGCTTTACTCAAAATATACAAATTTAAAATTTCATTTAATAAAATACTTTCACAGCAACATGCAGAAGACTGAACAAATATCTGGGTACAGTGGCCCAGTCAAGGTGACATATTAAAATGAACCAGCACATTTTAAAAGAGGGAGGAGCAGATAGTTAATAAGCATTCAATACAAACTTATTATTTTATGTATCCCAGGGGCATAAGGATGAGGATAACATTGCTGGTTTAAGAGAAGTGTTTTGTTCAAAGTTTCTGATAAGGATCAGCTGGCATATGCCTAAGACAAGGTGGAGCAATGGCCAATTTACTGCTTAAGACCAGAGTTGTTTGTAACTGAGCAAATACATTTCACAAAGCAAAAGAAGGCCCTGGAAGAATGTGGAACTACAAATTCTCACATAACTAATGTAAAACAAAAGAGAAGATTTTTAGCAAACAAATGAACAAAACAAAGCAGAAGCAAACTCACAAATATGAAGAACAGCTAGAGGTTACCAATGGGGAACGGGAGGGGAGAGGGGCAAGATTGGAGTAAAGGATTAAGAAATACAAACTACTGCATAAAAAATAAATAAGCAAAAGAATATATTGTAAGGCACAAGGAAATACAGGTATTTATAATAACTTTAAATGAAGTATAAACTATAAAATTATTGAACCACTGTTGTGCACCTGAAGCTAATATAATATTGTAAATCAACTATACTTCAATTAAAAAGAGTGTTTAAGATGATTTATCAGTGATAAATAGCTGTATGCTCCTAGCTCTGAAGTAATGCAAGGCCAACACCATAGTAAGAAATAAGTACATTCTCTTCATTTTGTATTATTCTTTTTTAAATAGTACACAAAGTGAACCACCAAAAAGATATTACAAAAGATATGCCCCCAAATTGTGCAAGTAGAGAACAGAGTACAAAACAAAGATGTAAATGCCCTGATTAGCACCGTGGGGAACCAACTTTTGCAATATTAAAGTTTCCTACAAGGAAACAAACACATTTCATTCTGATTTGATTACTGATAATGATCTTGCCTGAATCTGATGCTTCAGGCTTAAAAGAACTCAGCAAAGATATTCACATTCATATTCACATTCCCCTGAAAGTAAAACCATCCATAAAAATACAAACAGTGGTCAACAGCATACAGTGAGAGTGACAGACTACAGGTGTTATAAAGGTAGGATTTATTTTTTAAAATTTTGAAAGGAGCTTTAATGAAAAGTATGTTGAAATGGAGACAGAATCAAAACTGCTTGGATGTTTCCTTTCAGAAATGTTTTCCTCTTTCCACTGGGAAATATTATAAGCCAAGTTTCATATCTTGTAACATAGAGAAAATAATATGGCATGTCCTACTTTCCAGAGGAGTTGTGATTGTCACAGATAGCAAGATATGTGAAAACACTTCAAAAAATGAAATATGTAAGTGCAGTTATTATTTTTAGTATTAAAAATAAGAGAGAGTGTAAGGAAATAGGAAGGGTAAGAGCTTAAGAAACAGTGTGGAGGCTGGATATCAACTCTGCCTCTCTGTACTTGTATGACTGTGAGAAATTCTCTTAATCTCTTTGAGCAAAGCTGTCAAGCTTTATATTGAAGTTTCCATGTGTGTGCACGCTTGTGATGTACATGCATGTGTATGCAGGCATATGTGAGCAGGAGGGTGGGACTGGAAGGGCTGCACTAATAGAATATTGAATGGAACATACTATTTAACATGGGAATTGCTTAAAAAGAATGTTTTTAGGGCCAAGAATAAAACACTTTTGTCGAAGGGAGTTACAATGATCAGGGAAAGTTGGGGAGGGGTGGATGAAGGAGGAAAGCTGGGAGGGGCTAAGTTTAGACCAGCAGTGAATCTAGTTAGAAGTTTCAGGTGGCCACTTCAAATCCACGGTGCTAGCTCCCCACATCTCACCTGAAGGCAGATCTTGGGGCTGAAGGAAGCCACATTAGTTGTAAGCATGACAGTCTTTCTCAAACAAATCTCCGAAGGAGGAAAGCAAAACGGAAAAGAAATAAAGTTCGAACAACTCTTCAGACTCACCCTGGGATCGAGGAGAAGACATGCTTGAGTCTAAACAACCCATAGGTATACTTCTTGGGTGTCTGTGATTTAACTATTTTGTTTTGGCCTCAAGTCCACCTGTCTACAGTCTGCCTTGCGATGTTGGGTTAGGACTCTGCAAACAATACTTCTGTTGTGCTAGCTGATTCCATGTTAGGCTCTGTTTGCCAGTAGGGGGCACCCGAAGGAGATGAAAGCTTGAGGAGGAAGAAAGGATTGACTCGTTTGCTTCCCACCAATTTTCCTATTCCTATGAGTATCACCTGCCAAAAGCTTCTTCACTTTAGTGGTGGCAGTTTCTTCTTGTTAATATGTAACACTTGCTGATCCAGATTCATAAGACCCCTTGGAGACACCTGTGCCAGTCAGCACCCACTCCCCTTATGGGTCTGGATCCCAGACGCCTTCTCTGAGTGCAGAGATCCTAGACCCTACTGAGCATGCTCACTCTCCCCACCTCTCTTCAACATCATCCTGGAGGTTTTGGCCATTGCAATATGGTAAAACATAAAAGAAATATAAAAGAAAAATGATCAGGGAGGAAGAAGTAAAACTCTCTCTCTCTCTCTTTGCAAATAATGTGATTGTTTCTACAGAAATTCCTCAATCTATAAAACAAAATTTTATCTCCCTCAGGTCCCCTAGTGGCAAATAGAGTCTAACATGGAATCAGCCAGTAAAAGAGATGTGGCTTGTAGAGTCCCAGATCCAACATCACAAGGCAGTTGTTGCTTTTTAGATTTTTAGGAATTTCTATAGAAACAATCAGATTATTTACAGAGAGCTTTACTTCTTCCTTCTTGATCATTTTTTAAATTTCCTGTTTATATTTTACTGTATTGCAATGGCCAAGAACTAGTAAATGAACTTGTCAAAATCACAAGATGAAGGTTAGTATACTAAAAATCAGTTATATCTTTATATAATACAGCAAACAAATGATAATTAAATCTCAGTCTTCCATATACAGTAGCATCAAATCCCACAAAATTTGGCGGAGTTATGATTCTGTTCTATAAGACTTAGTACATACTTTTAATCAGGGAACAATAACGGGTGCTGTCTCTCTCAGAATACATGGATTGTCTAAGAATCAGTGCTTTCAAAAAGGAATGGCTCCTTTCACTATTTTAATACCAAATATCCCACATTACAGAGTCCTTATATCCGTGTCTAAAATTTCATTTCTGAAGTTTGGAGGTCTTGGTTTCTAAAAGAGAAATCCTCAGAACATTGGTTCCATGGAACTGGAGCTTTGCTCTGCTATTGTATCTTTCTGAGTTCCTCTTACCACGACACCAACAGGCAAAGAAAGCAGCTGCTCTGTTAGGTGGTTGATCCTGATTATCAAGAGGACATTCAATTGATGCCAGAAAATGTGACCAGAGAGGACCATTTCTGGAACCCAGGGGGATTCTCTGTGATGACCCTTAATACCATCATTTCCTTTAGTAAAAGTTAACTGATAAGTACATCAACTGATCAAAGAAAGCCCCACTGACTTTGAGGGAAAAACCCTCACCAATTGAGGTCCTGACTGGTGGAGGAGGAAATGTGAGCCAAGTAATGGAAGAAAGAAGTTATGGATATCAGCTTCAGCTGTGGTGAGTTACAGACACGAGTACTGTAGCAGCTTCACATAGATTCTTCTTTGTTTACTGTGGTCTGTGAGTGTATTACCTATTTTATCCTTCTTTGTCTTTCTTTTCCTTATTGTTTAACATGTTTTATTAAAGATTGAATCCATGATTTGATATTTAGGGAACAGAATATGTAGATGTGATTGGGATTGAAAGTAAGGTATAATTACTGTGCTTCAGAGATGACTAGAAATTGTTTACAGCATGGATTTTACCCACTCCATTGTGTGCAGGAAGAAACCATTAGATATCTACTTATATTTATTTTTATCTTATTTTTTTAAACTTCTGCTTTGGAAGCATATTATGTATGAGTAAAAAAACACCTATAATTTCTAAGTTCATGGGGTTCTCATGACAAGATACTGGGGTGGTTTGCCATTCCTTTCTCCAGTGGACCACATTCTGTCAGAACTCTCCACTATGACCCATCCGTCTTGGGTTGCCCTGCAAAGCATGGCTCATAGCTTCATTGACTTATGCAGTGAACCTGGGCAAACTCTGGGTTTGGTAAGACACAGGGAGGCCTGGTGTGCTGCAGTTCATTGGGTCACAAAATGTGGGACACGACTTGGTGACTGAACAACAATTTCTAAGTAGATAAGTATACTCACAGCAGAGTTCATGCTGAAAAAGTGTGATAAGGATACATGATCAAAAAAAGTTTGGTGATCATGAGGTTAGAGCATAGTTGTTTAGCGATCAGGACTATAACTTTGTCCCCTACTCATTATAGTTCTGCAAATAGGGACACTGTGCCACAAGATCATAGGCTGTGTTTACTCCACCATTCACTACCATCTTACAGATGGTAAGAAATTGAAGGTGCCCTAGTAGAACATGTTTCCTGCTTAAACAATGAGTCCACATCATTGGCACCAGATCTAAAGGCCCGTGCTTACATATCCTGAATAAATGGGGTTACTGAAGTCACTCACCCTAGTTGATCATCCCTAGAGGGCAGGGCTCTGGCTTCATAGTTGACTGTAACTCCCACATCCTGTCTAGCAGAAGTATCTACACTTCAGAGCTCCCCAATAGAATGATGATGGATGTTCACAAGTGAAGTATTATACAGTCACACTGCCTCCTCCGTCAAACCAGAAGATTGCAAATTATTTCCACTGCTCAGTTTTGTATATTCTTGGAACAGTGCAGCACTATTCTAGAAAACAATTTCATTAACTTGAGTGCTTCCTCTAGCACACATTTTTCTGTATTTCTTTTGTCCCATCACCCATCCAATCTCTCCATCCATGTCTTCATTCACTACACACGTACTTACTGAACACCTATTGAGTGAACAGGCAAAGCTTATAGATGAATAGAATGTCAAAGTCCTCACTTCCATAACTTATCTATAAAGTGAGGGAATTGAACTAGAGTGCCCTCTAAAATTTCCTAACAGAGTTAGAGATCTGTTTCGGGCACTCAGCCCAGTTGCCTTCAGATTAATCAAGTTAGTTAAGCTCCAAAGTTAATAAAATAATAAGAATCTAGGGATATCCTTGGTGGTCAAGTGGTTAAGAATCTGACTTGTAATGCAGGGGATGCAGGTTTGATCCCTGGTTGGGGAAGTAAGATCCTACATGCCATGGAGCTACTGAGCCTGTGCACCACAACTAGAGAGACTGTGAACCACAGCAAAGGTCCTGCATCCCACAGCTAAGACCTGATGCAGCCAAACAAATGAATAAATAATAGCAAATAAATATTTTAAAAAATAATCATGTAAAGTCCCCTCTTCTTAACCCATTTCCTTCTTCCTGCCTAACTGCCCTTCTTAAAATGTGACTGGATCCAGATCCTGAAATATCCTAATGATTATCACCTGTTAACAACAGGCCCTCCCCAAGACAATGAGAAGTTGCTTTGTCTCCAGAGCTGACCACCAACTGACCACCTGGCACTGCATGTCTGAGGATGAAGGAGCCCCTTTATGTCTATAGCTGAAAGTTTTGTCTCAGAAATAATTGATATTGTTGACAGATTGCAACTTGAAAGCCATTGCTTGGTAGAAAAGCTGTTAGAAGAAAAAGCACTTCATTTCTGGATCACTTGGATAACAGAGATCAGAAATTTTTAAGGAAACCAAAAAGACGTTTCAGGTGATTCCAAACGACAGAGGAGCTTTCCTCTGATAAGAAGGGACACTTTCACCTAAACGATTGCCAACACGCAATCATATCCACACAGAATTATATGCCCTAAAATTTATCTTAATAATTACACAGCAGGCTTACATCCAAGAAGCCACTCAGGAGTAGGACACTTCCCAAGTGTCTTAAATAAATCTCACTTGCTAAGACTTTCTGATTCACATTTCTGAAATAAAAAAATGCTACTGTATTTTTGTCATGTATCCATTATTTTTTTAATTAGCTTTCAGTGTCTTAGTCTACTGGTTCAGGATTCTTTCTGATTGTCAAGACAGATATAAGACCTCTTAAACGTATTCATCTAACATTAGCATCGATGCCAGTGACTAATCACTTAATTGTACTCATGGGGTCAACAGTACTTCCTTAAGCCATTTCTCACTAAAGCACTGTAATTTCCCATGTGAAGTTCTTCCGTATGTGGCTGTCTGTAGAAAGGATAAGGAATTTCTTCACCTGAATCAAGAATCAGAGAAGAAAGATTGAGGAGAAAAGGCCATGGATTATGGGGTAAATCCATTTCAACTGCTATATACTTAATACGGAATAGGTTTCACAGTGATTTTTTTGTAAGAGTAGGCTTGTTTTCTTTGACATTTGGAAAGGAAAAGAGTATGGGTGGGATCAGATTTTAAAGGATATTTGCGGCTTACATTTAAAACAGATTAGTCTTATTGAGACCCCTCACCTTCTCGAAACCTGCAGTGCGAAAACATCCCTTTGAACAGGATAGAAAATAAACAGTTGTGGGAGCACAGCCATCAGGGTGGGCTCTGGTGATAACTTTCAAACTCCTCTTAGCATCCACTAAAAGATACTTTAAATGCACTCACATGCTTCTGAGTAAGAGCTGTGGGAGTTGAGAGGATTTTTAGCAGTTCCTCCTCTCTCAGTCAGCAAGAATTTTCTGCTAAAGATCTCCAATTACTTTAGTACTTTGCAAACACTGGTGAATGTAAGCACATCAGCATTAACCCAAGCAAGCTGCTTAGGAGCAGAGTCTGGGAGGCTCAGAGACGGCAGATGGAAGTTCCTGTAGGTGAACAGGAGAACTGAAACTGGAGTGGTTCTGGCTTCTGTCCCTGACCCCGAGAGTTCAAAGATTGGTTATGGGGTGTCACCTGAATGGAAAGCAGGCAACTGGCTTAATAAGAATTCTTGGCAATTAGAGACCTCTAAAAGAACCAGCAAATCTAGCTCAGTCCATAAAACAAACCACTGAAATGCACTGGGGGATGTCCCAATTTAAAATATCGAGGACATTTGGACGAATCAGATTCTTTTATACACAGCTAGTAGAAGAGTAAATTGGAACAACTCTTCTGATGAAATAAATCAAAAACTTAATTGTGCATATCATCTGACTAAGTAATTTATCTTCTAGGAATTTATTCTAAGAGTAGAATCAGAAAAATATACAGAGATAGATACATAGAATTGCTTGTTGTGGTATTGTCATTAAAAGCAAACTGCTTACATGAAGTGGTACTTTATCAAATAAATTATAGTACCTATTTGAAAGGGATTATCTGACTATTAAAAATGGATGAGGTACTCACATGGAACAATATATTCATCATACATTTTTAAGTGAAAAAGGTGTAATGTATGTGTGTGTAGCATGATTCCATTTTTAAGTGAGTAGGTAAATAATTAAATGAGCTCTCCTTGGCTTTCCTACTTATGGTATCAAATTCTGCATGAGTCATAGCTCAACAAGAAGGGTAGAATCAGCAGGATATATGTATATCAATATTGAAATCTGTCTATCCACCCATCTATCTATCATCTATAAACTATAAATAAGGAGATTTGTTATAGGAGATTGTCTTATGCTATCCCAAGTCTTGCTTAAACAGGCATACAGCCTTATGGAGACTGTTTAAGTAAACCCTTCCCTGGTGGCTCAGATGGTAAAAGCATCTGCCTACAATGCGGGAGACCCGGGCTTGATCCCTGGGTTGGGAAGATCCCCTGGAGAAGGAAATGGCAACCCACTCCAGTATTCTTGCCTGGAAAATCCCATGGACAGAGGAGCCTGGCAGGCTACAGTCCATGGGGTTGCAAAGAGTCAGACACAGCTGAGTGACTTCACTTCTTTTCCAGACCAGGACTGGAGTTTGAAGTTCACAGGACAGACAATCAGGAAGGGTCACTCACCGACAGGCTGGAATCCCACATGGGCGAACTGAAGCCTGTGTCTCTTCTTGCCTTTCCTTGCTGATGAGGGTATCCTGCAGGAGGTGGGGCCTTTTGTCACAGAATTGAACACATACATTTATATTAAAAATAAACTGGAACACAAAGTGGCTAAGAAACTGGCCAGAGAGCAGCTGTTAAGGGACAGATTCAGGATTTTAACCTTGCGATTACATTATGCTGTTGCTCCTAAGTAGCTGCAAATTGGTGTGTATCATGAAAACTCTGAAACATTGCAAAATCCTTAAAAATCTAAGAGAGCATACTTATTCGGAACAAATTGTGTTAAAGCATAACTTTCAAAACGGCCAAATCATCATTTTCATACAAATACAAAATGAGCCCCTGTTAAATATTTTACTCAATTCATTGATAAATGAGGAAACCAGTAAGATATCAAAACTGAGTCAAAGGAGGAATTAACTTATAGATATCTATATTCTCTACTGGATAAAATTCATTTGCATCACTTTGTTATGGACAAGAAATGCTTGCCTTATCATCACTTTTTTATCCAAGTAAAACTCTATCACCACAGGTTTGTGAAGAGTCTGGTCAAACACAATCAAAGATCCATACCCCGTAGAATCAGAAATTCCTGGAAATTCTGGTAGGCAATTCCACAAGCGCTTCATGGATACCTCAGTAATCTCTCTTGTCCATTTCCAAGGTTTGACAACTTTTCTGACGAGTGAAATGAAACTTCTTCACTGAATTAAAATGATCTATTCATAAAATGGGCTTCCCCGGTGGCTCAGATGGTAAAGAATCTGCCTGCAATGCAGAAGACTCAGGTTTAATTCCTGGGTTGGGAAGTTCCCCTGGAGAAGGGAATGGAAGTCCACTCCAGTGTTCTTGCCTGGAGAACTCCATGGATAAAGGAGCCTGGCAGGCTGTAGTCCAAGGGGTCGCAAAGAGTTGGACATGACTGAGCAACTAATGTTCATAAAACATTCTAGTTATTCCAAATTGTATTTTAAGTGTCAAATTTTCTAAGACTCCTTTTTATTTTAAAATTTTATATTTCTAAGTAAATGGATGTTCCCTGAGTCATATATTTTAAGAATAAAATGATGGTAATTTTGGACCAGTGGTTAACACTCCATGCTTCTGATCCAAGGGGCACAGTTTCCACCCCTGCTTGGGGAAATTTTGCATGCCACGTTGTGTGGCCAATAAAAAAGATGATGGTTATTTTATTTTCCTGTTTTAGTTGGCATTATAATTTGAAAGATAGTAGAGAAAGAGTAGATATAATTTGAAAGATAGTTGTTCTTAACAACAAAGTTTCATCAGGATAAATTGTTAAAAACAGGTGAGGAAATGAAGTAAAAGAAAAATTAAGTTTAAATCTAAGAAAATGATAATAAAGAAGAAAGAGGGGTGAGTGGGTCAAACAGATATATGAATAATATAAAAATTATGAAACCACAGTGAACTGTGGTCTACAGGTGTTCCAAGAAGACATTGTGATTATATTTAATTCTTCACCAAGAGTTTCATAACTATCAGTTCTATTGCTGTGTCTTAAGTAACTGATTCAATGACGTTTACCTGCTGGTCTGAGGCCAGGGGGAAAGTAAACATTCTTCCAATTAGGCCACTTAAGAGGAATGTTTTGCATGATTACAAAAGGCAAACAAGAACTTGTTATGCTAGAAAAACAAAATTTTCGAAATGGAGAACCCGCTATTGGATTCTTTCTGAAACTTTTGAAAGGACACTCCTGATGGGTTGGAAGAAGCTGAACAGTTAAGGTTATTAGAAACTAGCCTCTGCCCCGGTGAAGTGTGACATGCGTCTGTGTTTTGCAAAGAATTCTTGTTTCACAGTTCACTATGCCAATGTAGAGACTGGAAGCCCGATTTTCTATCAGAGCCCAGTGAGTAAGAACAGCCCATTTGGATGTGCTGGTCTGAGTACATGAGTGCCTTCACTGAGTATCTTCCCAGCCTTAGATTGCCCAAGGAATAATTCAATTCTGAGAGCTTAGATGATTATTTTAAGAAGACTGAACTCCAGGTAAGATGATCATTAGATAAAGTATTAATCGTTTATGATACTTTAATCTCTCTCATTAGGTGAGCAGGACTTGAAAATGGCTTAACCCCTAAATCCATTTAACCTAATTTGTAGCATAAGGCATCAGAGTTCATTTCCACGTTATCATACAGGGAAGTAGATATGTGTGAGGCCTCTGGCTGAGCCCTGGGCCAACCACCAGAAGAGGAGCCACACCTTCAAGTTGCTTTATTTTACATTTAAGGAACATAAATTAAAACAGAATAAATATAGCTGAAGGCATTAAAAACAAAGCATCCAGGATATTGTGGATTAATCAGAGTTAAATTTAGTAGCAGTGTTTATATAGGAACTAACATTGATTGTGCTCTTACTAGGGGCCTAACCCTGAGCTTAATACTTTAAAAACGTCTCATGTTATCCTTAAAACATTTCTATGAAGCAGGTTCTGTGGTTAGGCTCACTTTACAGATAAAGAAACTAGGTATGGGGGGTTAAAGTCCTCTCTGTAGGTTACACAGAATGGTGGGTCATGTATCTAGTGGCAATTTTTTAAAGAGGAGCTTGGAGGTAAAAATTTTGGGAGACAAACTCCTGAATGTCTGGAAAGTCACATTCAGTAGTAATAGGGGATGCACACCACCCCCCCAAACAGATTGCAAAATGATTGTTTCACTCTATCGCCACTACCCAGACCCCGCCTCAAGCCATGGTCACTTCCTGCTGGGGCTCCTACACTGACCCGCAACAGACAAACCCACGGGTCCCTTAGGCAATTTTCACACTTAGCCAATTCCTGCTTACTCTTCCAAAAGATGATCTGATGTCACCTCTCTCTTGATAAATATTTGCTAAATGAATGCATGGAAAAGTGCACTAGAGTCCATCTGTCAGTGAATTGATTGTTGGTGAAACGAAGTGATGGGTGGGTGTAGGGGAGAGAATAAATAGTGGAGACTCAGCCAGGAAATGACATGATAAAAACTGTCTGAGAAAGACTACTTCCAAATGTTTTGTGTAGAAAATGCTAGTACAAAAAGAAAGAGGGACAGGGACTGCCCTCAAGGGCGGGGCTGCTCTGAGTGGCCAGGTGGCTGAACAAGAAACATTCTCTGGGAGACAATTTAGGGGTTTGGAGAAAGGTTGAATGAAAGGAAAAGGGAAATAAAACTATTCACAATGATTTCATGAGTCTTAGGACCGTCACTGAGGAGGGAATGAAGCTTATAGGCCTTTCTTGATGTGTTATTTCTGAAGCACATTAACTGTTAGGAATATTACAGGAAATCTGCTTGTGGCAAGTCCCAATTTTATCAAGCTCTTCTACATTTATGACATTCCTAAAATAGTTGTTACTTTTATCTAGAAATCCTTTCTAGCAATTTTAAAGCTAAAATTTCTAAAGCTCATTGATAGTGAAAATCTCTGAAGAATCCATTTATTATGTTTAATTATTTCAGTAATCTCTGATTTTATCCATCACTTTGTATTTACATTATATATTTAACCTCAGAGTACAAATCATTGCTTTTATTTAACACTCATAATATTTAATTCTGCCGATATGAATGATCACTTTACCTTAACTTTAAACTGCTGAATTTTATAAGAAGGTTTGACTAAGTGCTTCCAACTTATGAAGATTTAAAAAAAAAATTCCCAACTTACTGGGCCCAGAAAAGAATTGTATAATGTTTTGTTCACTGTGGCTATCTATTTTAGAGCAAGAGATGGCTCAGAAAAACAAATATTACTTAATGCTCACATCTGATTAGGCAAATCTACACTTTCCAATGTGGATTACTTTTGGTCCAGTGAGTTTTGCTTCAATTCTTTTTCTGATATGTCTACTTTCACAACATGATTAATGACTGAACTTTCCTTGACTTTCCCAAAGTTGCCTTGAGAATTTGTGATTTAGGTTTATTCACTTACTGTAAGGGCAAAACAAAAATGAAATCTTCAATGTAGATATTGCTACTAAAAATGAGATATTCATTACTAAATATGTTTTAATCAATTTTTAATGATAATGCATAGTAGCTCAGTTGGTAAAGAATCTGCCCACAATGTAGGAGACGCCAGTTCAATTCCTGGGTTGGGAAGATCCCCTGGAGAGTCGGACACGACCGAGCAACTTCACTTTCTTTCTTGGTTAAAGACACCAGAATGGCATCTGATATAAGGTATCAGTTTTCAGAGGGACCACTCTGAAAAGAGAATAATTTTCACAGGGGAAAAAATATTAACTAGAACTTCAATCTTAAAGTAGTCATCTCTACAGTGAACATGGACAGCAAGTTGTTTCAAATGATCAATGGGAGAAAACATTGGATATTGGATATTTCCACTTTGAATTTTCTTGGAACCCACTGGAATTTTCTTTGAATTTTAAAGTATGGTTGCTTGTGGCAAGTCCTGACTTACCAGAGTTGGCATTATTCAAAAACTCATTCTTGCTTTTCAGAGCTTCAGACCTGAACAGTGGGGCTATACTGCCATTCTGAAATGAGAAATCCATTTCTTCCTGGCTTTAAAGATATCTGAAAATGGCATTTTAATCCAGATTCTTTATAAGCTTCAGTGGGTTTTGGGGAGAAGTGTCAAAAGCAGACATTTGTGTCCATCAAGAATAAATTCTAATCTTGGCTCAATAACTTGTTGGTTCAGCTGGGCCCACTCTCTCCCTCCAATCATACAATTAAATACACAGAACTTTTTTCACTTTCTTTAACCAGACAGGTCCTTTCTCACATCCAAGCTTGCAGACATGTTTTTCAATGTATTTGCCTGGAATACTCTTTCTGCCCCATTGAGCTCAGCTAATATCACTTGTCCTTCAAGTCTCAGCTTATAGGAAGTTTACTTATTTTTTCAGCAAGCCTTTATGCTCAACAGATTAGATTCCCCCTGATACATGTTCCTGTATCTCCCTGGAACATACATACCCAGTATACTATGGGCTGTAATTCATTTCTTTAGTGTCTTCATTCCCCTTGAGAGTGTGAGTACTGCAAGGGCAGAGAGCATCTAACCTTAAGGCCTATTACAGTGCCCTGCTGGGATTGGGTGCTTAATATATATCTTCTGGGTGAGTGGATGAATGGAAGGTTATCTGTGTAATCTAAACCTAGCTACACATCACTTTGAGACTAGTATGGGCTACTATTCACTTTTGAGAATAGTATGGGCTATTCCAAGGATTAAAAGAGATGTGTACGTAGAGCGTATAGCTCCAAAAATCAAGAGCTTAATAAATGGAAACTATTTTTATCAGAGTAGCTCACACACTTGGGGTCATGATGTGAAAGATAATAGCAAATCTAAGAAATCACTGGAGCCAGACAAAGGCCATTTCAGAATGCCTTAGCTCAGTCTTAAGTGCACATTTTTTTTTAGGAAATGCTAAGTTCAATTGCCATGGCAACTAATGAAAATAAATGTTGCTGCCTTATTGTTTTTAGGAACCGTTTCTAATGTTGCCTTTAGTGTAGAATCCCACTTTTCAGTTAAAAAATAAGATGCACAGACCTATGCCTGAAGCTAAAGTCTTATTAGTATTGTGGTGATGCATTTTCTTGTCACATCCCCCCACTCAAGAGAAGTGACTGAAAGGCAAAGAGTGTATCCTCTCGTATTGGCAAGACACCTAGTCCAGAAGTTTCCATTTAGTAAAGACTGAATGCATTGTTGTGAAATAAAATTATCAAGGGACTTCTCTGGCATTTTGGTGGTTAATATTCTGATCTTCCACTGCAGGGAGCATGGGTTTGATCCCTAGTCAAGGAACAAAAATTCTGCATGTTGTAGGCCAAAAAAATTTATGAAAATTATTTTGACTCCTAAAATAAACTTTCAGATTTTACTTGAAATTCAGGTTGGTATTTCCAGCTATCTATTGATCTTCTCCATTCGGATACTCTGTCCCTTCCTAGAAATCAGGATGCTGAAAGTGAAGTTTGTTACTCCCACCAATCCTTACAAGATTGGCTCTTTTTCATACCATCCAACACTTACCCATGGGATTGTGTTTATTTTAGAAACTTGGTACTTATTTTTGAGTTTCCCTTTGCTGAAATAGTAGAACATCTAAATATAATCTGTCTTAAATTCAGTCATTGCTTCAGGGCCTCACCTCAGGGCTCACTTATTTCCTAGGTAAACATCTCTGTAACCAATCTCCTTACCTCTGCAACTGCAATTCCTCTTAAATTCCAATTTCTGTGTCTCTCCCATGGCTCCCTTCTCTAATATGTTCAGAACAGACTCCTATGCCTATTTCTTGGGATTCCCATAGTCTGCCTCCAACAGTTTCTTCATCTTTAGTTACTGTTTCCTCACTGTTCCAGGAAGCCCTATATGCACCCTGATTACTTTCCCCTACCTCTCACCAGGGCATTCCTGTAGGCTCAGATGGCAAAGAATCTGCCTGCAATGCAGCAGACCCAGGTTTGATCCCTGGATTGAGAAGGTTGCCTGGAGAAGGGAATGGCTAACCACTCCAGTATTCTTGCCTGGAGAATCCTGTAGACAGAGGAGCCTGGCAGGTTGCAGAGTCAGACACCTGTGAGCAACTAACACTTTTCCCTTTCACATAAACACACACACTGTGCTCATTTTTATAATACCCTCTCCCCTCTCCCTTACTTAACCAAATCTTAAACTGTTCTTGAAGACCCAATGAAAGTACAACCCCATCCTTGATCTGTTCAATCTCACACTGTTCTTCCTTTCCTTGAACTTGCATTGCAGTTACAGTCATCACCCTGTAGCAATTAATTAATTGTTTAATTAATTAATTAGCAATTCTTCTCTTGTTTTTATATATTCTTCCATTCCACATACACTTACAAATCCACATACGCATGTGTCTTTGTGCTGGGTACTAGATGAATGGAGATGAATAAGCTCAACAAGACAAAGTTCCCACTCTAAAGAAATGCTGACATGACATGGACATCAGTCTGTTCTCCTCATACACACCCCTTCTTCTGGGACAGGTCCCTTTACCTGCTGAACAAATCAAATGGAGGCATAATTTTCTTATGGAACCTGCTCTTTCATAGACACTACTTATCTCTGAGGTATGAAACAGATCCAAGTTGAGACAGTCAATAAAGAAGCTTAAATCTCTAGTCACAGTTAACTAGAACCAGGTGGAAACCCTACTTAAGTTTGATCAATTGAAACCCTTGGATGCTTTGAATCTCACTATAGAGAACAAGTTTCAGTTCATTTTGAGAGACATGTAAGTGTGTGTACCACAAACCAGCAGCAGCCATATTTCCTGACGATGGAGAGAGAACACAGGCTGATCAAAGGCTGCTCTTTTCATGGATGTCTCCCTAAGACCAATAGCAGTTTCTGGAACAAAGTATTCAATAAATGTTGAATGGATGATACCCAATATTTACTTAGGACTACATCAGGCATTGTGATAAGAAAACAGAAGAAGCAGGATGAGGATTAACATACAGTAACATAGCTGACAACCACGCAGTGACTGTTTTCTCCATTTCCTGATGAAGAAACAGAGGCTCAGATGGTTAAGTAACCTGCCTTAGTCATTTAACACAGGTGATAAGTAGCAGAGCACAGAACACAGACTCACATTCAGGTCTGTCTCCAAAGTCCATGCTTTTCCCACTATGCTATGGTTCCTGTCTTCTCAAAGCTTACAAATTTGTTGACAAGATGAAACATACAAATTTTAATTAACCTGAGCATTGAGTATGCCCTCTGGATGTTCACTGATCAAACAGATGCCTAAGTTTAGGGTAATCTGGATGGAAAGTCAGTGTGTCCCAGGATCTACCACAATTGCAGACTGTAGCTTGATCAGATTTGGGGTTACATGATTGGTTTTGGCAGTGCTAATTAACAAGGCCTTCCAAAAATATAATTGTAAACAGAAACAATGTCTGACTATAATCCAAAAAGAAAGTAACGTAATATATTCCAGCATTCATTCAGAATTTGGCTGTTTATGACTGCCAGAAAAGTGATAATGAAGATGTACTCTTTATAGCTGGGATTTCTGGTAAAACTATCACCTTATTTCTTTCTGGAACACATTATATTGTTTTTGACTCATGTGGTTTATTCTTATTTCATTACCAACCCTTGTATACAGCATGGATGTATATTTAATTTTGTCTCATTTACAAATTCAATTTATGTTTAAATGATTTTCAGGCTTTCTCTTTTCTGCTGTGGCTTAAGCTACAACATGTGAGAAAAGAGTGGGTAATGGCTTGAAGAGAATCAGGGTCAGAGGAGGAACAGCTGCTTTAATACTATCAACAGAAGAAGGATGGAGGATGAGCTCTGGATTTCCTGTTCTCTAGGCTTCCTTAAGGGCAGTACAGGTTGGGGTTTGGGGCATGAAAAAGAAGCTACTTCTTGGTGTGGTGTTTGTGTCAGTCAGGGTTCTTTCACTGCAAGCAACAGAACCAACTCTGACTATCATGCAGGAAATAAATATATTAGTAGAATAGTGGGTAGCTCTAATAGATAGGGCTCTAATAGATAGGGTGGAAAGGAAGCCTTAAGAAGGGTCAGGAGCCAGGACAACCTCATAATTCTATCAGAGCAATGAATGGACATCAGCAGGTTTTGTTTGTTTTTTCAATCTTTGTTATACTGCATTCAAGATTCAAAATTTCAGGGAAAAAAGTCAAAGTTTCTGCATGAGCTACTCTTCCACCCTTGGCTGGATGAGGGCAGACAGTTAGTGTTATCAAGAGGAAAAAATAGATGCTGCATAGCAGAAAAGTGCTAAATACCCACTGCATCCCCCTCCAACCCAACCCTGCTAATGCCCCAGCTGAAGCTGCTGTTTCCAGAGGCATCTTCCAGAGAACGTCACTTATCATGCTGGACCTGCATTAGCAGCTCTTTGCCTTTTCCTTCGTGCTTAGATTTGAGAAGTCCTGATGAGCCTGTATCTCTCTCACAGACTCATGAGTATACTAATTCTGTAGAATAAGTGTAAGAGTTTCTAGATATGTTCTGTCTCCTGCAAGCGAGAATTTACTCATTCTGTCAATTGCAGGTAGTCAGACTGAATAGTAATTCTAGTTTTCTATTACATTCTTCTTTTGGAGATTTGATGTGATTCCCTGGGACAGGTCAGTGTAGCTGTGCCAGGGACAGATTGACTCAATCCAACAAAGATGACAGCTTTGAACTTGTATTCAAGATGTGCGATGATTGGGCCCCATTGTACTGAAGACTGGGATTAACACTTCTCTCTGCAGATATCAGAGACACTACCAAATACTATAATATATAATGTAATATTTAACATAGTCCTGTATATAATTTAATAAATTATACAGTAATAATTTATTACTATGTTTTGATTTTCCAAAAGCATTAACTCAGTCATAGATTGCAATTAATCAAAGTAGAATATCCTCAAGATCAGAGGTAATAATTTTGCTCTTTGCCATAGTGGTCAAATATCACTCAGATTATTGCCTTCAGTTCTAATTTGGAGGAAAGACATGATCAGGCTATCAGCAATGGGTGTTTATTGCGGAAAAGAACAAGGAAAAGATGTAAGCTGCTGCATCCATACGAACCAGAACCATATTCATAGTTGTTTATTTATTTGCAATTGTATGAATAGGGCTAACGGTCCAACAGCCACTTTGGAGAAGATGTTGCTGATGAAAAGAAGCCAACCCAAGGTGTACAAGTCCACTGTATCTCTGATGAGCTCTTGGGTCCTTAGTCCTCCCTCTCCCGCTCTGTCTTTCTTATGAAGCACCTGTAGCCTACCCAAGCTTCTCTCAAACTCATGGCTTCTAGTTACAGCCTTCATTTCTTGCCTCTCCACCACTCTAACAGACCATCCTCTTTGTGTGTCTGCACTTCAAGCAGCGAAAAGGACAGAGTTTGACTGGCTTGATCTCTCTCCTTCTTGAGTACAATGTCTCCACTGGGAAGAACTCTAGAAGCAGTCCTTTGGGTGGACAACCACTGAGTAAGAGGCCCATTCCTGAGTGAGTGTGGCTATATTTATCATGATTAAAACACCTATGAACACTCCTACTATCCCAAGAAAGAAATTATGAATGGAACTAAATGCATGGCAAGCTGTGATAGATAGAACAATATTTAAGCTTCTTTGAAAATTCTTTCTGATGTTGAACTGAAATCTCTCTTCCTGAACATTCCATACATTTTTTGCTTACAGATTAGGCAACACAGAAGAAATTTAATTATTTTACCATATGACAACCTCCTGCAATATTTGAAGGCAACTATTATTACTTTGTATCTTTTTTCTTGATTAAAACCCCTACTTCCTTCAACTATTTCTCCTACAAAGTTGTCTTAAAAAATCTCACTCTCCTTGTTAACCCTCTTTGAAAGTGTTTTTTCCTTAAATTTCCTCCCAGAAATCTAGATTAATTTGGCACAGAATAAGGAATGAAATCTGCTCAGTTAAGACATTAAATGAGAGATGTCTGAGTATTAGTCACTCAGTCGTGTCCAACTCTTTGTGACCCCATGGGCTATAGCCCACCAGGCTCCTCTGTTCATGGAATTCTTCAGGCAAGAATATCAGAGTGGATAGCCATTCCCTTCTCCAGGGGATCTTCCTGACATAGGGATAGAACCCTGGTATCTTGCATTGCAGGCAGATTCTTTACTGTCTGAGTTACTGGGGAAGAGATTCTGAATCAGACCACAAATAGTATAGACCATACCCTTAAAATATTACCACTGTGTTTCCAATAACTCCCTCTCTAGTGGCCTGCCTCTGTGACCAAAAAAAGGAGAATTCTTATATGACCACAAGGCAGTACCAAGCCTGCTTATGACACTTGGATTTTTCATTGAAAACTCTAAAACACTATGCAATAAGAAGAAAATAAAGGCATTAGGAAGAAAAGCATGGAACACAAAAACTACAGAGGGGAACCAATGGAATAAAAGAAGGTGGGGAATTTATATATGGAGGAAAAAAGAAGCGTTAGGTCCAAAAGAATACTTTTTGTGAGCCTCTCCATCCTTACATAGATTTTTTTAAAGGTAGATTCTAAGGCCTAATATCATCCCCAAAAACCTTGAGAAGAAGGTGGGTCTGGAAGGAAGATCACAGAATTTGTAACCCCACCCTCTTAAGCCAAAACAATACTGACAGGCATGAAATTGCTATTTATGAGGTTATAAGTCCTAAAAGGATATATACTGTATGTACAAAAAAAAAAAAAAAATGCCACCCACGGAGCTGATTCTTTTCCATGTTTGAGTTTAGGCTGAAACACTCTGGGATAAGAAAGCCAGTCTTTTTGGTTTTCACGTTGTATTTACAATTTGGCTGGAGTTCAGTAACCACCCTTTTTATACAGTGGTCTGTAAACATTTTGAGTCATGGGCCCTTTTGAAAATTGTATGAAAACTATTGACCCTCTCCTCTGAAAAATGAACATACACACACCATTTTGCATAACATTTCAAGGAGCTTATCATTTTTCTGAACCACCATGGACCCAAATGAACAAAGCAACATGACACCCCTGGGGTTTGGAAGGTTAGGTACATGTTGAGGGTTATTCAACAGGCCAGCTGATTCCACAGATACATCCAGTTTTTCTGACTCTTTAATTTTTGTTCATTTTCTAAAGCTACTTATAAGCATATATGGATATTTGCATAATTTGTGCATTTAGAGAGGGCTTCTAAAAAGACAGCACTGGAAGCGCCTGTCTAGAAATGATCTATATGATGCCTCTTGAGAAAAGGAGCAGAGAAATGCAGAGTGGGAATTGAGTTAACAGTGCCTTCCAGATCTTCCTCTCTGCCATTCTAGTATGGAGGCTACTTCAATCTTAGATATTTGAGATTATCAGTTTCAAAATTTCTTAAGCTTTGTTGCATCACAATCATGCAGAAGACTTGCTTAAGTTTTTAAAAAGCTCTGAAGTGTCCCTGGTGGTCCAGTGTTAAGAATTCGTCTTGCAATGCAGAGGACACTGGTTTGATCCCCGGTCGGGGAATAAGATCCGACTTTCTGTAGAGTGGCTAAGCCTTTGCACCACAACTGGGGAGTCCATGCCCTACAAGGAAATACCCCATGTGATGCAGTGAAGATCCTGTGTGCTGCAACTAAGACCCGACACAGCCAAATACATAAACAAATAATACAAACGCTTAAACAATTTCTGTCCCTACAATTTCAGATCCAGTTAAGTATGGAGTGCGGCTTGAGGCTTTGTTGTACAACAAGATCTCAGGTGGTCCTGATGCTGATACTGCAAGCCCTAGAACTACATTAGAAAGGCACTGATTTCATCTGTTTAAAGATGAAGGGCTGAGACTGGCTCTGTTTCTACCCTGAAGATGGGCAGGTCCCTTAGCCTTTTGTGCCTCCCTCACAAAACTCCTGGGCTATAGTCCATGGGGTTGCAAAGAGTCAGACACAACTAAGCATGCACACACAAAACTCCTAGTAGCAGTGAGATGAGATTGGCAAACACATTAAGCTCATTGCTGCCTCAAGCCCATTCTTTAGCCAAAAATGGAATGAAAAACAAACAAAAAACACCTCTGCCCTTATCATCACAGGACTTCCTGCCTTACTTCTTTCAGATCCCTGTTCAGATTCTCTCTGCTTTCCATTCCATCACCCTCTGTCTTCCTCATCACATTAATTTTATTTCCAGAATTCACTCCTACCTGAATCACAGTGGTTCACTGTAGATATAGATCCAGGAGGACTAGACTTGCTATGCTCACCACTGTAACTCCAACCAGAACCAGGGCTGGCCTATGATGGGCTCTCAGAAAATATTTTTTGAATTGATGAATACTGTATATTTTATTCTGCTTTATGTGTTTATAGCCTTCCTTGAAATTATAATTTTTTCTACAATTTTGGCATCTTCTGGACTTCTGTTTTATCACTTATGATTGTAACAATAAAGTTGGGTAGCAATGCTTAGACACATGGGAGGTGAGAAAGTATTTATCTTAATTTAAGTAAAATGAATTTAAGGTAATTAATTAATTTAAAGTGATTTATCTTAATACAGTGCAAATGCTGCTTTTTAGTCAATGCAATTGGGAGACTATAGTAGTAACACAGAGATGGCCATATATGACAGGGATATCTCTTTCGAGAACTAGGGGAAATTGGTATTCTTATTGACTGCTTTCATTTATTTCATTCATATATATGTGATAAATACATATTTATGGGTGATCTACTACATTCCAGGTACAGTTTAGCAGATAGAGAAGATGATAAAGTGGGAAAGAAAATCACTTCTCTTAGAGAGCCTTCATAGACGTGAAAGGAAGGTAAAGGAAAATATGCAATATAAATACATTAGGTAGACTATAGGGCTTCCAGGCAGCACTAGTGGTAGAGAACCCCCCTGCCAGTGCAGGCAGAGGTAGGAAACGCAGGTTTGACCCCTGGGCGGGGAAGAGCCTCTGGGGGAGGGCACTGGCAACCCACTCCAGATCCCTAGGACTTCCCTGGTGGCTCAGTCAGTGAGGAATCTGTCTGCAATGTGGGAGACCTGGGTTCAGTCCCCAGGTCAGGAAAATCCCCTGGAGAAGGGGCAACCCACTCCAGTATTCTTGCCTGGAGAATTCCATGGACAGAAGAGCGTGGCAGACTACAGTCCATGGGATTGCAAAGGGTTGGGCACAACTGAGCAACTAACACTCACTTTTAGGGAGAAAAGCGTGAAAGGAGGGATAAGGAATGTGTGTGTATGAATATGTATGTGCAAATTTAAACAGAATAGTCACAAAAGACCTTAACTGAGGGAAGGGATAGAGTCATGTAAATCTCTTAGAGGAGAGTGTTGTGGGTAGAAAGTAGAATGTGCAAAGGCCCTGAGGCAGAACCTTGCTTAACAGGTTAGTGAAGTGAAAGTTGCTCAGTCATGTCTGACTCTTTGCAACTCCATGGACTATACAGTCCATTGAACTCTCCAGGCCAGAATACTGGAGTGGGCTAGCTGTTCCCTTGTCTAGGGGATCTTCCCAATCCAGGGATCGAATACAGGTCTCCCGCATTACAGGCAATTCTCTACCATCTGACCCACAAGGGAAGCCCAAGAATACTGGAGTGGGTAGCCTATCTCTTCTCCAGCAGATCTTCCTCATCCAGGAATCGAACCGGGGTCTCCTGCATTGCAGATGGATTCTTTTTTTTCTTTTTTTGCAGGTGGATTCTTTACCAGCTGAGCTCTCAGGGAAGCCCAGCCTAACAGGTTAAGGGAAATTCAAAGAGGCCAGAATGGCTGGGGCAGACTGCGAAAGAGGGCAACAAGCAAGAGATGAGGTTGGAGAGGATGGGGAGCCAAATCATATGGGTCTCTTAGGCACTGGTGTGTTCTGGGGTTAAAACTCAATTGTGATCTGCCTAAAATTGTGATTTTTAACAACATTACATGACTACTGTGTTGAGAAGAGTACTTGACTCATATCTAGGCTCTGGAGTCTACAAATAGAAAATCTGAGTCCAGAGATTGTTTTTTAAATACCTACTTGTTTCAAATTTCTCTCTAGTAAGTTCTGCCACAACATATTATTCATTTAAAAACATTTACTGATCATTCACTAAAAGCCAGGCATTGTGGGTAACATTTTTTTCTTAATGTAGAAGGAGAAAGAAGTGAAAACTGCTATCTATCAAAAAGCCTTTTGTGCGCCTGCCAGGTAGGGTGCCAGGCTCTTCATCTCTGCTGTGTCAGAGTCTGCGCTCTCCTAGAGCTTTGAGTTAACAGGGAATATAACGTGCATCAATTAGCAGTGAGGACTCTATAAAAGGACGCCAGATCTTACAGATAAAGCACCTTGGCTTCCAGATTTCTTTGTAAACCATTTCAGGTCACCTCTGATAGGGGCTCCATTGAGTCCTCACCAAAACCGGAGGGCTGAGCAGTGAACCCCAGACAGCAGCAGTGGATCGCAGATCCCAGAAGTAACTGGGGATCTGGAGAGCGCAGACACAGTGTGGGAACACTGTGGGGGCCAGGGACAACCAGAGGCCTAGGGAACTGACTAGATTCAGATCCTGGTGGAATCTTATGGCCGGAGGGTTGAGGGGTACAGAGGACTACTATGGATTCCAAGAGAGGACAGCACAGCGAAGTCACAGATGCGTGCAGGTAGGGAAGGGGAGTGGGCGGTGGACCTGGCTCCTGGTTGGGGAAAAACAGAAGGCAGAATGGAGATGCTGTCTACTGAGAGCTCTTCTGTGAAATGAACTTGTGTAAGATGAAGAATTTCAGGCTAACTTTTAGGCATAAGCTAACTTTAAAGTTTTATCTGCGTACTTCAACTTCTGTCAAGAGAGGGACAGCCAAATGGGAATTTTTACATTGGCATGAAGACTGTGATTAGGGGAAAATTCCTTAGGGCAGACAATTACATCAGCATATTTTTCCAATTTATATTTTAAATAGTACAAGTGTTCCCAGAGGGCTGGTGACAGACATAGCTTCTTTAAATATATTAGAGTCGAACAATCTGCAAACAACTGCCAGCCTGCTGAAGTCTCCCACCCCCTTCCAGATTTAACCAATTTTTAAAGACAATTATGCTTGGAAATTTTAAACTTGCAGCTAATCAATCTAAGGGAAAACAGAATTTACTCCAAAAACACTGCAAAAGATTCTCCACCCCCAGTAATATTCCTCAACTCTTTGTCTTTAGCATTGGAGTCTGGGAGATCTGTTTACATCACCAAGAATGTGGAGGAGAACAGAGAGCAGGGTAAGGTGTGGGCAGAGAGGGGGTGCGAGGTACTTGAGGGAGGGAGTGGGGTCTGCAGTGGGAGACCCAAGGGCAACTTTCCAGTCCTGACCTTTTCCAGAAGAGTACACAGACACACAGACATACATACACTCACACACACACATAGATACACCCATACACATGAATATATATATAGATGCCAACACATACACACGCACATACATGCATATATTCATTCTATATCTTTCTATATGTATGTATATAAAAATCATGAGCTCACATTCTGATATCTGTAATCCACATCCTATACCATTTTTTAATCTGTCTTGCATTTTTTAATCTGTCACTTCTTTTAGTATTTGTGTATAGTTCCAGTTCTTTTTTGCTTTGGGCCTTACAGTAAACAGTCAAAATGCTGTTTTCCAAAGTTGCTTAGGTATTTTTCCCGTATCCCTTTAGGGTAATTATGTTATTCATTTGTAATACAGTTAAGTTTGACTTCTTACTGTTTATATTCCATTTTGAGTTCTTCTGTATCCACTGTGATTTTCAATTACTTATGCGTTCCTTATGTGAAGCACAGTTATGGATCTAAGAGTCAGGAAGTTATGATCTTAAAGGCCTCTCCCCCCAGTCCCTACTGATGTGTTCCCATTCCTCCAAGTTTTCCACTCCATTTTCTCCTATTCCTTTAGGCAATCTCAGTAGTTTCCAGTTTATCCTTCCTGTGTGTCTATTGTACAAGTGAGCAAGTACATGTATACTTTCTCATATCCCTTTTTTTCTTAAAGGGTGGCATATCAGACATACTCTTTGTATTTTAGACACACTTTGTATTTTAGACATACTCTTTGTATTTTAGTCAACTGAATTTTAACAAACTGTCATGGTAATTCAACAGGAAAGGAATAGTCTTTTCCATAAATGATGATAGAACAACTGGATACACATTGCTATTGTTGTTGTTTAGTCACTAAGTCATGAATGACACTTTGTGAACCCACTGACTGTAGCCTGCCAGGCTCCTCTATTCATAATATTTCCCAGGCAAGAATACTGGAGTGGGTTTCTATTTCCTTCTCCAGGAGATCTTCCCAACCCAAGGATTCAACCCGTGTCTCCTACATTGCAGGCAGATTCTTTACCACTGAACCACCAGGGAAGCCCCAGATACACATTAGAAAGTTAAAAATGAATTTTGCCCTTTACCAAACCATACCGTTACCTCACGCCACACATGAAAATCAATTTAAAAAGGAGTCATAAATCTAAACATAAAAATGAAAACTATAAAACTTCTCAGTTCAGTCACTCAGTTGTGTCTGACTCTTTGCGACCCCACGGGCCGTAGCACACCAGTCCTCTCTGTCCATCACCAACTTTTGGAGCTTGCTCAAACTCATGTCCATTGAGTCAGTGATGCCATCCAACCATCTCATCCTCTGTTCCTTTCTCCTCCTGTCTTCAATCTTTCCCAGCATCAGGGTTTTCCCCAGTGAGTCAGTTCTTTGAATCAGATGGTCAAAGTGTTGGAATTTCAGCTTCAGCATCAGTCCTTCCAATGAATATTCAGGACTGATTTCCTTTAGGATTGACTGGTTTGATCTCCTTGCAGTCCAAAGGACACTCAGGAGTCTTCTCCAACACCACAGTTCAAAAGCATCAATTCTTTGACTCTCAGCTTTCTTTATGGTCCAACTCTAGAAGAAAGCATATGGAAAAATATGGATGACCTCATAGTAGACAAAAATTCTTAGGTAGATCACAAAATATTTGTTATTTTAAGCTTCTAAAGTTGAGCTAATTTGTTACAGTAGCAATGGAAAACTAACAAGAGGGCATAGCAAACAAAATAATCATGAAAAAATTCTAAAGAAGATACTGGTCTTGTTCATGTTTTATTTATGGGAAAACAGTAGATAACATTCTTTTCCTCACTGGAATTCAGAACCAATTGCAAGTTAGACATAGGAGTTGGGCAGCTGGAATCTAAAAATATAAAGAGATGACAATATTAATGTAATGTATTATTTGTAAAGTAGATATTGGAGAACAGGGCTTGGATCTGCTAACCAAGTAGACTTGCTAGTTGTCCCTGCTGTCTTTTTGAAACCTTGGAAGAGCCAACTCAAAGAAAAAATTCTGCTCTTAAGAGCTGAAAACAGTCTTATGCTGGAAGAAGTCAGAAGAGATAAGGCAGAAAGGTAGGTCAGAGAGACTGGAATGAAAAAGAATCAACATGCTGACTCTGAAGTACAGGACCTCAATTAGGGCCCAGAGAGTAGTCTCCAGAAGCTGAGGGTGGCCGCTGTTTTGTAGCCCTCAGCACAAGTCAACAATGGCCAATGGAAAACTGGATAAAACCTCTAGTGACAGATCACTGCTGAGGTGTCTCTGTACAACAAAATCAAACGTAACATGGAAAGAGTTTTATTAGTGACTAGAGAAGATAGTGAAAAAAATAGTATGCAAAAATAGAAGTGGCTTCAGGATGGAGAATACTGGGCGATCTTTTCAACTAGGCTACTTGCTCTGACTGTGAGAACGTGAAGAAGTCCTCTCTTTGAGTCCACATCATGAAGAAGTTCTCTCTTTGAGTCCACATCTTAAAATAGGAATTACATTATATGCCTAAGCTCAGGACTTATGCAAAGATCTAATGCAATAATGTGAAAATGCTTGGAAAATTGGAGAATGCTATTTAAAGTTATTTTCATTAATATTATTAAAGATAATATTCTACCATTATGAAGCTCCCAGAGCATGATGTAGGTGCTTTTAGACACATCTCAGCTCTTCACTGATACTTGAGTGTCATTTATCATATTTGGAGAGCAGTTTTCTAAATGAGAGATACTTTCCCTTTTCCCTGGTCACTGGCCATGGCAGGTCTATAGAGAACACTATTTCAAATGCACAGCTGATGTGAATAGTGACTAAGAAAATGAATGCATCTTAAGGAGGAAAATACTATCACATCCAACACCGAAATGAAATGCAACAAAAAGTCAAAATAGCTGTCTGTCTTGACTTCTACTTGAGAATCTGTTGCAAACACATTCACAAGCCTGTAAGGTTCATTTGCAAGTCTTGTTTTTCAAGCTTCTGAGAACATTGTGAATTTTACACGAGGATTAACAAATTACTATTATGCCAACTTTGAGGTGCAAAAATTGAGACTCAGGGAGATTGAGCACAATATAAACTAAATTGTTTTTATGAGATTCTGCTCATAATTATCAAGGGCCATTATGGAAGGAACACACTGAAGTTTAGAATTAGACTTTCAAATTATGTATCTCAATTAGAGAAAATGCAGAAATCAAATTAACTTTCTCCTCAACAAGCTGACCTTGAGCCTGAGATGCTGGAGGAAGGAGATACAAGACACAGGTGCTGGGACTCCAGAGACGAGTATATGACTAAAACAGTATCCTCGACTTCAAGAACAAGAAGTCACAGAGAGTTCAGAGTCTGCCAGTCCCTCTTGTCATGATGGGCCCTTTCTAGAACAAACTGTGTGATTCACATGTTCACAAATAAGTAGAGAGTTTGGGAAGATGACTATAGTGTTGAGGATTTATGACAGAAAGATTGAAAAGAGAACTTAAACTCAGTCTAATGTAGAAAGCAACAGAAAAAAAAATGGGAAATTAATACTCTTCATGTAAATAAAAAGCTCTCGCCCTATGCCTGGGCAGGGGGTTTTCATAGGAAGATACTTTAAGGGAATGGTTTAAATGTAAATAAACACAGTTAAACTAGATATGTAATAAGGAAGGATGTCAATCTGACATTTATCAAGTGCCCAGAATGTGACCCCTTACTTCAAGGTGCTCACCACCTGTTCAGGGAGGTGGGGAGAAAAGTGCGGTCAGTGCTGAGGGTGAACTAAACATTCTGCTATGGAAAGACAGGGAACCTAACCCAGGAAAGATGCTATTTTGAAGAATATGTCAGTCAGGAAAGGACATTTCAGGCAGAAGGAACAGCATGATGGCATGGAGTGTTTGTAGAACTGAAAAACATCTCTAAAGTGCAGGCAGGTAGAGTACAAGACAAGGTAAAGTTATATAATTTAATAAGTGTTGATTTTGTATATTATCTTGGTTAATCCTATGATACTATTCGTGGGATCACTTTATTAGTCAAGATAATTCATTCAACCTTAATATATAAACTCTGGAACCTCGTTGCTATCATTCTCTCAGAGGGAAAATGATAAAGGTCTGTTTTCCATCTCATAAAGATCAGTGTGAGCCAAGTAGCCTCTTACATCTATTAGCCATGACATCTGCACCATCTCCTGGGCTACCACAGCAGAGGAAGAGAAAGACAAGGGAGGTGCTCTGGTTCCTAACTATGTACAGTCACTTCTACTCAGTCAACGGGCCAGAAAAAGTCACATAGCCCTGACTTCACTTTAAGACAGGCTGGGAAGTACAGAGAAGCACATGGATATCAGGCAAGCACTAACTGCCCCCGGTCTGGGCAGGTTCTTGCATTAGTAATTTACTACCACATAACAATATCACCATAGACAGAGGAGCCTGGCTGGCTGCAGTCCATGGGCACTGCAAAGAGTCAGACCTGACACTTTCATTTTCAACAATATTACCACAAATCTAGTGGTTCAAAACAATCTGTATTATTATTTCTCTTGCTGCGGGCCAGGAGTCCAAGCACAATTTAGCTGTATCCTCTGTTTCAGAGTCTCAGAAGCTGTAATCCAGGTGTTGGCTGGGATTGGGGATCTGTGGCTTAGTTAGGGGAGGGTCTGTTTCCAGGCTCAAATAGTTGTTGGCAGAATCCAGCTGCTGGTGGTCTTTGGCTTGAGGTTGTCAGTTTCTCACTGGCTGTTCAGTCAGAAGCCTCCCTTGGTCCTTTGCCAAATGGATCTTCCCAACCTAGCAGCTTCCCTCTTCAAAGTGAGCAAGGGATAGAATCTCCCAGAAAGGCTGATGTTGCCATCTAATGTAATAAAAGAAGTGGCATCTTGTCCCTTTAAAAGACTCTATTGGTTAGAATCACTGCCATCTCACCCACCTCCAAAGGAGTGGATTACATAGGCTGGGAGTGCCAGGAGATGGGAACTGATAGGTCTTAGAGTCAGTTCACTATGGCACTAGTATTGGGTTGGCCAAAAAGTGTTCAAGTTTTTTCCATAAAGTATTTGGGAAAACCCAAAAGAAATTTTTGGTCAACCAAATGTTACGTCCCTTTTCATCAGAAAAAGAAATTGGGCCACAGAGTGGTTGAGTGATTTGTCTAAGTCCTCACAAGTAAGAAGAGCTGAAATTCTGGTCCATTTGTTTCTAAAACCCATGATTTTAACCATTATACTTTACTACCAGGTTATGGAGAGCTTCCTATTGGGAGAAGGTTGCTTTATATCCTGTAGATGATGGAAAGTAACAGGATCAGATTTTCATTTCAGATACATTAGTTGGCTGTTGGATTGGATTTGGAAAGTAAGACCAACAGCAAGAAGCAATTTAGGAGATTCTTGTAAGAGTTTAGATTAGAGATGATGAGGGCTGAGGGCTTCAAATGGGACTGTGATGAGAGGGCTGGGGTAGAGCAGATATATTTGAGAACTATTGCAGATGTGGGTGAAATTGGCAGGACTTGTGAATTCACTGTTGAAAATTAGGCTGAGAGACTACTCAAGGATGAATCCCCAGGTGCTAAAGGCAGAATCATGCTCATTTCTCATCCTGTTCTACATTCACGATACTCCATTGTCTTGTGTTATTTCTGTTTTTAGGACCCATCAAGCTTATTCTACTTCATAGCTCTTTCACTTCCTGAACTACTCTTTCCCCAAATCTCACTGTTAAAACTCCATTCTGAGTTTTACTATGTGCATAGCATAAATTGTCACCTGAAAAAGTCTTGCTATTTTTGTTTTGTTTTCTCTCCTTGTTATTCATGTAAACTGCTCTAATACAGGGGCCTCCTGAGTGGTGTTCATCTCTGTAAACCCAGGGTTGGAACAATGTCTGACATGTAGTGAGGACTCAATTCATGAGACTGAATAAATGAATACTGGACTAGGAATAAACGAGGAGAAAAGATTACTGAGACCAGTTAGAGGTTGAATGATAGGTAAAGAAGGAGGAGGATGTTGGACATTTGGGAGGGTAAAGTGTAGGAGAACACAGGGGATGGCTGGAATTCAAAGTTTCAGAGGGAAGGAGCTGGGAATAAAACTGTCCATGGTGCGACCATCAGAATGGATTGCTGACGTGGAGCAGAGGTGAAGGTCACCAGTGTGAGTGACCAGGGGCCTGTGAGGCCAGGCTACTGGCTCTGAGCTCTGTGTGCCAGAAAATATTATGGTAGGAGAGGTTCCTGACAGACTGTGAACATGGTGTTCAAGTCTGATGATTGGGAGAGAGGCATCTGAGCCTGACAGGGCAATGAAGAGAACATGACTTGGTGGGATGGTGACTGCTCCCAGTGGACAGGGGAGTTTTCATTATGGTAGACCTTCCAAATGCTTTTAACAATAATCTTACCAGGTAGGCTTTGTTGCTATTCTTATTTATAAGTGAGAAAAGCAAAGGGTGAAGGAGTAAAGTAACTTTCCCCAAGTATAGAGCTGAGACATGGTGGATCCTGAATTCAGGTCAGACAACCAGAGTTCAGAGCTGACTTCTCTAAGCTGATATCAGTTCAAAACTCATGACGACTCATTGGGCCCAGATTTATTTAAGAGAATAAAAAAGCTGTATAGCTTAGAGAGCAATAAGGCTAATCCACTCCTATAATTCATTCATTCATTCATTCCCAAATATTTATTGAGCTTCTGCTCTGTATAAGGTACTGTTCTTACCATTTTTTTTTTTGATGTTCTTACCATTTTTACCATTATCCTTTTAAGCATCTCAATCACTTTACTGTTGAGATGTAGCATTGTCCCCAGTTTTAAAGAAGAAATTATTTCAGCATCTCCCACATTGCTGGGTATACGGTGAGTCCATCATCAATTCTAGGTGAATTTACTTGAACACATTTATGACAAAATCAGTTGAGTTGAAAGATGCTACCAGAAGGATGCTACCGGGTCCTCAGCTTGCAGACTTTGTTCCCTTAGCACCTTCTTCTTTAATTCTAAATACTTCTGTTGAGTACCAACTATGAAGAAGTTGCAAAATTTATTCAAATAGAGCCAAAAAAAAATGATGGTTCAGCAGCTTCTCATCCAAAAAAATTTGCATTTCTCCACCCATCAAATTACAGAGGGACATATGCCAAACTTTTATAGATTTTTATTTCACCCAAATTAGTTTCTCCTCTCTGCTGGCAAACACAAGGCAGACTCTCTTTACTACATTGACAACTTAATTGTCACAGACATCAGACAACTCCCTAAAGATTCCCAGAAATCACTGTGATCTCAGCAACTCCTGTTCCCCAGAAAACCCTTTCCAGATTGGACCCACGAAAGCATCTCATTCCCATGACTCTCTCAAGCCGCTAGAGCACCTTCTGGACCACGTATAAGGCAGACACAGATCGCTGATACTCAAGGTGTTCAAGGACAGGGCGGGTAGCCCAATTTTATCATGCCATTACTAGAGCCTGAGACCCATTGGGAATGTAACAACTTGCCTATTTCTCATCCAGTTATTCTACATGGGATAGGATTAAAGTGACAGTGTAGGTGAGTTTTTCTCTCTGCCAGATCAATTAGGCTCTGTTTTTGCCACTGCTCATTTCCGTCCCCTCACCTCCTCTGAAGGACTCACTGATTGGTCCTTTTGTGGACCAGAATCAGGATAATGGGCTGAGGGATAAATACCCCATTCCTACAAAATAGTACTGAAAGAGAACATGGGACAAACTTGCTCAGAGGCCCTTGAGTGTGAGGAGTTGGCACTACGAAAATGTGGAGGCATGTGATGGTGATGATGAGCTTGGGGTAGAGGTTGGGAAGGGTGAGAGAAAGGATGACTATGAAGGGTCATGGGGGATTAAAGGTGGGAAGGCAGGTGATAGGCGCTGGGAGACGTGGGATGTGAAATCATATGAGGGGAAGGGAATTTTGGTGAGTCACTTTTCAGCTTTCCCTGCTTCAAGAAAATGAGTGGAAGGTTGGTGTTTCTGTTGGACTATCTTTGGATGTGGTGCCTCTCTAGTGACCTCTGTGGGTCATAGTTAGAACACAATTACATATACAACAAGCATGTGGTAAACTTACCTGGTGATCTCAAATACAGGAATATAACATAGGGGATAAAAATAAATAAATGACAATGTGAGAGGCACTTGTGTTTTAGGGAAGGATTGAAAGAGCAATATCCATCCATGAGTTCAGAGCTTACAAAGCTGTCCATTTTAAATGATTGAAAGGGAAGCTTATCGCCCTGGTCATATGTAGATTATTCCCACTTTTGAGCTAGGAATCTGAAGGTCAGAGAACACTTGATGGTGGCTGTCACCTGTAAGCAGCAGGTTAGACATAGAGCCCTTGTCCGCTTGTCCCTTTCTGCTTTCTCATGCTTCCCACAGTCTGGCAGGGAAATGGGAAATGGACAGAGGACCTGAGACAGCGGGCTAATTGCTAGTGTACCAGGTGGGGTTTTAAAGATCACAAGAAAGAGAGGTGCTCAGGTTACCTTTGTGATAAGGGTGGAGATGCTGGGCTGTGTGGTCACCTCCTTCTCGACTCCTGGTCAAACACACACACACACACACACACACACACACACTTTAGCACTTGGTTGGGGAGCAGGCACCATGGAGAAAGACCAGTATCTCCAGAGCTTTGGGCTCTATCCGCATCTCTGCTCACTCTGGGAATCCCCTCTTTGGGAGAAAGAGGATCTGATAGCGGCAGTCTCTCATTCCACATGAAGTACTTGATGGGGTGGAGTTTGGCCAAAGCCCAGTGGAGGTTTTGCCCTCCCTCATGCCCCGTGGGTGACTCTGGTTTAGGCACAGTCTCTGGTCAGTTGATGGTGCCAAGAGGGGCAGGGCTGGTTTCACTCCCCAAACTTGGCTCAGGCCATAATAACTTGGTGGAAAAAGAAAGAGTTCTGGAGCTGTGTTCCTCTGAAGAGGGCATAGAGTGGCCGTGCAGATGACCTTGTGGACCTTTCTCTAGGGACTGGACCAGTGAGGGACAGGAAAGGAAAGACTGTGTCCCAGAGGCTGAATAGCACCCAGAAGCCCTGCCATAGTGCTGGGCTCTATGAAATCACTTTCGTAGCCTCAGCCCTTACCCAAGCACAAGAGAAACTCAGTTCCTCATGTTCTCTTAGGTTTCTGCCTTCTCAGCAGCACTTAGTTTCAGTCTTTATTTCTGCTTTTCTGTCCCTCTGTTTTGCAACTCACAATGTGTTATTGCAGTTTTCATCTAATAAGGAAAGAGAGATAAATGTTAATTTTCAATGATCATTGATGCAATTGAAAACTGCATACATAAATGTATGAGTTACTATTAGAGTGAGAAATTTCCCTGAAAAAAAAAAGCAATATTTAGAAACTGTCCTTTTTGTCTCGCCAGTGTGTCATTTTATATCCTATATTTTATGTTTATATAAGAAAACACGAAACAATCTGGTCAGTAGTTCAAAGTTTGGTTGCTTTCAAAATAAAAAAAAGTTTTTAATTAATATAGTACAAACAAATGAACAGTGACTAGAATACTCAGGGTAATTTAATCTAATTCAATTCAATTAAATATCATTGCAGTAAAGAAGGATTAAAGGCTCGACAGCTGGAGTTTAAGTATAGCAATTAATGTGGTTGGAACTCAGGAATCTACAAACTCCCCCATTACATTTCACTAAATCAAAGGATCTTAAGAGCAGTTGTTGAATCATTATTGGATTATCAGAGGGTTGTTGATGTTACATCACTTAATCCCTACAATAAAGTCAAGCATTACAGCCTTTGCAAAGCAGAACACAATCCTGGGACTGGGAGATCCATTTCAGCTAAACTTTCCTGCTGTCTGTCACATTGACACCCATTGCATTGGCCCCTGGAATGTGGTAACAGTGCATCTGGCCAGGGATGTCAGCAATATTAGGGGCCCCACTTAGAGGCAGAAAGTGAGTAGACAACCAGCTAACTGTGATCCAGTAGATTCTGGAAAGAGCCTCTTAACAAAACAATATCCTCTGCCCTCTGACAGGATTATAGGTCTTTGGACCTTATGAGTTTTCCAAATTTTTCAATGTTTCTGTTGCTAAACAGACTGGTTGATTCTTTCCTCATGATACCAGGCTTGCAATTCTAAGTGTTGTCAATAGATGGATGGCGATTGAACTAAGCATATGATATATGCTCAGCACATAATTAATGCAATGATTTCAGCCTGGACAACCCTAAGGTGTGATGAGGTTAACAATCCAGGTGCTTAACCCTTTCCCACCATTTGATTAAAAAAAAAAATACTAGTAAATGCAAGAGCTACTTTGTTTAGTAGATTTAAATGAATCACGTGATACCTCTTTACATTAAAATGTCTTATCAATTGCAATTTTACTTCCTTTGGCTTCCAAAATTAAGACAAAATATTCCTAAAGAATGTACAGCTCTGACACTATATTTCTGAACAAAGTTTTATACAACTGTTTTTGTCTGAGAGAGATTTTTTTTTTTTCTGACTGCATTAAGGCTCAGAACCCAGTCTCCTCTGGCACTTTTCTTTTTCTATTCTTTTTCACAAGCTCAATGGCAAAGTCCCCCTGTGTTCTCTCTTTCTCTGCTCCGTTGATTTCTCTCACCATATTTACTTGAAGAAAATCACCGACAAATTGTGCTAATGGTGTACCAGATTTGGTCCTGTGAAGCCATTTGCCCATCCATCCCCCAATTCCATTTAGCCAAGCCCACTAAATTCCTGCCACGCCCCTCTGCCACGCTCCCAAACCCTCGAAAAACAAAACAAAACAAAACAAAACAAAACAACAACAACAACACAACCAGTTGGCAAGATGAACACAAGTCAGTCTCCATGTCTGCTGCTTCAAGCCTCAGGCCAAATTTGTTTTTCACATCTTTCTTTGAAAGATCGAAAACAGATTTTGAAGAGAATATAATGGCAGGTTTGTTTTTGTTTTTTTCCCTTTTAAATACGGCTGTAGAACTTGTGGTAGGCATGTGGTGCCAGTTTAATTCTGAATCTTGCTTCAGTTTCTCTTGGAAACCACACAGAGAATTTTTTGAAAAGTCATAAAATTTCTTTACAGTGAAACCAGGAGACAGAGAAAACCTGTTCACCCCATTCACATATAAGAGCAGCTGTGTACAGCTGAGACCAGTACAGTATCACTGGATCCCAGGTGGGGGACTTCAGGGAGCCTTGTGGAAGGGAACCTCAGAAAGGTCCAGAGAATTGTTCCCTCAGAGGGGAATGCTCCACCCGGTGCAGGTAGGGGTTAGATCAGAAAGATTGGAAATGCTGGGAAAGGATGAGAAATAAAGGTGTGTAAAGCACTTCCCCAGTGGCTCAGATGGTAAAGAATCTGCCTCCCATGTGGGAGACCAGGGTTTGATCCCTAGGTCAGGAAGATCCTCTGGAGAAGGAAATGGCAACCCACTCCAGTATTCTTGCCTGGGAAATCCCATGGACAGAGGAGCCTGGTGGGCTACAGCCCATGGGGTTGCAAAGAGTCAGACACAACTGAGCGACCAACACTACTAAAGCACCTGAGGGATCCCATATTGGCATCAGAAGATGTAACAAAGCAGACAGAAACTGTGTGGACCACCTTGGAAAGGGGAAGGCAGATTCTGTCTCCTAGTTGCAGTAATTGGTGAAGGAACAGCTACCTTGAACCAGGATAAGTTTAGAGGGGCAGGCAAGATGTGGCTACAGAAGTGTCATTGTTGCAAGGAAACATTCCTCACCATACACACAAGAGGTGGAGCGCTAAGCTGCTAAGCCAGGAAAGCTACCCTGACCCTTGCTCCTCCTCTTTATTCCTCCAGCTCTAACCTCGTACAAAAGCTGGTTCAGTACAATACAGCAAAACAACAACAAAGCTTAAAGGAACTGTGTAGTAATAATTCAGGGGCTTCTCAGGCAGCGCTAGTGGTAAAGAACTCACCTGCCAATGCAGGAGACTTAAGAGACACTGGTTCAATCCCTGGGTCAGGAAGATCCCCTGGAGGAAGGCATGACTACCTACTCCAGTATTCTTGCCTGGAGAATCCCATGGACAGAAAAGCCTGGCGGGCTCCAGTCCATGGAGTTGCAAAGAGTTGGACATGACTACATCATGAGAAACGCTGGGCTGGAAGAAGCACAAGCTGGAATCAAGATTGCCGGCATAAATATCAATAATCTCAGATATGCAGATGACACCACCCTTATGGCAGAAAGTGAAGAGAAACTAAAAAGCCTCTGGATGAAAGTGAAAGAGGAGAGTGGAAAAGTTGTCTTAAAGCTCAACAATCAGAAAACTAAGATCATGGCATCTGGTCCCATCAATTCATGGGAAATAGATGGGGAAACAGTGGAAACAGTGTCAGACTTTATTTTTTGGGGTTCCAAAATCACTGCAGATGGTGATTGCAGCCATGAAATTAAGACACTTACTCCTTGGAAGGAAAGTTACGACCAACCTAGATAGCGTATTAAAAAGCAGAGACATTACTTTGCCAACAAAGGTCTGTCTAGTCAAGGCTATGGTTTTTCCAGTGGTCATGTATGGATGTGAGAGTTGGACTGTGAAGAAAGCTGAGTGCCAAAAAATTGGTGCTTTTGAACTGTGGTGTTGGAGAAGACTCTTGAGAGTCCCTTGGACTGCAAGGAGATCCAACCAGTCCATCCTAAAGGAGATCAGTCCTGGGTGTTCATTGGAAGGACTGATGCTGAAGCTGAAACTGCAATACTTTGGTCACCTCATGCAAAGAGTTGACTCATTGGAAAAGACCCTGATGCTGGGAGGGATTGGGGGCAGGAGGAAAAGAGGACAACAGAGGATGAGATGGCTGGATGGCATCACCGACTTGATGGACATGAGTTTGAGTAAACTCTGGGAGTTGGTGATGGACAGGGAGGTCTGGCATGCTGCAATTCATGGGGTTGCAGAGAGTTGGACAAAACTGAGCGACTGAACTGAACTGAGCTGAAGCTACTTAGCATGAGGCTCTCATGGTAGCAATTCAAAAATCCTCTAAGAAAATATTTGAGAAAGAATAGTAATATATTTCTATAGACAAAGAAAAGTTCTCAGGGAAAATTGCTGTAGACAAGAATCATAACTAAACAATGTATCATTAATTGAAAAAAAAATTGAATACCAAATATGGAAGCCAAGATAGATAAAACCAAGCAAAAGAGGAACAGACTACAGATGGTGATATCAGAACTCAGGAAAGAAAGCTAAGACAAAAGTTAGAGAAATAAAAATATTAGAAAGGGCACAAGGGCGCTTTGACAACAATGAAGGACACAGAGGATAAAAATGGGAAAAACAAACAAAATAAAAGAGAAATAAAGAGAGAAAATTAGCAATAAATGACAGCTATAGAAGTGAAGAAGAGACACAAGGCAGAGTCTATATTCTTAATTGGAATTCAGAGAAGAAACCCCAAAGAAAACAACAGAATGAATATTTTAACATATATTTAAAGTTCAGGACACACTAAGCAACCGAGAGTTGGCCCAGAATCATCAACATTAAGTCACACTTTGCTGAAATTGTTGTCTAAAGATACAGAATAAAGCACTTTTGTAATCCTTTAAAGATGTGGAAAGAATCCATGCCTTTTGAGAAGCCAGACAATAAGATGAACTCATTTTTAAAGGAAATAAAAGCAGAATGGCATTATACTTCTGTTACAGAAACATTCAGTACCAAAAGCAGTGAAGAAACATCTACACTACATTCAAAAAAAGAAAGTGAGTCGAGAATCTAACTCAATCAGTTAAACTGAGGTGGATAAACCTAGAGCCTGATAGACAGAGTGAAGTAAGTCAGAAAGAAAAATAAATGTCATATATTAATGCATATATATCGAATCTAAAAAAATGGTACCGATGAACCTATTTTCAGGGCAGGAATAGAGATGCAAATGTAGAGAAAGGACTTGTGGGCACAGCGTGGGAAGGAGAGGGTGGGACAAATTGAGAAAGTAGCCTTGACATATACACACTGTTGTTGTTCAGTCACTAACTTGATCCAACTCTTTGCCAACCCCATGGACTGCAGCATGCCAGGCTTCCCTGTCCTTCAATATCTCCCTGGCTTTGCTCAAATTCATGTCCATTGAGTTGGTGATGCCATCTAACCATCTCATTCTCTGCTGACCCCTTGTCCTTTTGCCTTCAATTTTTCCCTGCATCAGGGTCTTTTCCAATGAATCAGTTCTTCACATTAAATGGCCAAAGTATTGGAATTTCAGTTTCAGCCTCAGTCCTTCCAATGAATATTCAGGGTTGATTTTCCTTAGGATTGACTGGTTTGATCTCCTTGCTGCCCAAGGGACTCTCAAGAGTCTTCTCAAGCACCACAGTTCAAACGCAACAATTCTTCTGTGCTCAACCTTCTTTATGGTCCAACTCTCACATCTGTACATGACTACTGGAAAAGCCAAAGCTTTGACTATATGGACTTTTGTCAGTAAAATAATGTCTCTTCTTTTTAGTATACTGTCTAGGTTGGTCATGGCTTTTCTTCCAAGGAGCAAGCATCTTTTAATTTCATGGCTGCAGTCACCATCTGCCGTGATTTTGGAGCCCAAGAAAATACAATCTATCACTGTTTCCTCCTTTACCTCTTCTTTTTACCATGAAGTGACAGGACTAGATGCCATGATTTTAGTTTTTTGAATGGTGACTTTTAAGCCAGCTTTTCCACTCTCCTCTTTGGAAAGCTGCTGCATAACACAGGGAATCCAGCCTGGCACTCTGTGATGACCTAGAGGGGTGAGATGGGGGGAGGGTTCAAGGGAGGCTCAAGAAGGAGGGGGTTTATATATAGTTGCAACCGATTTGCATTGTTGTATAGCAGAAACACAACGCTGTAAACACAACACTTACAACACAACATTGTAAAGCAATTATCCTCCAATTAAAAAGAATGATATAAAAGAAAGAATCCTAATTCCACCAAGACTTACTTCAAGTAAAAAAAGAAATAACTTTATTTTGAGGTCATCTTTAGGGAATGTGATTAATCAGAGTTCCTTTATAGTCCCATCAAAGTTCAACACATTATCTTACACATGTATGTAAGCATAGATATATAGGTGAGATATCTGTGTCTCCCTAGACCAAAGGTAAAAACTATCTTAAATCATGTGTTTATGTTTGTGTGTGTGTGTGAGAGTGTGTATTCCTAAAACATATAGTTTTATTTGCTTTTAACTTTGTGCAAGAGGTATTTGGCTGTATATGATCTTCTGAGACTTCAAATATAACACCCAAGAATTCTAAGGGGTACTGTTGGTCTCTATAGACTTCCCTGGTGGCTCATTGGTAAAGGACCCACCTGCCGATGCAGGAGACACAGTAGATGTGGTTTTGATCCCTGGGTTGGGAAGATCCCCTGGAGGAGAAAATGGCAACTCATTTCATGATGAGATGAAACCCCATGGATAGGGATTTTCCCTGGCAGGCTACAGCCCATAGGGTCTATAAAGAGTCAGACTCAACTTGGCGACCAAGCATGCATGCATGTACACAGTTAGTCTTTATAGCTAACTGTAACTATATACCTAGCTTGTATTAGTGAGACAGAAAACACAGCAGATATTTGATGACAGAGATTTGATCTAAACCACTGGTGTCAGGTATAAAGCTGTTTTCCACTGAAAGGGTAAAAGAATTTCGAGGTATCATGGAGGTGGAAACTGTAGGAGGGTGCTACCCTCCCTTATGACTAAGAAAACAAAGGAAACTAAGGGCCAAGCTTAGAGAAGGGATCTTCTGGGCCTGAAACAGAGACCTCTGAGGAGGAAGCAAGTGCTGCTCGGGTGATGCAGGCATCTCTGAGCCCATAGAAGGGTATTCCAGGCCTCTGAGAAGGAGGTGGCTGCTTCTGCTGAGGAGCTGTTATCAAACTGGTTCTTCAAGTGATGGGAAAACTACAAGACAGATTCAGCTACTGCCATGGGAATGAATGGTCACTGCTGCTGTGAAGAAGATTGCTGCGGGTGAGGTCGCAGGGACAGGAAACAGGAAGCCGACAGGAGGAGGGAATCCATTCTTCCTCCAGCACTGAATCCCTGTCTACTCCCCTCTGCTGATAAAACTTTTAGTGGAGACCTCTAGGAAAGCACAGTGTGTTTTGCAGTCTCTCAGTGCCTGTATAATGAGACTGATTATAGAAGAGTGAATTTGGAGCTCAGGGACAGTATCTCTATGTAGGGTAAGGGAGTTAGAGAAGATGAGGTTCAGAAAAAGAACGAGACCGGCACTTTATAGATTACCTTTAATGAGGCGAGAAGGGGCAGCAGTCAGAGTAGTGAGCTGCTGCACTAACCCAAGACTAACACATAGGCATATGTGTGGAAAGCTACTGTCTTAAGGGGGCCTGTTCTTCTCCAAGGTTGTTTGGAGCAGTTATCTCTTAAATGGTTGGGGCAAGGAATTTTGGAGCTTGACCAGAGGCTGGACCGGCTGGGAGCTGGGCATAATCAACCTTAAAGTTCTTTTTTTTTTCTTTGGGTGAGAGAATTCTTTGTTTTGCATAGAATGGTGAGGAGGACCTGGAGGGGAATTTTAACTCCAGGCTATTTTGAGCCATGTAACTTTCCTTCACTGTATAGCAGGCACAACCATTAATAAAAAAAAAAAAAAAAAAAAAAAGTTCTGCCAAGTAAGCTAAGATTTCTGAGATGTCATGAGAAAAATTGCCCATGTTAGAATAGATGAAACATGGTACATTGCTGATTGGTTCATATTGTTGGATTTTGCTGTAGACGATTCATTTTTCTGCTATATAATATTCCGCTATGGGAATAAACTGTGACTTATCTGTTCTCTTGTTGGAATGCTTTTGTATTGTTTCCAGGTTTTGCTACTGTAAATATTATGAATATTTCTGAGCTTGTCTTCCCATACACTTGTCAAGATTTTCTCTTGGTTATAAGTGTTGTGAATTGCTGGCTCTTAGAGTTTGTAAATGTTCAATCTTAAAATATTTTACCAAGCCTTCCATAGTAGTTGTAACACTACAATTTAATCTGCAATTAATAGATCTCACTGTAAGATATCCAGGATGTGGTATTATCAGATAGTTTGAACACATAAGAATCCAGGGACTGTTGCTCATATGAACATGGTATTCAGTGGAAAATTACTGTTGCAAAAGAAACTACAAGAAGGCATACTGCAGCCAATGAATAGATGGTTGAGGAAATTTTGGCAAAGGACTGGTAGTTAGAACTCCAGTTTCACATATCTGATTGTCTCCATGACATCTTCCTTTGGATGACTAATAGACATCTGAAACATAGCATGTTTAAAGACGAACTTCTCCTAGCCCCACCAAATCTGTTCTAGATGTCTTCTCATCTTAGCTAATGCCAGCCTCATCTTTGCAGGTGTTAAGACAGCAAAACTTGGAGTCACCTCGAATCTTCGTTTGCTCACGTACTTTATTCAAATTATTGGCAAAACTTTTTGGATTCAACTTTAGAATGAATCAAGAATTCCATCACTTCTCATGATCTCCACATCATTGCCTGGTCCAAGCCACCATAATTTTCCATCTGCTTCATGGTGATAGCCACCAATCATTCTCCCTGATTTTTTGTCTCCCTTCAGTCTTCTTCTTCACCTAGCAACTTCAGTGATCCTTTAAATGCTCCGATGGATTCCTATCTAACTTAAATGTGAAAATCCTTATAATCTCAAAAATACATCTTTCTAATGTCCTACAGTGTCCTGTGTGAGCTGGTTCCCCTTAACTTGGAACCTCATCTACCACTTTATCCCTTTCTCTTTCCAGTTCAGCCACGTGGCCTCTTTGCTATTTCTCAAATAAACTGGGCATACTCCTGCCTAGGGCCTTTGCACTGGTTGTCCACTCTACTTGGAATGCTCTTCTCAGCTCTCTGCACAGTCCAGTCTTTCTTCAAGTCTTATTTAAATATAACTTTCTCAAGAGCTTCCTTGTCTTTTGTTATTGTTGTTTAGTCTCTAAGTCTTATCAAACTCTTTGTGACCTCATGGAGTGTAGCCCACCAGGCTCCTCTGTCCTTAGGATTTCCCAGGCAAAATTACTGGAGTGGGTTTCCATGTTGCTCTCTCTATACCCACCCTCTCTAGAGTAACATGGAAACTTATGTTACCATAAGTAAAATAAATAGCCAATGGGAGGTTGCTGTATGGCTCAGGGAACTCAAATCAGGGCTCTGTAACATCCTAGAGGGGTGGGATGGGAGGAAGGTGGGAGGAAGGTTCGAGAGGGAAGGGACATATGTATACCTATGGCAGGTTCATGTTGATGTTTGGCAGAAACCAACACAATTCTGTAAAACAATTATCCTTCAATTAAAAAATAAATAAATTGAAAAAAAAAAAAAGAATACTAGAGTGAGTTTCCATTTCTTTCTTAAGGGGATTTTTCCTGACCCAGGGAGTGAACCCAAACCTCCAGCTTGGCAGGTGGGTTCTTTACTACTGAGCCACCTGGGAAACTCATGTTACAGCACTTATTACCAAATAATATACAAATATTTTATTTCCTCACACAAAAGAAACCATCCATTAGAAGAAACATTATAATATTATGTACCACCAGGAAATTAATTAAATTAAAAATTATTACCTATAAGATGACACATTGTTTTTTTTTATTACTTCAAAATTATTTTACACTCACTGAGGGAACTGTTTTACACTTATCTACACATTGGTTTTTATTATGAATCACTATTGTGCAAACAAAATGGGAAGATATCAGCAAAACACATTGCTTAAAATATTCCTAAAACATCAATATATTCAGAGTTCAACTGCTCTGGATCACATAACTCAGACCTGTTGATGTGTGTCTCCACTTGTTACTATATTTTGTGCCACCAGGAGCTTTGGTGCTGCACCAGTTTTCAAGGTGCTCTGCAGGTGAATGCAAGATTTTGTCCCCAAATGCTGACTTGATAATTTTTGAGGCACATGAACAGGCAGTAACAACCACATCTTGACTGACACCAGGCCAACAGTAACTGTAAGACACAAACTCTGAGGTGTGAAAATGTGCAAAAATATAACCTTAAAATAAATGAAGTATGATATTTTAGTTATCTGTTTATTGCCACTCTCCTTGTATGAGCTGGTACACTTGAAAAGGGCAGGATTTTTTCTTTGTTTCCTGCTATGACCTCAGGGCCTAGTAAATCCTAAATCCACTTAGTTGTTAACTTATTCTTTTGTACTAAGAACCATTAAATTAGAATAATGAGTCATGCTTTTTAGGCTCCACATAAACTTTGTGAGATTATTATGAAGGAATTAATCCTCCTGCCCTGAGTTACTCTTTGTTTTTGACATTGGCAACAATTTAGGACTCTATCTCTAGACCTCTATGGGGTTCTGATTCTGACTTAGACATTTTTTTATTCATGCTTTTTATAATTTCTAACAGGAGTAGGAAAACTTGTAGTGAAGCTAATGGATGGATGAACGCACTACACCCTGAGATTGTGCATCTTTGATAACATTCTTTCTGAGCACACCATTGCTTAAGCAAGTGGATCAAAAACATTTATAAATAGAAACTGTCTTTCATCAGAGCTGTGATAAAAAGAGAAATATTGCTCAGATGAATCACTGGAAATTTTCTTGTCAGAATGTACCAAACCAAACTCACATGGTGTGATGTCCTCTGATTTTATTTTGTCAAATGAGCACCTACTCCAAGGGCAGCCATTCTAAAAGAAGATAGGGAGACAGTTGCTAGCCTGATTCCTTTACTTGGTGCCTTTAACATCCAGATACATTCAACAGGCATTTATTGAGAACCTTTAGGTTCATGATGGATAAGTAACTATGGAGTAATGGAAACACCTCAGATAAAACCAGCATGCCTAGAAGGAAGATCATTGCAATGATTTATTTAAGTCTCCACACACAGTTGGCCTTCAGCACCTGCAGGAGGTTGGTTCCAGGAGACCTTTTGGATTCCGAAACTGGCATATGTTCAAGCCCTTATATAAAATGGCTAGAATTACACTCGGCCCTCCATATCTGCCTTCTGCATCCCCTAGTCATGAGGACCACTGTACTGAGACCAGCTTCTTCTGCAAACGCTACAAAGCACCTAAGCAAATACAAAACGAGAGGTTAATTTTGCACTTAAAATGCAAAAGCTTTCATTTTCTAGTGTAATTACACAATAATAATGCCAACCTCACTTCTATTTTTCAACTAAATGAAGTGTTAAATAGACCTTTTGTTTCACAATTATATTGCTGCTCTTAATTTGATTTACAGAGTCCACCTAAAATTTGAAACTATGCACATTCTGCTGATTTCTGTTGTGTCAGTGAGTAGAGTTAAGAGGAGTTATGAGCTTCCAGAGGAATAAAAGCAGGTATACTTGCCTGGAGAATCCTCATGGACAGAGGAGTCCATGGGGGTTGCACAGAGTCAGACATGACTAAAGTGACTTAGCACGCGCACAACTTGTGACTTTCACGTGTTGTCCTCAACACTTTTTGTCATCTGAAATAGTTAACAAAAAAAAATAAAAGAAGTCCTGCCGCAGTTCTGGCATTCTCGTCATGTGCAAAACTCTGCCATACATTTACCCTCCAGCTTCTTTTCGTCTTCCAAAGATTGAGGTGCATAAGAAATGGATGAAGTCAATTACATTTTTTGCCCTTCAGGGAAATAGAAATGATCACTTTCTTGGCTGTGTTCTGTAGTTACTGAGAAAAGTAAACAGAATTAAAGAATCAGAAATCAGCAAGTACTGACTAAATACTTGGAGTGTGTGTCCAGGCCCAGCCCAATACTAAATACTGGAGTAAAAGGTGGAATGAAGGAGAGAAGGTTTATATATATATATATGTATGTATGTATGTATGTGTGTATAAACACACTAAGGAATGAAGGAGAGAAGGTTTATATATATATATATGTATGTATGTATGTGTGTATGTATGTATAAACACACTAAGGAATGAAGGAGAGAAGGTTTATATATATATGTATGTATGTATGTATGTATCTATGTATGTATATACACACTAAGGAATGAAGGAGAGAAGGTTATATACATACTAAGTTGCTTCAGTCGTTCCCAACTCTTTGCGACCCTACAGGCCATAGCCCACTAGGTTCCTCTGTCCATGGGATTCTCCAGGCAAGAATACTGGAGTAAGATGCCATGTGCTCCTCCAGGGGATCTTCCCAGGGATCAAATCTGCATCTCCTGTGTCTCCTACATTGCAGGCAGATACTTTACCACTGAGTCACCAGGTAAGCCTATGTATAGTTGGAGGAGACTCTTGAGAGTCCCCTGGACTGCAAGGAGACCCAACCAGTTAATCCTAAAGGAAATCAGTCCTGAATATTAATTGGAAGGACTGATGCTGAAGCTGAAACTCCAATACTTTGGCCACCTGATGCGAAGAACTGACTCATTTGAAAAGACCCGGATGCTGGGAAAGATTGAAGGAGGGAGGAAAAGGGGATGACAGAGGATGAGATGGTTGGATGGCATCACTAACTCAATGGACAGGAGTTTGAGTGAGATCCAGGAGTTGGTGATGGACAGGGAAGCCTGGCGTGCTGCAGTCCATGGGGTCACAAAGAGTCAGACATGACCGAGTGACTGAACTGAACTGATATATATATATATACATACATATATATATATATATATCTTGAAGAAATATATGTATGATCTTCAAGGTGCTTTACCATTTAATTTCCAGCATCAGTACCATTTTCCAGTCCCTCAATATTCAACATGATGTCATTATATAACATTGCATGCCTGACTTTAGAGCTAAAAACATGAAGAACTTTGGAAATCATTTAAATTATTATTACTATTAGTTATTTTAAAGATTTGACACTGTTCCTAGTTTCCTAGTGTTTATAATTTTCACCAGCTTTATTTCCCCCACTTTTCTCTCTGGATCTTTTCCTTGTTTTACATCTAAAGTACAATTTTCAGAATGTATTTATCAGATTAAGAAGCTTTCCATCTTGAAAGATTTAAAATCTTAGTTGCTCAGTCATATCAGACTCTTTGCCACCCCATGGATTGTAGCCCACGAGTCTCCTCTGTTCCTGGAATTCTCCAGACAAGAACACTGGAGTGAGTTGCCATTTCCTTCTCTAGGGGATCTTTCCAACCCAGGGATCAAACCTGTGATTCCTGCATTAGCAGGCAGATTCTTTATTGTTGAGTCACCAGGGAAACTCATCTGAAAGCAGTAATTACCTCTTATTACCATTCCCTGGTGGCTCAGATGGTAAAGAATCTGCCTGCAATACCAGTGACACAGATTTGAATACTGGGTGAAGATGGGTCCTTCTCTGCCACCCACAGTGTGCAGGGGCACAGGGCAGAATCAGTGCTGGCCAAGGTCACTTCTGTATTCTTATTTAATAACATTCTTCCTTAATAAATAATCTCTAAGTCTGGTGATGCTTGTTCATTTTTACCCATTTGAAAAGAGAGCAAATGAAGCAAAAATATGTTTTACTTCAACATACTCTCTTATGACTTGATTTTTTTTGGTTTATTAACCAAAGATTTCAGAATCCAACACTTAATGTTCACTGGGAGAGTGTCATGGGGTTACTTTCCCTTGGGATGATATTTATAATCTTATGAAAACAAGCAGTAGGAAAATAGATCCATTGTAAGGAATAGTACTTTACAGCATTTTCTCATATTCGGTTATTAAGGTATACAAGGTTATTTGGAGCCTCACTGAAAGCAGAATCTATTATTCTAATTTACTGCTTGTCTTAAAGGCAGAATAAAATTAATGGTATCACCTAATAGCTATCACAAAATGACAGCTCAATAAAAGACCTGGGGAGTCATATGCCTGGTTATCATTTTATATAAACAATCTTGTTCTTATATTTAAACCCTGCAGCCTATTTTGAACCCAGACATTTATGAAAATTAGATTTCAAGTTGAATATAAACATGAGATGTTGAGAATACAACCAAATGGCAGAAAGGCATGTCTAGATTCACAAATGCTATTGAATCATTCTGAGGAACAGTTTTGCAGCAATGCAAGACCTCCATACATGTTGAACTGATCTATTGAGGAATTGTTCTTGTTCTGCATTTATAAGCTTTTGCAGCTATCAGTTTCAGTCACCTGTGGTGGTGGAGGTGACCACTGAGCCAAGAACAAACACATCTATTATTGCTACAAATGAGTACATCAACAAGTATGAACTCGCAATAACACCTGAAAATGTTTTTTAAAAAAAGTTTCCAAATAGAGTATTTATGGCCATATAAATATAACTTATAAATTTGATGATACCTTCTCAATTGTAGAAAGTTTTGTATGTTAAAAATGTAAGTGACAATAAAAAAATTGGTGAGGGTGGAGAAGGAGGGTCCGCAAGATCAAATACTGAACAGATGTAAAGGGCTCATGTCATAGCTATTTTTCAGCACAATAGTTTACAAGTACACTTGATACACCATTCTAGAAAAATCCAGGTATCATTTATTCTTTCTATATAAGCCCTTGCAGTATCTCAGGGGTGGAATCTTGGAGATAAGCTATTTCTTTCTCAGGTCTGAAGCTGACTTTCCCTTTCTCGTTCTCCTGTGCAGGCAACACCTACACTTTCATTAATAGTTCAGGGTGTGTATGTCTTTATTTATGTTTGAAAGTGTAGGAGAGGTTACATGACCCTAATTAAGAAGAACCCAGTTTCAAGCAATGCAAGCTATCCCTTCTGTATTCTCAAATAAGCTAACTGCTACCTTACATACGAAAATGAAAACCATGCTGGTCATACACACATTGGCTAATTCATTTGTTGTTGTCCATTTTCTAATGATCTTTTAATATTTCTCTCTTTCAAAAGAAAATAATCTGACCCATTTTGTTTCTAATATTGACAACTCCATATTTCTCATACATATCTACATTTCCATAAATCTCTTAAGAAAATGTTGAAGCTCTGGAATTTCATGTTTCTTAAAATGCCACAGGTCATTAACACTGAATAGACTTTCTTAAAATTGATCTGATCATTTCTAAAAAGAAACATAAATAGTAATGATAGAGGCAGAAACATACTATAAGGCATTTGGACTTCTGTTTACTACAGATTTCTATTTCAGGAAATGGGAGGATAAGAAACCAGTTTCCCTCAAATTGGAGGCTTCCCTGGTGGCCCAGACAGTAAAGAATCTGCCTTCAATATGGGTTTGATCCCTGGGTGTGAAGATCCCTTGGAGGAGGGAATGGCTATCCACTCCAGTATTCTTGTCTGGAGAATCCCATGACAGAGGAGCCTGGTGGAATATAGTCCATGGGGTCGCAAAGAGTTGAACATGACTGAGCAACTCACACTTGCATTTTTTCCTCAAATTAGGATCCAGGAAGCAGAGTCACAGACTGATGGAATCACCAACCTCCAGAATCATTCCTGCACCTTAAGACTGTGATATTTGCAGACCAGGAGAACTGTCTCCTCTCTCCCATTCTTAATCTGTCCTTGAGGTCATGCCTCAGAGGTGGTTTGAACATTAACTTTAGAGCACTAGTCTGATGCACCAGACCAGATCCATTCTGAACAGGGTGAACCTAATTTTCTGTGTATACACTGAGATGCAGTGAAAGAGAATATAATTTGAAGTAGTTTCCTACCACATGCTAATTGCATGATTTTATCTAAGTACCATAACTTCTCTGAGCTTCTGTAAAAAAAATAATGCTTAAGTTAACAACAGAGGTAAGAACTCAGGCAGTTTTGAGATAACATCTAACAAAGTGCTTATTTGATGGTAGGTCTTCAATAAATGCTGGTGCCCTTATTAAGTTGTCAGATACATCAGTCTGCAATAAACAGTCTGCCCCAACCTAAAGATAATGATTCGATCCAGTTCTTCATACTTGGCATGCATGACAAATTGCTCCTCCAGAACCATGAAAAGGAGAAAATGCTCCTGTTTTGTCTCATCTTGAATTGAGTTTATGAACAGAAACAGTAATTCATCAGGGGCCACCCATCTAGAGGCAAAGTACCAGTTTGTTTCCTGTAGCATTCTTGATTGCAAGCAACAGAAACCAACGCTGGCTAATGTAGACTAGAAAGACTTGAGATTGTTCACAGAAGTGAAAGGAAGGTGGAAAACAAGGCCTGCAAAATGTCTGGAAGTATGAGAGCTGGGCAGCAAGAGCCAGCACTGAGACTGCAGCATAGGATGCCCTGGAGGCATCGCCTCCCCTCCTGTCACTGAACCTCATTGCCTGGGGCCCTTGATGCTGCCCAGCACTCCTTACTGCTTTTGCTAGATTCTGCTGCTTCACCGCTGATGCTGTTGCCATGAATAATTTCAAATGAGTCTTGAATTTTTCATGCATTCCCTTGAAATTGGGATTTCCTGGTTGTCAAATGGCAGATGTCAACTACATCCCCTCAGTGGCTCTCACAGAAACAGTTAGCCAAGTTTTGATATACAGTTTAAAGTTCTTAGATAAGGAGAAAACTAGTCTTTGCTGTCTCCTCTGGAGGGGAAAGTCACTTGTTTAAATAGTCAGCTCTATTAGATTTCTCCAACTGGAACAACTGCTTCTATTCCCAAGCATGATCCCAATTCAGACAAGCTGGACTTGAGAAGAATCCCCTTTTTACCTGCCTACTGTGGTTCTCAAGTTTGGTTAGGTGGTAGGGCACCTGGATATGAAATCCCTGAATAGATAAAATACTTCTGGGTAGGCACAGAGTCTGTTTGGTTCACAATGGTACCTGCAGTGTCTAAATGGTACTAAGCAAAGAGCAGAGACTCAAAAAATGCTTCTTGAATGGTACACTAAATTTAAAATACAACATGGTATTTTGCATTAGATACTATTTATACTATTGTAAAAAGTGCATTAAGTGAGTACAACTCATGGTAGATATTCAAAATGCAATTCTGCCTTCTGAGGTCCCTTTAGCAGTTATTTATCCCTTTCCATTGGATAAAATTTCTGGCAGGCTCAATGACTTTCCTGGTCACTCTTAAGCAGTAGTAAATCACTTTAATTTGCAAAGCATGATATAGAGTCAGGAATTAGAACATCTGACCCAAAAGATTAATCAGTATTTCAGACTTTATTGAAAGGCAAGGCATCCCATCTCACCAAAGTCTGTAGTATAGTAACCAAACAAAGGATACCCACCGATGGGGTGGGTGAAATCATGAAGAAGCAGTGGGGAAAGAAGAAAACCACCTCCGAGTGTGGCTGCTTTAGGATACCTCATATTCTGGGTAGAAAGCTCAGGTTTCAGGTGGACAAACCTGAACATGTATTAGAACTCTGTCCATTTGTTTCTGCCTTCCAAAATGATGTTCAGCCTCTTAATGATGGAGGGTTTTAATGTCAACTACAACCCAATTATAAGACTGGGCTACTAAGGAGTAGCCTGGGGCATCAACCAATGAGTCTAAAACCTGTTTTTTCCTTCACTTTGGAAACGTGAAGGGTTTCCCTGGTGGCTCAGATGGTAAAGAATCTGCCTGCAGTGTGGAAGACCTGGGTTTGATCTGTGGGTCAGGAAGATCCCCTAGAGAAGAGAATGGCTTCCCACTCCAGTGTTCTTGCCTAGAGAATTCCATGGACAGCAGAGCCTGGCAGGCTCCAGTCCGTGGGGTTACAAAGAGTCAGGCAAGACTGAGGGACTAACACTTTTACTTTCACTTCACACTTTGGAAACTTGCTGCTAGTTAACTCTGGTTTTCCTAGTTACATCAAATTTGGCACATTTAAACCCAGATTTAATGTTTAACCCCCAAAATTGTCTTTCTCCCCATTTCTATCATTAGTTCTATCATCTTCCCAGTAAATGAGTCTAAACATTTTTCATCTTCAACAATATCCTCTCCACAATCATTCACCTTGAGCTTTAAAATGTCTTTCTCCTATATGCTTCTTCCTATCAATTATGCTTCCAATACCAGGGTAGTTTCTTATTGGCTCATTCCTAAATTAATGAAGTAACCCCCTAGCTATTGGCCTCCTAGTCTATGTCCCTTTAGCTCCTCTTGCATAAAATTGCCTGATAACAGTGCTGGTAACACTCACAAGGGCATACAGTCACTGTCTTTAGGAAAAGCATCATCAGTACTCTCTTGGATATAGCATAAGATCATCTCAGTCCAGAATTCAAGCATGCTATAATATGTCCCCAGATTGCTTTTCCAAACCAATTTCATAAAGTAATTAGCCTCCAACTAATAAAAGAAAAAATTTCATTCCGTTCTTTAACAAGAACCCATTCTTGGCTGTCAACCTAAGAAGCATCTGAGGTATGTTTTTAAAATACACATTTCTTTCAAGCCCTCACTCATAATCTAAAAGCCTCCTGATTTTCAATGGTTCAATGCTTGGAATCCACCATCTTATAACACACACTTCTTAATCCCAAATTCATATATAAATTTATTTCCCCTCATGTTCTGAAATATCCTTCCTTTTGCTCTCTGCCTTTAAGTGTATCTGTCCTTCAATGACTGGATTAAACCTGGCTTGCTACCTGATCTTCCACCAATCAGCCAAGCCATAAAAATTTCTCTCAGCTTTTGATTACTATAGTACATAAGAGATCACTCATTTTTCACTTAATATATAAAACTCTATACTTAGCTTTCATTTTTAAAAGATCTTTTTCTTTTTCCTCTTCTTCTTTATTTATGTCTTCCTCCTTTTTAATAAACAAAGTATATGATGCGAGAAGGTTTCCTGTGTAGTCACTTGGTTTGTGTTTTACATGTGTCTTTTCCTGGATTTCCAGCTACTGCATTGGCATAGAGATTAGGTTTCCTTTTCTTTCTCATATCCTCTATGGTACATTGTAGAGTACATATGGTACATGTGGTACAAAGTGGGTGCTCAATAATATGCTGAAAATATTTCACAGTGAGACAGTTTTGTGAGATACAATTGAGACAATAGAAAAGAAAACCTCTAACATAAAAGACACAGACGAAGACAAGTAAATGAAAGGATCGTGACAGAAGCAGATGGTTCAGGGAGAAAAAGATAGCTTTGAAATTTCATTCATGTCCTCAGACAGACAGGAATAGATATTGCATACATGAAACAAGAGGAGATGATATAAAGGGATTATCAAAGAACCAAAAAAACTTTAGGCTTTAAAAAATATACTAGCAAAAATTAAAAATTAAATGTAATACTGGGAGGTAAATTTGGGGAATATCTTCCAGAAATGACAGCAACAATGTGAGGGTGAAGACATGGAATATACATATGAAAAAAATATATACTGGTAAAGGTAACTGTATAGTCAAATTCAGAATATTCTAATGCTGTAATATTGTGGTCTGTTAGTCACTATGGTATAAAGGTTAAATGACTGAAGTATTAAAAATAGAAATAATTCCAAAAATTTGTTAATAGATACACCATATAAAAAGATGTGAACTGAGCAGTGAGGTAAGAAAAAGAAATAAAAGATATTCAAATCAACAAGGAAAGTAAAATTGTTTCTGTTCATAGATGGCATATTATATATAAAAACCCTAAAGAATCCACTAAAAACTCATAAAACTAACAAATTCAGTAAAGTTGCAGGGTACAAAGTTAACATACAAAACTGGTTTCATTTCTATACACTAATAATGATCTGAAAAAAATAAAGAAAATAATCTATATATAATAACATCAAAGTGATAAGATACTTTGGAATAAATTTGACCAAGGAGATGAGATTCATGATGAAAACTATGTCACTGATGAAAGAAATTGAAGAAGACATAAATAAATGGAGAGATATCCCATGTTAATGGAACAGAAGACTTAGTATTAAAATATTCATACTACCTAAAGCCCTTGGTATCTCTAATTTTCTTGAAGAGATCTCTAGTCTTTCCCATTGTATTGTTTTCCTCTATTTCTTTGCATTGATCACTGAGGAAGGCTTTCTTATCTATCCTTGCTATTCTTTGAAACTCTGCATTCAGATGCTTATATCTTTCCTTTTCTCCATTTCATGCAAAGATGGGCACAATAAAGGACAGAAATGGTATGGACCTAACAGAAGCAGAAGATATTAAGAAGAGGTGGCAAGAATACACAAGAACTATACAAAAAAGATCTTCATGACCCAGATAACCACAATGGTGTGATCACTGGACTAGAGCCAGACATCCTGGAATGTGACGTCAAGTGGGCCTTATTAAGCATCACTACGAACAAAGCTAGTGGAGGTGATGGAATTACAGTTGAGTCATTTCAAATCCTAAATGATGATGCTGTTAAAGTACTGCAATAAATATGCCAGCAAATTTGGAAAACTCAGCAGAGGCCACAGGACTGGAAAAGGTCAGTTTTCATTCCAATCCCAAAGGAAGACAATACCAAAAACTGTTCAAACTACTGCACAGTTGCACTCATCTCACACGCTAACAAAATATTGCTCAAAATTCTCCAAGTTAGGCTTCAACAGTATGTGAACCATGAACTTCCAGATGTTCAAAGTGGATTTAGAAAAGGCAGAGGAACCAGAGATCAAATTGCCAACATCCGTTGGATCATCGAGAAAGCAAGAGAGTTCCAGAAAAACATCTATTTCTGCTTTATTGACTATGCCAAAGCCTTTGACTGTGTGGATCACAACAGACTGTGGGAAATTCTTCAAGAGAGGGGAATACCAGACTATCTTTATGCCTTCTGAGAAATCTTTATGAAGGTCAAGAAGCAAAAGTTAGAACTGGACATGGAACAACACACTGGTTCCAATGGGGAAAGAAGTACATCAAGGCTGTATATTGTCACCCTGCTTATTTAACTTATATACAGTGTACATCATGAGAAACACTGGGCTGGAAGAAGCACAAGCTGGAATCAAGATTGCCGGGAGAAATATCAATAACCTCAGATATGCAGATGACACCACCCTTACGGCAGAAAACGAAGAAGAACTAAAAAGCCTCATGATGAAAGTGAAAGAAGAGAGTGAAAAAATTGGCTTAAAACTCAAAATTTAGAAAACTAAGCTCATGGCATCCGGTTCCATCACTTCATGACAAATAGATGGGGAAACAATGGTAACAGTGACATACCTTATTTTGGGGGGCTCCAAATCACTTCAGATGTTGACTGCAGCCATGAAATTATAGACACTTGCTCCTTGGAAAAAAAGCTATGACCAACCTAGACAGCATATTAAAAAGCAGAGACATTACTTTGCCAACAAAGGTCCATCTAGTCAAGGCTATGGTTTTTCCAGTAGTCATGTATGGATGTGAGAGTTGGACTATAAAGAAAGCTGAGTTCTGAAGAATTGATGCTTTTGAACTATGGTGTTAGAGAAGACTCCTGAGAGTCCCCTGGACTGCAAGGAGACCCAACCAGTCAATCCTAAAAGAAATCAATCCTGAATATTCATTGGAAGGACTGATGCTGAAGCTGAAACTCCAATACTTTGGCCACCTGATATGAAGAACTGACTCATTAGAAAAGACCCTGATGCTCGGCAAGACTGAACACAGGAGGAGAAGGGGATGACTGGATGCAATGGTTGGATGGCATCACTGATTCAATGGACATGAGTTTGAGCAAGCTCCAGGAGCTGGTGATAGATAGGGAAGCCTGGCGTGCTGCAGTCCATGGGGCTGCAAACAGTTGAACATGACTGAGTGACTGAATTGAACTGCAAGTTGGAAAAAAGACATGGTATATATATCACATACATATATATATATATCATATATATATATATATATACATATGCAGAGTACATCATGAGAAATGCTGGGCTGGGAGAAGCACAAGCTGGAATCAAGATTGCTGGGAGAAATAACAATAAGCTCAGATATGCAGATGACATCACCCTTATGGTAGAAAGTGAAGAGGAACTAAAAAACTTCTCGATGAAAGTGAAAGAGGAGAGTGAAAAAGCTGTCTTAAAGCTCAACAATCAGAAAACTAAGATCATGGCATCTGGTCCCATCACTTCATGGGAAATAGATGGGGAAACAGTGGAAGCAGTATCAGACTTTATTTTTTTGGGCTCCAAAATCACTGCAGATGGTGATTGCAGCCTTGAAATTAAAAGATGCTTACACCTTGGAAGGAAAGTTATGACCAACCTAGATAGCATATTAAAAAGCAGAGACATTACTTTGCCAACAAAGGTCCGTCTGGTCAAGCCTATGGTTTTTCCAGTGGTCATGTATGGATGTGAGAGTTGGACTGTGAAGAAAGCTGAGTGCCGAAAAATGGATGCTTTTGAACTGTGATGTTGGAGAAGACTCTTGAGAGTCCCTTGGACTGCAAGGAGATCCAACAAGTCCATCCTAAAGGAGATCAGTCCTGGGTGTTCATTGGAAGGACTGATGTTGAAGCTGAAACTGCAATACTTTGGCCACCTCATGTGAAGAGTTGACTCATTGGAAAAGACCCTGATGCTGGGAGGGATTGGGGGCAGGAGGAGAAGGGGACAACAGAGGATGAGATGGTTGGATGGCATCACTGACTCGATGGACATGAGTTTGAGTAATCTCCGGGGGTTGGTGACGGATAGGGAGGCCTGGCGTGCTGCGATTCATGGGGTCACACAGAGTCAGACACGACTAAGCAACTGAACTGAACTGATATATATATGCATGTTTATATTCCAAATAAATAAAATATACATTTTTATATATCCTCCATATGAAATACATACCTAGAAATGTTCACATTATATTTCCTCTCTCAGAGAACTGCTTTAACGTCATCTTCTTTTCAGGCGGGCTTCCCTGTAGGCTCAGATGGTAAAGAATCTGCTTGCAATGTGGAAGGCCTGGGTTTGATCCCCAGATTGGGAAGATCTCTTGGAGAAGGGAACAGCTACCCACTCCAGTATTCTTGCCTGGAGAATTCCACGGACAGAGGAGCCTGGCGGGCTACAGTCCAAGAGTCTGACATGACTGAGTGACTTTCACTTTCACTTTTCAGTCTTTTCAGGTATCACATCTGTGGGTAGGCACATGATGTCTACATTTTCTTTATTGAGATTTAATTTGGTAACCTGTCAGCATTGCTGAATGTCTCCAATATATAATTATATTTTTCTCTCTTGTAACTATAGTCTGTGGAGAGACACTTTTAAGACTACAAATATTACCTTCATTATCAGAAACTTCCCCTGGGTTTACCTTTTACCATTGACGCATGGTATTGTAACATGAACAAGAGTTCTCCATCTCCTCCTTGTCTCCTTTCTACCTTTTCCTCCTCCTCTTTCTTCTCCCCCACCTCCCCTCATTAGTGTAAATTTTAATTTTTTAATAAATTATAACTCAGTGTTAGTAGTTTATAACTCATTGCCTAATTATTTTGCTGTTCAAGTTTTTTCATATTTGGTCATCAACGCCGGCAGAAACCGAGATTGGGACCGTGGGAGAGGGTGCGCCGGTCAAGCTTCTGGCTGCCTGGAACGCTCTGACGGGGAAGGCACAAGAGCGGACTCAGCCTTTTGTTCCGCGCAGAGCTGAAGCTGCGCGCGGCGCGCTCCATGAGGAGCGGCTGGGACCCTGAGCAGTGCAGACCGAGAAACCAGCGCTAGCCTCTCCCGGCAGCGCCAGCCCATCCCCGCCGTCAGCCCCTCCCAGCAGCGCGACAGAACTAGCTGCTTGAATGAGTCCACCCCCGCCCGCCTGTGTCAGGGCGGAAATGAGGCTCTCAAGAAACCGGCAAACAGAAGCCAAATAAACAAAGGGAACCGCTTCAGGAGACAGCGGTGCAACAGATTAAAATTCCTGTAGAAAACACCGATTATACCGGAAGAGGCCTGTAGATATCGAGATCTGTAAGCTGGAACGAGGAGATATCTGAAACTGAGCCGAACCGACACTGACCGCAACAGCTCCAGAGAAATTCCTAGATATATTTTTACTTTTTTTAAAAATTTTTTCTTTTTTATTTTTTCTCTTTTATTTTCCTTTAAAATTCCCTATTACTCCCCCATCATTCCTTAACTTTCATTTTCATAGATTTTTACGATTTTTTTAATTAGGGAAAATTCTTTTTTTTTTCTTTCTTTTTTTTTCTCCTTTTTCTCTTCTATTTTCTATTTTTCTTTTTCTCTTATTTCTTTTAAAGTCCTCTAGTACTCCTCTACTACTCCTTAATTTTCATTTTCAATACACTATAACCTTACCAAAAAAAAAAAAAAAAAGAGAAGCCCTATTTTTTAAACTGAACTTCATATATATTTCATATTTGGTCATCAAGAGTCTCTTCAAAATGAACCCTCACAATGTTTTCCATCAGTTTGTTTCTTTACTTTGTTGTATAACAAAATATTCCCTGTCTTATTACTTACCCTTCTGCAGTCTGGAATCAGCCACCTTTACAAGAAGCCTTGAGAGGTAATGGTGTTAAGAGGTTAAGATTTGAGAAAAACACTCTTGAATTTGGTGATGGTGAAAACTTCCAAGGAAACAGTTTGGAGTGAGAGTCAAATTTCACTAGGAATAAATAATGAGCACCTGATTCTCAGGCTACTGGTAAAGGCAATAAGCACTATCAACTCCAAAGACAAAAATTTTGGAGGAAGGGATTCTCTAAGAAGTCTTGTGGAGAAGGAATTTAAGCCACGCGTATAGAATTGGAAGAATTTAGATCAGTGCCTCTTAAGCCACTTAAATTATTGTTGGGCATCACTGTTTCCAGCCCTTGAAGGGTTCATTCTAGTGTTCCCCATTCCCATATTTGTAACTTCTTTCCCCAACAGTGAAGAGATATATTCTCTATTGTCAAGGTGTAGTCTTTTACATAAATCCAAAAGATTTGTCCTATTAAGTTCTAAAGATGTTTTATATCTATACCTATTTCTTATCCACTTGTCGAATGATGTTTTCAAGTCTCCTATTATTAGTGCCTGCATTCTGCATCTTTTCCTGTATCTTCATTTGATATCTGAATAATTACTATAATTAAACCCAGCAGTAAGTGATATTACATATAGCTTAACCAACTTCATGTGAAGCACTTGTCTCACATATTCTTAGTTAAAAGATTCCTAGCTTTGCAAGTTTACCTTGCAACCCAAAGGGGGAAAATCAAAATAAAAAGTCCTTCTATCCTCTCTAGTCTAATGCCATAAAAATGAATAACAATAATTTACTTCTCTGTCTTTGGAAAAATGAAGTATATAAGCACTATAATAATTGTGCAAATAACTAGCATTTCCCCTGGAAGGCAGAAATTTTCCACATACTTCTCAAAATTATTCATCTAAAATTTATAGCCAAAAAATGATTTAAAACCAAATTAACTTTCTGTTCAATGAGACAATTTTCCTGGTTCTTTTAACTCCTTGTCTACATGTAATTCTTTCTCATAAAGGTAAACATAAATTAATATTCTCTACTTTTCAATTAAAAACATTTCCCCATTTTACCACATGGGCTTTCTGATCATTTTAGATTATATGATAACTTAGTAGGTGAATAAAAAACACACTAGGCAGTTTCATTATTATTAGATATTTTCACTGCTATAAACAATGAGCATTGTATATATGAGCATCTTCAGATATAAAATTTGGATTTTTTTTTTTACCAATTTTCTTAATTGGTAAAAATTAGAAAGCTCCCAGAATAAAGACTAAGATATTAGAGGTTGATTGTATTAGAAATTAAGAAATGCTACAAAGTTAATGAGCTAAAAGTCCAACTCAAGAAGTAGTTAAACTTAGGATAGAATTAAAGAAATAATAAATGAAAATAAGAACATAAATTAATAAAGCAGGAAAAACTAACACAATAGGATCAAATAAAAGCTAGTGTTTTGAATAAAGATTAATGAAGATCAATGTCTTCTGTCAAAATAATTTTGAAAGCACAAGGAAGGTCCAAAGAAACATCATTAGGAATGAAATCAGAGATATAACTATAGATATAGTTTATAGTATATTTTTGTTGTGGAGTTACACTATTTTCCTTTCAAGATAATATGTTGGAGGAGAAATATTTATGATCTTAAAAACACTTTTGAAACTCCAGATGAGAAAAAAATATTCCAGTGATACTTGTAATAAGCCTAAAATAAGTTGAAACATTTCCATAAAGAATTAGTGATACCAAGCTCTTTGACATTCATTTATGATTTTGTAATTTCCTTAGGATATATTGGGATAATGGAAAAGCTTCTGTTAGAGTGAAATTTAGTTTACTTCATAATGGGCTCTAATAATATACTCCTGGCTCAATTAACATCATCCCTTCACCTCACATCATCCCAAAGTTTCTACAAAGGCTGTAGACATTACTTCTGGTGCTAGAGAACTGCATGCACTTCTTCTTGATAATATTTCCCAAATGACTTATCTCTGGATGATCTGCTTTTTTTTTTAAAATATCTTACTACATAAAAAGTAAAGGTTCCAACCTATAAAATCCCCTAAGCTTTTGCATTTTTGGACATAAATTACTCAGAAATGGAATTCTATGTCTCATTTGCAAGTGCAGAGCAATGTCTGTGGTAAACCAGAAGCTAAATCATACTAAAAAAAAAATTGTTTTCACTCCTCCTCTATCTTTTATCTTTTCTTGCATTTTATATACTATGCCATAGAAATGTAAATATCTCAGCAACAGGATTTTGTGCACATGTTCCAAAATATATCACCTTGAACTCGGTATGAGAAGCAATCTTCATTGCTTTTGTCCTTGCGCATGTCAGAACTAGACCTGCTATTCCTTTTCTCATGTGACTAGGTACAGTAACTGCTATGTCTGACTCTTTTTTTTTAAATTTCTTCCAATTGTTTTTTTTTCCCCCCTAGGCATTCCAGTTTGGCAAGATTTTCATTTAGTAATTTGCCATCTGAAATCAGAGGTAAGATTTTCTCATAATGATCCCTTGCAGACACCTGGACCCCTTGAGAAAGAAGAGGAAGAGAACAGCTATATCCTGATCCTTCAGACTGTTCTCACAATGGGATGGGGTGAACCAAGAAAAGGCTGACTGTATGAGTTATGTTATCCTGGCCAGTTTAAGTCTTGAAAAACTCATTTTCAGTTTAAGTCCCTGACCAGCTGGAGAATGTGAAGAAAAAGAGTTATACTACAAGGTTAAGCAGCAGAGGAGCAGATTTTTATTCTGCTTATGAAAGGTATAAGGACATCGGTCAAAACTTTTGGAAGTAACAGCTGGACTAACATTTCATAGAGTTCTCATCAGCTAGAGTCTTGGCTAGAGATTCATATTATTGGAAGGAAAGAAGAAAGGAAGGGAGAAAATAGTTTTCTGAAACTGGAAGATAATGAAAGCGTCTAAGTATCATACCTGGAGAGTGGAGTTATTCCAATCTTCCACTTAAAAATCTGTACATATAAGCAATTTGTACATGGTATAGTTTAAGTGGAAATGTCATTTTCTTAAATGAAAAGACTAGATAGAATAACAGTACATATTTGCCCAGTTCCCAAGACTTGTGGCAGAATGTACTTGCGTGTGTATATGCTGTCACTTCAGTCATGTCTGACTCTTTGCAACGTATGTAGCCCACCAGGCTTCTCTGTCTATAGGATTCTCCAGGCAAGAACACTGGAGTGTGTTGCCATTTCCTTCTCCAGGGGATCTTTCTGACCCAGGGATTGAACCTGCATCTCTTAAGTCTCCTGCGCTGGCAGATGGGTTCTTTACTACTAGTACCACCTGGGAAGCTCTGCAGTGGACACACAGGATGCCTGATGCAGGAGGGAAGGCACGGTGCTCTAATCCCATCTGTCTCCTGACCTACTAGACACATTGCACCATCTTCTGTTGGCCCCACCTAACTACCACTCTACCCCAGCATCATCAGATCTTCCAGGCCCTAGGTCATTGCCAATCAGAGGCAACTCTTAGTGTTCTCCAAGCCCTGTCCAGCCCTAAATCCATTTTCTCCATTATCTGATTTACCCTCCATTTCCTGTAAAGTCTCAAAGAGTGCCTCTTAGTTTTCCCTATTTCAAAGAAATATGAGTTCTCTCCACTTTATTCTGTTTAAAGCTCCCCTATGGATGTGAAATGCTAACTTCCCGTATTTCAACCATAGACTGTAACAGTATATCTTGGAGTAAAAGTGCTTTGTGTGACTAAGGACTAACACTTACTGATGCTTGTTTTCCATGGGAGGGACCGCACGTGACGGTCCAGAGCAGAGCCTGACCCACAGAAAGCATGCAGTGTTCTGCTATCATCATTGGTCCTGTCATCACCACCCAGGCGCTGTATCAAAGGGTCTGTTCCTTATAGCTTCACTCGTCAAGAAGGTGAAAAATAGAGAGGGAAAGAAATCTCCTAGATTGCCAAGTGCCTTGCTTCCTTGTAGCTCTTAGGTCTTTACTAAGACGTGCTTTTCCCCGAGGCCTTCGTCGACCACCCTAATTTTAACTGCAACCTCCTACCTCCATTGCTTCCTATCCCTCTGCTCTGCTTTATGATTCTCTGTGGCATTTGTGTCTGTATCTCTGCAAGCACATCTGACTGCATGCACATAAATTTTGATTGATGGGTCCTCTTCTGTTAAATGGAGTCCCCATGAAGTCAGAATTGTGTTCATTTCTGTATTCTCTATACTTAGAATACTTTTCATGAATGTTTGTTGAGTAAATGGATAAATAAAGGAATTAGGAAACTTGGCTTTTATTAGATATAACCAATGTGGTCCACCTGTTTTCATGTCTCCTGAACAGAAAGATTCATCAAGAATAGCTTTTACTATGGAATAAAGCAAGATCATTTATCAGGAAGAACAAGTATTCTATGCATAAGAAATGGAAAAATAATATTTGAAGTAACACTTAAGTCAAGAAGTGAAGAAAAGGAACCACATCAAACTCTAATACTTGGTTTCTCAACCTTGGGCATATTAATGTTGGGGGCTAGATAAGCCTTTTTGTGTGATTTACGGTGTTTGGCAGCATCCCTGACCTCCACACACTAGTTTCCACTAGCACTCCCAAGTATGACAACCCAAAATGTCTCCCAAATATTGCCAAATATTCTCTGGGGGCCAAAACCCCATTAGTGTAGGATCACTGCCCTAACAAGACTTTGGTTCAATATAATGGATCTTAACTGATGTTAAGTGATACTTCCCATAAGTACCTACAATTCCTTTTATGATCAGTAAAATCATGATACCCTGGTATTCAATTTACACAGACATATTTGAAACAAAACAAGACAAGGGAGTCACGATATTCAGTACCTAACTAACCTGTGGCAAAACAGAAACTGCACTATATTCACTTTATAGAAATCTCTTTTTGGTTTTAAAATAAGTCAAAGAAAAAAAATCTATTTCTTTAAATTTTTGAGAGGAGAAAGATATAAGGAAAAACCAAGAAAACTCACTCCATATAAAAATCATGTCTTATAGACCTGATATGTTGGAGTCGACCCATGTTCATCCAGGTTTGTGCTTGATCTTGATTTGTTTCTATGACTGCTTTATAACTCTAAATAAAAATTGTAAAACAGATACAGGAAGATTGTGTCACAAAATTAGATTCCTGCAGGTTTGTAGAAAGCCCTCTCCTCACATGCAAAACTTTAAATGATGAACACAAATCATCATCAGGATGGAACCAGCCACCACCAGCTCGCAAAATGACCCATTTTCTTTCTATTATTTTCTAAAGTCCCAAACACAGCATAAGTTGCTGATTCCAAAGTGGAGGAAGCTGAAATGTGTCATTTCCCTACAGAGCTAACCTTGTGGATGAAAAGAGGCTGAGCGTGCCTGCAGGGAATGCAGGTGATTTCTATTATAGTGCATCATTTCCCACTGGATTTGACCTGTAAGAAAACTGTGGTTTTCCCACTGTTTTCATATAAATGGAGTTTGTAATCAAAATTTCTTATTATTACACCATAGAATCTCAGAGCAGCTGCCTAACCCAGTTCAGCATTCAACGCAGTCACCTTTAACAGCATCACTGACATGGTCATCCAGTCTGTGCACGGTGTCTCCATGGACTCACGCTCTTTACTCCATACGCCTGTTTAATCACTGGGGGAAGTGCTAATTACTAGAACGTTTTCATTTTAAGCCAAAATTTATTGCTCAGTCCAAATCAATATGCAATGAAGTTTTCCTTCCTTGTGAAACATCCTCAAATGTTTGCAATATGTTATATCTTTCTGTTAAATTTTTATCTAAAGAACAAATATCTTAAATGCAATATCTATGAGGGTTTTTTTAGACAGTTGCTTTGACTTGCAGTAAAGAAACTCAAATAATATTCAATCTTAATAGGATGATCACCAGAAACATGTTAACTCAGATTAAAGTCAAAGTTAATCATTATTATCAATTGAAATATAGATTATACATTTAAAAAATTAGTGATACGCTTTAATGTTCTTTATATTTTAATCATCAGACATATAACTGAACAGATGCATCAAATAAACAAAATCAAGTCCACCCCCTTTAGTTTTATGTAAAGGAAACAAGTGAGAAAACATTCACTTAAAAGTAATTGTTAAAATAGATTGTGAAATGTGTATTTTTAGATTAACAAATATTGAACAAGACTGGGGGTAGAATATAGTAGGCAAAATCCTGGATTGGAATCTTGGTTGTATCCCTGATTGTGTGACCTTGGACAAATTACTTCTCTATAAATTGATACATCTATTTGTTATTGTTCAGTTGCTCAGTCGTGTCTGGCTCTGTGACCCCAAGAATAACAGCACGTCAGGCTTCCCTGTCCTTCACTATCTCCCAGAGTTTGCTCTCTTAGATAAGGTATATATTTCTAAGATGAGGATAATGTAATACCTATCTTACAGGACTGTTGTGAAGATTAGATTAATGCGTGTAAAAGTCTTAGATTAGTGCCTGATACACAGTAAGTGTACTTTATTATTAATAGCTCAATATGCTAATCACTATGTATCTGTCCTCTATATAATGATCACTAATACATTTGTTTTCACAAGCAATGTATTAATGCAATTAGTAACATATGTGTGTATATATATATAGATATAGATATAGATATTTAAAAAGAAAATTATACTGTTAGTTATAGGACATAAAAGGGCAGGTGTTAAAAAGATTTTTCAGGTAAGGAACATTTAGATAATTTGTTTCAAGTCTGTCATGTTTTTCTGTGTTGAGCATTCAATTTTAAATCCTTTTCACCAAAGTGTTTGTCGTTTCTTTTTGAAAAAGTTGCTCAGTTGTGTCCAACTCTTTGTAACCCCATGGCCTATACAATCCATGGAATTCTCCAAGCCAGAATACTGGAGTGGGTAGCCTTTCCTTTCTCCAGGGGATCTTTCCAACCCAGAGATCAAACCCAGGTCTCCTGCATTGCAGGCGGATTCTTTACCAGCTGAGCCATCAGAGAAGCCCACTTTCTTTTAAATAATACTTTAAAAGTAAATCTATTCTCAATTTCATGATATAGTTTGTCATTTGGGATTTTTCCTTGCCTATAACGTAATTGTGTGTTCTTGTGACTTGAATAACGTCGGCTAGTTACCTCACTAAAAAAAAAAAAAATGAAAAAGCTATGGTATTTTATAACATTTACATTTATTTGTAAATATCATGGGGCTTCCCCAGTGGCTCAGTGATAAACAAACTGCCTGCAATGCAGGAGACACAGGAAACGTGGGTTTGATCCCTGGGTCAGGAAGATCCCCTGGAGAAGGGAATGGCAATCCACTTCACTATTCTTGCCTGGGAAATCCCATGGACAGAGGAGCCTGGTGGGCTACATAGAGTCGAAAATGGCTGAAGTCACTGAGCATGAGCAGTAAATATCCTGGGGCTTCCCAGGTGGTGCATCCACTTGCCAGTGCAAAAGACACAAGAGGAGCAGGTTCAGTCCCTGGGTCAGGAAGATCCCCTGGAGTAGGGAATGGCAACTCCAGTATTCTTGCATGGAGAATCCCAAGGACAGAGGATCCTAGCGGGCTGTGGAATATGGGGTCACAAAGAGTTGGACATAAATGAGTGACTGAGCACACATATAAATATCAATATGCACTTGTGTGAATTTTATTTCTTTTCTTAAAAAATATTTATTTAGCTGCACTGGGTCTTGGTTGTGGGACACAGGATCTTTGATCTTTGATCATGGTTGCAACATGCAGGCTCTTTAATGGCTTGTGGGATCTAGTTTCCTGACCAGGGATCCAACCCAGGGCCCCTGCATTGGGAGTGCAAATGGACAACCAAGGAATCCCTATGAACTTTATTTCAATTCTACAAGATGCAAAGACTACAATGTGAAAGAACAGTTTTATAAATACAGGAAGAATCTATCTCCTCATGGAATTTCTGGTCCTGTTTAGGGAATTACATATATTGTATTAGATTATATTATACACATAATCATAATGCATATGAGTATATATATAATCTCCTAGTATAGAAATCTCTCTACATTGTACCTATAATCTCCTATAAAGAAAATAAATTAGTTGTCATGGTGTGAAACAAATGCAATGAAGTGAGCATTAGAACACTCACACTGTTCTTGTCTTTCTCTTTGAGATGTGGTCCTGACAAATTCACAGATTCCCCATCTATAAATTAGTGACAATGAAATGTATAGATCAATTTACAAGGAGGTAGTGTGTTCATCAGAAGGACTGATGTTGAAGCTGAAACTCCCATACTTTGGCCACCTGATGCGAAGAACTGACTCATTGGAAAAGACCCTGATGCTGGGAAAGATTGAAATTGGGAGGAGAAGGGGACGACAAAGGACGAAATGGTTGGATGGCATCACCGACTCAATGGACATGAGTTTGGGTAAACTCCGGGAGTTGGTGATAGACAGGGAGGCCTGGTGTGCTGCAGTCCATGGAGTTGCAAAGAGTCGGACATGATTGAGCGACTGAACTGAACTGAACTAATGTGATAAAACTGAAAGAAAACCAGATCTGGGATTGGACATTTTGCCATGACCACATGTCCATCTGGACTACTCTAGAAACCTCCTGGGGATCCCAGTGCCCATTCTGCCCCCAGCACCCACTGCCCCACCCTCTGCAGCCAGAGATCCTTCAAAGCACAAATTGCTTACATTTCTCTTCTTAAAACTCCTAAACTTTCCATTGTTCCCAGGATGACAAACACACCCCCTGACCAGCCCTGCGTCTCACCTTCCTCACCCTCAGTTCCTCCAACAGGCCATTGTGAGGACTCTTGTCTTTGCCTGAAATGTTAAACCACTGCCTCTGCTCTTTGGAGATCGCACTACTCTGCATGTCATGGTTGAATGTGGTCATAATTTTACATAAGCTATGGTGTGATTCTGTGGTTGACATCTGTCCCCATCTGGGCTATAACTTCCATGAGGACAACAAGCACAGTGCCATTTGTTTTCTTGCTGTTGTTGATGCTACTCTATTCCTATTGCTTCCTGCAATATCAAGTGCACGGCGGAAAACATTTGCTCAGAAAACATTTGTTGAATTATTTCATGAATTTAATGGTTTTGTGCCTTTTAAAGTGGAGATGATGATAATAGCTGTTACACAAGGTGGTTCATCTGCCTAACGAGATTTTTACAAGCCTTTTATAAGGGAAAGATGAGACAATATATTAGGAGAAACATGGGAAGTGATAAAGCACACAAATGTGAACATCTCTGGTAACGGAAATAGCTAAAACCAAACTGAAATAATAACCCATAAAATTTTATACCAAACAGCCAAGAAAATTTTGTTTCAAGATGGAATACTAAGGAATTAAGTGGGTATCTGTCAAAAGTTCTCATAAAATAGGTTATGCCAACTGATGATTTTCAGGACTGCTCAGCCTTGTGAGTGTGTAGATCAGAGGATCATTCAGATATAACCCATTTTCTACCTATGAATCCAAACAACTTCCAAAAGTACCCTCTCTGCCTTGTTGTGCTGCTCCTGATTGCTGTAGGTGATGGACAAAAGACAATAGCATTCAAGACATCCAGACTTCTCTGACACAAAAAGTGACTGGTCATCTTTCCAACTTCTTTCATCTAACCCATCATGGCCAAAATCTGAGGCTGCAAAACCACACTGACCTTGGCTTAGAAGACACTTGGTTATTAGCTTAACAAATCTTCCCTGAATAGCAACATTCAGGAAATCCTCTCAACAAAAGTGTTCAGCATCTGTTTGTGACACTAGAGAAGATTGAATTACCATGTTTATAGCATGTGTGTGTGTGTGTGTGTGTGTGTGTGTGTGTGTGTGTGTGTGTTACTATAAGGTTGCCCAAAGGAAACTCAGAAAAATAACTTGTGCTTTTTAATAAAAAATTGACAAAGTATGTCAAATCATGATCCAGAGCTACAGTACCAAATTATTTCACATGTTTTCAAGAGAAGAGCACATTTGTAGAGGAAAAAATTCATAGACTGCATATTTAATGAGAAGGAAGTGCACAGAACTGAAAACAGATAAAAAAGCAATTCTGGTGTCTATGATTTTGGTGAATGAACCTAATACTAGTGTCACATAAATATTTATTAAATAGATTTACTGTAAACATTTTGGTTCCAGGCTTTGAGGCTCATTAAAGCCTCCCTATATTGCTCATTTTCCTAGCTTTATTTTCTGCAGTCTCTCCACTCACCAGTATCAGACCAAGGTCCCTGTGTGCTGCAACTTCCCAGTAAATCTGCAAAGCTCCTTTGTACTGCCAGTGCTGTGGTAGCGTGCTCCCAGAGAAAATGTCACCCAACCATGTGCAACTTCTGGTGTGGCAAATTTTAAGAATCAATACTTTTCTTTCAAAGAGTACATTTTTAAAAGCTGTTAAAAAATTTGGGAAACTATCCAGAGACTAAAACTATGCTTTAATATGATTTTTGAGTTTTTAATGAAGAAAAGAGTAAAAAATTATGGTACTATTCTCTGGATACAAGGATGCCTCCATCTTATTGCTATTCTTTAGTCACCAGGTCGAGTCCGGCTCTTTGTGATCTTATGGACTGCAGCACACCAAGCTCCTCTCTCCTGCACTGTCTTCCAGAATTTGCTCAAATTCATGTCCATTAAGTAGGTGATGCGATCTGACCATCTCATTCTCTGTCACTCCCTTCTCCTGTTGCCTTCAATCTTTCCCAGCATCAGAGTCCTTACCAATGAATTGTCTTCACATCAGGTGACCAAAGTATTGGAACTTCAGCTTTAAAATCAGTCCTTCAAATGAATATTCAGGGTTGATTTCCTTTAGGATTGACTGATTTGATCTCCTTGCAGTCCAAGGGACTCTCAAGAGTCTTCTCCAGCACCACAATTCAAAAGCATCAGTTCTTTGGTGCTCAGCTTTCTTTATGATGAAATTCTCACATCTGTACAGAACTACTGGAAAACCTATAGTTTTGACTATAGGACCTTTGTTGGCAAAGTGATGTCTTTGCTTTTTAATATGTTGTCCAGGTTTGTCATGCTTCCCTGGTAGCTCAGCTGGTAAAGAATCTGCCTACAATGCAGAAGACCCCGGTTTGATTCCTGGGTCGGGAAGATCTCCTGGAGAAGGGATAGGCTACCCACTCCAGTATTCTTGGGCTTCCCTGGTGGCTCAGACAGTGAAGAGTCACCTGCAATGCTTCCTTCCAAGGAGCAAATGTCTTTTAATTTCATGGCTGCAATCACCATCTGCAGTGATTTTGGAGCCCAAGAAAAGAAAATCTGTCACTGCTTACACTTTTTCCCCTCTATTTGCCATGAAGTGATGGAACTGGATTCCATGCATAGTTTTTTGAATGTTGAGTTTTAAGCCAGCTTTTTCATTCTCCTCTTTCACCTTCATCTGGAGGCTCTTTAGAGCCTTGTCACTTTCGGCCATTAGTGTGGTATCATCTGCGTATCTGATGTTGTTGATATTTCTCCTGGCAGTCTTGATTCCAGCTTATGATTCATCCAGCCTGGCATTCCGAATGATGTATTCTGCATAGAAGTTAAATAATCAGGGTGACAATATACAACCTTGTTGTACTCCTTTCCCAATTTTGAACCAGTCAGTTTTTCTATGTCCAGTTCTACACATTGTTTCTTGACGTGCATACAGATTTCTCAGGAGATAGGTAAGGTGGACAGGAATTCCCATTGCTTAAGAATTTTCCACAGTTTGTTGTGATCCACACAGTGGATCCCTCTACTGGGTGACTAATATGGAACCAAGGGTCATTCCCATCAGTGATGATAGACTTGTTAGGTAATACACAGTCTTTCATCTACTCCAATTTTAAAACTTGATAGTTTTTCTTGGGGATGTAGAAAGCAATGGGCTTATGTGAAATATAGACAAATTCCAATTTGAGCTTCATTAACTCCATATTGAACTCAGCAAGCTGCTCAGTCATTATTAACTAGTACTTAGTTTTTCTCTTTGAGGAAGAGAGTCAGTGTCACCTAAATTTTTGAAATCTGCTAACACTTAGGAGGCTGGTCAAAGTTAATGAAGTATTGTGTAGGTTTCTGAGCAAATTGCAAAGTGAAAAAAATGATCTTCACCATTTTTGGCAGTCCTCTCCCACTGGATGTAACTTTTCCTGGTAATGTGATAGACACTTATTAACTTGAGCTAAGGTTGATGGCTTGACAAGTGGCCACTGCCTTGTTTGGAAACTTTGTACCAGTGAAGGTCTGGTAATACTAGAGCTTTCTTAATGATAAAACAACTCCTTGATCTCTCTTGTTATATGATGTTTACTTGTTATTAGGGGGTCACACTATCAGTTTCTTCTCCTTGACAGTGCCTAACTTTGGACCATTCACTATTCAATCATTGAAGAACATAATAACAAAAATAAAACAACAACAACAAAAACTCCATATCTCTTTTTATTTGTGGAAGTTTAATAAAAATGTTTGCTCACCAGTGTTCTAGCAAATATGATACTTTAAATTATCAGTGGCTGTTATGTGTACACATTGTTCTTGTCTTACATTAAGAAAAACAATAGACTATTCTAGAAAGAAAATCATCTTGCAGAAAATTTTAAGAGTCTGCCATAATTACTAAACTAGGACATGGTAATTGATACATTGTGCTAAGTAAGTGTATATGAGTTGAAGCTTGAAAATTTCTTTTCTAGTTGTGCATTTTTGTTTTGCTGGTGTTCAGTTTGACAGGACTTTTAGCCATTGATAAGCCAATTTACAGTTGTCTAGTGAAATGTATGGATTAAAAATGTTTCATTTATGTGATCTCATAAAATCCTAATTTCTTCTTCTTTTTTTAAATCATTTACCTGCCTAGACAAAACTACAATTTTACAAACACAGAAGTTAAATGTTAAATGTTGTGGCAAAGATCCCAGGACAAGTGAGTTTCAGGAGAAACAGTAGAAACCAGTTTCTCTAGTCTAGATAACTTTCTCCAAAGAAGTATCCAAGTGGGATTACACAGAGATAACTGAACTTGGTGTACATTTGCCCTGGTGTGAAGTTTACTCTCTACATAGTAATCTTATCAGGGTTGCCATTTTAGAATGCAAGTTTGACTGGCAGGTGATGAGTGAAATCTATATACAAATACACAGTTGGTGGCAGGGTAAGAATTGGGGAACTTCACAAGTATAAATACACAAAGACAAAAAATATTGTTGGCAAGATAAGTAGAGCAGTAAGAGGACTGTGTGGGGCATTTATTTGTTACTGAAGAAGAAAAAGTAATCCCATGGACAGAGGAGCCTGGTGGGCTATAGTCCACAGGTTCACAAAGATTGTGACCTGTCTTCAAGACTAAACAACAACAACAAAAAAGAAGAGGGCCAAGCCCTTCTGAACTCTCTTCTGTTTTTTGTTAATGTGCTAATTTTGTTAATTTCTTGATGTGTGTAACACCTAACTTGTATTATGTTGCTAATAGGTCAGCAAATAGGAATATAGAATAATTTTAAGTGTAAATTAAGCAAATTTAAGCGTATCTATGGGACTTCCCTGGTGGCTCAGATGGTAATCTGGCAGACCGGGGTTCAATCCCTGAATTGGGAATATCTCCTGGAGAAGGAAATGGCAACCCACTCCAGTATTCTTGCCTGGAAAATCCCATAGACGGAGGAGTCTGGTAGGCTACATACAGTCCATGGGGTCGCAAAGAGTCGTATATGGCTGAGTGACTTCACTTTCACTTTCAAGCATATCTATATTAAATAAATTCAAGATATAAATTTATATTCTTGAAAACAGGACTTTCAAATTTACCAGATAATAAAAAACCTTGTGTGCATTTCAGTTTGGAAAAACAGTTAATAAGAAATCATACTGCAGGGCAGAGAGTCTACTGGGCAATGAGAATTATGTTATGTTTTTGCATTAAATCTGAGGTTTTTCCTTTTATTATTTGTAAAGTATTCATTATATGCCCTTATTTGTGGTCCTGCCCAAATAACAAAGAAAAGAGAATCCCTTTTCATACTGTGTTGCTTTAAATAAGCTACAAAAGAGCATTTTACAGAGTGCCTGCCATCTAAGAACATTCTGTCAATTATAAATGTGGTTATACCATGTATATTAAATAAAGAAAGAACAGTAATGGAGGCTTGAAACATCTGTAGAAGGCTAGTCTCTACCCTGTGTCTAGTGTAGATGAAATTTTTCTATCACTGTACAGGAACATTTCCTCATTGTAGATTTATAAAAGCTTCTATAAATGATGTAAAAAGAAGTCTGGCACTCAATAAATCATCAATACTACTTGCTGCAGCCTGGAGAGTTTTCCTTAGAGATATTATTACAAGCACTGGGCAGATTTTCTTGAGATGAATTTGGAGAGCTGGAGAAATCGTAGTCCCAAGATTCAATATGGTTGTCAACACTGTGAGCTTTCTGCCAGGCCCCATGAATTTGATTTCTGGGGCATTATTTGTGTTACAGTCATCTGTTTGATAGGTAGACCTGATCAGCATGATCTCATTTCAACAGAACAGGCTCTCATTCATCTCCCTTGCCAGTGTCAACTAAGAAAACCCATAGTTGTATAAGTCTGAGCTCCCTAGAAAATTCATTATTCCAGCCTAATTCATTTCATCATCTTCCTTAAATTACTCTTTTAAAAGAGAATAACAGAGAAAATACATGAGAGATTAAAGATTTTAATGTTATCATCTCCACTGAGGGGTGGGTAAAATGAGAAGAAAACTAACGTTTATAGGGCATCTCCCTGGGGTAGGAAATGGCAACTCACTCCAGTATTCTTGCCTGGAAAATTACATGGACAAAGGAGAATGGGGGTTTACAGTCCATGGGGTCGCAAAAAGTCGGACATGACCAAATAAATATGCAGCACAGACCATCTACTCTATGCCAGGCATGATGGTTCATGCTTTAAATATTTGGATGCATTGATTTAAATTTAACCATGCAAAGATACCTACAGTTCATATCCATGTTTATTTAATTCAGATTTAGTTAGTTTAACCCTTCGATGACTTCTGGTTTCAGCCGGAAGATGTAGAGAGCTGGAAAGAACATCACTCCCATTGCTGCAACAGGAAGAAAGAAACCTGGACAAACTGCAAATTAATGACTTTTCTTGTGCCTATGAGATGACTGAGGTCATAGGACAAACAACCAACATAAGAGACAGATGCTTGAAGCATGAGGGAAGATGCTATCAAACACCAAATAAACCAGTGTGTGTGTGTGTGCACGCACACGCGCGCATGTGCACACGCACGCACGTCCTCAGTCGTATCCAACTCTTTTGGATCCCATGGACTGTAGCCCACCAGGCTCCTCTGTCCATGAGATTTTCCAGGTAAGAACACTGGAGTGGGTTGCCATTTCCTTCTCCAGGGACTCTTCCTGACCTAGGAATCGAACCCGTCTCCTGCTTGGCAGGTGGATTCTTTACCACTGTGCCACCTGTGTTGGAACATTAAACCAGAAATGTCAGCAACTGCTTAAGGTTGAGTGTGGGCTAACTCGGACAGGGTGGGCCTTCTGGGGATCCAAGATCTTCTGATCTCTTTGCTGGGTTTATCTCCAGGAACCCCACCAGGCTCTAGGGTGACCAGGTTTCCTCTCCCAGTTTACCTGGGACTGATGGGACCCCAGGATATGAGATTTTTCAGTTTTATAACTAGGACAAGGTAGTGACCCAACTAGGATTTCACAGGAGAGATGATGAAGAGAAATAGGAGAATCCTTCTGTATACTGCTTGCAGGGGGAGGAGAGCAGTCACCACTCCATAACTGCCCAGATCAATTAGTAGAAAGGAACAAAGGGGCCACCAAACTCTGCAGAGACCCACCTCCCATTTCTGGGGCACACTAATCCCAGCATCGTGTGAGTGTGAATACCTGCTTTAAAAAAACCCATGGATGCTTCAGATCTCAAAAAGCATCCTTATGGACTCAGGGAAAGTATTTTCCTGAAAGAATTAAAGTCAATTCCCTGACAAAGTAACTTACTGAGACAGAATATAATAGTAAATGTTAGTGCAATTACTTTCCTACCTGAAACAACTTTACTTCACTGACTTTTTTTGCTTCCCTGAAATCATCAAAGAGAGCACTGTTTTCCATTTAAAACTTCTCTTTCCTATGCTGAGCTATTCCTCCTTCTTACACTGAATTATTCAACTAAGTTTTAACTAGAAATGAAAATTTTGAAGTTCAGAATTTTAACAAAGGTATTCAAATTAGCACATGTATCAGTATCATATAATTACATCTCTAAAATCCTTAGACTCAAAGAACAATCTTGCACACTTGTCTTTCTTTTCCTTTTGCCCATGCTTCTGAATTTCAAGGAGGCATTAAAACTTCACTTTTTTTTCCTTTTTTATATATTTTTATTAGTTGGAGGCTAATTACTTTACAATATTGTAGTGGTTTTTGCCATACATTGACAGGAATCAGCCATGGATTTACATGTGTTCCCCATCCCGATTCCCCCTCCTGCCTCCCTCCCCTAAAACTTCACTTTTAAAAATATGAAGAGAAATTACTGCAGGAGAAAAATACATGATATATTGAAAATAAATTTATTCCTTTGTTCTCCGTACAGGAAGTGCACTTATCTTAAATAATAGTGTCATCTATGCATTGAAGTTTGATTTCAGGCAGTTTTTCTATTTAATTGATCAAGTTAGACATTCCTGAACTAAGCATGGCCATTCTTGGTCTCTACATTTATTGTGAGCTCACAGGAAAAAATGATAAAACATCTACAAGTCACCTTGAATTAAAAATGCATGTGACGTAGAAACTGGTTCTGACAGTAGTACTGTCTACTGATAGTGGTGTGCTGGATCCATCTGGGCATATCACTTTCAACTTTGTGTTCAGTGACATCGTGTGAGTGCTTACACCATGGAAACTGACAGATGCTACACTCAGAAATGTTGAGTGTACATACAAACATTGCTTAATGGATCATTTCTGATAACACATGCTTCCTGCCTAGAAGAGGAGAGGTGATATTGAAGGCGCTGTAGAGGGGAGACTTGGCCTGCCACCACTGGGAATCTGTTCTGGTGCTGAACCAGTTTCTGGAAGTATTTTTCACCTTAGTTAGTGATGAGCCATAAATTACCTCCCATAAACAATTTATTTTTTTCCTGAAATAACAGCCCTCTGGTAAACTAAAGAACTGTAGTGTGTTGAACTGTGGCTGCCCTCACCCCCCCAAAGATAATTCCACCCTCCAGTCCCTAGAATCTTTGAATATGTCCTTATCTGCAATAAAGGCTTTGAAGATGTAATTGGTTAAAGAATTTAGAATGAAATCATCTTGGGTTTCCTGGGTAAGCCCTAAATCAAATGACGAGCATACTTCAAGATACAGAAGAGGACACAGGAAGGATGTTCAGGTGAAGACAGAGGCAAAGATTGAATCAACCAAGGTAGCTGAGAAATGCATGGAGCTATCAGAAACTAGAAGAGGCAAGAAGGATTCTCCCCTAGAGTCTCCAGCGGGACTGTGGCCCTGAGGACACTTGATTTCAGACTCTGGCCTCCAGAAATCTGTGATAATAAATTAGAGTTGTTCTGAGGCACTTGCTTGCAGTGATTTGTTGTGGCAGCCACAGGAAACTAGAGCAAGGACCAATGGGAATAATATTTATTCTAACTTTTTTTTTAAGAAACACCCCCTCAAGATCCATTTTTTCAAGAGATGCAATAGGCATGCATCCTCTTATATCCTCTACCTTTGCACAAATTTCCTCTACAAAATAGCTCTCAAACTCATCTGTGATCAATGTGGGCATTTTCTGTATTCCCTCTCTAGTTTGTCTTTCACATATGTCTGAAATTAATCGTTTAATCTGGCATTCTCCTCACCCCCTACTCAGTAAATACTGGTGCTTTTCTAATCTGGGCTTTTCTCAGCAGCTAGCAGAGTATGATCAATATCAAACTGTGACAATTTAAGGAAGTGAAAATTATCACCTTGAAGAGGAAATGCCAAACATTATGAAGCAAAAGCTCAAGAAAAAGTGTGATGTAAACCAGCAGCACAGGACTACAACACTATTAGGGGTCCATGAAAAGGTTAAAAAAGAAAAAATGGCTTTCTGCAATTTGCATACACTTGCAACTTCCTATTTCTCCAGATTCATCTCAAGGCACTTTCATTCTCTCTCTACTTTCAGGCACAGTAACTGTTTGTACTCCTGTATACCTTTAGCTAAGAATTAGATTGGCATGGTCATTCATATAGTGATTTGAGTGACTATTCAATATATACCTCTAACCCAGGAATTCTCTAGTAATCTCTCTTAAGGTGATTATCCTCAATCCATTATTAAGTCTTATGTGTCAAGGAAAAAATGTTGCCTGTTGTATCAGTAAACAAAGGCTGTTGTATCCATCGAGCCACCGTATTACAGCCACCCAGATCCTGAACTCTGAGGGAACTCAGGACAGAAACAGGATGCCCACCATCTAGCAGTCAGTAGCTGCAGCCAACCCCTCTCCCCGACGCTCACAGTGAAGTATACCCTGAGGAGCCTCAGGGTGAGAGAGAACAGGATACTGGCTCCAGATAGCTGAGGTGCATATCGAAGGAATTGTTTCAATAATTTCTGTACGTTTTCCCATATATAGAAAAGTGCCAAATTCCTTGATATATCTGATTTTCTTTAACAATAATTTATTGATGTTCTACTAGTTGGTCTTTGTTACAAAAACTCACATATATCCTGGCTTCTCCCTTGTTTCTTCAGAGCAGTATCCGAGAGTGATCTGAGATGCTGTGTCCTGGGCTTAAGTCCTCAGTTTTGTCTGTCGAATAAAACAATATCCTCAGCTTTTAAGTTGTGCATTTTTCAGTCGACATATGCATGAAGACATTCATTTCCACAAAAAGTGGAAAGAAATCTAAATGATCAACAATAGGGGGGTTATTAAATAATCTCTAATACATGAATTTGATAAATAGTAAACAGCCACAAAGATAGTATTTATGAAGGCCATGTAGCAAAAATGAAGGATGTGCAATATTTTATATAATATGATGACAAGTGACTAGAAAAGGACATAAATTTATAAGCAATTTAATATATATGTTTGCATATATAAAGAGAATATCTGGTTTACACTGCACTGTGACTAAATAGTACACTTTTAGCAGCTTTAAACAACACATTTATTTTCTCACTTTTCTAGGTCACAAGTCTGGGGCTCAATTGACTTTTCTGCTTAGAGTCATAAAGTCAAAGTTAATATATTGACTGCATGGATTCCTGTTTATAGGAATGGTTTACAAGTTACTTCAAGTATTTGCCAGAATTCAGGTTTTGTGTTTATTGGACCAATGTCACCATTTTCTTGCTCTCTGCAAGAAAATCCACATTTGTTCTCATGTGAACCCTTTCATCTTCAAACAAGCAAATGTTCATGGAATCCTTGTCACATTTCAAATCTCCCTGACTTTGCCTTCTGCTTTTTGAAGGTCTCCTGTGATTAGATTGAGCTCACTCAGATAATGTCTGTGTTTTATGGTTAAGCACCTTGGGACTTTAATTAAGCGTGCAAAATCCCATCTCAGCAGCAGTGCCTAGATTAGTGTGTGACTAAATAAGCAGGGAGTGGATGACTTAGCAGGGCCATCTTTATAGAATCTTATCTATCTCTCAAGAGATGGTTAATTTTGTGTGTCAAATTGACTGACCAAAGGATGTCTAGATGGCTGTTAAACATTTTTTCTGGGGATGTTTGTGAGGATGTTTCTATAGGAGACCAGCATTTGAATTGGTGAATGACTAAAGCAAAAGATCATCTCCAATACAGGTTGATAACATCCAATCTACTGAGGGCCTGAACAGAACAAAAGGACAAAGGAAAGTTGGATTTGCTCTGTCTGTCCCTTTCTGCTTGAGCCAGGATGTCCATCTCCTCCTGCCCTCAGTGCTCCTAGTTCTCAGGCCGTCAGACCTGGAATGAAATTTACACCCTTGGCTCTTTGGCTCTCAAGACTTCCAGTTGTACCACTGACTTCTTGTTGACCCCAAACATGGGTCTTGTGGGTCTCCAGCATGCAGTGGATAGACTGGGGGACTTCTCAGCCTCCACAATAGTGTGAACCAATATCTTATAATCAAGCTATCTATATCACTTTATATATCCTACTGGTTCTGTTTCTCTGGAGAACCCTGACTGATTAGCTACTTAGTTTTATTTCCCCACAAAAGGAGCAGTGACACCACATGTAAAATTTGATTCAGATGGAAGGGCTACGCATGCTTATATTCCATAGCAAAGAGCTACAATAATAAATCTTATGTATACATATATTGCTGTTGGTGGGAGGCCTATTTATTTTACTTTCTCTTTTTTCAAATATTTCATTGTGTTTTTATATTATTGTATAAATGAAAACCTATTCTGATTTTGTTTCATTTCTTCCTAAAACCTTGCCCCTCCCTAGTCTCCCTGTCAGTGACATCACTGGCTGTGCTTCTTCTTAGTCCTCTAGAAGTCCCTTCTTTGTCCTGATTTTCTATTTCTTACTTTTTCTGTCCTCATATTCAAGCTCCCCAAGTGCAACCAAATCTTCCATAATGGATTCCATCCATTTCAATACTTTCTGCCTAATGCCAAACTTTTAGCCACTCTTACCAGAATGTGTTTAACACATTCCACATATTCTAAATATTTCCAAGTATCTTATTCTTCTTAAGCTTATGGCTTAAGCTATGAGCCATATGATGCAGGGCCACCTGAAATGGACAGGTCATAGTGAAGAGTTCTGACAAAATATGTCCACTAGAGGAGGGAATGGCAAACCACTCCAGTATTCTTGCCATGGGAACCTCATGAACAATATGAAAATGCAAAAAGATATGACATTAGAAGATGAGACTCCAGGTCAGAAGGTGTCCAATATGCTACTGGGGAAGAGCAGAGGGCAGTCACTAATAGCTCCAGAAAGAATGAAATGGCTGGGCCAAAGCAGAAACAATACCTAGCTGTGGATGTGTCTGGCAGTGAAAGTGAAGTCCAATGCTGTAGCAAATAATATTGCATAGTAACCTGGAATGTTAGGTCCATAATGTGGTCAAGCAGAAGATGGCAAGAGTGAACATTGACATTTTAAGAATCAGGGAAATAAAATGGACAGTAATGGGCAAATTTAATTCAGAGGACCATTATATCTACTACTGTGTGCAAGAATTCCTTAGAAGAATGGAGTAACCCTCCTAGTCAACAAGAGTCCAAAATGCAGTAGAAGGGTGCAATCTCAAAAACAACAAAATGATTTCAGTTCATTTCCAAGGTAAACCATTCAACATCATAGTAATACAAGTCTATGCCCCAACCACTAATGCCAAAGAAGTTGAAATTGGCTGGTTGTAGGAAGACCTACAAGACCTTCTAGAACTCATACCAAAAAGATACCATTTTCATCCTAGAAGATTGGAATGCAAAAGTAGGATGTCAAGAGATACCCAGAGTAACAGGCAAGTTTGGCCTTGGAGTACAAAATGAAGCAGGGCAAAGGCTAACAGTTTTATCAAGAGAAAACACTGATCATAGCAAACACCCTTTCCCAACAACACAAAAGATGACTCTACACATGGATATCACCAGATGATCAAAATCAAAATCTTTGTGACTTTTTGTGACCCCCATGGACTATTTGCGTGTTTCGTCTCTCAGTCATGTCCAACTCTTTGCGACCCCATTAACTGTAACCTGCCAGGCTCCTCTGTCCACAGGATTCTCCAGGCAAGAATACTGGAGTGGATTGCCATTTCCTTCTCCAGGGGATCTTCCCCACCCAGGGACTGAACCCAAGTCTCCTGCATTACAGATGGATGCTTTACTGTCTGAGCTACTAGGGAAGGCCCATGGACTATATAGTCCGTGGAATTCTCCAGGCCAGAATACTGGAGTGGGTAGCCTTTCCCTTCTCCAGGAGATCTTCCCAACTCAGGGATCAAACCCAGGTCTCCCACATTGCAAGCAGATTCTTTACCAGCTGAGTCACAAAGGGAAGCAAAAATAAAAATCACATTGAATATATTCTTTGTAGTCGAAGATGGAAAAGCTCTATACAGTCAGCAAAACAAAACTGGGAGCTGACTGTGGCTCAGATCATCAGCTCCTTATTGCAAAATTCAGGCTTAATTGAAGAAAGTGAGGAAAACCACTAGGCCATTCAGGTATGACCTAAATTGAATCCTCTACAATTATACATGGTAGGTGAAAAATAGGTTCAAGGGGTTAGATCTGGTAGACAGAGTATCTGAAAAACTGTGGGCAGAGGTTTGTAACATTGTACAGTAGACAGTGACCAAAACCAACCCAAAGAAAAAGAAATGAAAGAAGGCAAAGTTGTTGTCCGAGTAGGCTTTACAAATAGCTGAGGAAAGAAGAGAAAAGAAAAGCAAGAGTGAAAGGGAAAGATATATCCAATGGAATGCAGGGTTCCAGAGAATAGCAAGGAGAGATAAAAAGGCCTTCCTAAATAAACAATGAAAATGTAGAGGAAAACAATAGGATGGGAAAGACTCAAGATTATTTCAAGAAAATTGGAGATATCATTGAACATTTCATGCAAGGATGGGCACAGTGAAGGACAAAATGGTAAGGACCTAACAGAAGCAAAAGAGATGAAGAAAAAGTATACAAAAAAGGTCTTAATGACCAGAATAACGATGATGGTGTGGTCACTCACCTAGAGCCAGACATCCTGGAGTGTGAAGTTGAGTGGGCCTTAGGACAATCCCAGTGGAGGAGATGGAATTCCAGCTGAATTACTGAAAATCATAAAGATGATGCTGTTAAAGTGCTACACTCAATATGTCATCCTTCAAAAACTCAGCAGTGGTCACAAGACTGGGAAATGTCAGTTTTCATTCCAATGCCAAAGAAGGGCAGTGGCAAAGAATGTTCAAATTATCATACAATTGTGTTCATTTCACATGCTACTAAGGTTATGCTCAAAGTCCTTCCAGCTATAATTCAGCAGTATGTGAACTGAGAACTTCCAGATATACAAGCTGGATGTAGAAAAGTAAGAGGAATGAAAGATCAAATTGCCAACTTTTGTTGGATTATAAGAAAGCAAGGGAATTCCAGAAAAACATGAATTTCTGCTTCATAGACTACACTAAAGCCTTTGACTGTGTGAATTACAACAAACTAGAAAATTCTTAAAGAGATGGCAATACCAGACCCATTATCTGACTCCTGAGAAAACTGTATGTGGGTCAAGAAGCAACAGTTAGAACCTTACATGGAACAGCTGACTGGTTCAAAATTGGAAAAGGAGTATGACAAAGCTGTGTCTTGTCATCCTGTTTATTTAACTTCTTCTTTTTTTTTCATTTATTTTTATTAGTTGGAGGCTAATTACTTTACAATATTGTAGTGGTTTTTGTCATACATTGACATGAATCAGCCATGGATTTACATGCATTCCCCATCCCGATTCCCCCTCCCACCTCCCTCTCTACCCGATCCCTCTGGGTCTTCCCAGTGCACCAGGCCCGAGCACTTGTCTCATGCATCCAACCTGGGCTGGTGATCTGTTTCATCTTAGATAATATACATGTTTCGATGCTGTTCTCTCGAAACATCCCACCCTCGCCTTCTCCCACAGAGTCCAAAAGTCTGTTCTGTACATCTGTGTCTCTTTTTCTGTTTTGCATATAGGGTTATCATTACCATCTTTCTAAATTCCATATATATGTGTTAGTATACTGTAATGGTCTTTATCTTTCTGGCTTACTTCACTCTGTATAATGGGCTCCAGTTTCATCCATCCCATTAGAACTGATTAAAATGAATTCTTTTTAATGGCTGAGTAATATTCCACAGTGTATATGTACCACAGCTTCCTTATCCATTCATCTGCTGATGGGCATCTAGGTTGCTTCCATGTCCTGGCTATTATAAACAGTGCTGCGATGAACATTGGGGTGCACGTGTCTCTTTCAGATCTGGTTTCCTCGGTGTGTATGCCCAGAAGTGGGATTGCTGGGTCATATGGCAGTTCTATTTCCAGTTTTTTTTTTTAAGAACTCTCTGGGAATACATGTAAATCTATGGCTGATTCATATCAATGTATGACAAAACCTACTGAAATGTTGTGAAGTAATTAGCCTCCAACTAATTAAAAAAAAAAAAAAAAAAAGAACTCTCCACACTGTTCTCCATAGAGGCTGTACTAGTTTGCATCCCCACCAACAGTGTAAGAGGGTTCCCTTTTCTCCACATCCTCTCCAGCATTTATTGCTTGTAGACTTTTGGATAGCAGCCATCCTGACTGGCGTGTAATGGTACCTCATTGTGGTTTTGATTTGCATTTCTCTGATAATGAGTGATGTTGAGCATCTTTTTGTGTTTGTTAGCCATCTGTATGTCTTCTTTAAAATTAGGGCAGAAATAAATGCAAAAGAAACTATTTAACTTCTATGCAGAGTACATCATGTAAAATACTGGGCTGGATGAAGCACAAACTGGTATCGAGACTGCCAGGAGAATTATCAGCAACCTCAGAGATGCAGATGATACCACTCTAATGGCAGAAAGTGAAAACCCTCTTGATGAGGGTGAAAGAAGAGAGTGAAAAAAAGTTAGTTTAAAACTCAACATTCAAAAAACTAACATCATGGCATCTGGTCTCATTACTTCATGGCAAATAGAAAGGGAAAAAGTGGAAGCAGTGACAGAACTTATTTTCTTGGGCTCCAAAATCACTGCAGATGGTGGCTGCAGCCATGAAATTAAAAGATGCTTGCTCCTTGGAAGAAAAGGTATGACAAACCTAGACAGTGTATTAAAAAGCAGAGACATTACTTTGCTGACAAAGGTCTGTATAGACAAAACTGCTTTTTCCAGTAGTCACATTTGGATGTGAGAGTTGGACCTTAAAGAAGGCTGAGAGTCAAATAATTGATGCTTTTGAATTGTGGTGCTGGAGAAGACTCTTGAGAGCCCCTTAGACTACAAGGAGACCAAACCAATCAATCTTAAAGCAAAGAGACCCTGAATATTCATTAGAAGGACTGATGCTGAAGCTGAAGCTCTAATACTTTGGCCATCTGATACAAAGAGATGGCTTTTTTATAAAGACCCTGATGCTGTGAAAGATTGAAAGCAAAAGGAGAAGATGGCAGAAGATCAGATGGTTAGACAGCATCACTGATTCAATGGACATGAGTTTGTGCAAACTCCAGGAGACACTGAAGGATAGGGAAGCCTGCCATGCTGCAGTCCACTGGGCCCCAAAGAGTCAGACATGACTTTGCAACTGAATGACAAATTATTCCTCATATATTGCTTCAATATATGTTTTACCTCCTAAAAACATACTTTTGCTTTTTGTTCTCTGCTAATTCAAATTTGGACCCAGTGTGTGTCTTACTATTCTATTTACATAACATTTCTTCAATCTCTTACCTTACTTTAAGAATTTCTCCATTTGAAATTCTCTACTTTGGCCAAGCAACATTTTCTGGGTTACCCCCATGCTGTGCACCCATCCACCTGTTTGACTCTTTCTTGTTCAAACCTGTCAATTTAATGACAATTTATTCCAGATCAGCTTGACACTTATTTCCATGGAATTTCTAAATATTATTAAAGATAAATGGGAGAAAATACTTGGAAATATTCAGCTATTATGCAATTTACTGCTATAGAATAGCATAATTATTTTAAAAATTATAATTGCAAAGCTGATGCACTGGGACAACCCAGAGGGATGGGATGGGGAGGGAGGTAGCAGGGGGGTTCAGGATGGGGTACACATGTACACCTGTGGCTGATTCATGTAAACGTATGGCAAAAACCCCACAAAATTGTAAATTAGCCTCCAATTAAAATAAATTAATTAAAAAGAAAACAAATTATAATTGATAGAAACCTTATGAGAAAACAGAGGACTATATTACAAATGAAAGAAGAAGATAAAACCACAAGGAAAAAAAGCAAAAGCAGTTCTAAGAATGAAGTTTATGGTGATACAGTCCTACCTCAGGAAACAAAAGAAATTGCAAATAAAACAATTTATCTTTCTAATAATATCTAAAGGAATTAGAAAAAAAAGAACAAAACAAAGGTCAAAATTCATCAGAAAGAAAGAAATAATAAATACCAGAGTGGAAATAAATAAAATTGAGATAAAAAAGAAAAAATAGGGAAGATTAATGAAACTAAGAGCTTGTCCTTTGAAAAGACAAACAAAACCTAAATCTTCAGCCAGACTCATTAAGGAAAGAAGAGAGACCCCAAATAAACAAAATTATAAATGAAAAAGGAGAAGTTACAACTGATGTTACAGAAATACAATCATTAAGAACACTATACACAGTTATAGGTCAACAAATTGAACAACCAAGAAGAAATTAATAAAATTCCTAGAAACACACAATCTTCCAAGACTGAATTGGGAAGAACAGAAAATCAGAACAGACTTATTAATAATATTGAAATTGGATCAGATATTAAAAAACTTCCCAATAAATGAAAGCGCAGGACTGGATGGCTTCACATGAGAGTTCTACCAAACATCTAATGAAGAGTTAATATCTATTTTTCTTAAATTATTCCAAAAATTGAAGAGAGGGAAACACTTTCAAACTCATTCTATGAGGCCAGCGTTCATCTGATACCAGAAACAGACAACCACAATACAAAAAAAGAAAATTACAGGCCAATATAACTGATGAACATAGATGCAAAAATTCTCAATAAAATATTAGTAAATAAAATTCAGCAATATTCATAAAAGACCATACATCATGATCAAGTGGGATTTATCTTAGAGATGCAATGATGGTTCAATATCTGCAAATCAATCAATGTGATATAACACATCAATGAAAGAAAGGATATGAGCCACATAACCATCTCAACAGGTACAGAAGAAGCATTTGACAGAATTCAATAACCACTCATCAAAAGAACTCTCATCAAAGCTGTAATAGAGGGAACATACCTCAATATAATAAAGGTCACTTATGACAAACCCACAACCAACATCATACTCAATGGAGAAATGCTGAAAGCTTTTCCTCTAAAATCAGGAACAAGACAAAGATGCTCATTTTCAATACTTCTACTTAACATAGTATTAGAGGTTCTAACCACAGAGCTCAGACAAGAAATAAAATGCATGCAAATTGGAAGAAAAATAGCACTATTTGGAGATGTCACAATATTCTATACACTGAAAACCTTAAAGATTCCACTAGAGGAACACTATTAGAACTAACAAGTGAATTCAGTCAAGTTACAGGATCCAAAATCAATATACAGAAATCTATTGTATTTCTATACACTAATAATAACTATAAGAAAGTGAAAGCAATTATAATAAAAATAAATAATAATTATTAAAATAATAAAATATAATTGCATCAAAAAGAACAAAGCACCTAGAAATAAATTTAATCGAAGAGGTAAAAAACTGTATTCTCAAAACTGTAAGATATTGATAAAGAAAATTGAAGATAATACAAGAAAATGGAATGATATCCCATGTTCATGGATTGGAAAATTAATATTGTTAAAATGTCCATATCACTCAAAGCAATCTACAGATTCAATGCAATTCGTATCAAAGTACACAGGACATGTTTAATAGACCTAAAACAAATAACCCCCAAATTTGTATGGAATCACAAAACACCCTGAATAGCCAAAGCAGTCTTAGGAAAAAAAGAACAAAGCAGGAGGAATCACACTGCTACAAAGCTATAGTAATCAAAAAAAGTATTGTATTGGCACAAAACCAGACATAGAGATAAAGGGAAAAGAATGGAGAGCCCAGAAATAAACCCATGCATGTACGGTCAATTAATCAACAAAGGAGGCAAGAATGTACAATGGGAAAAAGAGAGATTCTTTAATAGGAGGTGTTGGAAATACTGGTCAGCTATTTATAAAAGGACAAAATTTGAACACTTTCTTATACCACATACAAAAATAAACTCAAAATGGATTAAAAGACCTAAACGCAAGACCTGAAATCATAAAACTGCTAGAAGAAAACATAGGCAGTACATCCTTTGACACTGATCTTAGAAATACAGTTTTATCAGATTTGTCTCTTCAGACCAGGAAACAAAAGCAAAAACAAAGAGAATGTAATCAAGGTTAAAAGCTTTTGTACAGGGATGGATACCATCAACAAAACCAAAAGCCAGCCTACTGATTGGGAGAAAATATTTGCAAATGGTATATCTGATTGTGGATTAATATCCAAAATATATATCATACATCTCAATAGCAATCCAAAAACAAATCAATCCAATTAAAAATTGAGCAGAAGACTAAATAGACATTTTTACAAAGAAGACATACAGGTGGCCAACAGGCAATGAAGAGATGTGCTGATCATCATGGGAACACAAATTGAAACGGTAATGAGGTATCACCTTACAGAAGTCAGAATTCTTATCGTCAAAAAGACAAGAGATAACAAGTGTTGGTGAGGATATGGAGAAAAGGGAACACTGGTACACTCTTTTTGGGAATGTAAATCGGTACAGCCACCATGGAAAATAGTATGGATGTCCTTCAAAAATTAAAAATAGAACTTCCATATCCAGTAATTCCACTCTTGGTTGTCTATCCAAGGAAAATAGAAACACTAATTCAAAAAGATACATGTACCTCAGTGTTCACTGAAGCATTATTTACAATAGCTAGGATACAGAAATTACCGAAGTATCCATTAGTGTGGATCCTTAGGTTACTTAATGGATCCTTACACAACACACACACACACTATATATATATATACACACACACACTGTATATATATAGTGTATATATAAAAATACACTTATTATATATATATGTATATGTATATACATGTGTATATATACACATATATGTGTGTATACACACACACACACACACACACATATATATATATATATATGTTGTTGTTCAGTCTCCCAGTCCAACTCTTGCAGCCCCACAGACTGCAGCACGCCAGGCCTCCCTGTCTCTCACCATCTCTCAACGTTTGCCCAAGTTTCACATCCATTGCATCCACAGCCATCCAGCTATCTCATCCTCTGAAGTTCTGTGTATGCCTCAATACATGAACAAATAGGGGGAGGACACCTGACAATGTTTACCATGGAGCACACCCAACATTATTTCAGTTAAAATATTTTTTAAAAATCCTCATTCTTTAAAATCACATACACAGTCAGAGACAAATATCCTGCAATATCCAAAGATATTTTGCTTCCTGGTGATTCTTCCAGGACTAACTGGCAACAGATCACAGCCCTGCATAACTGATCCGCGAGATAGAACCATTGATTTAAACCAGCGGAATTTGTGGGCCTCTGTCAAAATGTTGAGATTGATTTTAAAGATATTCTCTCTGCAAAAACAAGAAAGAAAAAAGATCTGTTGTCTGTTTGGGCACTTCTAGATATTAAGAAAACTATGCAATTATAACGCAGGCAACAATGAAGACAATTTATATTTTTAATTTCAATAGCAGGAGACAGATGTTCAGGACATTGAAAAGTAGTGTGAAATAATTTAGATGAAAGTAAAAAAGAATCATCACATCAGCTGTTAATCTTCTCAGGGATAATAAGAAAGAGATTCTGTAAGATTATCAGTAATTATATTCTTTTGCATTGTGACATCACTAGTTTCTAAGCAAAGTCTAAAGAAAGACTAATAAAAGTTGCAAACAATTTTATATTTTTCATGAAATACTTTTTCCCCAAGGTGCTAGAGAATACATCAGTATAATGGATTGTACTGGCCTGAAACTGACCTACCCTGTATATAAAAAGGCTGTTTGTAATTTTTATCAAAAGAAAATAGTCATGTAGATTAGATGCCAGTTATGAGCTTACAAATTAAAGCCATTCTATGAAAATGTGTATGCAATCTTAGATTATAAATCTGACAAAGAATTCTTTTTTTAATTTTGTGTAAAATTAAATGGAAAAAATTTCTTGCCCAGCTTGAATTGAAACATGAATACCATCTGCCAACCCTAGACCATATCTAGTAGAATCCTTCAGTAAGATGATAGCATCTTCTTTTTTCTACTGGGATGTATAGATTATGAGAGGTGGATAAAGAGAAACTTTTAAAACATTATGTCTAAATGCTTTGATTAGATTTCAATATCTTATTTCTTTTAGCAAAGATTAAGCTATTTAGTCTAGATTTTCACTGAAAGCTGATTAAACAGGCTTTCTTAAGGGGTCAGTAGAGTCTGTCTCCTAGTCCTCACTAGAAAAAGATGATTAAGATTTAAGTGGAGCTGCTGGTTATTTTCTGGTTTCTATCTGCCTTCCTATTGTGCTGCTTGGAAGTTTTGTTCAGTATTCCACAGGTTGTTCACTATACCTTCACTTGACCTTCAGCAGAGCATCGTCCAGGGCAGGCCCAGTGGTTTGGAGTCAAGAGTCATGGTGATGTGGAGGATGACTAGGTCCCTAAGGTACTAATTACATCATTGCAGGCTGTGCCCCATGGCAGCTGAGCCACCTGCTTCAGACAAATGTGGCCAGGTATCACAGGCTGGCGATTTTATACACAATTTATGTTGAAGAATGTGGAAGATCAGCTATTCTAATACTACATTTTTATTGGAACAAGCTGCCTCTGTCTCCAGTTGTTGGCTCAGAGGAGCCTGGAAGTCACCCAAGGCCTCAAAGTTCCTGCTCTCTTAGTGAAGATGCCCTCCTACTGGTGCCACAGGGAGCCCTCTTCTAGGCTGTAATGTCTTTCCAGACAGCAAATGCTCTGCTATTTGCTGAGTTGACCAAGCACTGCCTGAGCACTTGCTTAATGCCAGGACTATCCTGGGCACATGTTCTGAGAAGCAGAGCCCTCAGAACAACAGATGGTGAATGACCTGTGTTTACCATCCACTCAGCAAGGAGTTACTGAGCACTGCCTGTGTCTAGAGTGCACCCCTACATCTTTACAGTAAGTTAGGTGGTGCTCGTGGTAAAGAACCCACCCGTCAATGCAGGAGACCTAACGGACTCAGGTTCAATCCTTGGGTTCGAAAGATCCCGTGGAGAAGGACATGGCAACCCACTCCAGTATTCTTGCCTGGAGAATCCCATGGACAGGGGAGCCTGGTGGGCTACAGTCCATGGGGTCACAAACAGTTGGACATGAGTGAAGTGACTTCACACACACGCACCCACCAGTTCTCACAAGGATCCTATAAAGTGTGTATTGCTGCTGCTAAGTCACTTCAGTCGTGTCCGACTCTGTGTGACCCCATAGACGGCCGCTCACCAGGCTCCCCTGTCTCTGGGATTCTCCAGGTAAGAACACTGGAGTGGGTTGCCATTTCCTTCTCCAATGTGTGAAAGTGAAAAGTGAAAGTGAAGTCACTCAGTCGTGTCCAACTCGTAGTGACCCGATGGACTGCAGCCTAGCAGGCTCTCCGTCCATGGGATTTTCCAGGCAAGAGTACTGGAGTGGGGTGCCATTGCCTTCTCCAATAAAGTGGGTATTATCACCCTATTATTATGACGATGCTCTCTTCCCATGAGACAATTTGGATACAGAGATGTTAAATGACTCTTCTCAGATCATATAACCAGTCTTCAGACCACAAGTCACCCCATAACTGCTTATTCTGCTTGGCTACTAAGAAATTCTCCCCTGCTCTATGACTTTGATGCCCCAAGTATGGTCTGTAGACTCCATTTCAGCACTACCTGGTAGCTTGTTTGAATGTAGAATCTTGCAGAATCTGCTCCATGCAGACCTAGTGACTTAAACCTTGCATTTTAACAAGACTCCAGGCAGTTGGTCTACACACTGATTTCAGCAGACCTGTCCCAAGATTCATCAAGGCAGCAGGGAGCACCTACTGCTACAGAATTCCTCTGGCTCCAGTCTCTGCAGGATGAAGTTATATACAGGGAAAACTAATTTGACTCCATAAATTTTGATTTGTGAGAGCTGAGCAGCTTATTACAAGGCAATATCACCTAGGAGGCAGTTTCCTATTACAGGCATTGAAAAAATATATTTCCCACACAGATTTTATATTCATGACTCAGTTTAGCAAACATTTATTGTTGTCTGTAGCTTGCCAGGCGCTGTCTGTGAGGCAGGTCCTAGTAATTTCCCATGGGAAGTGGCCATACTCACTGCTTGTGTGATTCAGCCAATTCCTGGTTTTAAAGTTGCATGTTTATAATAAAACTGCATCTGCAGCTCTCTTAATGTTGCTTTCTTATGGACTCACTTATTTAGTCAACAAATATTTAAAGAGTGTGTGCATGCAAAGAAAGCATTGTAGAAATTCATCATGTTTATACATACTCAGCTTTTACACTAGAATATCCCCTGAAGTAATTCTTCACTGGGAATAGCCTTTTGTAGTGAAGTTTTGTGGTTATTGTTTTTAAAGTGCTGGTAAATTTATCATGGGTTTTATGGCTGAGTTTTTCAATTTAAGTGTTTTGAAACTTTTAATCAAGTTTTTCTTTGGCAATGTATTCTAAGGAGGAGTAGACCTAGAAAACCAGGGCTGAAAATTCCTGAAGTCTATTGTCTTTATAATAATATTTTGTAAATTTTTCAAATCAGTAGGAAAACAAGAAAAGATAGTAACTTGACAGTAAAGGTTTAATAGTGCTTAAAAAGAAAGTGAAAGTTGCTCAGTCCTGTCTGACTCTTTGCCACTCCATGGAATTTTCCAGGCCAGAATGCTGGAGTGGGTAGCCTTTCCCTTCTCCAGGGGATCTTCCCAACCCAGGGATCAAACCCAGGTCTCCCACATTGCAGGCAGATTCTTTACCAGCTGAGCCACAGGGAAGCCCAAGAATATTGGAATGGGTAGCCTATCCCTTCTCTAAGGGGTCTTCCCGACTCAGGCATCAAACTGGGGTCTCCTGCATTGCAGGCAGATTCTTTGGTATCAGGGAAGCCATTAATAGTGCTTAGTTTGATTTTATACAATGAACTGACTTTTTATATAATGACTCTAGTAGAGTACCTGGCAGTAAACACAGATGATGAACTTAAATATTTCAGGTCCCTCCCACCTTCATTTTCCAAATCATAAAGTGTCATCAAAGTCATTCACTAGAAACTGCTTTTTTTCCAGGAAGCTTTGCTTCTAAAAGTCCTAAGGGACTGAACCACCTCAAAGTCATGCAGCTCATCATGTAATTTACTTTAGTATATGGATTAGTCAGAGTTTTCTAGAGAAACAAACCAATAGCTTGTGTATATATGAAAGAAGAGAACTGGTTCATATAATGAGGCTGGAGACTCATAAATTTGTAGTTTGGGTCAGCTAGCTGAAGACCCAGGAGAGTTGATGTTCCATTTCAAGTCTGAGGGCAGTCTGCTGGGGAATTCCCTCTTGCTTGGGAGAGGCTGGTCTTTTGTTCTATTGAGGCCTTCAGCTGATTGGATGAGACCCAATTACATTATGGAAGGCAATCTGCTTTACTCAAGGTTCATCTTTTTAAGTGTTAATCTCATCCCAAAACACCCTCTTGGTTGACACATAAGACTAACCATCACAGTGTAGGAGTGCTACCTGATGCAGAGCCTTGAGGTGTGGGGATTCTGCACTGCAGGAAGACTCTATTATTGCCTGGGAGTTTTTAGGGAGTCATTAGGTACTGAAGACTCAGGCTAGCAAATTTGGTCCATGCCACTTTGCAAATGGTTTATAAAACTTTTCTAAAAAGATGTCATCAAGCCCAAGAATTACCTCTGTAAGAGATAACTGTTAATTTTTAAAATCAAAATTATTTCGGTAATTTACATACAATTAAGAACAACTAAATGTACAGTTCAATGAGTTTTGACACACACACCCACCCATGTAACCATCACCCCAGTCATTTCCAGCACTCCAGAAAGTTCCCTAATCATTGACTATTTTCTTTCTGCTAGGTATCATGCTTAGTATTACATAATATGCTTTAATTCTCATTAAACATTTTGAAATTGGAAAGATCATTCTCATTATAAAATTAAAAAGAAAATGTTTAGGAGGTCAAAGCATTTGCCCAGTAACCCTGCTACTTAGTGAAAATGCTGGGATTTGAACCTGGGCATGTCTGACTCCAATTCCATAACCACTGCAGGCACTAACTCCCTAAATACTACAGCATCACAATTCTCACTTGCAACATCAAATCTTACCAATTTCATGGGCAGGCCACACTCAGCATTTCCCTTCTTTCATTTACTCTCTTATTTTGTTATGTACTTATGTGTGATCCTTGCTAGGGGATAAACTGACAAGGGGAAGATCCATATCATACTAATTTCATCTAGCTCTCTAATCCAGAGATTACACCAGTGATCTCCACATAGTAGCAATTTGATAAATATTTGCTAAACAAATAAAATACAATATTATAATTTTCTGTATTTCTAGCTCTTCATACAGAGAAGGCAATGGCACCCCACTCCAGTACTCTTGCCTGGAAAATCTCATGGATGGAGGAGCCTGGTAGGCTGCGGTCCATGGGGTCGCTAAGAGTCGAACACGACTGAGCGACTTGACTTTCACTTTTCACTTTCACGCATTGGAGAAGGATATGGCAACCCATTCCAGTGTTCTTGCCTGGAGAATCCCAGGGACGGGGGCGCCCGGTGGGTGGCCGTCTATGGGGTCACACAGAGTCGGACTCGACTGAAGTGACTTAGCAGCAGCAGCAGCAGCAGCTCTTCATAAATCTTCCTATGTATGTTTTCCTACCTTTGAATGCTGTTGAGGAACATTTTAATAATTCATGTGTCTGGATTGTAGTACACTGCAAATCATAGATACATGCTCCTAAAGAAAAAAGAGTAATCTTTAGCCTCACTTATTATAATAATAATAGTTAATATTTCCATTTTTTGAGTATTTACTACTTTATTATAAAGTAGGCTTTGTGTTAGATGATTTTGCAAAGCTGTAGATTAAACAAGTGTTCTGAGTACTTTTAATGTAGGCTAGCTAAGATATGATGTTTGGTATGCTTGGTATATTAAACACATTTTCAATTTATGACACTTTCAATTTACAGGGAATTTGCTGGGATATAATCTCATCATAGATCAAGGAAGATCTGTACAAAACTGTAAGAAAAACAATGAAAATGGGCAAGGGAGTTGAACAGATATTTTTCCAAAGAACATATACAAGTAGCAATAAACATGTGAAATGATGCCCCAAATCATTAGTCTCAAGGAAACATAAATCCAAACCATAAGATGATACCACTTCAAATTCAGTAGGATGCAGTCTACTCAAATTGAGACTTTGATACACTTCTTTCCATAGCTATGGAGCAAGCATAAACACATAGAACCAAGAAGAAAACAACAATCAGAATAACACATTAACAAATTTACCAAGCCAGACATCCTGGAATGCAAAGTCAAGTAGGCCTTAGGAAGCATCACTATGAACAAAGCTAGTGGAGGTGATGGAATTCCAGCTGAGCTATTTCACATCCTAAAAGATGATGCCGTGCAAGTGCTGCACTCAATATGCCAGCAAATTTGGAAAACTCAGCAGTGGCCACAGGACTGGAAAAGGTCAGTTTTCATTCCAATCCCAAAGAAGGGCAATGCCAAAGAATGTTCAAACTACCTCACAATTGTACTCATTTCACATGCTAGCAAAGTAAAGCTCCAAATGCTCCAAGCGAGGTTTCAACAGTAAGCGAATTGAGAATTTCCAGATGTTCAAGCTGGATTTAGATAAGGCAGAGAAACCAGAGATCAAATTGCCAACATGTGTTGGATCATAGAAAAGGCAAGAGAGTTCCAGAAAAATATCTACTTCTGCTTCATTGACTATGCTAAAGACTTTGACTGTGTGGCTCACAACAAACTGGAAAATTCTTCAAGAGATGGAAATACCAGACCACCTTACCGCCTCCTGTGAAACCTGTATGCAGATCAAGAAGCAACAGTTAGAACCAGACATGGAACAACAGACTGGTTCAAAATTGGGAAGGGAGTACGTCAAGGCTGTATATTGTCACCCTGTTTATTTAACTTATATGCAGAGAACATCATGCAAAATGCTGGGCTGTATGAAGCACAAGCTAGAATCAAGGCTTCTTGGAGAAATATCAATAACCTCATATATGCAGCTGACACCACCCTAATGGCAGAAAGTGAAGAGTAACTAAAAAGCCTCATGATGAAGGTGAAAGAGGAGAGTGAAAATGTTGGCTTTAAACTCAACATTCAGAAAACTAAGATCATGGCATCTGGTCCCATCACTTCATGGCAAATAGATGGGGAAACAGTGGAAACAGTGTCAGACTTTATTTTCTTGGCTCCAAAATCACTGCAGATGGTGACTGCAGCCATGAAATTAAAGACTTTTTCTCTTTGGAAGAAAGCGATGACCAACCTAGACAGCATATTAAAAAGCAAAGACATCACTTGCCAACGAATGTCCATCTAGTCAAAGCTATGATTTTTCCAGTAGTCATGTATTGATGTGAGAGTTGGACCATAAAGAACGCTGAGTGCTAAAGATTTATACTTTGGAACTGTGGAGTTGGACAGGACTCTTAAGAGTCCGTTGTACTACAAGGAGATCAAACCAGTCAATCTTAAAGGAAATAAATCCTGAATAGGCATTAGAGGGACTGATGCTGAACCTGAAGCTCCAATACTTTGGCCACCTGATCCAAAGAGCCAGTTCATTGGAAAAGACCCTGATACCAGGAAAGATTAAAGGCAGGAGGAAAAGGGGATGACAGAGGACTAGATGGTTGGATGGCATCACCAACTTAATGAACATGAGTTTGAGCAAGCTCAGAGAGATGGTGAAGGACAGGGAAGCCTGGTGTACTGCAGTCCATGGGGTCGCAAAGAGTCCAACACGACTAAATGAATGAACAACAACAAAGCTGACAATGGCAGATAACAGCCTTTTCAAGTGCACAATAGAGCACTTACCAAACCAGTCCATATGCCAGGCCATAATGCAAGCATCAACAAATTTTAAAAGCTCGACATCATTTAGGGTATTTTTTCTAACAAAAAAGAAACTAAGATAAATATCATTAGCTAGGTATCTCATAACTAGAAGTCTCCAACTGATTAGCAATTAAGCATACATGGCTAAATTTCACCACTGGTTCAAATAAGAATCACATTGGGAATTAGCAAATATTTTAAGCAGTAAAAATAAAGATTGACAGTCTTTATTAAATAAATAGTCAAAGTAGTCAAAGTACAGCTAAAAAAGTGTTAGAGGGAATTTAAGTTTTAAATGTATGTTAGGAAAAAGGATTGAAAATCGGTGATTTTAATTTTCATCTTAGGAAAATAAAGTACAGCAAATAGAGCCTGAAGAAAGTCTACAGAAGGAAATAATAAAAATGCCTGCATCCTAAAAATGTTGTAAGTATTAAAAAGGAATGGATGTAAAATATCTGGCTCTGATACAAGGGAAAAATGGAATATTTATCCCATTTCAAGGAGCAACATTTGCATCTCACAGTGTCTTTATAGTAAAAGCCTCTTCCTTTGTGGTGGGGGCAATCAGCTAATCAAGCTTCTGGTGGAAATTTTCAGCAAGAATTGGTGAAGAGGGTGGGTAGAGCATGTGGAGAGGGTGAGTGGAGCACATTGAGCTAACATTGATCCACGTGCTCCACGCCCCACTAAGCGCACAGTGTGTGCATGTTTATTGCACCCTTAGAGGAACCTAGAGAGGTAGAGATTAGTGTGCATCTTTCACAGATTCGGCCACTGAGGTTCATGGAGGTGGAACACCTACCCCAAATCCTACATCTGGTGAGAGCAGAGCTGGGGTTTGGCAGCGATCTGCCTGAGCCAAAACCATGGGCATGTTTTCAAATGACTGTTTATCTACTGGGTAGGTGAATCAGGCTGGTCTCAACTGCCTTCTCTTCCAGGAACCTTCTCTTCCTGGGGACATTATTTCTACACTTTCCTTCAAATCACTAAAGAGCTTAGCATGAATATTTTGTGTGCTTTGAAGAGATGCTGGCTTGGAACTCTTCCCTAGCCCAGTTCCATCTGCTTGTGGTGCAGAACTGCAAGGCCACCCAGGTAGAAGCGTCCTGCCGCTGGTATCTCTTTGTCTGCAGCTTGGTGACTAGACAGTGTCAGAACTGTCCATCATTTCCTCCCTCAGGTTTCAGCTGGGGAGAGAGGTGTTAAAGACCACCCACACCACACAAGTCGGGTGCCTTTACTGCCCCTCATTGTGGGCAGTCCACACTGCCCACCACTGCCAGGGTGGGGGGAATTGTGCAAGTGATCTGCTCTCAGTGCTAACTATAGAGAGTGTGGCTTCAAATCCATGTAATAATGAAACCATCCTCAACACAATTCCATAAAGAGTCAAGCAGAAAAATTGGGGCAAATGCTTTATTTCCATGGCATCTCTCAAAATGCACTCACTAAACTTGAACCTGAAGGAAGCTACATAGAGTATGATTCTATTTTCCTCTTTCTGAACGGGAGAACATATTCAAACTGTGTGGTCCAGTCATGGAAAAAAATGGATGCTTTAGAAAAATATTCTTATCAGACTATTTAGAATTTAATTCTCAAAAAATAGTAATTTAGAAAAGTGGTAATGTCTAAGTCTATATATAGTTTAGCCAGTCAGACAAAAGAAAACAATATTTTACAACTGAGAGAGATGCTATTTAGAACTCCAGCCACAACAGTAACAAAAATTAACCAAGGCATAGTAATTAAGGGAGTTTCTAGCACAAAAGGATCACTGCTGTTGAGTGAATTATGAAGGTCCTTTATTTCTGCGACTGGTATTTCTTAAAATTTCCCCAAATGTCAATAATTTTAGAAAACAAGCATCTGCTTTCATTTTAAATAAATGTGTCAAACACTTTAGACAGAGAGCTGAAAAGTTGATCTAAATAGATAAACTAACAAGTTTATCCTTAATTACTGAAAATATGTGGTAAAGCTTTATTTGCTTTCACTAAATTTCTTGTCTTTATGATGGAGCCAGGAAACTGAGATGAGGCAAATGCTTTTATTCAACACATGAGAAAGAGGTGTCACTGATGATAAGCAAATGGAAAATTCCCTCTGAAGCCACAAATGTTCACTGGGAAAATGTGCATGCTTTGAATGCAATCTAATTTCTTGTAAACGTTCCTCTTAAAAAATTTTTGATAAAGTTGTTCTTGGTTCCAGTAACCCTCTTTGAGAGATGTGACCTTTTGGGGGTTCCTGGGAGAAATGTAGAGGTAAGTCGTGGGGTTTACTACCAAAATATTAAAAATTTTGTTTATGTTGTGGTGAACATTTGGATCCATGACAGCTCAGACCTGGTTGCCTCTCACCTAACTAAAAGTGAACAGTCAGGACAGAATTTTTATGACAGAGAGAAATTTCTCATTGTTGAAAAATTTCCCAAGGTCATCTCATACCCAGCCTCCTCACCTCACCAAGTAACTACAGTTATTATGATCATGAAATGTGGACCAATTACTCTGACCTTGACTCAAATTCTCCTGGGAAATCTATTTTAATGTGTCTGCTCTTACTATCTTGATAAATTTTGTAAGATATCAAGTACTAAGTGGTCATGGAAATCCCACATACTAGTGTTTCTCAAAATATAGCCTAAATACACTTCCATAGCCATCCCCTTTGGTTCTGATTATGAATACTGATTTCTGGGCCCTGCTCCACATCCACTATATCATTGAAAAGCCTAGAGCCAGGAGTTGTAATATGTACTCTAAGTAATACTTATGACACTAAAATTTGGTAAATGCAGATCTAGAGGAAAGGCCATAGATAACTATGTATTAGTAACTGTTTGCACTATTGGCTAAGGAAGTGCCAGAGATTACTAGAGGAAAGTAATATTGCTTTAGCCTAGAATAACTGTTTTTCTTTGCTTATCTTATTTAACCAGCAACTTAGTCCAGACTGCTATAACAAAACACCACAGACTGGGTGGCTTATAATCCACAAACATTTATTCCAAATGGTCTGAAGGCTGAAAGGCTGAGGTCAGGGTGCCAATGTGGACTGGTGAGGACTCTTGTCTAGGTGGAAGACTTCTCATTACATCATCACGCAGTGGAAGGGGCAGGGGAGCTCTCTTAGGTCTCTTTTATGAAAGTGTTTTTTAATTAGTCTTTTATGAGTCCTTAATATTCATTGAAAGGACTGATGCTGAAGCTGAAACTCCAATACTTTGGCCACTTGATGTGAAGAACTGACTCATTGGACAAGACCCTGATGCTGGGAAAGATTGAAGGCAGGAGGAGAAGGGGTCGACAGAGAATGAGATGGTTGGATGGCATCACTGACTCAATGGCCATGAGTTTGAGCAAGCTCTAGGAGTTGGTGATGGACAGGGAAGCCTGGCGTGCTGCGGTTCATGGGGTCACAAAGAGTCAGACACAACTGAGCAACTGAACTGACAGAACTGATGAGAGCATTAATCTCATTCAAGACTTAATTACTTCCCAAAGTCCCTGTCTATCATCACATTGGTAATTAGGATTTCAGAGTCTGAAATTTTTGTTGTTATTGTTCAGTCACTAAGTCATGTCCGACTCTTTGCAACCACATGAACTGCAGCATGCCAAACTTCCCTATCCTTCACCATCTCCCAGAGTTTGCTCAAACTCATATCCATCAAGTCGGTGAGGCCACCTAACAATCTCATCCTCAGTCATCCCCCTTTTCCTCCTGGCTTCAATCTTTCTCAGCATCAAGTTCTTTTCCAGTGAGTCAGCTCTTTGGCCACATCAGGTGACCAAAGTATTGGAGTTTCAGGTTCAGCCTCAGTCCCTCCAATGAATATTCAGGGTTGATTTCCTTTAGGATTGACTGGTTTGATCTCTTTGCTGTCCAAGGGACTCTCAAGAGTCTTCTCCAGCACCACATTTCAAAAGCCTCAATTCTTCTGTGCTCAGCCTTCTTTGTGGTCCAACTTTCACATCTGTACGTGACTACTAGAAAAGCCATATCTTTGACTACATGTGTCTACATCACTTTGTCTTTGACTACATCACTTTGGCAGCAAAGTGATGTCTCTGCTTTTCAATATGCTGTCTAGGTTTGTCATGAATTTTGGGGAGACACAAACATTCAGACCATAGCAACTAGAATTTCCTAGGTCCAGTGCCAACTGCATATCCTTAACAGAAGTCCTTAGAGTCAGAAGTGTGGGTTCAGAGTATATTGCCCTTAATTTCACAAGCTTTTCACAAGGGATTCAAGCATTCTTTTCTCTAACTTCAGACTAAAGTGGATCTGTGACTAACTGGACTGAATATGCGCTATAGTGTTACCTACTTGTATAGCAGTTTCATTCATTTTCATTTTTTCCATTTGTTCAACACTTATCACCTATGGATTTCAGGCTTTATCAATGTAATGTGGAAAAAAATGTGCAGACTTTGTTACATATCACAAGCACCTGACTAATTCAGGGAAAGTTATATTTTATTATTTTTCTTTTCTGAATATATCTATCAATCCAGTTCACACGGCTCATATGATACTCAGTTATTGTGTGTATTGCTCATTCATGTCTGACTCTTTGTGACCCCATGGACTGTAGCCCGCCAGGCTCCTCTGTCCATAGGATTCTCCAGGCAAGAATACTGGAGTGGGTTGCCATTTCCTTCTCTATGATATTTAGTTAAGATGAAGCCAAAGTCAATACTTGCTTCCAGTTTCCCTAAATTCTTTATTGCACTGTTAAAACACATGCATTAATAAGTTTTTCATAGTGCTGATGCCATTTCAGGGATTGTCTCTGTTGTCAGAGTAAATGTCTCTTTCATATTAAGAAAGAGCATAATAATTATCTGAAATTTCCTGTATGTCTTTTTAGTACCCTCTCCTGTTTCTGATTTCAGTAACTCCTAAAAAACTAATCATCTAGGAAGTTTGTTTGTCTCCTTAAACCTTGTGTACGTATTTGTGCTAAAAACATTTAAAATCTATTCTCTTAGAAAATTTCAAGTATTTAATACAGTGTTGTTAACTTTAGTCACCATGCTGTACATTAGGTCCCCAGAACTTATTCATCTTGTGACTGAAAGTTTTACCCTTCAACTCTCATCTTCCCAGTTTCGCCATCTCTCAAGCCCTGGTAACAACCACTCTGTTCCTATGAGTATGACATTTTAGATTCCACATATAAGTGAGATTATGCAGTATATATCTTTCTCTGTCTGACTTATTTTGCTTAACATAATGCCTTCAAGGTTCATCCATCTTATATCTCAAATGCAAGATTTCCTTCTTTTTATGACTGAATAATATGCATCTGGTTTTCGTATCCTGCAACATTACTGAATTTATTAGTTCAGTTTTTTGGTGGCATCTTTGGACTTTTCTATATATAAGATCATGTCCTTTAGAAACAGAGACAATCTTACTTCTTTTTTCCTGATTTGAAAGTCTGTCTTTTTCTTGCCTAATTGCTCTGGTTTGGATTTCCAGCACTGCGTTAAACAAGAGTGTTGAAAGTGAGTGCCCTAGTCTTGCTCATCATTTTAGAGAAAAAACCTTCAGCCTTTCATTAGGAATTCACTGCCAGATATTCTGACGTACTATCCTGAAAACAGATCTGATAAATACCACTAAGATATACTAAACATATGTCTGATATATACCAATAACATTTGATTCACAGGGAGAAAAGATAACAATTCATTAGAAAAATAAATTTTCTGGAATTCAGTTTTGATTAAGTTCTAAAGATACATTTTAAAGATGAAAAAGAAAACCAAGATTTACCCTTAAAATAAAAAGTATATAAGTACTCCACTAGTAATTATGATTATGCTCTTACTATGCAAAAATTTAGAAAATTTTAAACTCTAGGAATTTTGAGCAGTGACCTACTTGGCCTTAACACACTTTTAAATTCTCTTCTAAAAATCACATCAGTGTTTTCATCTCATGAGTCCAATATGGCTGGAGCAATTTCATCTCTTCTTTGGTGGTTCATTCTTGGAATTGTCATCTGTGCTGGTGCTGATGCTACTGAAAGAGCTGGGATCTGCGTCTGAATCAGAGAAGAAAGAAGAGCCTGTGGAAGAGGAAAGATGATAAATTGGAGGAGTTTTCATTGTGTCACTGTCCTCTGAGAAGAATGAGGTAAATGTTTCTTCACTATCTTTTTAAAAAGTCACTGTGTGAGCTGTCACTGCCAATGGCTACAGGAACTGATAGGCTCTTAGACCCTTTTTTCCTTTGTCTTTCTACATTAGTTTTTCCAAGCTTTGTTGTAACAATTTTTTTTTTTTTAAAGTTTCTTTGAAGTCAACTAGGTATTTTTCCCCCCTGTGCATTCATAAACCCAATGCCCGAATTCTAAACATTCTGACATTTTACATATATCGCTTATTTGCTTCAGTTTTGTCTCCAGGCATGCATGGAGTTACCATCTCAGGTTGGCCAAGGCCTGTCATGCTGATGGAGGATGTAATCTTAATCACGACCCAGATGCCAGTCAGTATGGGATGAGGAGTGTTGGAAAGGAGGAACACAAGAGAAAAGATGTTATGGTCAAAAGGAACATTTCAATATTCAGGTATTAAAATAATAAAAGGTCTCAGTGATAAAGAAGTCAATGGCTTGACCATAGTAGTGAGTGTCTAAGAAAGAATAGAAATGAAAGGCCCCAGAGTGAAGGGTACAGAGGAGGAGGGGGGATCAGTATTGACAGTCATCAAGGACAACGGCATAAGATGGATAGCAACAGAATACGGTGGCCCTGAGGCTGAAGTGCTTGAAGATATAGGTGTAAGTTCAGGACAGTGTGAGATGTCATTGAGGAGGATGGTGGGATGCTATGAGGTGTAAACTTAAAAAATTTGGTCAAAGAGCCCTGGCAAGGGCTATGTACAATGTGGACAAGGAAGAGATGAAAAGAACATAAGGAGGGTGAGAAGAAGGAGAAGGAAGGTTGGATGTAGCTTGAATATTAATGTTTCCATCAAGGGGTGATATATGTGCAGAACTTGCCAAGTGCAGATTCTAGCTGGAGTATCAGCATTGCAATCTGGTCATATCAGTTGGGACTGGAGTTTTAGATTCTTTGGGGCTTCAGGGAAAGAGCTGGAAAAGAGAGATCTGCTGTCTTGAGTCTCTGAACATCCATTTAAAACTGAAAAGTGGTGTGGCTTATTCCAAAGATATATTAAAAAATTTCCCCCAAATTGAATGGTTGCTATCCCTTTCTTAATCTTTTATTCTCTTGAAAATCAATTTACCAAAGAATGAGATTAAGAAATATTTAGTATATCTAATTATCAAATCAATTTTCTATGCTAGCATACATTGGATACATTATGGGTTTGGTTCCAGACCATTGCAGTAAGGTGAATATCACAATAAAGCAAGTCAGACAAATGATTTTATTTCTCAGTGCATAAAATTTATGCTTATAGTATACTGTAGTCTATTAAGTGTGTAACTGCATTATGTCAAAAGGCAATTTATATACCTTAATTTAAAAATATTTTATTGCTAAAAAATGCTAAACATCATTTGAGCCTTCAGAGAGCAGTAATCCTTTTGTGGGTGGAGGATCTTGCCTTGATGTTGGTGGTTGCTGATTGATCCGGGTGTGGCTGCTGAAGTTTGGGATAGCTGTGGCAATTTCTTAAGATAAGACAACAATGAATTTTGCTGCATCTATTGACCCTTTCATGTATAATCCTGTAGAATGCAATGCTGTTTGATAGTATTGTTCCCATAGTGGAATTTATTTCAAAAGAAGAATCAGTTTTCTCACACCATGCCACTGCTTTATCAACTAAGCTTGCACAATATTCTAAATACTTGGCAGTCTTCATAGCATCTTCACAAGGAGTACACTCCACTTCAAGAAACTACTTTCTTTGCTCATTCATTAGAAGCAATTCCTCATCCCTTCAGGTTTTATCATGAGATTGTAGCAATTCAGTCCAATCTTCAGGCTCCACTTCTAATTCTAGTTCTCTTGATATTTCTACCATATTGTCAGTTTCTTCCTCAATTAAAATCTTAACCCCCTCAAAGTCATCATAAGGATTGAAATTAGCTTCTTCCAAACTCTTGTGAATGTTTATATTTTGATTTATTCCTATGAATCATGAATGTTCTTAATGACATCTAGAATGGTGAATCCTTTGCAAGTTTTTTATTTACTTTGCCCAGATCCATCCAAAGGAATTTCTTAAATCATAAGATTTGAAAGCCAAAATTTCTCCTTGATCCATGGGCTGCAGAATGGATGTTGTGTTAGCAGGCATGAAAGCAGTATAACTCTCATCTCTTGAATGACCAGGTACATTGTCAGTGAACAGTATTAGTTTGAAAGGATTTTTTTTTTTTTTTTTTCTGAGCAGTAGGTCTCAACAGTGGACTGAAAATATTCAGTAAACCATGCTATGAACAGATATGCTGTCATCCAGGTTTTGTTGTTTCATTTATAGAGCACAGGTAAATTGATTTAGCATAATTCTGAAGGGCCCTGGGAATTTCAGAATGATAAATGAGCATTGGCTTCAACTTCAAGTCACCAGTTGCATCAGCCTCTAACAAGAGAGTTAGACTGTCTCTTGAAGCTTTGAAGACAGGCATTGACTTCTCCTCTCTAGCTATGAAAGTCTTAGATGGCATCTTCTGTCAATAGAAGGCTTTTTTGTCTACATTGAAAATATGTTGTTTAGGGCAGCCACTTACATTAATGATCTGCGCTAGATCTTCTAGGTAAACTTGCTGCAGCTCCTACATTAGCACTTGCTTCATCCTTGCACTATTGTGTTATGGAGATGGCTTCTCTCCTTAAACTTCATGAACCAACTTTTGCTAGCTTCAAATGTTTCTTCAGCAGCTTCCTCACTTCTGTCAACCTTTATAAGATTGGAGAGAGTTAGACCCTTGCTCTGGATTAGGCTTTGATTCAAGGGAAAGCTGTGGCCAGTCTGATTTATCCAGACCACTACAACTTTCTCCATATCATCAACAAGGCTATTTCACTTTATTTATTTATTATTATTTGTGTGTTCACTGAAGTAGCACTTTTAATTTCCTTCAAGAACTTTTCCTTTTCATTCACAACTTGGCTAATGGTCCAATGCAAGAGGCCTCACTTTCAGTCTATCTAAGCTTTTGACACTAAGCTTGGTCATTTCTTGTTTTTGATTTAACATAGGGGATGTGCAACTCCTCCTTTCACTTGAACACTTAGAGGTCATTTTAGAGTTATTGACTGGCCTAATGTCAATATTGTTGTATCTCAGGGAATAGGACGGCCCAAGGAGGAGGAGACAGAGTAATGGCCAGTTGGTGGAGCAGTCAGAACATAGCATTTATCAATTAAGTTTGCCATCTCATATGGATGCAGTTCAGGATGCCTCCCAAAATTATAATAGTAACATCAAAGATCATTGATCACAAATCACTGTAACAAATATAATGATAATGAAGAGGTTTGCAATATTGTACAAATTATGAATATGTGATACAGAGAGACAAAGTGAGTAAATGCAATTGGAAAAATAGTGCCAATAGACTTGCTTGATGCACGATTGCCACAAACCTCCAATTTGTAAAATAAATAAATAAAACTATCTGCAAAGCATAATAAAGTGAAGCACAATAAAACAAGGTATGTCTGTACTTTTCAATTATTAAACTACTACATTTTCTTCTAAGTTTTGCTTCTAATATATTACAATGACCACGTTTTATGTAGTGAAAAGGTAGTTTTAGGTGTGGGGGAAGATGTGATTCTCTCATGTACCTTTCATCTTTGGCTTCAAAAACAAGCAGCAATACTTCATCCAAGGATCCACAAAATGCTTTTCTAACATCCCAATTTGCAATAGTCTATTATATTAACCTGGGCATATATGCGCTTCTGCTTATCTACAAAAACAGTTTCTAATTTTGCCAGTTTTCAGGAAAAAACAAACTGTTTTATATTTCAATTTCTAAACAAAGCCAATGGCAATTAATATAAATGAAGAATATCATACAAAAAGATATTCCTTATCAATCTCTCCACTGGAACGCTACTGCACAGAATCTTGCCTGATCTAGATTCATGGAAGAACAATGTTTGTGGAAGATGCCAAAGTACTAGAATAATATTCAGAAAATCTTTTGATGTGAAAAGACTCAAACATAGTTATCTGTCTTACCGGTCCAAGGATCCAAATACAATGTGTCCCCAGCACTACAGAACTTTCCTCACAGGAATGTTAGGCCCTCACAGGAATGTTAGGCCCTCATTTTTAGAGCATTTGGGCTGGTCAAAAATCTCACATTTATTTCAGTGAGAGTCATTAATAAAGGATTCTGGGGAATATTTCAGCTCTGGGGTGACTCCCAGGAAGCAGTGGGATGAGGTAGTAAAAAATGTGAGTCCTCAGAGTGAATAGCTCTGGATTCTATTCCCTGGTCTTCTTCCGGGAGTCTGGGGCATAATTTGCTTATTTTAAAACAGGAATAAAGATAGTCTCTACCTTGTAGAGGTGCCCATATCTAATCTAATTAATTCATTAAAGAACATTGGGTCTTAGAATGAACAAATTTTCAAAAAAACTTTTTAAAAAGAACAACAATTTTAAAGGACATACTTTAAAGAAAGAAACCAAGCAAAATCAATGTGGTGTTGTAAGGCAGAGACAAAACACATCTAAAACAAATCAAGTCAAATTTGAAATATTATTCCCAGCTTCCAGACTCTGACCCTTTGCTACTTAGAAATATAAATATCTTAAGGAAAGTGGAAATAAAGCTCAGAGTTATCTAAATGTGGGTTAGTCCTGTCATTTTCTGGGTCAGTTCTCTCTGCACTTACAGATAGTGGCTCAGGGGAATGTAAACCAAATTTAATGTCTCCTTCAGAAAGACAGAGTTAGGAGTGTACTTTTTCTCCAATATGAAAAACGCACACCATTAAATTTGAGCATAAGCATTTTTTTGGATTGCTGAGCTACTGGCCAGCTGAGTAATGAAAAGTGAACAGAAGTTTAAAGGCAGAAGTTCAATCCCAAGTCTGTTCCAGTCTAGGCTAAGGTCATATGAGATCTCTGAGCCTAGTTTCCCTCATCTGTAAAATGAGGACGAGGATGAAAACCTTGTTATGGCTAACATTGCCCTGAACATTAAATAAGAGAAACTCTGTAAAGTGGAAGGTATTATATAGATGCTAATTATTATAATTATTTTAAACTACTGGATTGAATTATCTACCCTGAAATGCAGACATTCTACTTACAACAAACAAAAAAACCAGACTTTAAACCAAGGTGACAATCCAGGTCTTGTCATCAATTAGTTTTGTGACATTCTACAAGTCATTTTACTCTCTCAGGACCTCACTTTCTCTTCATTCTGATCTGCTTTGCACACTCATTGTGCAGCTCTCATGAAATAAAGAAAATGCCATACTTTGAAAATAAAGTACTATACAAGTGAACGGTACAGTCATTAGCTGGGACAGTCATCAGGAGCTAATGCAGTGGAATTGGAGAAAAGAATTCCTATGTTGGTTTTTCTTGAACCCCTTTTATTGTGAAAAGAAATCTCTTCTAGGCTTCAAAATAATTGTTTTTTTCTAAATTGAATTCATATGTACTAATTCAAGAAAGCAGTTACTGGAAATTTATGTGACTTGAAAAGGGAAGATTATAGTATTGATCTCTTGCTTAGGTCTTGGAAAATGAAATTTAAAAGAATCTCTGCCATCCTTCTCTTGGGGAGCCACATGCAGCACAATGTTATAATATAACCACAGGGTATCTTTCATTAGAATGAAACATTATTTTCATTTCAGGCCACTAAAGCTCACTTTCCTGGGGAAAAAAAAAAGCCAACAACAACAACAAAAATACACATCTACATGATACTTGAAATCAATTTTTTATTGTATTATATGATCTAGAGACCCAAGAAGGTATAAGAAGGAATTTTCCCAGCCTTTCTATTGTTTCAGTTTTAAATAAAGGAGATAGAAAAACAGCAATAATTTTTAAAAAATGAGTCCTTAGAACTATATCCAAAGAAATAAGTGGCTATAAAAATCCAAAAGTATCAATAGTAAAGTAAAATAATAAATACTACCTAGTTCTGAATTCTAAATAAATACTATAATAACTATACTTATTTTTCTTTCATTTTTTTATTTCCTTCTTCTTCTTCTTTTTTTTTAAGGTGCTTCATGGTGCTAAAATGACCTTTCTGCCTCAGTATCTAATTCTTCAATCATCCTCAGTGTTAGTCTTTCTCAACTTTTGTTATTAATAAATTGTACCTAGTGTTCAAATTAAGTTTAATTTTTTTAACTTAGTTTTACTTTTAAAATGTTCTTCAATCAAATAATAATGGCATTCACTTTTTGTGTCGTATGTCCCCTTTATTTTGTATTCCATCTTGAGATCTAGGTTGAGCATACAACTTACTTCACATCCATGATAAATGTTATCACCATATACTCTATTACAATTATCCCATAACTGACAAACACCAATGCTTCCATTTGGGCTTCCCTTGTGGTTCAGCTGGTAAAGAATCTGCCTGCAATGTGTGAGACCTGGGTTCAATCCCTAGGTTGGGAAGATCCCCTAGAGAAGGGAAAGGCTACCCACTCCAGTATTCTGGCCTGGAGGATTCCATGGGCTGTATAGTTCATGGGTTTGCAGAATAAGACTTTCATTTTCACTCTTTCACTTTCTTTCAATGCTTCCATTTAATAGAATTAAAGGAAAACATAAAGAAGCACAAATCTCTCTTGGGTGTCTGTGGCTTTATAAGAAGGAATAAGATAGGATTATGTTTACTTAGAATAACCAGAAGGTTTAGGATTATTACTTATGCTGATGGGACAAAAACATTTAGATTTACAGCAAATAAAAAGTAATCCTATTGTCTCATTTAAATTAGTTTGGTACATTTCAAATTTTAAAAGAAAATCTTTCAAAATGTTTTACCTTGTATTTCTGAAACTTCAAACTCAAAATGTTTTAGAGAAAAGTTTAATTTTAGTTTTTCATCTTTGCAGGTAAATTAGGACATTCTAATAGTATGATGTGTGTTGACTGTTTTCTGATGAGAAATTCAGTTAAAAGCATCATCAATTATATAACAGATGCAAGAGACCAGAGTAAGCATTATAGGATGTACAAATATGAGTAAGAATATTCTTTGCTTTCCAGAAATTTATAAATTCAGAAAATGTTATCATTTGTGTGAATTCTTGGCTTCTAAAGAAGACATATAAAAAAGAATTCATTACTTCTCTTTGATTCTAATCATTTTTTTTTTAATTCTGTTTTTTTGTTGTTGTTTTCATTTTGACTAGCTTGGAAGAAAGCACCGTCACCACCACTACCATCCCTAACAGTATTACCCACATATCTTAAGATTTGTATTAATAAATACAAAAGATTCATCTGGTTCTTATCCAGTTTTCAGTGACATAGTTGTATTCCCAGTGCATAACATGGCAGTAAGCAAAAACCAAACATTATTCCTAAGAGTCAAGGTTATACTGTTAATCCCAGCTCACTCTTTTTTGTGGCATAAACTAGGCATTATAACTGAGTTATAATCTTGCATGGGCTTCCCAGGTGACGCTGGTGGTAAAGAATCTGCCTGCAATGCAGGAGACCCAGGTTCCAACCCTGGAGAAGGAAATGGTAAACCACTCCAGTATTCTTGCCTGGAAAATTCCATGGACAGAGGAGGGCTACAGTCCATGGGGTCACAAAAGAGTCAGACACGACTGAGCACACACACAGGACAGGACATAATCCTGCATGTTTGACCCCAAATGGAATGCTGCTCTTGAGAAATGCTTTCCCTTAAAATCATTCTTCAGGAGACCCTGTATCCATATTTCTTAAAGTTTCGCAGAGTTCATTAGTATGTTAAAGGCTCTTGCAATAAAGAAATCTATTTATCTTTGCTCAACCTAACATGTGCTAAGTTTTTTTTTTTTTGACAGGAAAACAGCCTGCTCCCACTCTGCCCATTTAAGAATAACTGTAAAAATCCCTCAAAGCTAGTATTTTCAGGAAGGTATTTTGAGAAATGTTGACCCACAAGGGAAAGAAAGAATCCAGATGGACATCACATCCTCCTAAAGTTTGAAAACCTGAATTATTCTGCCCTAGTCAGAGGCTGTGACATCATAACTAAAACGGCGCTTAAAATTACAATGCCCCTGGATCTTCTACTTCCTGAAGGATATTTCCAAGATTTAAAATGGCCTGGTCATGCTATGGATCTAGCTGGGGAGCCCTCTGATGGTACCTCTCTTTCTCTAAGGTGCCCATGCTTGTTCAGAGCACTCACCTGAGGGAGACATACCCTTCAAGTAAACATGTTAGGTCATTTGATTGTACAAAAAGCTCTAAATTAGGCATGGTTTGCTTGTTCTTTTATCCTGACATATTCCATTATCAAAATAAAACATTGGTAAATTTCCCCTCAATGAGAAAACCAATTGACACAGAGTGTTAAGATAAATCACCATTCAATAATGCTTTGTATTGTTGGTGCTGCTCCCAGCACCAGTTGTCCAGTTGTATCTCACTGTGTGCACTATTTGCTGAACCTGTGGTAGGCAAGGCGTGAGCTAGGAGGCTGGAAGAAAATGCGAGGAGCCATAGGAATTGCAGATGTGTTTATTCTCTCCAAGCTGGCCCAGCAGCCACAGCAGCAGACACAACATAATACAACATAACTGCACACAACCCTCCAGGGCTTTTTCTAGGTGACTCTCATATATACTTACAGAACAAAAGTAGCCCGTGGCCCAGTGAGTACCTCGTGATGTGCATGCACAAGTGATGTAAGTGACCTCAGCTCTTACGTAATCATTATTTACAAAACTTGGGGCAAGAGCCAGGGGCTGTGGGGAGAGAGAGACTGACTATGCCATCTTGGCTAATTTGCTTTTTCCCTACATGCATGATTTGGAGCTACTGGGAAAAAGCTACCAGCATTAAATAAATTTTAGTTCACTTGGTATTAACATTACTATCAAGTCCATATATTAGAAAGTCCCCTTTCTTCAGATCCTGAGTTTCTGGCTTTTGCGGGGCTGCTGGCAACTTGCTCATACAGTGCTCTCTGTTTTCACAAGATGGCAGAAATTCCTTAGCTAAAAGATCTACATTAAGAAGAAAAAGTGGCAAAACTTTCTTCCAGACTGGTTCTTTCTCTTGATTTCCTATTTTGTTTTGTTTTATTTCCCCCTTCTTCTGCCAGTAGGCTCTGCCTGGCATGATATACTTTTTAGCATTGAATTTCTGGCAAAACATTATTAAAAATATTTAAGCAATGCACAATTATGTGGAGAAAAAATAAAACCAAAAAAAACCACAAAAAACCCAAAACTAGGCCAACATTCCCCAAGTTCAGAAGCAATTACAAATGAGGACTGGTTGTATCTACATCAGTAAAGAAAGATTGTACCAATTAAGGAAGCAAGAGAATTACCTACTTCCTTAACTCAAAACTTTGAAAAAAGGCAATTCAGCACTCCTATGTGACTTAGCTGCTTTTGTTACATTTAGAGTAGACATATTCAGCATTTAATGGGTTCTCTCCATTTGTCTCACTCAAAGTAGGAGAAACAAGGCTTTTAATGTAGACAAGCCAAGACAGACAATGCCCAAGTAATAAAAGCAGGATTAGGGCTTGTCAAGTCTCTGGACAATTAAATGCCAAGCTTGCTCCCCTGCACTGCCCCATCTAAGAAGATCAATTTAATAAGGAGCAGAAGCAGTTTCTATTAAAAGGCCAAGGAAGACAAGTTGCATTAGTTTAAAAGGCCCACACAAAAGCTTAGGAAGCTGTTTTGAAAGAAGTGTGAGAGGCAGCTGGACAAAGCAAACACACTGAGCCTCAGAAGGCTCTGTTGCTTCTCTCCAGACATCTTTAATTGGCAGAGACAGTTCTTAGCCAACCACACTATGGGCAATAACTAGGGGACAGCAAATCCCTGGTGCCTTCTCTGAGAGGCTATAACTGCAGCACAAAATGCCCTTGTGCTAAATCACACAACCCTTGCCCTAGAAACTTTCCTGGACAGCTTGTGTCTATGAATTACCTCGCCATGTCTTGGAATCCACAGCACAGCCAGGATTATCATTCAAAAGTTTCTCCTATCTATCTATCCATCTTATCTATATCAGTTTACCTTCCTAGTTAAACTAAGCTCTCTGACCACTGACAGATTTAAGAAATGTCCAGTGAGCATCGTGAGGCTATTCCCATGCTGATAGCTTCCTGGATGACAAGCAGTAATAGAAGCTTGCCTGGGACTTTTTGCTCCCTCATCACAGAAGCAGCTTCTTAAAGGCTAATCTTTTCTTTAGGAGGGAAACAAATGTAAACTCCGACAGCAGAGAAGGTCTTTCATGTATGGCTTGCACAAAGACACTGTCTGCAGCTGCTGAATCATGAAATTTACAGGGTGCGGACTTCAGGATGACCACAGTGAAGGAAAGACTTTGTTTCGATAAATAGCCTCAAACTGTCAGAGTGGGATTGTTAGTTTTCATAGCAGCATTATGACCCTAAGCATCCCAGGTGACACTAGTGGCAAAAAATCCGCCTGCCAATGCAGGAGATGTGTGTTCAATCCCTGGGTCAGGAAGGTCCCCTGAAGAAGGAAATGACAACGTATTCCAGTATTCTTGCCTGGAAAATCCCATGGACAGAGGAGCCTGGCAGGCTTCACTCCATGGGGTTGCAAAGAGTCAGACATGACTGAGGATACACAAACAAGTGATTCTGTTACCAAGCGTAGCCCTCCATATGGATAAAGTGCAGGTATTTTTCGTTCCTGGTAACTGTAAAGGTCTGGAAGTAATGGCTTCTTACCAGGTATCCGATTAGGTGAAAATTCCCTTGGGGTTCATCTATTCACTTGAAAGCATTGTATTAGTTGTGAAACCAAGCTCAATTTCATTAAAAGAATTCTTAACTATCATGTCAGGAAAAATATCACATTTTATTTTGATTTTATATTACATTTTCTTAAAACATATACACACATTTATTTATTTATTTACCACAGACTCAGGCAGAAACAAAACACACTTTGTGTTTCCCTTTTACACACGTGTTTGAGCTGGAATAGGACTTGAGTTCTCCAAGATGCATCAAGTAAGGGTATTTTCTTTTGGAAAGATGATTAATGCAAGAGATGTCTTTTTGAATAAATTGAAGCTCTTCTTGAATTTGATTTCTATAGGTGTGTCACACAAAAATTTCTGATGTTAATCATTCCCTGAAGAAAGCAAAAGTGTTAGTCGCTTAGTTGTGTCTGACTGTGACCCCGTGGACTGTAGCCCACCAGTCTCCTCAGTCCACTGAATTCACTGGAGTGGGTAGACACCTTCTCCAGGATCTTCCTGATCTGGGGATCAGTCTCAGTCTCCTGCATTGTAGGCAGATTCTTTACCATCTGAGCCACCAGGGAAGCTGCCCTCATACACAAAGCAGAGTCCTATTGATATAACTTAACAAAAACTTCACCAAACTGCAGCAAATTGGTGATTTTCAGGCCCTCTTTTGAAGACAGTGTGAACAGTACTAAACAGACCTCACTGTATTTTCCTTCTTACAGTTTTATTCAATATTTATATTGTTTATGGGGACTCTCTTGCTATTATTTTTCCACTCTTTCTTGTGAATTGAATTTTTCAAATTCATTATATGTTGCAGTGTTTGATGTTTAAGTAGTCTGAGATGAAAAAAAGTTAATTTTCATTTAAAAGAATAAAAAAAATAAAAGAATCAATAAAGAAATACAGTTTAATGTGCTGAAGAGGAAAGGGAAAAATTAGTTGTCATGGAAATAATCTCTAATCCACTGAGTTTTAACCCTTTTAATTAAAACATTGGAAAACCTAAATGTCTAATACTTACAACAACTATTTGATCATTTAAGAGGAGTCTTAATTTCTATCAAATAGCATTTACATTGTTAGGCAAGGACATGTTTACTCCCTTCCACCCTAACTATTGAGTTTGTGATGTGTGAATAGAACAGTCTTTGGGAGGGAGCATGTGCCAGGGAAAACTCAAGGCAAGAATGACGACAAAATAATAGGTCCAAATAACCTAGGTTAGCAGAGCTGACACTTTACATTTGTACTCTATTTTATAGTTTATGAAGTGCTATTCATTCATTAGATTATATAATTTTCACATTTTTTTAAGGCAAAATTTTATTGTCCCTACTTAACCCTTGGAGCTTCCCTGGTGGCTCAGTGGTAAAAAAGAATCTGCCTGCCAAATCTGGAGACATGAGTTTAATCCCTGGTTCCAGAAGATATCCTGGAGAAAGAAATGGCAATTCACTTCAGTATTCCTGCCTGGAGAACCCCATGGACAGAGGAGCCTGGCGAGCTATAGTCCATGGGATCACAGAGCTGGATACAACTTTTCAGCTGAACAACAACTTTACCCTTGAGGAAGTCACTGATGGAAGAAATTAAGTAAACTATAGACTATTGACATATATACACTGGGAAACCCCGCCCCCCCTCCCCCCATATATACACCACCGTGTGTAAAATAGATGGGGGAAACTGCTGAACGGCACAGGGAGCTCAGCTTGGTATTCTTTGATGACCCAGATGGGTGGCATGGGGGTCCGTGGGAGGTAGGCTCAAGAGAGAGGATGTATGTATACTTATAGCTCATTCACATTGTTGTACAGCAGAAACTAACACAAAATTGTAAAACATTTATCCTGCAATTAAAAAGATAAAGTAAAATGAAAAACATATACATAGATATGAATTGAATTATATTATTAAGAATTGATGTTCTTAAAAGAATATTCAAGGAGGCCAGTGTCTCCTGTCAATCTAAAAATTTTCAAAAAAACGAAAAAACAATTCAGTTTCAGTGATAATAGCCCATTAAGGAAATAATAAACATGTAGCTACTAATTAGAACTTCTGTTGGTATAAGTGCTTCATTTTGTTTCATTGGCCAATCTATTTGGCTTGTAAGGACAAGTTCTCAAACACAGAAGTCAAATAAACTTAATTTTCAGAAAACTGGGCTTCTGAGTTTTTTTAAGTAGAAAGTTTCCTTTCTATTTTATAAAATGAACATTACATTTCTGAAAAGTATGACATTAAGAAAACCATTTAAAATAGGTGACATTCAGAAAGTGTATTAAACTTAGCTTCCTAAGTATCACAGAATGTATGAATTAGAATAAAACACATATTCCACTCTACTCTTCTTAATTTCAAACAAAGGTCCAAAGGCTGAAGTCTGGGAAGCAATACAATTGGTCTATTGTTTGTTACTTTCAGCAGGGAGCTTAATGTCTGGAAAAGTGTTAGTAGCTCAATTGTGTCCAACTCTTTGTTACCCTAAGGACTATAGCCCTCCAGTCTCCTCTGTCTATGGAATTATCCAGGCAAGAATACTGGAGTGGGTTGCCATGTCCTCCTCCAGGGGATCTTCCAAACTAGGGTTTGAAACTGGGTCTCCCTTATTGCAGGTAGATTCTTTACCACCTGAGCCACCAGGGAAGTCATAAAAAGATAAAGTAAAATAAAAAGCATATAAATAATTATTGAAATTGTTAGTCACTCAGTCATGTCTGACTCTTTGTGACCCCATGGCTATAACCTGCCAGGCTCCTCTGTCCATGGGATTCTCCAGGCAAGAATACTGGAGTAGGTTGCCGTGCCCTCCTCCAGGGTATATTCCTGACCCAGGAATTGAACTTGGTTCTCTGGCATTGTAGGCAGGTTCTTTATCATCTGAGCACCAAAGAATCCCAAATAATTATTATTTCAACTATATTATTAAGAATTGATGTCCTTAAAAGAAAATTCAAGGAGGCCAGTGTGTCTCCTGTCAATCTAAGAAATTTCAAAAAAAAGAAAAAGAAAACAATTCAGTTAAAATTTCAAGGATAATAGCTCATTAAGGAAACAGGAAACATGTAGTTACTAATTAGAACTTCCATTGGGATAATTGCTTCATTTTGTTTCATTGGCCAATCTATTCAGCTTTTAAAGTCAAGTTCTTAAACACAGAAGTCAAATAAACTCAATTTTCAGAAAACTGGGATACTGAGATTGTTTTTAAGTAAAATGTTTCTTTCCTATTACATGAAATGAACATTTCTGAAAAGTATGACATTATGGAAGCTGTTTATTTAAAAACCACTTAAAATAGGTGATATTTAGAAACTGTATAAAACTTAGCTTCATAAGTATTATAGAAAGTAAGAATTAAAATATAACACAATTCAACTCTACTATACTTAACCTCAAACAAAGGTCCAAATGCTGAAGTCTGGAAAGCAATACAATTGTATATAATTCAGACCACAGACAAAGAAAACTTAGTGGTGAAATTTATATGATTAAAAGTTCAATTTAATGTTTTATTTAGGTGATTTCCTTTAGGCGTTTTTATCCTCTGTTCAAAGTTCAAAGATTGTAGCCAATTTTTTATTGTTTTCATAATTTCCTTATTGCAAAGTGTGCACTTCTTTGTGATTCTATTTCTGAATGTGTAGCCCATTATCATTTATTTTACTTCCATCCTTACACATAAATTTGTTTGAAATTAACTGTATGTGAGAAACCTGTATGCAGGACAAGAAGCAACAATTAAAACCTAACATGGAACAACTGACTGGTTCAAAATTGGAAAAAGAATACACCAAGGCTGCATATTGTCACCTGCTTATTAAACTTATATGCAGAGTACATCATGCGAAATGCTGGGCTGGATAACTCACAGGCAGAAATCAAGATTGCTGGGAGAAATATCAACAACCTCAGATATGGAAATGATACCACTCTAATGGCAGAAAGCAAAGAGGAACTAAAGAGTCTCTTGATGAAGGTTAAAGAGGAGAGTGAAAAAGCTGGCTTAAAACTCAGCATTCAAAAAACTAAGATCATGGAATCCAGTTCCAACACTTTATACAAAATAGATGGGGAAAACAGTAGAAACAGTGGCAGATTTTATTTTGTTGGGCTCCAAAATCATTGTAGACAGTGATTGCTGCCATGAATTTAAAAGACTTTTGCTCCTTGGAAAAAAACCTATAACAAAACTAGACAGCATTAAAAAGCAGAGACATCACTTTGCCAATATAAGTCTGTATAATCAAAGCTATGGTTTTTCCAGTAGTCATGTATGTATGTGAGAGTTGGACCATAAAGAAAGCTGAGCACAAAAGAATCAATGTTTTCAAACTGTGGTGCTGGAGAAGACTGTTCAGGTCCCTTGAACATCAAGCATATCAAGCTAGTTGGTCCTAAAGGAAATCAATACTCAATATTTACTGGAAGGATTGATGCTGAAGCGGAAGCTCCAATACTTTGGCCACCTGATGTGAAAAGCCAACTCCTTGGAAAAGACCCTGATGCTGGGAAATATTGAAAGTGGGAGGAGAAGGGGACGACAGAGGATGAGGTGGTTGGAGGGCATTATTGATTCAATGGACATGAGTTTGAGCAAGCTTTGGGAGATAGTGAAGGACAGAGAAGGCTGGCATGCTTCAGCCCATGGGGTGGCAAAGAGTCAGGCATGACTTAGTGACTGAACAACAACAACAAAGTTAAGATACTTATTTTTTGTTTCATTTTAAAAAAATAAATCAAAGGAAAAATATGACTGGAAATTCATAAACTTGACTTTTGCAGGACTAAAAAACTCAAAAAGAAATTCTCTCATTCATATTAGTCTCTGCCATTTGTTAGACACTTGCATATTTCCTTTTCCTTGAGAAACATTTGATCTATAACTTTGACCTGAACTTAAATTCCTGTCATAACATTTGAATTATCATATCTACTGATAAACCTAGCTAATCCTACTGGCTTCCTTCTTACACAATTTGGAATTCCTATGAACAATTCAAAAGTCACTCTCAGCTCTAATTGTACTTTTGGTCCATAATGGATAGACCTGAAAGAACTATAAGATGACTTAGGGAAATGTGACATATTCTCAAATGAGGAGTCTGCTAAGTAGCCTGACCTCACAGAAATAGAGATGACTTCTAGGAATTACCTAGAAAGACTCTCTCCTGTTTATTTTCCAAGATAATTTACAGTAAGACCACAATATTTCCTCAGGAAATAGTCTTGATAGGTAACTGAGTTGGCTGAGAGCTAGGGCATAATCCTGTAAATACCAATGCACAGGGATTTTATTAAATGAAACTTTTTCTAAATTACACAAATTCTCTGCTCTTTTAAGCAGATGATGGTGACCACCAATTTAACCTTTTCTTGGTGACTTGGGGTGAGGATAATGAGCCTCCACCTTTGTGATAGGATGAAGGGAAACTGCTTTGGTGAAATGGTAAAATGAAAATTGGATTTGAATTCTGAAGCCCTAAGTAATCTTTCTGACTATAACACTTTAGGGTTGCATGATTTGGGCTTGTGTTTGCAATTTAGACTCCTTCTCTGAAAAACAGAGCCAATGACATCTCATTGGGCTGCTTTGTGAACAAATGATATGATTTATGTAAAACCACTCACTCTTTCACATTTACAGTATGTGCATTAACTGTAGTTGTGTCTATTCTGAACCTGCCCCTTGCAGGGAGGACCCTTGGATGTAGGACTTCTGGACACTGATACTCAGCTGGCTCCACAGCCCTGAAGAGTGGGTACCAGGCTGACGCACATGGTTCTTTCAAGTAAGCAATGTAAAGAAGTGGGTTTTTAAAAAATATTCAATAAATTCTCATTTTTATTTTATTTTTAATCTTATAAATGATATCACAAGATATCATTGAGCAGTAGGGTAATTTATACATGAGACTAAATATTTTTTGTGGATTTCAGTTCAGTTCAGTTCAGTCGCTCAGTCATGTCCAACTCTTTGCGACCCCGTGGACTGAAGCATGCCAGGCCTCCCTGTCTATCACCAACTCCCAGAGTTTACTCAAACCTCATGTCCATTGTGTCAGTGATGCCATCCAACCATCTCATCCTCTGTTATCCCCTTCTCCTCCCACCTTCAATCTTTCCCAGTATCAAGGTTTTTTCCGATGAGTTGGTTTTCTGCATCGGGTGGCCAAAGTATTGGAGTTTCAACTTCAGCATCAGTCCTTCCAATGAATATTCAGGACTGATTTCCTTTAGGATGGATTGGTTGGATCTCCTTGCTGTCCAAGGGACTCTCAAGAGTCTTCTCCAACATCACAGTTCAAAAGAATCAATTCTTCAGTGCTCAGCTTTCTTTATAGTCCAACTCTCACATCCATACATGACTACTGGAAAAACCATAGCTTTGACTAGACAGACCTTTGTTGGCAATGTCTCTGCTTTTTAATATACTGTCTAGGTTTTCATAACTTTCCTTCCAAGGAGCAAGCGTCTTTTAATTTCATGGCTGCAGTCACCGTCTGCAGTGATTTTGGAACCCCAAAAAGTAAAGTCTGTCACTGTTTCCAGTGTTTCCCCATCTATTTGTCATGAAGTGATGGGACTGGATGCCATGATCTTAGTTTTCTGAATGTTGATTTTTAAGGATTTCATTACAACACAAATCATTCTGGTTCTTCAACATCCATTCATATGTTCCTTTGTTAACTCAATGTACATTTTTCAGTCTAGTGAAATTTCCATACAGCAGGGATGACACAATGGCTTTCTAGGTGGCTCAGTGGTAAAGGATCTTCATGCCAAAGTAAGAGACACAGGAAATGCCGGTTCAGTCCCTGGGTCTGGAAAATCCCCTGGAGGAGGAAGTGGCAATCCACTCCAGTACTCTTGGATAATTCCATGGACAGAGGACTGCCTGGTGGGCAGCAGTCCATGGGGTTGCAAAGAGTCTGACATGACGGAGCACACACAGAGTAATGACACAATAGGATATTAGGAGGCACCGTTCTCAGGACAAGTCTCTATGTACTAAGTGAATTGTAATCAAAACTCTTGGAGTCCTTTCTGCTGTTAGCAAATTAAAAATTGAAGCAGAATTCTTTTAGTGCAGGAGAACATTCCTTCCTTTAGTTTACTAAATAGTATATCAAGGACTTCAGACTCATCAAACACATTTTCTTTCAGTTTGTAGTTTCTACTCAAATTGATCAGTCATTTCCACAGTCCTTTGACTTTGTAAGTACAATTGTGTTTCCTTCAAGACGTGACACAACTTGTTACTATGTCCAAAACAGCAGGGAAGAAAGAAATCTTGTTTGATTTACACATTTTTATCCTGAAACCAATATTTTTGCAGAAGAAAATGGCCTTCAGGTTTAACTGAGGATCACAGCCCTTTCCTCAGGTAGGAATCCTCCACATAGCTGATAACCAAACAACTGGGAAGTACCACCCAGCCTCAGACCATTGGGTGCAGCAAGGCCTTTGGGAATGGGATTGGAGAAAGTGTGTCTAGGTGAACTAACATTCAAGGAAACGTGGATAATTTTCTGGTGACAGCACTGAGATCTTCCAAACAACAGGCAGTAAAGAATTTTATTTTACACTCTTAGATGCGGGGTTTTTGATGACCGGCCCACATTAATAAATCAATAATTGAGTCATGCAAGTAATGTCTATTCACCTGGTGACATGATGAAGGAGAGATTTTTTTAAAAACTTTCCACTACCGGTGAAATGTATCTATCATAGGTAAATTAGTACCAACTCTGAATTTTACTATTATTCAAACTCCTTGCATGCCTTACTTATTGATGTATTAATGTGGATTGGTCATCAAAAACCCTGCATCTAAGAGTGTAAAATAAAATTCTTTATTGCCTGGTGTTTGGAAGGTCTCAGTGTTAATATAATAAACATTCTCTAGTAGCTTGTGCACTTTTGCTCCCAATGTATTAAATTGCATGACTGCTCAGAGTCAGCTGAATTTATTCGTGAATTTATCCTGGTTGTACTTTTTGATCAAAATTTAATAAGCTAAATTATCCATAAGTTGATGAAATATACATATGAAAAGGACTATTGCTATTTTTACAAAAACTACATAAGTGGTATGGAAAGATAATATCATGATGAGGAAGTTGGTCAAATAATTGCTATTGAATAAGGTATGGGAGAGACAACTGTAAGAGCCTAGAAGAAAATGTGAAAACCTCAGATTCTCTAAACAGATTGATATGCATCTGTGTTTAAGTTTTCATTCTACTTCAAAGCTATCAAGACTGATAATCACTAGTTATCATTATCAGTGGTATATATTAATACAAGAAAGATGAAGTGTATTCTAAGCAATAGACGCTTATGAAAAGCCCTTGATCTGAGATTAAAATATTGATGGATGAATGCATATGTGCTCATTTGAAGTTAAAACAAAATGTGTAAGATTATGTACAATTTGTTTTATGATTCCACATTTTTAACTGACTTTTAAAATTAAGCAGTTGACTATGGGCCAAGTACCCTTCACTTAGTTCCTGCTGTACTTTATTCAGGCAGGCTCATTGAATTTCTTTTGTGGTTTTATTGGAGGACTGCTCTATGTTGGAAGAGTGAGTTGATTTTAGATGGTCACTGAAAGAGAAAATATGTAAAACATTATTTCCATCCACTGTAATGAAATGATAGAAACATTCCTCAGGATAACTGGAGTTTATTGTTACAAAATGGCTCCAATTGAGTCACTCCTCTTTGATTTCATACTCTCCGTGTAACTATCTTCAAAAGTTAATTTCTTGGACTGCCAGAATATGGCAAAAGTGACGCTGCATAACTCAGCCTTAGCCTGAAGAAGCCTCAAATCTTTTGCTCTCTTGCTGTCATGAGATGTTATACTAGAACGGCCAAGCCAACTTCCTCATGGACTGCAAACCAAGTAAAGAAAGAGTTTGGAAGACAAAAGACCAGTTTGAAGAAACAGCGACCAAACTAGCACCCATTTGTTCCACTTATCACAGATGAAATGCCAAACATGTGTTAGTCCATCTTGGATGGACCCAGTAACAACACCAGTGGAGTGCAAACACATGAGTTTGCCCAGCTAATACCACATGGAGCAGAAACAGGTCTGCCTGGCTGAGCCCAGTTTGTTTGCAGAAGTTTGAGCAAATAAATGATTTGTTGTTCTTTTAGGCCACTGATTTTGGGGGCTGGTTTGTTAGACAATAATAAGTAACTGTCACAAATATTGGAAACTGATGGCAGATTTTCCGGTGCTTCTCTGATGTCCAGAAATACATAATCACAAGGTTTAATGCACCAGCTACAGTAAAAATAGGAAAGCTGCCTCACTAATGAAGAAAGTTAGCACTCATGTTTGTTGAAGTTTTAAGAAAAGGGTTCTGACATTTTTCTTTGATTTAGGCTTAAAATTAAATCCATAACCTTAGTAGCAGCATTTTCCAACAGTGATTTTGCTTAAACTGCAGAAATAAAATGTGCTATGCTAAAAAGAGAGGGGGCAGTGGTAGTTCTACATTATTTTAGAACAAAAAAGATGAAGAAGCAGAATAGTCATGTAATCTATGAATGCCAATTTAATATCGTGCTAATTTGAAAAATATAAGTCAGACAAAACAGACTGGTTGTTAGAGAAATACAACCCTGATGACAAATGTAGCTATTGTTTTTGGAATCAGTGTGCTCACTGCAGCAGCAAAGGACCGTTGTTAGAAGTAATTTCCATATTACCACCTTATTCCTGTATTCTCCAATTATTCTCCTCCCTGCTGTGTATGAATATGGAAAACACTAGAAACCTGCAATTAGAGTCGGAATGGGACAAATGGGAGAGGAGGAATCCCTCCTTCAGGAACTGCTACAAATCCCAGCAATATCAAAGTAAAAACAATCTTATAATCATTTGTGTAAATAATCATTAAAATGATGAACCACCTGCATTTTCTCCTTTCTCTCCAGTGCACATTAAAAAATGACAATTTATTTCAAAAATGACCAACATCATTTGAATATATGCAACAGGGGCTTTATACCAAAATGTTAATATTTTCAAAGCAGAAAATATTTTCAGCCTGGTATGAGAAGATAAAATATTTCAAAAATTACTATGCAGTATTTTTTTTCATTTATTTTTTTCATTTCTCAAGAGTCATGTTTCTTCCAGAAGCACAGTTGATAAAACATGATTTATTTTTATAATTTCAGCAGAGAGAAGCTGAAAATACCTAGCCAGCTTCAATAATCCTGTAAAATTAACTGCCAGTGATTTTCTTTCATTTTATATCCTTATTCTTAGCCTAGCTTTAAGGGCTGCTTTATTTTTCTGTTTTAGTCTAACAGAAAAATAAACTTGCAGAATAAAAGGAAATGACTAAAACATTTCCTTCCACCCTATAGTTTTTATATAAATTTAGGATTTTTTCTTCATTCTAGAATACCACCTAAAATTATTAAATATTAATTGTTAAAATCAACATTACCTAATCTATGTCCTTTCACTTCAAAATGACATTTTCCAATAGCTAAAGTAATGACATTCATTATAGAATGCCTGGAAAATAAGAAAATCTTAAAAAGAAAATAAAAGCCAAAAATAATCTCATATCTGAGTTAATCACTGTAAATTTTGATAAACTGTCTCCCAGTGAGGGAATATGACTGTTTGTTCAATCTTAAGGATATCTTTTATTCCTCAATAAAACATCAAACTTTGGTCTGATTATCTCTTTGTGATTTATATTTCTTGTAATCTTTGAGAAAAGTTTTAGTGAATGCAGTTTTAAATTATTTGCCAGGCTGACTTAACAACATCTCATGTGGAATATGGTGGAAAGGATAACTCTTGATCCATTCATGTAATCATGGCACAATTGAGACAAAACATTTCCATCACCCCTGCTAAATCCCTTTGTGCCTTTTTGCAGCCAATCTCTTTTATTCATTCATGGCACCAGGCAACAATTGATCTGCCTTTTATTGCTGTAGCTTCGCCATTTCTAGAGTTTCACATAAATGAAATCAGAGAGTATATGATCTTTTGTGTCTGCTTTCTTTCACTTGACATCATAGTTTGACATTCATCCATATTGTTGCATGCAGCAGTACAAGGTTATTTTCATTAGTAAGTAATAGTCCATTATACGGTTATACAATGTTTTATTTATTTGCAAGTGGATGGACATTTAGGTTGTCTTCAGTTTAGGACCATTATGTTTAAAGCTACCATCAACATTTCTGTAAAAAGGTCTGTGTGGAGGTGTGTTTCATTCTCTTCAGTAAGTACTTAAGAGTAGAATTGTTGGGTGCAAATACTGGGTAAATATGTGTCTGACTGGATTAAAAAGCTGCCAAAGTGACCTCCAAAGTGATGCAGGCCACTTACATTCTCATCAGAAATATATTTGTTAGAATTTTTTCCTCAAAGTTTTGGCCATTCTGGTGAGTGTACAGTGCTATATCATTAGGGTTTTAATTTGAATTTGTTTTTTTCTGTTTAGTCACTAAGTTGTGTCCTAACCTTTTGTGACCCCCATGGACTGCAGCCCACCAGGCTCCTCTGTCTATGGGATTTCCCAGGCAAGAATACTGGAGTATGTTGCCATTTCCTTCTCCAGGGGATCTTTCTGACCCAGGGATTGAAACCACATCTCCTGCATTGGCAGGCTGATTTTTAATACTGACCAGGGAAGCCCAATTCGAATTTACCTAACAACTAAAGGGGCTTCCTAGGTGGCACTAGCAGTAAAGAATCTGACTCTCAATGCAGGAGATGCAAAAGATATGGATTCTATCCCTGGGACAGGAAGATCCCCTGGAGGAGAGCCTGGCAACCCACTCCATTATTTTTTGCCTGGAGAATCACATGGACAGAGAAAGTTTGATGGGCTACAATCCATAGGGTTGCCAGGGGTCAGACACAACTGAGGCAACTGAACATGCATGCACACAACCAATAAAGATGTCGACAATTGTTCATGTGCTTGTTGGCCATTGATATCTCTTCTTTGGTTAATTTTTATATATGGTATGAAATAAAGGTTAATGTTCATTGTTTTCACACAAATACCCAATTTGTCAGTTCAGTTCATTTCAGTTACTCAGTCGTGTCAGACTCTTTGTGACCCCATAAATTGCAGCACGCCAGGCCTCCCTATCCATCACCAACTCCTGGAGTTTACTCAAACTCATGTCCATCGAGTCGGTGATGCCATCCAGCCATCTCATCCTCTGTCGTCCCCTTTATCAGTATCATTTATCAAAAAGACAAACTTTTCCACGAGTCAGTTACCCTGGAGTGATTTATAAAAATCCATTTGACTCTATATGTTTAGCTCTATCTCTGGATACTTTGTTCTGTTTCATCGATCTATATATCCATGATTAAATCAACACCACACTGTATTAATTAATGTGACTTCATTAGACGCCTTTAAACTTGATAGTGTAATTCTTCCAATTTTTTTTTTATTGCTTTTCAGAAAGATTTTGTCTATTCCAGTTTCTTTGCATTTCTGTATAGGTTTTACATTCACCTTGTAAATTTCTCCAGAAAGCCCTGCTGAGATTTTTATTGTGATTGCATTAAATTCATAAATCTATTTGAGATTTTATGACATCTTAATGAAATTGACTCTTCTTCAATGAATATTCTATATTGTTCCATTTCTTTAAATTTACTTTAATTTTTTTCTCTGCAATGTTTTAGAGTTCTCAGTGTACAAAGTTTTGCATATATTTTGTTAAAAATACCCTAATTATTTATTTTTGTCACTATTATAAATATTATTTTTTAATTGTAATTTCCAAGTATTGGTTGCTAATATATAGTAATATTGATTTTTGTATACTGATCTTGTGTCCCAGTATTTTGCTAAACTTACTTTTTAGTTCTTAGGATTTTGTACACAGACAATCACCTTTTTTGTCTTTATAATAAAAATGCATGTCCTTGCTTTTTCTTGCCTTGTTGCACTGGCTACCAACTCCAGTAGAATGTCGAGTAACACTATAAAGAGCATACATCTTAACCTTCTTCCAACCTTATCAAGAAAATATGTGGTCTGTCACTCAAGTGTTTTTATTAAAAGACATATTCTTCATCAAGTTGCGAAAATTATCTTCTATTCCTTGCTGAGAATTTTTTCACAAATAAGTGTTGAATTTTGTAAAGTGCCTTTTCTGTATGTATTGAGATGACTATATGATATTTCTATCTCAATGTGTTGAACTATGATTTATTTATACATGGTAAACCAACTTTGCATACCTGCGATAAACTCTAGTTGCTCAAAGTGCATTAGTCTTTTTCTGTGTTATTGGATTTAATTTGTTTTTTTAAATTAATAAAAAGCCTTCATATTCATGAGGGATATTTACTGTAGTCCCATTTTCTTCAACAGTCTAGATCTACTTTTGTTGTCAGAGAAATGTTGGCCTTATAAAATAAGTTGGGAATTCTGTTGTCTTCTATTTTTCTGAAAGACTTTGTGAAGAAGTAGGATTATATCTTTTTATATATTTAATACAATTCATCAATAAAGTTATCTGGGCCTGGAGGTTTTCCTGGGAAGATCTTAAGCAATGAATTCAATTTTTATAAGAGATATAGAGCCATTTAAATTATCCATTTAATTTTGAAAGAATATTGATAGTCTATGTCTTTCAGGGAATTTGCTTATGTCATATAATTTGTAAATTTTTTTGTCATGAAATTGTTTATAATACTCCCTTAATAGCCTTTCAACATTGTAAGATCTAGAGGGATGCTCCCTCTTTTAATCTTGCTAATTTGTGTTTCCTCACATTTTTTCTTCATCAGTCTGGCTAGATGTGTATACATTTTAATGATCTTTTTAAAGAACTGCTTTTGGTTTCTCTGACACTCTCTCACCTTTTTTTTTTTTTAATTCATTTTTTACTTCATTGATATTTCTTTTCATTTTTCTTAATCTTTTTCTACCTTTCCTGGGCTTAATGTTTTGCAGTTCATTACGGTGGAACTTCAGATAATTAATTTTAGACTTTTTTTCTTTTCTAACCTAAGTAGTTAACATTTTAAATGTTAACTCAAATCATGATATGCTTTTATGCTTCTTAATCATTTGTTTTGAAATATTTAAAAATTGACAAATAGATCATTTAGAAGTGAATCATTTAATTTTGAAATATTTGGGTAATTTTGTATGTCTTTCTGTTGTTGTTCAGTCCATTGTGTTCGACTCTTTGTGACCCCCTGGGCTGCAGTACACCAGGCTTCCCTGTCCTTCACCGTCTCCTGGAGCTTGCCCAAACTCATGTCCTTTGAGTCAGTGATGCCATCAAACCATCTCATCCTCTGCCATCCCCCTTCTCCTCCTGCCTTCAGTCTTTCCCAGCATCAGGATCTTTCCAAAGAACTGGCTCTTAGCATCAGCTGGCCAAAGTATTGGGGCTTCAGCTTCAACATCAGTCCTTCCAGTGAATATTCAGTATTTATTTCCTTTAGGATGAACTGGTTGGATCTCCTTGCAGTCCAGGGGACTCTCAAGTGTCCTCTCCAACACCACAGTTCAAAAGCATCATTCTTCAGTGTTCAGCCTTCTTTATGGTCCAACTCTCACATCTGTACATGACTACTAGATGCTATTGGTATCTAATATGATTCTGATGTGGTCAAAGAACATACTGTATATAATTTTAAGTATTTTAAATTTCTTGAGGATCATCTTATGACCCAGATTATGTACCTTATTAGAGAATTTCTATGTGCATTTGGAAAAATCTGTTTTCTGCTATTGCTGAGGCAAGTGTACTATTGATATAAATGTCTAAGTAAAATTGTGTTGTTCAAGTCTTTCCTATCAATAACTTATTTTTTGTCTTTGTAATCTATCAAATATTGATTGCTAGAAGGCAATTCAAAGACTATGTTTTTTATCAAGTGTCTAACATGTTTAAGGGTAAATACATTTCTAATCTGAAATCTTTTTGAGATGATTATTGTGAAAAGTCAGTGTCGTGATATGAGTGGAGTGCTCATGAGCACTATATCAGCTGTGGACTAACACAGTTTTTAAGTCTTTGTTTCCCCAATAAAGTCAGAGCTGGCTTGGTGTCTTGACTCCCAATGAAGACTATAAGAGGGATATAAGAACTATTTATTTTTATAAAAGTAAAATAATTTTTTTTAAGTTTCATATTCCCATTATGGCAACAAAGTGTTGTCTCATTTTATTTTTGACCTAATATAACTAGCAAGATAAAATATTTCAACTGTTTTCAAATATCTCTACAGAAATCCTTATCAAACTGTGGAAGCCTAAACTACATCATATTTGTGTTAGTGATTTTGGGGAAAAAATGTCCAGAGAACTCACCAAAATATTTTGACAACCACTTTCTGTTTACTTCCATGTATTAAACTATTACTTCTTCATTTCTTAAGCTATAAGTACATAAACTTTTGTAAGTAAATATAAAGAACTAAAATATAATACAAAGTTATTAAATACAACTGTATTGTTGTATTTAATACAACTTGAAACTTGAGCAACAGGCTTGGGGCCCTAGAACAATACCACTTGCAAGGGAAAGTTCACTGTCAAGAGAAACAAACAAAAACCATCCCCTATACTGATAGGAAGCAAATGAAATAAACAAAGTCTGAAAAGCATTAATCTTTAACATGTGCTTATTAGAGAATAGTGGAAGATTACTTCACTCTTTCAACCTTGGGCTTTTAGGAAATTATCATATAAGTAGTGTACCTGGGCATTGTGAGGCACAAATGACTTCTGAGCTGAAAATAATGAAAACAGAGTGAAATTAGGAATTTGTCATTTTACCTCTTTTTTAAATTCATGGCTTTGTGTCCTTATATTTGAAATGAGTCATTATCTCTAGCTAAGGTAAGACTTCCCAAAGGAGTGAACTACCTGAATTATTAAATATGCCTATACTCAAAAGTGTGAAAGCAAGAGTGCCCATCTGAACAAACATGCTGACTGCATACAAACAAAATGCTGCTAGTATGTAAAGACAAGGGTTTATATGTGCCAGAAACACCCTTGGAGCCTGTTCAGTACTCTGTTGTCTCACCCAAAGATCTCTGAGCATCTCCAGGAGCAGAATGGGGCCCAGTTACAGACCCAAGGATATATCACACAACCAGCATGGAACTCAAAATTATCTGGCCAGCCTGGCTTTCTTAACTTAGAGTATGGTGAGCGGAAAACATGATGACACTGGGTCTGCAGTGCTGCCGAGCTAGACCCTGCAGGGGTCAATGACAAGTACTCATCCTGCTAGGCAAACACTTTCTTCCTTTCATATCTATTCATTAAAAAAGGATAGCTTTTTAATCATGGAGATTTGAAGAATAGCCTCAGTTGATGAATGTGAGCACAATGAAAAAAAGGATTAAATGGTTTTTACAACATGAAAATAGCATAAAATCTGCAAACCAAAAATAAGCAGTTTGTCTTCCTTCTCTGCTTTCTTGACCTTCATTCTAGTTCCTTCAACATTAGGATCAAATCAATTAGCATATATGAAGTTTCAAGTTTCACTCTCTTCCTCTCCATGTTTTCACTTCTATTTGTATAAATCTTAGGGGATCATGCTTGGAGAGAAAATATATTTAAGAGCAGAGGCTGTGCAGGGAATTTGTAAAGCAACCCAAGTACAGAATTATGGTAGGGGATAGAGTAGGGCTTAGCTGATGAAATTATCATGTGACTTGTGTGGACAATAGTGGGGAGAGGACAGTTTAAGTTACGGAGAAAGGAGGGGAAAAGGTAAAAAAATATCTGTGAGCCATCACAAAACCATTAAAAGGGGGAAATTCCAAAGTTGAAATGACTTAGTCAAATTAATTTCAAGCATTCGTGGGATCTGAGTAATAGGTATGAAAGTGAAAGTGAAAGTCCCTCTGTTGTTTCTGACTCTTTGCGACCCCAGGAACTATACAGTCCATGGAATTCTCCAGGCCAGAATATTGGAGTGGGTAGCCTTTCTCTTCTCCAGGGGCTCTTCCCAATCCAGGGATTGAACCCAGGTCTCCTGTATTGTGGGTGGATTCTTTACCAACTGAGCCACAATATTTTTTTCAGAGTCTGCTATGTGCCAAGCACTGTGCTAGGTGCTGGAGATAGTCTGGTTCCCTGCCCTCAAGGACCTTAGAGGAAGGATAACCAGAGCCTTGTGGGAGCAAAGAGAGGGACATCTAACTAGATGTGAGGACTGAGGAAGCCTTTCAGGAGGCAGGGACAACTGAGCTGAAATTTTAGGTAGAAATTGGCCTCTGGAGAAGGAGGAGAACCTAGGGAGGGCGGAGCATTCTCTGGACAGGAAATCCAGGGAGAAGAGAGTATTGGGGGTTTGAGAGACTGAGGAATTCAGGCTGGCTGGCTCTAAAGGACAATCTGGAAGTGCAGCGGTTCTGGAGGAGCCTTGTGGTCACATTTGAGACCTTGGGCTTTATTTTAAGAGCAATGGAGAGTCAGTGGAAGGTGATGAACAGATGAGTGAGACCAACTGTAAACATTTTAGAAAGACAGCTCTGAGTGTAGAGTGGAAATGGATCAGAAGGAGGCAAGATTAGAAGTAACATCAGGGTTTGTTTCTGTAACTTAATGAGAGAGAAAGTCCAGAACTACAGCAGTGTTGCTGTAAAGAATTACTGCAACCTTAGTGACTTAAAACCACATGAATGTATGATCTTACATTTCTGGAGACCTGGAGTTCAAAATATGTCCCCTAGGGCTGTAATCAAGCTATCAGCAGGGCTGTGTTCTTTTCTGGAGACTTGAGAGAAGAATCCGTTTCCTTGCCTTAGCTAGCATCTAGAGGTTGACACATTCCTTGTGGCATGGCCCCCTTCCTCCATCTTCAACGCCAGCAGTGGCTGGTCAACTCTTTCCCATTATGTCATCTCTCTGGTTCTGAATCTTCTCTCTCCCTCTTCCCACTTATGGGCTCTTGTGATTACACTGGGTTTGCCTGGAAAGTGAAGTGTGAGTGCATGCTCAGTCGTGTCTGACTCTTTGTGACCTCTTGGACTGTAGCCCACCAGGCTCCTCTGTCCATGGGATTTTCTAGGCAAAGAATACTGGAGTGGGTTGCCATTTCCTCATGCAGGGGATCTTCCCAACCCAAGGATTGAACCCGCGTCTACTGTGTCTTTTGCATTGCAGGAGGATTCTTTACCACTTGAGCCATTGAGGAAGTCTGGAAAATTCAGGTGAATCTATTTTTAAGGCCAGCTGATAAGCAACCTTAATGCCATCTTCAGCGTTAATCTCCCTTTGCCATGAAACATAATACATTCAAATACTGGGGATCAAGATGTCAGCATCTTTGGGTGATGATTATCCTCTTCCCACAGGGAGTGTTGGGAGAGGGATTCAGGAGATATTCAGGAAGCTGAAGTAACACCACTTGGTGATAAATGATTCCTCAGAGATCAACATTTTATCCTCAGTCAACGGTTTGTTCCTCTCTTGTTTCCTTCATTCACTTATAGCCTCACATGATTTGGTGGGGAAAAAATCAAGGTGGCTGACAGAATCATTAACAAAAGGGAAATATAGAAAAAGAGATGAGAGCAGAAGCAGCTCAAGGAAAAGTCTGAATTTACCTTTAGCAATAGTTCTGATATTCCCAACAAAGGAGTGGTTTCTATGCTTCACTTATAGCCATGATGATTTTACTCTGAGAAATTTTCAAGGAAACATTACCACTCACCTTTGATAATTCTTTGCAAATATCTCAATAAATTACCCATGAAACATTTAGTTTTAAACAATGTAACTTCCTGGTGATATTACCAAGATAAATTACCACAAAGCCTCGATTCTAAAACACACAATTTCCCCACACTATAATATTTCTGAGATCAAAATGAATGCAAACATTTAATGTAGTTACTATTTTTTCCTCTCAGAAGCTATTTTCAACTGATGTTATCTTATAATTAAGGAAATATAGTAACCATGAAATGCCCTTCCAAAGTTGTCCTGATATACTGGGTTACTAGTTATATAAGGTATTCTGCCACACTGAAGATAATTATTTTAAAGTAATTGAGCTAAATGTAGTTGTAATAGGCTGAATAATGGCCCCAAAATTTATCAGGTCCCCATCCCCCATCCTTGTAAACATTACTTCATGTGGCAAAATCTTTGCAGATGTAATTAAGTTAAAGGTCTTGAGGCAAGGAAGACTATCTTGAATAACTGGGGTAGGGTGGGGCAAGTAAGGTGGTTAAATGCAACCCAGGTAGTTGTATAAGAGGGAGATTTGATGTAACACGGAGGAGAAGGTGATGTGAGTACAGAGTAGAGGGAAATTTGAAGATGTAGACCTTGAAGACTGAAGTGATATAGTCACTAGCCAAGGAATGCCTGCAGTCACCAGAATTTGAAAGAGGCAAGAAGCAGATTTTTCTTTTGAGACTCCAGAGAGAGTGTAACCCTGCTGATACTTTCATTCAGCCTAGTGATACTGATTTTGAATTTTTAGACTAAAGATCTGTGAGGACATAAATCTAACCCACCAAATTTGGGATTATTTGTTATGGCAGCCACAGGAAACTAATACAAGTTTTCTTGACAGTAATTATGCAGCAAGACCAGGTGTATGTTTAGAACAATCCTGTCTCTATCTTGCAACAATAAAATGAGTCCTTGGAGGCCTAGGAGAATGGTTACTGTTCCATCCTAATTAAGCTAACTGTACTTTAAAAAAATATATTTCAGGGATCACAGTAAATTTCATGTTTGTCTCTCTAGCAAAAACCCCCCTGCCCCCTGAGGTATAATAAACATGTAGAAAGAAATCAAAGATGACACAAATAGACGGAGAAATATACCATGTTCATTGATTAGAGGAGTCAACATAGTGAAGATGAGTATACTACCCAAAGCAATCTATAGATTCAACACAATCCCTATCAAGCTACCAACGGTATTTTTCACAGAACTAGAACAAATAATTTCACAATTTGTATGGAAACCCAAAAAACCTTGAACAGCTAAAGCAATCTTGAGAAAGAAGAATGAAACTGGAGGAATCAACCTGCCTGACTTCAGCCTATACTACAAAGCTACAGTCATCAAGACAGTATGGTACTGGCACAAAGACAGAAATATAGATCAATGGAACAAAATAGAAAACCCAAAGATGAGTCCACACACCTATGGATACCTTATCTTTTACAAAGAAGGAAAAAATATACAATGGAGGAAAGACAATCTCTTTAACAAGTGGTGCTTGTTAAAACTGGCCAACCACCTGTAAAAGAATGAAACTAGAACACTTTCTAACATCATACACAAAAATAAACTCAAAATGGATTAAAGGTCTAAATGTAAAACCAGAAACTATAAAACTCCTAGAAGAAAACATAGACAGAACACTCACTGACATAAATCACAGCAAGATCCTCTATGACCCACCTCCCAGAGTAATGGAAATAAAAGCAAAACTAAACAAATGGGACCTAATTAAACTGAAAAGCTTTTGCACAATGAAGGAAACTACAAGTGAGGTGAAAAGACAGCTTTCAGAATGGGAGAAAATTATAGCAAGTGAAACAACTGACAAAGAATTAATCTCCAAAATATACAAGGAGCTCAAGTAGCTCAATACCAAAAAAAATAAATGACTGAATCAAAAAATGGTGCCAAAGAACTAAACAGACATTTCTCCAAAGAAGACACACAGATGGCTAATAAACACCTGAAAATATGCTAAACATCACTTATTTTCAGAGAAAGGCAAGTCAAAACCACAATGAGGTACCATCTCACCCTGGTCAGAATGGCTGACATCAAAAAGTCTACAAAAAATAAATGCTGGAGAGGGTGTGGAAAAAAGGGAACCCTCTTACACTGTTGGTGGGAATGCAAACTAGTATAGCCACTATGGAGAACAGTGTAGAGATTCCTTTAAAAACTGGAAATAGAACTGCCATATGACCCAACAATCCCACTGCTGGACATACACACCAAGGAAACCAGAATTGAAAGAGACACATGTACCCCAATGTTCATTGCAGCACTTTTACAATAGCTAAGATATGGAAGCAACCTAGATGTCCGTCAGCAGATGAATGGATAAGAAAGTTTTGGTATGTATACACAATTGAATCTTACTCAGCTATTAAAGAGAACACATTTGAGTCAATTCTAGTGAGGTGGATGAAACTGGAGCCTATTATACAGAGTGAAATAAGTCAGAAAGGAAAACACCAATACAATATATTAATGCATATATATGGAATTTAGAAAGACCCTATGTGCAAGACAGCAAAAGACACAGATGTAAAGAACAGACTTTTGGACTCTGTGGGAGAAGCTGAGGGTGGGATGATTTGAGAGAATAGCACTGAAACATGTATATTACCATATCTGAAATAGATCACAGTCCAAGTTTGATGCATGAAACAGAGCACTCAAAGCCAGTGCACTGGGATGACCCAGAGGGATGAGAAAAGGAGGGAAGTGGGAGGGGGGTTCAGGATGGGGAACACATGTACACCCATGGCTGATTCATGTCAATGTATGGCAAAAATCACCACAATATTTTAAAGTAATTAGCTTCCAATTGAAATAAATTAATAAAAAAATTTTTTTAAATCGTGTAATCTAGATTAGAAAATGGACCCCCTCTCAAACTCAGGGTAAGCTCTTCTTTTTCTATCCAGGTTGAAAATCTGTTTCTTCAATCACAGTGATTATCCTAGTAAAGGCAGATTGTGTTAATAAGCAAATGACATTTCCTTTGCCAAAGAAGTTAGTATAGACCCAAATCAGACCAATGAATTCTGAGACATTTAGATAGTTTTCCATCCTGGGAGAGAAACTAGAGGCAGGTAACTTCCTACTAGATATGAACAAGGAAAAGGCTAACAACACAGTCAACAGAAAAGAGAGATGCAAAGATATGGTTTCACAAAGAAATTTTTGATGAAACAGATTCTTTATTGAGCAGCTATTATGTGCTACATGATGAATATAAGGTTGAGTGAAAATCACTCAGTCAAGTCTAACTCTTTGTGATCCCATGGACTATACAATCCATGGAATTCTCCAGGCCAGAATACTGGAGTGGGTAGCCGTTCCCTTCTCTAGGGGATCTTCGCAACCCAGGGATCAAACCCAGGTGTCCCATATTGCAGGCAGATTCTTTACCAGCTGAACCACCTAGGAAGCCAGAAGATATTTGATGTACTTTATAGGACTAATTTATTTAATCCCCATAACAATCCAGTGAGATATGTTGCAATCCTTGAATCACGTTACTTAAAAAAATTCCTCCTATTATCTTAATCAGTTTGAGTTTTTTCCTTTTCACACAATCACACACTTCTTGCTAATACAGCTAGATAGCTTCATCTGGGATGGCTATGTAAACACTGAAATCACACACTGTGGCATAAGTAGAAAACTCAACCTGATTTTCTGTAGCACAAGCCTGATCTGTCCCCAGCTCTGAATCAGTCCAACTTTCTGCTTTCTCCTCAGTGGTCAAACAGTATTGGTAGAAACTATATACTTGAAGAGCATGACACTCAAAAACCCCATGGTTTCACATTTCATTTTAGACATCAATGCTAGTCAGCTGGGCTCCCCAGGTGGCGCTAATGATAAAGACCCCCCCTCCCCCCCCCCCCCCGGATGCAGGAGATATAAGAGATGTGGGTTCGATCCCTGGGTCGGAAAGATCTCCTGGAGGAGGGAGTGGCAACCCACTCCAGTATTCTTGCTTGGAGAATCCCATGGGCAGAGGAGCTTGTTGGGCTACAGTCTATAGGGTTGCAAGGAGTTGGACATGACTGAAGCAACTTATCACATGTGCATACATGCTGGTCAGCTATTTCTGCACTTTCCACTAGCTATATTTTGAATTCTCCAAATCAACTATCTAAATATGTATTGCTTTTCTCTTGGGCCTTAATTACCTCATTTTCTTGCTCTCAGCAAACCTTTTACCCTGTATTGAGATGTTGGACTTCACCTGTGAACACCCTCAACTCCTCCTCCTGTCTTCCTTGCTCACTTAGTCAGGGATTTCACCTGGATTCAGCTGTACCTTTAGATATATTTGTAAATAATTTATCCAATACGGGGTTAATATCCACAAAATTCAAAGAACTCATGCAACCTGATCAAATAAACAAATAACCCAATTAAGAAAGGGCCAAGGACCTAAATAAACATTTTTCTAAAGAAGGCATAGAGATGACCAACATGCACATAAAATAACATAACTAATCATCATGGAAATGCAAATTAAAATCACCTCACAACTCTCAGAATGGTTATTTTCAAGAAGTCAAAAATAACAAGTGTTGATAAGGATATGGGGGAAAGGGAACACTTGTGCACACTTGGTGGGAAAGTAAATTGGTGTAGCCACTATGGAAAACAAGATGGAGATTCCTCAAAAAATTAAGAATAGTAACATTGTGTGTGTGTGTGTGTGTTAGTTGCAGCAATTCCATTTGTGGTATTTATCCAAAGAAAATGAAAACAAAAGATACGTAAAACCACAAGATCTGATTGTATAGCACAGGGAATTACAGTTACTATCCTATGATAAACCATAATGGAAAAGAATATGAAAAAGAATGTATATATGTGTGTGTGTGTATGTATCACTGAGTCACTTTGCTGTACAGAGGTAATTATCACAACATCATAAATCAACTATATTTCTATAAAAAGAAAAAAGATACATGGATCCTTATGTGCATTGTAGTATTATTTACAATAGCCAGATATGGAAATAACCTGTTATTGTTGTTTGGTCACTAAGTCATATCCAACTCTTTGGTGGCCCCATAGACTGTAGCCCACCAAGCTCCTCTCTCCATGGAATTTCCAGGCAAGAATACTGGAATAGATTGCCATTTCCTTCTCCAGGGGATCTTCCTGACCCAGGGATCAAATCCACATCTTCTACATTGCAGGTGGATTCTTTACCACTGAGCTACCAGGAAAGTCCAGGAGTAACCTAAGGGCTCATCAATAGATTTACAGATAAAGAAGATGTGAAAAATATATAGAATATATATAATGGAATATAGCCAGCCACAGAAAAGAATGAAACTTTACAATTTATAATAACCTGAATGGACCTTTAGGATATTATGTTAAGTAGAATAAGTCAGACAAATACTGAATTATTTCACTTATATGTTGAATCTAAAAAACAGAATAAATAAATTAACCAAACAGAAACAGAGTCATGGATGCAGAGAACAAACTGGTGACTGCCAGTGAGGAGGGAGTAGAGGGGAAGGAGAGAAATAGATGAGGGAGATTAAGTGGTGCAACCTTCCAGTTGCAAAATAAACTAGTCATGGGTGTGTAAAATACATGGCGTGGGGATTATAGTCAATATAGTCAATATGTGATGTCTTTGTATGGTGACAGATGGTAAATAGATTTTCATGGTGATCATTTTGAAATGTGCAGAAATATGGAACCACTATGTTGTATAAGAGGAAGTAACAGAAACTATTATAGTGTTATAAGTCAATTATATTTCAAAAGCAAACAAAAAAGCAAACACATAGGAAGAGACTAGATTTGTCAAAGGGAAGGGGTGAGGTGAGAGGGAACTAGAAGAAAGCAGTCAAAAGGTACAAACTCCCAGTTTTAAGATAAATAAATACTAGGGATGTTATGTAATATGTTTAGCATGATAAATATGATTAAAACTGCTATATGTTATGTATGAAAATTATTAGCGTTTCTCCTCACAAGAAAAACATTTTATATTTCTTTAATTTTATACCCATATGAGATGATGTTCACCAACTTACTGCAGTAATCATTTCATGATGTACATAAGTTAAATCATTATATTGTACTTCAAACTTATATACTACTATATGTCAATTATCTCAATAAAACTGAAAGAAAAAGAGAAACTGCACAAGTCCTGCAGCAGTCCCATTGAATCCCTTTACATCATTAGTGAAATGACCTGGGGCACGAGTGTCAGACAGTCAGAGCTGTGAACGGACTCCTCTCTGCCATGGACCACGAGTGCACTGGGCTGAGACACACAGGAAAAGGACATGGAGGCGACTAGTTTTGAACGGGATATAAAACACCTGAGTGGTGTAAGAGATGAAGTTTTCAGTATCACTAAATTTCTCAGTATATTAGAATCTGCCATCCACATAGACATAGAGATTTTCAACTTCAGTTCAGTTCAGTTCAGTTGCTCAGTCATGTCCGACTCTTTGCGACCCCATGAATCGCAGCACGCCAAGCCTCCCTGTCCATCACAAACTCCCAGAGTTTACTCAAACTCATGTCCATCGAGTCGGTGATGCCATCCAGCCATCTCATCCTCTGTCGTCCCCTTCTCCTCCTGCCCCCAATCCCTCCCAGCATCAGGGTCTTTTCCAATGAGTCAACTCTTCGCATGAGGTGGCCAAAGTATTGGAGTTTCAGCTTCAGCATCAGTCCTTCCAATGAACACCCAGGACTGATCTCCTGCAGGATGGACTGGTTGGATCTCCTTGCAGTCCAAGGGACTCTCAAGAGTCTTCTCCAACACCACAGTTCAAAAGCATCAATTTTTCGGCGCTCAGCTTTCTTTATAGTCTAACTCTCACATCCATATATGATGACTGGAAAAACCATAGCCTTGACCAGACGGACCTTTGTTGGAAAAGTAATGTCTCTGCTTTTTAATATGCTATCTAGGTTGGTCATAATTTTCCTTCCAAGGAGTAAGCATCTTTTAATTTCATGGCTGTAGTCACCATCTGCAGTGATTTTGGAGCCCAAAAAAATAAAGTCTGACTTACCACCTCATATTTCCAAACTAGCAAATGTAAAAAATGGCTCTGTATGGGTGTTTGGACATAACTTTGCAAACCACAGCACAGATTGTGTTGTAGACTGTTGATAAGGTTTTACCTGAAAGGTGGCATATTATGATTTCCCATGTGCTAGGCACTGTGCCAAGCACCTTCATAAAGGTGGGTATGATCACCCCTTGTGTTGCAGATGAGGAAAGGGAGATTTTTCTCAGAGTGGTTTAATGACTTACTCAATGAGATCAACAACCAGAAAATGAGAGATTAGGATCTGAACCTCATTTTGATTTCGAAGCCTTATCTACTATGTGTGTGTGTGCTTGTTGGTGTCTAACTCTTTTGAGACCCCATGGACTATAGTCCATCAGACTCCTTTGCCCATGGAATTTCCCAGGCAAGAATACTGGAGCGGCTAGCCATTTCCTACTCCAGAGGATCTTCCTGACCCAGGGATCGAACCCACTTCTCTTGTGTATCCTGCATTAGCAGGTGTATTCTTTACCACTATGCCACTTTGGAAGCTGCCTTACCTAGTAGCAAGAGCAAAATGCTCTCTAGTCAAGCACAGAAGTACAGTCACCCAAATACCACTGGAGTTTCCTCCTAGCAGAAGAGGGATCTAAAGCTCTCCCTAAGTGAAGGAATCCCCTCCTCCAGGCTTTTCTCGGGTCACACAGAATGAAGTGTTCCATTTTCATCTCATTTCTTGTGGAATATTTCATCAGAATGGACACTGAAACATGAGAACAAAAATAGGAGTCTACAGGTTTTTTCTCTCTGCTCTTCCAGGCTGAGGCCATCTGTTGAGGGACTCTAATCTCTCTCTCTCTCTCTTTTTTCTTTTTTGTATTTTATTATGTGAAGGTTTATTGTGAATTTATTTTAGTCCAGGTGTGACAGCATGGTATTTTGTTAATAATATATATTTTTATTAAGATATATTTTCATTGACTAGCATAGGTAGTCTTGGTATTGAGCTGCTGAGGTCTTTGGGCTGTATAGAAATGCTAGGTTTGTGCTTGAATTGTTCAGATCTAATTAACTGAATGCTCAGTATATTTGAGACATTGTATTAGATACATCCACCCATCTAGTACACAGTCCTGGAGCCAGATGGCTGGAATTTGACCATGGGTTTTCTCACTTACTAACTGTGAGACTGAATGAGTAACTTGACTTCTCTGTACCTCAGTCTTAGAGATACTAATTTGTAAGATGGGTGAAGAAAAATAGTTTCTACATCAGAAGTTGTTGTGAGGATTAAATGATAAAATATACATTAAGTCCTTAACCCATTTATGTGTTGATGTGTGCATGCTCAATCGTGTCCGACTCTTTGAGACCTTATGGACTGTAGCCCTCCAGGCTCCTCCACCCATGAGATTCTCCAGGCAGAATATTGGAGTGGGTTGCCATTTCCTTCTCCAGGGGGTCTTCCCAACCCAGGGATTGAAGCTGCGTCTTCTGAGTCTTTTACATTGCAGGCAGATTCTTTACCAGTTGAGCCATTGGGGAAGCCTATTAATGTGCTAAGTCCTTACTTAGGTGTTAAGTCTGAGCTCTTGAAGACAACACAAGAGAGGTCTTCAGGTCATTTGGAGGTGCTTCAGCTTCAAGGACCCCCTTGGCCCTTTCCTGGGGACCAAGCCCTAGAATCTGTACTTCCTAGGATGCCCTCTTCCACATCTCCCATTGTCTTCAGGTCCCAATGTCACCTCCATGAAGCTGGTCCCTTTGTTGCCACACTTCCTGTCCCCACCACAGTCAGTCCCTAGAGACTAGCCAAATCTCTGGTTTGTTACATCCCTCCATAGGCAGGAAGCTTCCTAGGGCTACGAACTCTTATCTTACTCACTCTTCTGTCTCTAGCACATAGCGGAGTGCCTGGCACCTAGTAAGCTCAATGAATGGAGAGTTTTTCCTTATTACTTCTCAGGTATGAAGGATCTGTGGAACTGAGGATCAGAACTGGTAGGTCTTACTCTGTGGGATAGGTGAGGCTGCTGATGAGGGAGGACACAAATTGCTATAAAGTGAGAATCCAGGAGGGACACCTGGTGGGTTTGAGGTGGGGGCTGGGTCACTGCAGTGAATGGGGTGTTCTTCAGTCCCAGAAAATACCAGGCACCTCCTGTGAGAGGAAGGGCAACATGAGAATGTCCACTGGAAAAAAAGGAAAAAAGGAAAACCTGAGGATTGTGAGTTAAATTTTATTTGGGGCAAAATGGGGACTATAACCCTGGGGGAGAAAGCATTTCAGATAGCTCTGAGACACTGCTTGGAAGAGGTAGGGGGAGCAGTCAGTATTATATATGATTTTGATGAAGGGGGTACATGCAGTCAAACACAAATTTTGGCAGGAGCTTGCTGCTAGTCATAAGGAGCAGTGTCACCATTAATGATTTTAGTGCTTTTCTAAATAAGGGGAGGTAAGAATTAGGTTCATAAAATCTTCTGCTGAAAATATCGAACTATCTAAAGACTTGTTCTGCCAGTGTTTTCCAGAGCACAGAGTGCCTCATTCCTAATCTCCACCCTGAACTCCTTTCAGCGGGTATTGAAGGTCAGCAGCTACAATAGTGTGTGATTTAATTTTGTAGAGGCAGTTGGCAAGTGTCAATTTTTAGTTGGCAGGAAGGAGTAGAGCACAGAAAGAAAGGAAAAAATACTGTAAGTTCCATACATATGAACAAGATCTGTTCTGAGAGCATGTTCATAACTTCAATATGTCTGTAAGTCTAACAAAGTTAGCCTCAGTACCCAGCTAACACAATCGGCTATGGTACCATACTATAATAGGTTTATAATAACACCTTTTCACACAAATAATATATAAAAGACAAACGAACCCAGGTCTCCCGAATTGCAGGAGGATTCTCTACCAGCTGAGCCATAAGGGAAGCCCAAGCATACTGGAGTGGGTAGCCTATCCCTTCTCCAGCAGATCTTCCTGACCCAGGAATCAACCTGGGGTCTCCTGCATTGCAGGCGGATTCTTTACCAACTGAGCTATGAGGGAAGCCCCAAAAAACAAACACAAATGATAAAGAAAACATTTTAAATCTTACAGTTCAGTACCTTGAAATGAAATCTGGTATACAGAAGTTGGCACTGAGTGAACAGGTAAGAAGAGTTACTGACTGGAGGAGAGAGAGGAGGTGAGAGATGGTAGAGCTGAAGGATCATCAGCAATAGGGGATGGAAGACAAGCTACAATTTCATTCACGCTTGACATTGATGGAATGAATGCACGTTTGCATCTTAGAAAGTTTGCAACTTGAAAGTTCATATGTTTGGGATTTACTGTACTAACAGTAAGGTTACCAGTTCTATTTGCCTTAAGCCAATCTTGGGGCCCTTTCATGGGTTTTAGAAAATGGTGAGATTTAAAAATATTTAAAATCTAAAAATTTTAAAATCTTTTGATCAGAGGTATTCATTTGGCTGAATTTTGTTGTTTGGGAGCTTTGCACATTTCAAATATTTTATTTAGCTCAATAATTAATGAAGGTACTAGGAGAAGCTAAAACTACTTCAAAGGAGAATTCCATGAACACACACAAACACACACACACATAAATCAGGGATGAAATATATTTGCTAGTAGAGGCAAAAGTGGTTAGTATCAGATAGGACAGAAAAATAAAATATTTTGAGGGTATCATTTCCATAGGGAAGAAGTCATAAGACAAAATCTTTTGCCATTTTTGATGACAAAGATGTTTAGATTACAAAGATGTTGAGTTTTCTGTAACTTCTTTCCATGCAATATTGTGAAATGGTCTAAGCAATCCAAATGGTCAAAGTTGTCCACAGCTCTAGAGTCAGAAGATCCCTGGAGGGCCCACTGGACAAGATACCAGCACTCCACTGAAAGGGCAGTCAGCAAACTTTATTCGCCCACTTATAAGTCTTGGATAATTTTCTTGGCAAATGAGGTAAAAATTAAAATGGCTTTGAGTAAGTAGTTGATTTAATAAGACTGTAGTTCTGAGGCTAGAGACAGCTATACTATGCAACATACCAAGTTCTTTAATATATTATCTATTTTTAATCTTTTGACCCTGTGAACTATGTACTATCACTCCCAAATTTCTTATCAAAAACTGAACACAGAGAGATGGAGTTATTTGTCTTGAGGACACACAGCTGGTACACAGCAGACTGAGGTAGTAAAGAGAGCAGCCAGGAGGGAAGATAAAATCTTTTATTTATATCAGGCGTAGATTTGGTTGGAAAATGCCCTTCTCCCAAGTGTAAAGGGGTGAGGGTTAACATCTTTTTAGCTTTTAAATCAGATGTGGGTTCAAATCTTGGTGTCTTGTTTTACTAGCTTTGTCAATTTGGACCATTAATTGCCTTCATTGATTAAACGCTTTGTGTACATCATTGATCTCAAGGCTGGCACGCAGGCAGCACCCCTGTAAATGGTCTCTGTCATTAGCATTACCTGGCTTGATAATCCCTAAGTGCTGTGTTCCCGTCCCGGTGGTTCTTACAATTGGAGGCACATCACTCACAAGGCTGAGGAGACAGACCTTATATCTGTTTCTCCTGAAAATGCATCAGACAGTAGGATTTCTTTTGTGCAAAGATCATTTGAAAATGGCTGGGATCTGAAATTTTGTATGTTCTCCCACACAAAGGATTATGCCAGGGTATTCTGTAAGATTGCTTCTAGTACAGAGCCATCCTAGATGCAATGTTGGGATATCAGTGAGATATTTTGGGGTTACTGGTATCTTCTGTGGAGGACTTGAACCCCAACCCTTTATCCTTTAAATAAACTGCTGCCTGACAAAGATTCAGTCCCCATGGCAATGCTGCTGTTAGACTGTGGGTACTTTTGTTCAGGCAGCAGCCTGCCCCGGGACAGAACCACATTTAAGTTTCTTTTAAAAGCACCCACATTTAAGGAAGAAAGAAAAAATTAAGCAGAAGTTAAGAGGAAGCTGAAGTACTGAATGTCAGCATAACTGTTTACTGAATGACCTTGGTTAAGGCACAGTCTTAGGAAACCGGTGTTGAAATATGAGAACCATGCTCAGTAGGGACCTACAGGACCATAGTGACTGAACAGAACCCAGAGCAAAGGGCTGGGTGAGCCATCCTGGGTGATCTGCTCACTCCAGCCACTATGACACTGCTTCCCACTGCCTTCTGTCCATCCCTGGAGTCTCAGCAGTCATTTACTGCCTCTTGGAAGAAACTAAATGGGCATCTGATAATGCAAGGATGAGGGAAGGAGCTGGTTTCCACCCATCTCAGAGAAATAACTATATGCCACACGTGGTAGAAGATGACGGTGCTGATGCTGATGGTGGTGGCTGGTTTTTACTGAGTTTTCACCGAGAGTCAGTCACTGACTCAGCATGTACTCATGCCCCACATTTGTAGGGTGCAGGGTGAGAGTACAAATAGCAGACATATGCTCTATGTTTGTATATTAAAAAAAAAACTGTTAATCAAGCTAAACCCTTAAAATAAGACTGTTCTCCTATTTGTCAAGTAGGGGGACATAACATAACCCTCATAACAACCCGGGGGGCTATAAGGCTCAGACTCCCTGACATTCTGTGGATCACAGGGGCCCAGGAAAAGGCAGCCTCCATCTCACCTCTTTCTCCTCCACTCACTATGTGACACTTGAACACCCACATCATCAGGCCAAACCTCCCCCATCCACCATCCCCCACAACCTTGCTAACTGCCATGTTTTGGCTCCTCTCAGGAGGAGCTGTGCTGCCAACAGTAGGGGTGAGCCTTCAGGAGGATGAATGCAGAAGAGAAGGCAGCAAGGCCCTGCAAGGAGGTGTCGGACATTTGGGCAGGGATCTGGAGTTCCAGAAGGAGTAGCATGAACTGGAGACTGGCAGGGAGAGATCACTTCCTTACCTCCTCTCCACTCTTCCCAGATTCCTCACATTGTAAGAAAGCTCAGCTACAGGAAGGCCAGGGTGGAGTCTCTGAATCTAAGGCCCAGGATGGGGACATTGTGCTTGGGTTTGAGGTACAATGGCTTTAAATGCATCCTGAGCTTCCCTTGTGACTCAGCTGGTAAAGAATCTGCCTGCAATGCAGGAGACCTGGGTTTGATCCCTGGGTTGGGAAGATCCCCTGGAGAAGGGAAAGGCTACCCACTCTAGTATTCTGGCCTGGAGAATTCCATGGACTGTATAGTCCATGGGATCGCAAAGAGTCAGACACGACTGACCTACTTTCACTTCACTTCACTTCTAATTTAAAAGTACTACTCCTAACCTCCCATGAAGTTGTAACTATTATCTGCTTGCAGATGAGGAAACTTAGAGGGGTCTATAGTTTTTCCAGTAACTGTTGTTGTTGTTCAGTTTCTCAGTTGTGCCTGACTGTTTGCAACCCCATGGACTGCAGCATGCCAGGCTTTCCTGACCTTCACCGTCTCCTGGAGCTTGCTCAAACTCATGTCCATTGAGTCAGTGATGCCATCCAACCATCTTATTCTCTGTCATCCCCTTCTCCTCCTGCCTTCAATCTTTCCCAGCATCAGAGTCTTTTCTAATGAGTCAGCTCTTCACATCAGGCGTCCAAAGTATTGGAGTTTCAGCTTCAGCATCAGTCCTTTCAATGAATATTCAGGGCTGATTCCCTTTAGGATTGACAGGTTTGATCTCCTTGCAGTCCAAGGGACTCTCAAGAGTCTTCTCCAACACCAAAGTTCAAAAGCATCAATTCGTTGGCACTCAGCCTTCTTTATGGTCCAACTTTCACTCCATACATGACCACTGGAAAAGCCATGGCTTTCACTATATGGCCCTTTGATGGCAAAGTAATGTCTCTGCTTTCTAATATGCTTTCTAGGTTTGTCATAGCTTTTCTTCCAAGAAGCAAGCATCTTGTAATTTCATGGCTGCAGTCACCATGTGCAGTGATTTTGGAGCTCAAGAAAATCAAGTCTGTCTCTGTTTCCATTGTTTCCACATGTTTTTATCATGAAGTGATGGGACCAGATGCCATGATCTTAGTTTTTTGAATGTTGAGTTTTAAGCCAGGCTTTTTTTTTTTTTCCACCTTCATCAAGAGGCCCTTTAGTTCCTCTTCACTTTCTGCCATAAGGGTGGTGTCATCTGCATATCTGAGGTTATTGATATTTCTCCTGGCAATCTTGATTCAAGTTGTGATTCATCCAGCTCAGCATTTCTCATGATGTACTCTGCATATAAGGTAAATAAGCAGGGTGACATTATACAGCCTTGACATACTCCTTTCTCAATTTTGAACCAGTCTGTTGTTCTATGTCCGTTTTTCTAACTGTTGCTTCTTGACCTGCATACAGGTTTCGCAGGAGGCAGATAAGGTGGTCCAGTATTCCCATTTCTTTCAGAATTTTCCACAGTATGTTGTGATCCACACAGTCAAGGCTTTAGTGTAGTCAATGAATCAGAATTAAATGCCCACTGATAGTAGGATGAAATCATGGCAGTCTCACTTCCAGAGCCTGCCCCAACACAATACATAACCTAGAGAAGTATGTAGAGAGTAAATCTGAGATAACTTTTTCAAAACCACTGAGATGAGATATGGGAGATATGGTTTAAAGAAACTGTAATTAAAATAAAATAATCACTACTCAGTTTTGAAAATATCTTTATGGGAGTCACATGGCTTAAAACCCAAGCATAAATAACAGAGATTAAGATGCTTCTCCAATAGGAAAGATATTTCAATGTCTGATTTAATCCAGACCTAATAAGCCCAAGGTATTGACAGAAGTACTCTCTCCATCTGTAGGAGCAGGGCCTCTTCTTGAAAATGGAAATTCGAGTGAATAAGAAACAGTGTGCTTTTCTAGCCCCTTGGGAGATGAAACCAGACTTCAGCTGGTTCTGATTGCGAGGAAAACTTTGGGCTCTGGCCAGAGATCTTTGTCCGGAGCACAAAAGAGCCAGTGAAAGCCACTGACACGAGAGAACCATAAATAAACTCTGGTTGCAAATGTTTGGTTTTGCTCCGTATTAAGAATATGGATATAAAATGCATTGTCAAAGCATTTCAAGAAACACCACTGCAGTCTCAGGGAATGAAGCTTGTCTCTGGCACATGGAGGTGATCATTGCTTTGCAGGCTAATGGTGCCTCTAATGTTGAACATTATTGTGTCAACAGGCTGTTCAGAATTAAGCACTTAGAATAAATAAGAATACTGTGCTTCTCTGGCTTATACATTTACAGTACATATCAAAAAAGGGATTTATCATAACAAGCAAATTAGCAACGTTTGACAGTTCAAGTTAGAATAAAACAAATTTTCTAGCTAAGTTTTAAAATCTGTCATCTTAGAAGTTTGTGAACACTTAGCTTCTGTATAAATCATACAAAGACACTTTCATTAATTATCTCCAGAAGCTTTTAAGCAATAAAAGAACATCGATTTCCATTCTAACTTACATAAACAACTTTCTAGTTTTGGGTCAGACATATTATGGTTTTCATGATTTTGCTGTGGCTTCACTTTTCGATTTAATTACCTGCTGCTAAAAGAGACTCTTTCTTCCACAGATTACTGAAATCCTACCCTTATGCATGTTAATAAGTTCACAATGTGCTGAGAGTACCTATAAATAACATTAATAACATGAGACAGATACAGTTTTACCATCTTATTGTTTAAAAAAAAATCACAGGAACATTTCCCAGATTAAAGGACACTAAAGAGACTCTACAAATATGTGCAATACTTAATGTTATCTTGGACCCTGTACCAGAGGGACATTATTGGATCAACTGACAAAATTGGAGCACAGGTGTCTTGTTAAATTAGTGTGTGTGTGCACGCGCATGCGCGCGCAGAAAGTGAGAGAATACAAATAATAAAGAAAGTAGAACAAAGTGTTAAGCATTAGTTAGAGGTGAATCTGGATAAGACAATATGAGTTTCCTTTTATTATTCTCATTTTTGCAATGTTTTGGTAAGTTGGAGATTATTTTCTAATAGGAAGTTTTTTAAATGGCATGTTACAGAGAAAAAAAAACCCTTAGAACATTTTCCCCCTGGAAAATTCTTTCATGCATTATTCACAAGCTTAGCTATGTACTATAAGTAAATATTTAATATTTACTTTCCTTGCCCTACTATAATCCTATTAGTTTCAGTTGAGTCTGGGGAAGCCTGGCCGAGTCACTATGGCAGCTAGCGACAGAGCCAGAGACATCAAGACGCTTGGGCAGAAAGAGGCCAGAGCATGGCCTCCCCCATTCCTGGGGCTGTTCCTCCCAGCACAAAGACTTCCTATACTGACAGGTGTTAAGTGGCTGCTCTCAATCAGCACTGGAGTGACTGAGTAAATAAACAGTGCAAGGAGAAGGATGGGTCTTTTAACTAATTTCATATCAAATGTAAACAACTGACTTCCACTTCTGGGAAAATGGAATGCACACGCTTTTCCCTATTCTGCTTGTTAAGTACAACTAAAATTCCTAAGCTTTATAAATAAAACAAGTAAGACTCTGAAAGATGTTAAGAAGAAGGTAGACTGTCTAGGGACTTCAAGACCCAGGGAATGGCTGGTAATAATTTCCTGGGCTCTTTCCTTGCCTTTTGTATCCCACTTTAGAAATGGAGAAACCAGCAACTCAGAAATACTAACAGTACAGACACAAAATGTCCACCAAAATCTACCCTCTCCAGCCAAAGGATCAGGAAGGGGCACCCTGGCAAGACAGGACACTATGAGACAATAAGTGCCCTACCTTGGCCAGAAATCCCAGGCAAAAATTATTTCTACCAATTTAAAAAGTGGAAATATAGGTGATGTACAATATTATGTTAGCTTTAGGTGTACTGTATAGTGATTTGACATTTGCATACATTATGAAATGATTACCACTCCAATCTAGTAAACATCTGTCCTACTTTTTCTTCTTTTTTTGTCTTATTTGGTCTCATGCTCCTGAAAACTCTTTCATGGGCCTAACCAGTATTTAGGAATCACTGAGTAAGCCCAAGGCTCTTGTTTTACAGATGAGAAAATGACTGACTTACCGAAGGTTGCTAACCAGTCAATGGCATGTTAAGGCATAACAATTTCAAAAGTTCAGTGTTCTTCTTACAACATTGCTAAGTAAAATTTCTCATCACGTTAAATGAACAACATTATTTAATCTGAATTAACCATCGCTCTTCTCTAGAATCACTGCAACTTTGAGAATCAGAAGTTCATATCCATAGATATTTCATTAGATGGGATCTCACATATTAGATATCAAAAATAGTGTGACTTTAATAGCAACATCCCTGGTTTTGAAATTCCAAGGAATAAATACCGCAGAATCATTTTAGAAGAGATTCTTATTTGATAAAAGTTTTCTTTTTAAATTGAGTAACATGATTTGAAGATTTTACTCAAAGCTGAAAATAACAGAGGCCACTCTTTTCAAATTTTTTCATATCTTATATGAATGCAGGCTAGGAGACTGAGCAGTCAGACAGCATCTTTTTGTAAGTTTAGGGCTATTTTTAATTTTTCCTCTCTTTCCCTAACAACATTATTTAATTTCCACTACCATATTCTATGTTATTTCTGAGCAGTTCTATCTTGAGATATGAATTCAGCTTTTCTCCTTCCAGTCTATTTTTCCACATTCTTCTCATTCATGTTTTCCTAAAGTAGCTTAGGAATTTGCTCGTGAGCCATAAAATGAATAAATCACCCTTAATTTGTCATGTGAATAAATAGCTGATCACATTCTATGACTTTATTTTGAGAGTTCCCATCAGTTATTTCTGTTTCACTAATCCTAAGATATTTTAAACATTTGACCCATTCTAACATGAGTTTCTTAAAAGACAGAAAAGGAGCTTAAATATATTTTATTCTTAGGGAAAGAATAAGAGATCAAAAGTTTCAGAAAGAACAATACAAGCCACAAAGTCTCCTGCTTTTTCTTTCTCCCCCATCACAAATCATTTTCCTGGATCTGGAAACTCTATATGAGAAAGCTGAGATTGTTCACTTTCAAATCTTTGTTACACAAAACTAGACCACTAGGATTTTGATGGCAACATACTAGGAGGTATCAAGTTTTGATCACTTAACTGAATTTAAAAAACTGAAATATTTCTCTAAATTTTATTGTTTCTCACTGATGAAAGAAATCAAGAATGACACAAATAGTTGGAGAAACACATCATGCTTGTGGATTGGAAGAATCAATAGAGTGAAAATGAGTATACTACCTAAAGCAGTCTATAGATTCAACACAATCCCTATCAAGCTACCAAAAGTATTATTCACAGAACTGGAACAAATAATTTCACAATTTGTATGGGAACACAAAAAAAACCTTGAATAGTTAAAGCAATCTTGAGCAAGAAGAATGAAACTGGAGGAATCAACCTGCCTGACTTCAGACTATGTTACAAAGCTACAGTCATCAAGACAGTATGATACTGGCACAAAGACAGACATATAAATCAACGGAACAAAATAGAAAGTCCAGAGATAAATCCACACACATATGGACACCTTACCTTTGACAAAGGAGGAAAAAAATACAATGGAGAAAAGACATTCTCTTCAACAAGTGATGCTGGTAAAACTGGTCAACCAAGTGTAAAAGAATGAAACTAGAACACTGTCTAATACCATACACAAAAATAAACTCAAAATGGATTAAAGATCTAAATGTAAGGCCAGAAACTATAAGACTCTTAGGGGAAAACATAGGCAGAACACTCTTTAACATAAATCACAGTAAGATCTTCTATGACCCACCTCCCAGAGTAATGGAAGCAAAGACAAAAATAAACAAATGTCACCTAATTAAACTTAAAATCTTTTGCACAATTAAGGAAATTATAAGCAAGGTAAAAAGACAGCCTTCAAAAAAAAAAAAAAAAGACAGCCTTCAGAATGGGATAAAATAATAGCAAATGAAACAACTGGCAAAGAATTAATCTCCAAAATATACAAGCAGCTCATGCAACTCAATACCAGAAAAACAAACAACACAATAAAAAATGGACAAAAGAACTAAAGAGACATTTCTCTAAAGAAGACATAAGACATACAGATAGCAAATAAACATATGAAAAGATGCTCAACACCACACATTATTAGAGAAATGCAAATAAAAAACATAATGAGATATCATCTCACATGGGTCAGAATGGCTGTCATCAAAAAGTCTACAAACAATAAATATTGGAAAGGGTGTGGAGAAAAGGGAACACTCTTGCACTGTTGGTGGGAATGCAAACTAGTACAGCCACTATGGAGAACAGTGTGGAGATTCCCTAAAAAACTGGAAGTAGAACTGCCATATGACCCAGCAATCCCACTGCTTGGCATACACCCCAAGGAAACCAGAATTGAAAGAGACATATGTACCCCAATGTTCATTGCAGCACTGTTTACAGTAGCTAGGACATAGAAGCAACCTAGGTGTCCATCAACAGATGAATGATAAGGAAGTTGTGCTACACATATACTACTACTCAACTATAAAAAGGAACTCATTTGAAGCAGTTCTAATAAGGTGGATGAAACTGGAGCCTATTATACAGAGTAAAGTCAGTCAGAATGAGAAAGACAAATACTGTATATTAACGCATATGTATGGAATTTAGAATGATGGCAACGATGATCCTACATGCAGGGCAGCAGAGGAGACAAAGATGTAAAGCACAGCCTTTTGGACTCTGGGGGAGAAGATGAGGATGGGATGATGATTTGAGAGAATAGAACTGCAACAAGTATATTGCCATATGTAAAATAGGTGACCAGTGCAAGTTTGATGCATGAAGCAGGGTGCCCAAAGCCAGTGCTCTGGGACAACCTAGAGGGACAGGGTGGAGAGGGAGGTGGGAGGTGGGGTTCAGGATGGGGGGACATATGTATACCTGTGGCTGATTCATGTTGACATATGGCAAAAACTATTACAATATTGTAAAGTTATTATTCTCCAATTAAAATAAATAAAATAATTTTTTAAAGTTTTATCATTTTTCACTATTAGACAGAAATGTACTGTAGAATGTAAGAAATCTGTCATTAAATACCAGTTAACACTCCAAACTCTGCTGTTTAAGAGCTGTGTGACTGGGCAAGTTACTTCACTATTCAAAACTATACTTTTCTCTTTTGTATTACCTATCTGATAGCCTGACAATGACAAAAGTAATGATAAATATCCAAAATCTATTAAATTGTATTCCAGATATTGTTGAATATTAATATTTTACATTCAGCACAATGAAGTTTGAAGCTATCACAACTAGTGTTTAAGTGGGAATTCAAATCTGAAATCTCTAATTCTAGAAGCCATGCTGAAAAAGATGACTTAAACTGAGTATTGTATGAGGCAATAAATATAAAATGCATGGCATATCTGACATATATAAGGACTCAGTAAAACTTTGCTATTTTTTGTTATATCAAAAGAATGTTTCAATTAATAAAAGGAAAATTAATATAATAACATTTTAAGGGATATTACAGCTTATATAGTGTTCTACTTACACACTGACAATGACTAGATTCCTTAGAAACACAAGGAATGACATTTACTTTTGTTGCTCAGATTCTAACACTAAGCACCTACTTTAGGGTAGGTAGTCTATAGATATCAGTTGAAGTCAAAGCTGTCCAGAATGATCATGAATATTCATTGAAGTCATATTTAATCTATCACAATAGTCAATTGGCATTGATTATGGTCATTATCAATAATGGCAATTATCTAATCATTAATACCTGTATACTGTTAAAGACTTTAAACCTAAGGTTTAAAGTCTTATGAGACTTTCTTACCTTTAATTTTTAAAGAAGAGAAGTTTCATTAAAACTAAGCTCCTCAATTAAAAACAATTAAGGATTTTATGCAGATCAACATGTTTCTAGACAACTACTTTAATTACATTTCAGAAAACATAGATGTTTGGTCAAAGACTTTGTGTTAAGCTGTTGCTGCTAGAACCTATATGTACTCAAATCAATATTTCGAATTTCCTGGAAATCTTTTAATTGTACAAAACATTAAAAACTAAAGTGGATGGGCCTGAATTTAATCTTGTATAAAAGTTTGTGAGGTTATTCTTAAAGCTGCTGTAATAAAAACCTTAGCTCCACATGGATCTAATTGTTCCATGCACAAAGGTTTTTCTCTCTGGACAAATAGATGTTGGTGACGGAGGGCAGGTCTCATTAAAAAAGAAACCAAATATAGTAATCACTTAGGCATGTAAAAAACATTCTGGGCCACCACAAAACCCACCCTGAAAAAGAGTTTGGCTGGAAAGAACAAGAAAACCAGGAATAACAAGTCAATTAAAATTTCTTTATGCTTCAGGGTAGCAGATTGTAATTTCTAAAAACGACCATGGCAATATTTCTTGTCCCACATGTTTCGTCTTGAATTTGAGCAGGGCTTTGTGGCAGCCAGGATGCATGGAATGTAGCAGAAATGATTCTGTATAATTTCTCAGGCTAGATCATAAAAGAGACATGCTTCTGCCTGACTCCCTGCCTCAGAATGCTCACCTTGGAATCCAGCCACATTGTGTGAGGAAGCACAGGCCACAGAAAGGGGCCACCCGTAGGTGACACAAGCGACAGCTCCAGCTGAGGTCTCAGCTGATGGTCGATATCAGCTGCTGACACATGAGGAAGGAGCCTTTGGGTAATTCAAGCCCAGCCTTCCAGCTGCCTGGCTAACACCCAGTGGAGCAGAGACGAGCTCATCCCATGGAACTGCCCATCTCACAGATTTCTGAGCAAAGTAAATGTCTTTGTGAGCCACTGATTTTGTGGTCTGCTAGTCAGCAATAGATAACCAGAGCATCTAGTTTTTGAAAGACACAATCATGAAATACAAATGAATTTCCATTGAATTCTTTTTTTAAAATTTAACTTTTATTATTTTAACACCAAAAACATTTTGTTTTGGGGTATAGCTGATTAACAATGTTGTGATAGTATGAGGTGAACAGCGAAGGGACTTGGCCACCCACCCTCATGTATCCATTCTCCCCTAAACCCCTGTCCCATCTAGGCTGGCATATAACATTGATCAGAGTTCCATTTGCTATACAATAGGTTTTTGTTGGCTATCCATTTTAAATATAGCAATGTGTACATGATCTTTCCAGGGTCCTTAACTATCATGTCCCCCTCCAGCAACCATGAGTTCATTTTCTAAGTCTGTGAGCCTCTTTCTGTTTTGTAAGTAAGTTCATTTGTATCACTTCTTTTTAGATTCCAGATATAAGGGATGTCATATGATATTTCTCCTCTGTCTGACGTCTCTCAATATGACACTCTCTGAGTCCATCCATGTTACCATTTCATTGAATTCTCTTCTACTGGTTTTTAACCATCTCTCTCATTTTAAAATTCTCACTGAAGGAATGAATAGATTAGATCAGTGTGCTGAATTTAACAGAGGAAAGTCCACATTGTGAGAACTCGGCACACCACAACATTCACACGTTGTACCTCTGATGCAGTCAGAGACATATGATATTTCTATGCAGAAATATGGCAGAAACATGATATTTTTATGGGAGAGTCAGGGCTGGGTCTGTGCAAAACCCTAATCAGAGAGATGGCCTTCTGCAGTCCCTGTTTCTTGCTTTCTGCCCCCTTTGAGCACCCCAGCCACCAGGCACTAGTCCTCTTCAGCAACAAAGCAGTTGGAAAAGCCAATCACATGAAGGTACAAGCAAAAATTTAAGTCCTTCTCAGCAACAAGATGAGTTATGGGCCTGCGGATGTGGGGATGGGGGGTGGGGAGGACAAAGAGAAGCAAAATACAATATCATATGTGAAACAAATCACCAGTCCAGGTTCAATGCATGAGACAGGGTGCTCAGGGCTGGTGCACTGGGATGACCCTGAGGGATGGGATGGGGAGGGAGGTGGGAGGGAGGGTCAGGATGGAGAACACATGTACACCCATGGCTGATTCATCTGAATGTATGGCAAACCCACAATATTGTAAAGTAATTAGCCTCCAATTAAAATTTTAAAAATAAATAAAATAATAATAAAAAAAATAAAAGTTAAGTATAAAGAGAATTAATTAATGGCTGTTTCAGGTGCTCAGTGTTTAAGCTGGAGAGTTCTCTTGGCACTTTTCAAATTCCACCAGGAACATTTAAGGCAGAAGCTCCAGAAAGTACAAAGAAAGGGAGACTTAGAACGCAAAAGTGTTTTTAGAAGCCATTCTGTATTTCTTGAGTGTACTATGAGGAGGGAGGAATGGCAGGAAATCAGACTAGACATGTGGGCGGGCAACTGAAAGGGAGTGTCTCGCAGACTCTGTGGTGCTGTCAGCCCCCTCCTTGGAGTCATTCATAAGCTACAGAGGAGTCCCATGAGCAGTGGAGGAAAACGTCCGGGTCAAGGGTCAGCAGACTGGGAATCAACTCCTGGTTCTTCCTGTTTCAGGTGCCTGATGAAGCTCAGGGCTCAGTGAGGCTAGGTGATTGCAAAGATACTCCAGCTCTGAGAGTTCATCTTATCTGAGCTATAAGGTGTTACCCTCAGGTGTTACCCTGAGACAGGAGGGGTGAAGGAAGTGGAGACTGTACAGCATGACTGTGAGCTATAGGGCACCATGTCTACACTTGACAGGGCACCTTCCCGATTGGGGAGGAACAGATCTATGCTTTTCTTTATTTTTAAAATATTCAAGACCATGACAAAATACCCACATTCCATGTGGTTAATTTTGAAAACAATAATATTCACCAATGTTTCTTTAACTTCAAATTCTACTGTTCATAACACTATTTGCCCACCTTTCTCCCCAAGTTGGATTTAAAATATTTAAGATGATATTTCTTTAAATTGCACATGCATCTGCCAAGTAGAAAGTTGGAAAATTAAGCAAAAATATGTCACTGAGATAAGTCTGGATTTCTAAGGACAAGAAAGACTGGGAAAGGAGCCCAGTTTTGAAACTGGGGAATCAAACATTGGCTGAACTTTTTTGTAGCTTATTTGACAAAATTGTCTAAAAAATTATAGCTTATTTTAACCAAATAAATTGTGATGAAACTCAAACACAATGCAAAGGACCATAAATGAGGTATTTGTGACATTTTCCATAATAAACATAGTGCATTTGTTTCTAGGAAAAGAGACCAAAAGAAAGGTACATATTCCAACTACAAGGAATGGAAGGAACATGAGAATTAAGACAGCTAACGGCACTGCCACCAATGACACACAGTATTTCTGCCTTTGATTACCTATGTGGCTTTAGACTTTCTATACTTTCTATCACATAGTGCATGTTAAAAAATACTATAATTATAGACCTAGTCTACCTCCTAGCAAACCTGTGAAAACAACTGGTGAGATATTAAGATTCCCTGTAGCAGGTATTACTCAGCTTGAATTTCATTTTCTGGCTGCAGTGGGTCATTCTGAGCTGTAAGGAGGTAAATACACTTTCTCAGCACTCCTGTTAGAGTCTCTGGGGTGATGGAAAGTCAGCACAGAAAGCAGCTCAGCTGCCATTGCTGCAGCCGTGCATCTGGCCAAGCAGCGAATAGAACAGCAGTGGCCTTGCTTGTGCTGTAAATGGTCACAGAGGAAACCCAGTCTGGGGCTGCATGCTCAGCTTCCGGAGCATGGGGCAAGGTGGAGGAAATACAGACACACACACACAGGCAGTCAGACAGATTCACAGTCACACACATAGGTCCACAGATGTGCACAAAGACACACACACACATGCGGATACCCACACAGTCCTCCACACATACCCACAAACAAGACAGAGACAGAGTCATACACACCCACACTCTTGTATATGAAGACAAATACACAGATGCATGCCCGGTCCCCACACATGAACATAAAGATATACACACAGATGCACACACACACACATAGACAAGACAGACAGACAGACAGACACACGTGTACACAGACAGATACACACAAATACACACACACTCCCCATATATACACACACACCCCATATACACACAATATCCTCTACATACACACACACACAGTATACACCTACACAAAGGTAAACACACACAAATACACATGTACACACATGATACTTTCTCTCCAGATGCTGCTGTGGTAGGCAGCGTAGGGGTGAGTGTACATGAGAGGAAGTGGCCTCTTGCCCACCCAGTGCAGATGCCCTCCCCTGCAGGCTGTTGATTATTATCATTTCTAATATAACACGTTTTAACTCTAAACAGGATCCTCATGCATTTGGGGCATGGGGGTGCTTCTCACAGTTCCACATATAGCAGTTATATTTTGATACTAAAGATGAGTTTGGCAGCCCTAGGCCCTAGCTGTCTGCATCTAATTTATCAATCTTCCGGGAAGCTGATGACAGTCAATCTCCCCACTTCAGCCCTGGATTAAGACACTTGCCAAGCTGACAACTGGCAGGGCTGCATCTCTGCTTACTTAGACTCCCTGCTGCCTTCACATCAGAGCCTTTCACAGATTCAGAAAACTCATAATCTTTCCCACTGACAAATATTAGACTCAGCCATCCAGGAAAGGCATGCCCAACAGGTGTGAGACAAACCAGGAAACAGCCAAATCTGCAATTAGGGGTCCCAGCATCCCTGTTTGGGGCTTCCTCTCCTTTCTACCTGTCCTCTGGGAATAAACATACTGTGTCTTTCCTCACGCCTTCTGTTATAATCCAGAGCGAAACATGGTAGACACAGATCTAAATTTACGGGTACTTTCTATCACTGTGTTTATGTTTTTATGCTTTGTAAGACAGTTGGCAATTTTGAGTAAATAAATCATGAGCATTTCTGGTCTCCCAGTCATCCTTTGGGATTCAGTTTCTCTTCCCCAAGAAACTTTCGCTGACTACACTATACACACCTCCCTACCCATGGTCGAGATTCGATGTCCATCTCCTGGATACTTTCTCCATCCTCTACAAACTTCTATCATTGCCCTTAACTCCCTGTTTTGTATCTGTGTGGCTGTTTTTCCCATTACACTTGAATTCCTTAGGGATATGCCCAATTTTATAAAATCTGTTATCTCAGGTTCATGCACACACAAAATAGGTACTCAATAAAAAGTGTGATGTGTTAGGAAAAATTCACAATTAATGCTGCATGTTTATCACTGGGATTATTTTCAGCCATATGTGTGACTTTACAGGTCTTCCCATAAAGCTAATCTATCACTGATAACCCACAAATACCACAGTAGATGGGGCATGAAGCTGAGGTGGCAAGTTCTTAGGCCTTGAGCACACGGGAATGTCTCAGACAGTCTGAGAGATTTGATGCTTCTAGGAGAGTTTTTCATCAGGATAAAATGTCCACTGTCTGAAATTTTTAAATTACATTCATTACTCCTTGTTACTATTTGTTTTCTAATTTTCATGCTTGGAACAACCAACATATTTCAGAGATATTTACTGTTTTCATTATGAAAATAATTTTAAATTAGAAAATCTTAAGTCTTTTTCAACTGAAATCTGTATACCACATCTGATTGCAGTCTTTCTTTGACACTCCTGAGAAATGTATTCTGATCCCAGTTACATGGGTGGGGGTGTTGAACTATTTTTAATTCTTGGGACTGTTAAAAGGATTCAATAAAGCAAAGAGTATAAACATTTTTTATAAATTTTTAAAAAATGGGCCATCAGATAGTAATTCAATAGTTAAATGCATTCATGTGTGAATCTTGAGCATGGCAATCCAAATTCATGCCAGGTACAAAAAAGAATGCTCAGTTCATCCACATAAGCACTGTGATGGAGATAAGTATTATTATTACCATTCAAAACTAATATATATCTTAGAGCTTTGGGTCCCTCACAGATAATTTTAATAACAAATGTCAAGCCAGCAAATGAGAAGACTGTGAAGGATCTGAAAACAGAAAAACTCAGGAACTGCTGTGTCCCTGTTAAAAATTTTCCACAGTCCAGTCCCCTTCCTGTCTTGAACACAGAAAATGAAACAGGGAGTTTTTAATGGAGCAAATCAGGGGGTCAGGTTTATTTAAAACAGCACAGAATTTTGAATCCAAGAAACTCTTTATTCATGTTAATACTACCAGTGGTGAAGCTAATTAGGATTACATAAGCCTTTACAATCTACAGATTTTATAATTTACAACTATGAACTTTTCAAAGGCCAACTTCTTTTGCAAGAGGCACAACCCCATGCAGTAATGTTCAAGGAGCTGAATGCAGAGGAAAATTCTGAGTGTTCGTATACTATTTTACATTTTTGGTTTGGAGTTCTGACATAGATGTTTTACATTATGCTTTTGGTGTTGTTTTGTTTTTAATTGGTAGTCTTAAATCTCTCAAAAAGTAGGTCATGAGTTAAAAATTATTATCTCATAAAAATTATGATCAGTGCATTTTATTGTGTGTAAATTACACCTCAGTTAAAAGCAGAACTCTTTAATTTTACAAGAACAAAAATTTACTTTTTTGGGTTAAGTCAGGTAGAATACTGCAGCTCTAAGATTTTGTTTTTACTATAAACATGAAGGAACAACTTTATGAACAAAAATTTATACTATAAACATAAATGAACAGGCTCTCTTTGGAAATGTGGGATACATTCTGCTTATATGCTTTCAAATATTCAAAGAAAAACAAGTCAAACCCCTTTTAAAAAATCACTTCTTTGGAAGCAGCAAGATGGGAAAAACACAGGGGCTTATGTTGAACTCCAGTTATGGTGTGAAGCAAGCAATTGCTAGAAGGAAGAGAGTTTCAGGGAATTAGAAACAAATAAATCTTATTCCAATTGGAAAGAAACCATTATAGGGCTTTACGGACATCTGGTGGGTATCTGACAACACGAACTTTATCATCTATGGTTATGACCAGTTGTGGGAAAGGAAGTGGAAAACTTGTGTGTGTGTGTGTCTTAAGAGAAGAATGGAAAAAAGGTGATGGAAAGAAATGGTTGGCCTTGATGATCTGTAAGATCCCTTTCACATTATCTATTCTATATGTGCTGTGAGAGGTAGACTTGTCACAGGAAAAACAAACAAAAACTCAAGACACCTAATAAACTGCAAATGATTGGAGAAGAGGAGAAAAATTATCATCTCTCAAGTGTTTACCATATGCCAGATGAATCCTCATAGTAATCTTACCAGGTAAGTACAATTATTTCTATAATAAAGATGAAGAGATTACAGCTCAAAGAGACCTAATAACTTAGGCATGAGGCAAGTTCACCCAAACAGTGAGAGGCAAGTCCAAGTTTCAATCAGATGCCTGGCTGACTCCAAAGCCTATACTCTTCCCACAGCTCATCTAGCATTGGGCCCCAAAGCTATTCCCAAATATGGGAAGAAATCCCAGCCTTTCCACTTCTTGACTGCCAGCCGATGAGATGCAGTGATCAGAGGCTGCCAGGTAAGACTGCAGTGATGTTTTAGGACTACATCCACTCTCTGGGTCTCTAACATGGAGAATCAACTGCTTCACTTTGCCAACTGAGTGTAGACAAAGCTATACCTAGACAGATGCAACTCCATTATTTTGTATGGATCACCTGCTTATTCTAGCACTGGAATAATAGAGACCCATGTTATGCACTAGCCAAAACATGTTACCTTAGGAGTAAAAAATTACATACTAACATCCTTCTCTCATTTATACATTTATTTTATTGGAGTATAATTGCTTTACAATATTGCATTAATTTCTGATGTATAAGGAAGTGAATCAGCTGTGTGTGTGTGTGTGTGTGTGTGTGTGTGTGTGTGTGTGTGTGTATCCCCTCCCAGGCATTTCAACTTGAGCATTCAAATGCTTCTCCCTGCCCCCAGTTTATTTCAACTTACACATTCAAATGCTTTGTTGAAATTGCACTTATCAGTAAGAAAAGCCAGAGAAGGCTGGAGAACATTCACATTCCAGGCACCACAGAGGGCCCATGAACAAACCACACAGTTGGAAATCAGTCAGGTGGGTCAAAGTTCTCCTTACACTCTAAGTTCATACATATTCTATTCCTTGTCATCACAACCACAGTGTTTCTCTTTAATACAAAATTCTATACTCCAAAAACTTTTTATAACTACTAAGCAATGTAATCTTATCATGATCTCTCAAGCTTGTATTTGCTATAAGAAATTCTATTTTTCACTGAAGTAATAAGTATTTGTAATAGAATTCTGACTTTGTTCAAAATTAAGTAGTATATAAACTCATAAGCTTTGTGTGAATTCCTCTATTATTATATAGAACATTTATTCATTCACTTAACAAATAATTTCCAACCATCTAGTCTGTGCAAGGCCCTATCCTGCCAGCAGGGAAGCAGCAATGAATAAAGACCATAGACTTCACATACTAGTGAAGAGTTAGACAGCAAAGAAATTAATACATGCATGGTAAAATGTCAGGTAGTTGTAAGCACTATGAAGAAATATCAGTTGAAGTAAGAATTTGCAGGGTGATGGAGGATGTTGTTTTATTTAATTAAAAAAAATTTAACTTTTTAATTTGTATTGAGGTAGAGCTGATTAGAAAAAGCAAGAGAATTCCAGAAAAATACATGCATCTGCTTTCCTGATTTCACCAAAGCCTTTGACTGTGCAGATCACAACAAACTGAAAATTCTTCAAATGATGGGAATACCAGACCAACTGACCTGCCTCTTGAGAAACCTATATGCAGGTCAGGAAGCAACAGTTAGAACTGGAAACAAACAACAGACTGGTTCCAAATTGGGAAAGGACTATGTCAAGGCTGTATATTGTCACCCTACCTATTTAACTTATAGCAGAGTTCAGTTCAGTTCAGTTCAGTTGCTCAGTCATGTCCGACTCTTTGAGACTCCATGAATCGCAGTATGCCAGGCCTCCCTGTCCATCACCAACTCCCAGAGTTTACTCAAACTCATGCCCATCAAGTCGGTGATGCCATCCAGCCATCTCATCCTCTGTCATCCCCTTCTCCTCCTATCCCCAATCCCTACCAGCATCAGGGTTTTTCCAGTGAGTCAACTTTTCGCATGAGGCAGCCAAAGTATTGGAGTTTCAGCTTCAGCATCAGTCCTTCCAATGAACACCCAGGACTGGTTTCCTTTAGGATGGACTGGTTGGATCTCCTTGCAGTCCAAGGGACTCTCAAGAGTCTTCTCCAACACCACAGTTCAAAAGCGTCAATTCTTTGGCACTCAGCTTTCTTCACAGTCCAACACACTTGCATATATAATGACTGGAAAAACCATAGCCTTGACTAGACGGACATTTGTTGGCAAAGTAATGTCTCTGCTTTTTAATATGCTATCTAGGTTGGTCATAACTTTCCTTCCAAGGAGTAAGTATCTTTTAATTTCATGGTTGCAGTCACCATCTGCAGTGATTTTGGAGCCCCCAAAAATAAAGTCTGACACTGTTTCCACTGTCTCCCCATCTTTTTCCCAGGAGGTGATGGGACCAGATGCCATCATCTTAGTTTTCTGAATGTTAAGCTTTAAGCCAACTTTTTCACTCTCCTCTTTCACTTTCATCAAGAGGCTTTTTAGTTTCTCTTCACTTTCTGCCGTAAGGGTGGTGTCATCTGCATATCTGAGGTTATTGATATTTCTCCCGGCAATCTTGATTCTAGCTTGTGTTTCTTCCAGCCCAGAGTTTCTCATGATGTACTCTGCATATAAGTTAAATAAGCAGGGTGACAATATACAGCCTTGATGTACTCCTTCTCCTATTTGGAACCAGTCTGTTGTTCCATGTCCAGTTCTAACTGTTGCTTCCTGACCTGCATACAGGTAAATAGCAGTGAGGGAGCACAGCTCCACCCATCAACAGAAAATTGGATTAAAGATTTACTGAGCTTGGCCCTGCCCATCAGAACAAGTCCCAGTTTCCCCCTCAGTCTGTCTATCGCTTTAGGAAGCTTCCATAAGCCTCTTATCCTTCTCCATCAGAGGGCAAACAGACTGAAAACCACAATCACAGAAAACTAACCAATCTGATCACATGGACCACAGCCTTGTCTAACCCAATGAAACTATGAGCCATACCGTGTAGGGCCACCCAAGACACACGGGTCATGGTGGAGAGTTCTGACAAAATGTGGTCCACTGGAGAAGGGAATGGCAAAACACTTCAGCATTCCTGCTGTGAACAGTATGAACAGTATGAAAAGGCAAAAAGATAGGACACTGAAAGATGAACTCCCCAGGTTTGTAGGTGCCTGATATACTACTGGAGATCAGTGGAGAAATAACTCCAGAAAGAATGAAGAGATGGAGCCAAAGCAAAAACAACATCCAGTTGTGGATGTGACTGGTGATGGAAGCAAGGTCTGATGCTGTAAAGAGCAATATTGTATAGGAACCTGGAATGTTAGGTCCCTGAATCAAGGCAAATTGGAAGTGATCAAACAGGAGATGGCAAGAGTGAACATAGACATTTTAGGAATCAGCGAACTTAAATGGACTGGAATGAGTGAATTTAACTCAGATGACCATTATATATTCTACTGTGGGCAAGAATCCCTTAGAAGAAATGGAGTAGCCATCATAGTGAACAAAAGAGTCTGAAATGCAGTACTTGGATGCAGTCTCAAAAACAATAGAATGATCTCTGTTCATTTCCAAGGCAAACCATTCAGTATGACAGTAATACAAGTCTATGCTTTGACCAGTAATGCTGAAGGAGCTGAAGTTGAACAGTTCTATGAAGACCTACAAGACCTTCTAGAATTAACACCTAAAAAAGATGTCTTTTTCATTATAGGGGACTGGAATGCAAAAGTAGGAAGTCAAGAAACACCTGGAGTAACAGGCAAATTTGGCCTTGCAGTACAGAATGAAGCAGTGCAAAGGCTCATAGAGTTCTGCCAAGAGAACACACTGGTCACAACAGACACCCTCTTCCAACAACACAAGAGAAGACTCTACACATGGACATTACCAGATGGCCATCACCCTAATCAGATTGATTATATTCTGTGCAGCCAAAGATGTAGAAGCTCTATACAGTCAGCAAAAACAAGACCAGGAGCTGACTGTGGCTCAGATCATGAACTCCTTATTGCCAAATTCAGACTTAGATTGAAGAAAGTACGGAAAACCACTAGACCATTCAAGTTTGACCTAAGTCAAATCCTTAACGATTATACAGTGGAAGTGAGAAATAGATTTAAGGGACTTGATCTGATAGACAGAGTGCCTGATGAACTATGGATGGAGGTTTGTGACATTGTACAGGAGACAGGGAACAAGACCATCCCCAAGAGAAAGAAATGCAAAAAAGCAAAATGGCTGTCTGAGGAGGCCTTACAAATAGCTGTGAAAAGAAGAGAAGCCAAAAGCAAAGGAGAAAAGATAATGGTGACCTCCTTCAAAGGGCCCCATGCTGGCACCGCTGCACTCAGTGCCTCCATCCCTGCAGCAGGCCACCGCCGACCCACGCCTACACTGGGGCCTCCTGGACACTCCCGGGCAAGTCTTGGTTAGTCTCTTGTGGAGTCACTGCTCCTTTCTCCTGGGTCCTGGGGTGCAAAAGGTCTTGTTTGTGCCCTCAAGTTTTTATCTGTTCCCACAAGGTTTTGTTTGTGACCAACCTAGACAGCATATTAAAAAGCAGAGACATTACTTTGCCTATAAAGGTCTGTATTGTCAAAGCTATGTTTTTTTTTCAGTAGTAATGTATGGATATGAGTGTTGGACTTTAAAGAAGGCTGATTGCTGAAGAATTGATGCTTTCAATTGTGGTGCTTGGGAAGACTCTTGGGAGTCCCTTGGACAGCAAGGAGATCAAACCAGTCAATCCTAAAGGAAGTCAATCCTGAATATTCATTGAAAGGACTGATGCTGAAGCTGAAACTCCAATACTCTGACCACCTTAAACAAAGAGCTGACACACTGGAACAGACCCTGATGCTGGGAAAGAATGAGGGCTGGAGAAGAGGGTGACAGATGATGAGATGGTTGGATGGTATCATTGACTCAATGCACATGAGTTTGAGCAAACTCAGGCAGATAGTGAAGGATAGGGAAGCTTGGCATGCTGCAGTTTATGGAGTCACAAAGAGTCAGAAATGACTTAGTGACTGAACAACAACAAATTTCAAGAAAGAGAACCAATAGGATGTATATATTTACAGAAAGAGATTTAGTATAGAGAACTGGCTTATGCAGTTACTGAGATGGCCCAGTCCAAACTTGCAGTGTGGATTGGGAGGCTCAAGGCCCAGGAGAGCTGGTGGTGCAGATGAAGTCCAAAGGCAATTCTGCTGGAGAATCCTTGCTTGGGGAGACCTGTCTTTTTGGTTTACTCAGGCCTTCAATGGATTGGATGAGATCCACCCACATTATGGAGGACAATCTGCTTTACTCAGAGATCATCAATTTAAATGTTAGTCTCATCCCAAAACCCTCTCCAAGTTAGCAATTAAAATTAATTATCATAAGCAGTATGGTTCCTAAGGCAACAGGAAGTCACTGCGGGAGAAGATGAAATCAGGCAGATGTAGGGAGAGAAAATCCATTCAGCTGCCAACTTTTACTGGGTGAGGATGGCTAGATTTTCATATTACTTTCAGAGTATCCAGTGCTGGGTATTCATTCTGGTAGGCAGAGCTGGAAAATCCAAGCAGTCCCTGAAGAGAGAGGTGTCTACATGCAGTGTCAAAGCCAACTGAGGTGAACTGGTAGTCAAGCAGGACCCCCATTCAGGCCCACCAGACTTAGGAAAAAGCCATGGCATAAGCATCAGGCAGGGCACTATACAGGGTAATCCATGAGGACTAAGGAGAGAAAGCCTAAACAAAGCTCCATTCCTGTGCTCAGAGCCCATCAAGAGCTGAGAGGGAAGAGGAGGGTGTGCAACAATTCAAGGGCTTCCCAGAAGCCCAACCTTGCACCTCACTCACCATACCTTGGTCCTGGTTGGAGATGAGTATGGCTCAAGTAAGACCTGGGCGTGGACTCCTAGGTCCAGAACACTTAAGCTTAAATATAGAGTCATCGGTGAAGTTAGCTCTGATGACATGAAGAAAACAGAGGTAGAGAAAATGAGAAGAGAGCCAACACATATTTATGTAAATCAAATGTTGGTGTTAATAGTTTTCTTTCTATGAAAAGATATATACCTGGACAAGTAGCTCTACCAGTGCTTAGCATTGCTTTAGGAAAAAATTTGTCAAACAAAATCTTCTGAGTCAACCTTACTCAAGGAATGACTTCTCTTTCATCTGTCACTAAATTTTGATACATAGAAAGGGGTAATTTTGTTCTATTATTTAAAATAAATAAAGGAAAGTGGCAAAACTGCCACAGTTCCACTCACTTAATGAAGATCCAAGATCCAAATAGTTTATAGCAACATTTCCTAAAGGCAGATAAGAATTCTCCACACTTTATCAAACAAAGTTGCAGTGAAATTCTTGGCTTACTTCAAGGCCACAATATATGAAAGGAGAGATAAATTTAGTAAGCATCTATCTTAGCAGCTAAAAACTATGTGAGAGATTTATTTGTATAGTGGAGCTTTGAGAGGAACTATTATTAATAGTGTAGTTGATTCCTGTTATCAATCAATCTATTCATTCAAAAGTAAAATATCTTCTAAATCAAAATATAGTGTGTCTCTTTGGACAATATCCACTTTCTGACTTCCAAGTTTATGGTGATAAAGCATGATGGATTATTTAGCTTCTTAAAAGACTGGTTAAAACACTACTTTGAGAGAAAACTTACTTGATTAAATAGCTCCCTTTCTCTACTTTTAACTGAAAATGCCTACCTCCCACAAATTAAAAGAGAAATTCCAAAGAGCTAATAAAATATAGTAAAAGTCCTATGCCTTAAAATTGTTTAAATGTCTGTATTTTTCTGAATTCAGATATTACACTTATTTGCATGGTATGGAGACTATATTCTTAAATCCAATCAAAAGGAGGTTGTATGACTCATATAATGCTTAGAATGACATTAAATAAGAATGAAAGCCCATAACATTAATTATTAACTAAGAGGTTTTTCTTCCCTGATAAGTTCTTTTGGGAATTTTAAGAGTGTCAGGGAATGAAAAGAGTGAAACTATTTTTCCTACAACTCTTGGCATTCAATCATTCCTATGGGAAGACATATTTATAGTGATGAAACTAAATCTGAAAGAAGACAAAGAATAGTATTCAATGACCAAAGTCACTTACATAAAAAATGGACTACAGTTGACTGGAATGGAGAGGCAAACCCAAAGGGTTGCCTTTTGATATTGCATTCTGAAGTCCTCCTGTTGTCAAAGATAGATAAGATAGACCAATTTGGCCATCTAAAAGCAACCATAGTCTTTATAAGAGCCCCCAGAGATAAAAGCTAGATGGGATGTAATCATGAAGCAAATGTTAAATAAAATTCTACTGAAATACTAACTTTGATAATTGATATATAACACTGTATTGCTATAGTGTCCATACAGCAACTTGGCTAAGCTATGATGTCCAGCGTTTGCTTAAACACAAGTCTATATATTGCCGTGAAGTTAATTTTTTAAATGTGATTAACATTTATAATAAGTAGACTGTAAATAAGGGCCATTACCCACCATAATGAGAGTGGGCCTCATCCAGTCTGTTGAAGGCCTTAAGAGTAAAAGCCAAAATTTCCAAAGGAAATAACTCTGCCTCAAGACTGCAACATAGAAATTCTTCTTGTTTATTTTACAGGGGATTTCAGACTTTCTACTCTCCATGATCACATAAGCCAATTACTTAAATCTTTTTCATATATATATATATACACACATACATACATATATATATACATTTATAAATCTTTCTTATATGTATGTATAAATTTATAACTCTTTCTCATATATATATATGGCTTCCCTAGTGGCTCAGATGGTAAAGAATCTGCTTGTAATGTGAGTGACCCAGGGTCGATTCCTAGGTCAGGAAGATCCCCTGAGAAGAGAATGAATACCCACTCCAGTATTCTTACCTGGAGAATCCCATGGACAGAGGAGTCTGGTGGACTATAATCCATGGGGTTGCAAAGAGTTGAACATGACTGAACAATTAACATTTTCATATATATATATATATATATATATATATATATATATATATACACACACACGCACATATATATAAGTATACACATATATGCATATATATATATATATATATATATATATATATATACACACACAGTCTCTAGAGTTAACATTAAAATTCACTTAATCTCATACATATTCAACACAATGTTAAAGTAAATTATCACCCAAACAATACATCACCTTGTTCTATGGGTCTTTTCCCTCATTGTCCCTTCTATTTAATGCTTCTACCTCATTTCAAATTGACACACAGGTAGATGCAGAGATAACTTCTCCCCAGAAGATATTTCTGTTATTTATATATAGCTTCTGAAAGATGCACTCAAAAACTTGAGAACTTATTAAGGTATTTATAAACATATGGCTTAGGTAACTGTAAGTATGTAAAGAATTATGATGCTTTCACTTTCCATGGGGATGCTGTCACTTAATATAGTGATGAGTAGGATTTCTAGGTGAAATTCTGTCAAAATTATGCCATCTTATGAATGGTCTTGTACTTATATCTCATTTCATTAGGAGACTTCAGAGTTCCATTCATCATTAGAAAAAATATACAAATTTTAATTATAGCCTCTGCCTCCACTGAAAACAAAAATAATACGTCCAGAAACCAAAACAAGAATTAAGATTCCATGAATCAACTTCTAATTCTGAAAACTATTTGATGTCACTTCTTTATGGCTCACTGAAAAATATTTAACACTATAAAACAAATCATTCCAAAGGAATAGATACTTAGATGATTTATTAAAAATGATATTTTGATTCACTTTCAAAAATGGCTGAGAAATAAGACCCTGACTCACACCCTCCCAAAAGCATACCAAATTACAACTGTTTACAGAGCAATTATCAATGAGCAACCTGAAGATAGATAGAAATCATTTTCCATAACAAAAGATATAAAAAAGAACCACAACAAGAAGGATAGGATGGGCAGAGACTCAGTAGAGTCAAGATCTATAACCCAAAGTACGGAGTGGATAATCACAGTTAGCTGGCTGCCAGACACTGATTTGTGTGATTGTTGCTGGTTTCCAGTGTGGTTGGGTGTGTGATCTGGAGTTCCTGGGACTTGTGTTGACTTGCTAATAAGCAGATAATTTCCTGGCACTAATAGGCTAGAAGGATTACAAAATGGTACTAACCAGCTCTCCTCAAGGAGTGAGGCATCTCAGTCCTGCATTGGACTCCCCAGCTCAGGAGTCCTTCCAGGTAAACAAGTTCCTAGCATCTCTGACTTTGAAGGTCAACAGGGCTTGCAAATGGGAGACTCAGAAGGCTTTGGGAAATAAGAGACCACTCTTTTTTTTTTTTTTTCATTTATTTTTATTAGTTGGAGGCTAATTACTTTACAATACTGTAGTGGTTTTTGCCATACATTGGCATGAACCAGCCATGGATTTACATGTGTTCCCCATCCTGAACCCCCCTCCCACCTCCCTCCCCATTCCATCCCTCCAGGTCATCCCAGTGCACCAGCCCTGAGCACTTGTCTCATGCATCCAACCTGGACTGGCAATCTGTTTCACACTTGATAATATACATTTTCAATGCTATTCTCTCAGATCATCCCACCCTCGCCTTCTCCCATAGAGTCCAAAAATCTGTTCTATACATCTGTGTCTCTTTTTCTGTCTTGCATATAGGGTTATTGTTACCATCTTTCTAAATTCCATATATATGCATTAGTATACTGTATTGGTGTTTTTCTTTCTGGCTTACTTCACTCTGTATAATGGGCTCCAGTTTCATCCATCTCATTAAAACTGATTCAAATGTATTCTTTTTAATGGCTGAGTAATATTCCATTGTGTATATGTACCACAGCTTTCTTATCCATTCATCTGCTGATGGGCATCTAGGTTGCTTCCATGTCCTGGTTATTATAACAGTGCTGCGATGAACAGAGACTTCACTCTTAAAGGACACAAACAAAATCCTCTACACTCTGAGACCCAGCTCAGAGGCAGTAATTTGCAGGAGTCTGCATATGGTCCATTTATTGATCTTGGAGAAAACTCTCAGAGAAGAAGGAGGCCAGAGCGATTCTATATGGAGACAGACAATATCAGCAGCTATTTGGGGGGCTTGTTCTAGCACAAGGACACTGATGTTGGCAAGTGTAATTTTGGAATCATTCCTCTAGAATGTTAACAGCTGGTTGGCACTAGCCCTGTGACCTTCAAATGCTCAGCAGCCAATCGCATGGGGACCTAGTCCTACCCACCAGAGGGCCAGCACCCGTTCTGGGACTTTCAAGGCCCTAACCTTGTGCACCAGTAGGCCAGCAACAGCACTTGGACCTCCTGGTGCCATAGCCAGTAGGGCTGAGATTTGGCCCCACCCATCAGCAGTTGGCAACCTCCGTAGGAGGCAAGGCCAGGCAGCCAACCAGGCTGGGAACCATCCTCACTCAGACTTGTTCAGAGTTGTTGGCCTTGCTGACCTGGGCCCCAAAAGAAGGATCAAAGCATCCCACATAGGGGTCATTCTTTGATCATAAAGTTCTGGTGACCAGAGGGGCATATTCTGCTGGGGGCCTACAGAACATCTGCTACACAAGGCTACTTCTCCAATATTAGGAAATGTAATGACCTACCTAAAACATACAAATGAACACAGAGATTTGGGCAAAATGAGAAGACAGAGAAGTAGTTCTATCATAAAAACCCTGATGCTGGTTAATACCAGTTTGTAATCCTCCTTCTAGCCTGTTAGTGCTAAGAGATTACCTGCTCATTAGCAAGTCAACACAAGTCCCAGGAACTCCAAACCACACACCCAGTCTCACTGGAACCCAGCAACAGCCACACAAATCAGTGTCTGGCAGCCAGCTAGGCTGGGAGTCATCACTGCCTATCAGTACACCTACAGTAGTTGGCCCTGCCACAAAAGAAGGACCTATGCAGCCCAGAGTGGGGTCTGATGCTGGGCCCCATAGGTTGTCCCCTATATAAGACCACTCCTCCAAATCAGGAAATCTAACACACTTACATCATACATAGAAAAAAGAAAGAGAATTGGGTGAAATAAGGTAATAGAGGAATATATTCAGAAAAAGGGATAAGATAAAATCTCAGAAAAATAAATAAATAAAAATGGATATAGGGTTATCATTACCATCTTTTTAAAATTCCATATATGAGCATTAGTATACTGTATTGGTCTTCATCTTTCTGGCTTACTTCACTTTGTATAATGGGCTCCAGTTTCATCCACCTCATTAGAACTGATTCAAATGAATTCTTTTTAATGGCTGAGTAATATTCCATGGTGTGTATGTACCACAGCTTCCTTATCCATTCATCTCCTGATGGGCATCTAGGTTGCTTCCATGTCCTGGCTATTATAAACAGTGCTGCGATGAACATTGGGGTGCACGTGTCTCTTTCAGATCTGGTTTCCTTGGTGTGTATGCCCAGGAGTGGGATTGCAAGCAGAAAAACAGACACAGATGTACAGAACAGACTTTGGGACTCTGTGGGAGAAGGCGAGAGTGGGATGTTCTGAGAGAATAGCATTGAAACAAGTATACTATCAAGGGTGAAACAGATTACCAGCCCAGGTTGGATGCATGAGACAAGTGCTCAGGGCTGGTGCACTGGGAAGACCCAGAGGGATGGGATGTGGAGGGAGGTGGGAGGGGGTTTCAGGATGGGGAACACATGTAAATCCATGGCTGATTCATGTCAATGTATGGCAAAAACCACTACAATATTGTAAAGTAATTAGCCTCCAACTAATAAAAATAATTGGAAAAATAAATAAATAAATAAAAGATGACAAAGTTTAAAAAAAATGGAATTACCTTGCTTAAAAAAAAATGGATATAAACAAGTGAAGTGAAGTGAAAGTCGCTCAGTCATGTCTGACTCTTTGTGACCCCATGGACTATATAGCCCATGAAATTCTCCAGGTCAGAATACTAGAGTGGGTAGCTGTTCTCTTCTCCAGGGGATCTTCCCAACCCAGGGATCAAACCCAGGTCTCCCACATTGAAGACTGATTCTTTACCAGCTGAGCTACAAGGAAAGCCCAAGAATACTGGAGTGGGTAGCCTATCCCTTCTCCAGCAGATCTTCCTGACCCAGGAATTGAACCAGGGTCTCCTGCATTGCAGGCAGATTCTTTACCAACTGAGATATAAACAATCCACCCAATAAATAGTGCAAGACTATGCTTATAAAGATTCTCAGTGAACTCAGGAGAAGAATGGGTGAACACAATGAGAATTTTAACAAAGAGCTGGAGCATAAAGAAGAATCAAACAGAACTGAAAAGTAAAATAACAGAAATTTAGAAATACACTAGATGGAGTCAGCAGTAGATTAGATGATATACAGGAATAGGTCAGCAAACTAGAGGACAGAGTAGTGGAAATCACACAAGCTGAACAGGAAAAAAAAAAAAAACGAAGCTAGTTTAAGAAACCTCTGAGACAACATCAAGTATACTAATATTTGCATTATAGGGGTCCCAAAAGGAGAAGACAGAGAGAAAGGGGCCGAGAACATATTTGAAAGCATAGTACCTGAAAACTTTCTTTTTTTTTTTTTTTCTGAAAACTTTCTTAAGGGGGGAAAGAAGAAACATTCTGGTCAGGGATGTACAGTGAATTCAAACAAGATGAATCCAGAGAGATCCACACCAACACACGTTAAAATTAAGATAGCAAAAATTAAAGAGAAAATATTAAAAGCAGAAAGGGAAAAGTAACAAATTACACACAAAGGTACTCCTGCAAGTCTATCAGCTGAAGTTTTCACCAAAACTTTGCAGGTCAGAAGGGAGTGACGTCATATATTCAAAATGACAGGGGAAAAAAAAAAAAGCCTATAATCTAGAATAATCTAAGCCAATCTAGCCAGCAGGGCTATCATTCAGATTTGGAAAAAAAAAAAAAAGAAGAGTTTTACAGATAAGCAAATGCTTAAAGAGTTCAGTGTCACTAAACTGGCTTTACAATAAGTTAAAGGGACTTTATATATATTTGCAAAGGCAAATATACAATGAAGTTGGTAGATCAACCACTGATAAAGCTAGCTAGAAGATTAAAAGACAAAAGTAGTAAAATAATCGATATCCACACTAGGTAGTTAAGGGACACACATAATAAAAGGAATTAAAATATTATGTCAGAAACATAAAGTTGGGGGGGTAAAAAAAGAAGGGCTGTTAGAATGCATACAAACTTAAGAGATCAACTACTTAAATTAATTATGTATATACATAGATTGGTATACATGATTGCTAATCACACACCAAAAATCTATAATAGATAAACACATGAAAAAAAGAAAGGACTCCAAATGTAGTACTAAAAACAGTCATCAAATCAAAAGGAAAGAGAGCAAAAGAAGAAAGGAACAACAACAACAAAAAACTAGAAAATAATTAACAAGAAAAGCAGCAAGTACATACCCACCAATAATTACTTTAAGTGTAAATGGACTAATGTTCCAAGGCATCTCTTCTAAAATTAAGAACAAGACAAATATGCCTTCTTTCACCACTTTTATTCCACATAGTACTGGAAGTCCTTGTCATAGGAACCAGACAAGATGAAGAAGTAAAAGGAATGCACATCAGAAAGGAAGAAATAAAACAGTCACTGTTTAGATGGTATATATATATATATATGGATATATATATATATATATAAAGAACCCTCCTGCCAATGCAGGATACGTAAGATACAAGGGTTTGATTGCTGGGTCAGGAAGATCCCCTGGAAGAGGGCATGGCAACCCACTCCAGTATTCTTGCCAGGAGGGAGAATCCCATGTATAGAGGAGCCTGGCAGGCTACTGTCCATAGGATTGCAAAAAAGTCAGACATGACTGGGGTGTGACTTAACATATATATATATATATTTACATACACACACACATATATGTGAGTGTGTGTGTATAATCCTAAAGCTGCCACCTGTTAGAACTAATAAATAAATTCAGTAAAGTTTCAAGATACAGAATTAGTATACAGAAATCTGTCTCACTTCTATATACTAACAACAAATTATCAGAAAGAGAAATTAAGAAAACAACCCCATTTATGATTGCATCAAAAAGAGTAGTATCCTTATGAGTAAATCTAACCAATTGGTTAAAAGGCTTCTAGTCAGAGAACTATGAGACATGGATAAAAGAAATTGAAATTGAAACAAGCAAACAGAAAGATATACCATATTCATTGATTGAAATAATTAATATCATTAAATAACCATACTACCCAAGGCAATCTACAGATTCAATGCAATACGAATGACATTTTTACAGAACTAGAACAAATAATTCTAAAATTTGTAAGAGAATACAAAAGACCCCAAATAGCTCAAAACAATCCTGAGAAAGAAGAACAAAGCTGGAGATATCATGCTTCTTGATCTCAAACTACACTCTACTTCTGCTTCACTGACTTCATAAAAACCTTTGACAGTGTGGCTCACAAAAACTGTTGAAAATTATTGAAGAGATGTGAATACCAGACCACCTTATCAGCTTCCTGAGAAACCTATATACATGTCAAGAACCAACAATTAGAACAGGACATGGAACAACGGACTGGTTCCAAATTGGGAAAAGAGTATGTCAAGGCTGTATATTGTCACCCTCCTTATTTAACTTACTTGCAAGGTATATCATGCAAAATGCTAGGGTGGATTAATCACAAGCTGTAATCAAGATTGCTGGGAGAAATATCAATATCTTAGATATGCAGATAATACCACCTTAATGGCAGAAAGCAGAGGAGCTAAAGAACCTCTTGATGAGGGCAAAAGAGGAGAGTGAAAAAGTTGGCTTAAAACTCAACATTCAAACAAACTAAGATCATGGCATCCAGTCCTATCACTTAATGGCAAATAGATAGGGAAAAAGTGGAAGTAGTGGCAGATTTTTTTTCTTGGGCTCCAAAATTACTGCAGTTGGTGACAGCAGCCATGGAGTAACAAGACACTTGCTCCTTGGAAGAAAAGCTATGACCAACCTAGACAGCATATTAAAAAGCAGAGACATCACTGCTGACAAAGGTCCATATAGTCAAAGCTACGGTTTATCCAGTAGTCATGTACAGATGTGAGAACTGGACCATAAAGAAGGTTGAGCACCTGAAGAATTAATGCTTTCAAACTGTGGTATCGGAGAAGACTCTTGAGAGTCCCTTGGACTGGAAGGAGACCAAACCAGTCAATCCCAAAGAAAATAAATCCTGAATATTCACTGGAAGGACTGATACTGAAGCTGAAACTCCAGTACTTTGGCCACCTGATGCAAAGAGCCAACTCATTGGAGATGACCCTGGTGCTGGGAAAGATGGAGGGCAGGAGGAGAAGAGGGCAGCAGAGAATGAGATGGTTAGATAGCATCACCAACTCAATGGACATGAGTCTCAGCAAACTCTGGGAGATAGTGAAGGACAGGGAAGCCTGATGTGCTGCAGTTCATGGGCTCGCAAAATGTTGGACAAGATTTAGTAACTGAGCAACAACAACAAAGCTGCAGGAATCAAAACAAGATGTCATGTGTATGTCAGTCTCTCAGTCGTGTCCGACTCTTTGAACTGTAGCCTGCCAGGCTTCTCTGTCCATGGAGTTCTCCAGGCAAGAATAATGGAGTGGATTGCCATTCCCTTCTCCAGAGGATATTCCAACCCAGAGATTGAAGTCTGGTCTGCATCGCAGGCAGATTCTTTACTATTTGAGCTATAGGGAAGTTATAAACAAAACGTTACTTGCATAAAAACAGACTTATAGATCAGCAGGAGAGAAGAGAGAGTACAAAAGTGAACCTATGCTTATATGGGCAATGAACTTGTATTGGAAAATGGATTGTTACATGCAGAAGAATCAAGCTGAAGTACTTTCTCACACCATATAGGAAAATAAACTCAAAATGGATGAAAGACTTAAGTGTAAGACCTGAAACCACAGAATGCCTAGAAGAAAACATAGACAGTATGCTCTTTGACATCGGTCTTTGTAATATTTTTCTGGATATCTTCTCAGGCAAGAGAAACAAGAACAGAAACAAACAAGTGAAAGTACATCAAACTAAAAAGCATTTGCACAGTAAAGGAAGCTATCAACAAAATGAAAAAGCAGCCTATTGAATGGGGAAAGATATTTGCAAATAATATATCCCCAAAGGGATTAATATTCAAATTATATAAGAACTCATACAAATCAACATCAAAACCATGAAATGACCCAATTAAAAAATGAGCAGTGGACCTGAATATGTATTTTTCCAAATGAGGAATACAGATAGTCAACAGTCACATAAACAGATACTAAAAATCACTGATCATAAGAAAAATGCAAATTAAAACTACATGGAGATTTCGCCTCACACCTGTCAAAATGATTGTTGTGAAAATGACATCAAATAAAAAGTGTTGGTGAGGATATGGAGAAAAGTGAACCCTTGTGCACTGTTGGTGGGATTGTAAATTAGTGCAGCTACTATTGGAAACAGTATAGAGGTTCATCTATTAAATTAAAAATAGAACTTGTATGTGATATAGCAATTGTACTTATGGGTACTTACAGAAAGAAAATGAAAAACACTAATTTGAAAAGATTAGTGTGTCTTTTGCTGGACACACTGCAGTTGTATCCACCAACTGCAGCATTATGTGCAAAGCAAATATATGGAAGCAACTTAATGTTCATCAATAGATAAATGAATGAATAAATAAGATGTTGTTTGTATATACACACACAACGGAATATTACTCAATGGTAAAGAAAAATAAAATCTTGCCATTTGTGGCAACATGGATGGATCCAGAGGATATTATGCTATGTGAAATAAATCAGACAGAGAAATACAAATACTGCACTTAAGTTGGAATGAAAAATTAGCAAACAATACAAAATGAAAATAGATCATAGATACAGAGAACAAAGAGGTGGTTGACTGAAGCAAGGGATTAGAGGTTGGCTGAAATAGGTATAAGGGATTAAGACTACAAACTTCCAGTTAGACAATTAATAAGTCATGGGGATGTAATATAAAGCATAAATTATATGGTCAATAATATTGCAATAGCTTTGCATGGGGATTGATGGTTATTAGACGTGATTATATCATCAAGTATGCAAATATCAAGTCAGCATTTAGTACACCTGATGCTGACATAATATTGTACATCACCTTTATTAAAATCTTAAAATGAGGGATATTTTTGTGGAGATATTTGCTGTTTTAAGAGGAGGAATGTGGCAGGTGAGAAATTTTTTTTTAACATTTTACAAAAGTTCACTTAATTAACCACTTCAAATATACATCAATATATCTCCAAAAAAGTAACACAGAATAGCAATCCTTTTTGTAAAAGCCTCTTACATTGGTTGTATAATCAAATAAATTTTATAAATGCATTTTACTACACATACCCTTACTTTCCATTAGATACTCATGAAACATAAAGCAGAATAAAAGCCCATGAAGCCCAAAGAAAAGAAGTTTGTTTAACTATATTAAACCTAGTGTTTCTGAAATGTATTTGATAACAGAACCTTTATTTTGAGTAACTTCCCTAACAGTCCATAAAACACTAAAACATACTTTGAAAAATGTTGACATAAACTATTCCAGACAGAATGAGGTTAAATAGAAGTTTCCACAGTAGGAGATTCTATAACATCTCTCAAGAAGTTGTCTCAGTGTCTAGCAAACAAAAAACTGTTCTGTTTCTGTGATAAATCCTTTATGCTGCATTTTAAACGTTTCTTGCTGCTGTGTATTTAGTGAAGAAAAACAGCTGGTCACCACTTTCTGTGTAAGAAATCATAATCCATTTAGAGACCTTTCTTGGGACAGCCATCTAACCTTCTTTGCCAAAACAGAAGGAACAAGTACAATGATTAAATCTTTCTTAGATATACATCCTCTATAATTTTTATTTATTAACAATTTCTGTGTCTCTACTTGAAATCACCTACTTTTTCCATTATGTTTTTAAGTTATAAAAACCATTTTAGTTACCGTATCAAAATATGACCTGTTCTTTGTACCATGGTGCTTACAGATTACTGTGAAGTTGAATATCTTTTGTGGGAGTTGAGTTTAAAAGTCAGGAAATGAAGCAAAATTATATAAAGTCAAAAAAGTGAAAGTGTTAGTCTCTCAGTCGTGTCTGAATGTGACCACATGGACTGTAGCCCGCCAGGCTCATTTGTCCGTGGAATTCTTCAGACAAGAATACTGCAGTGAGTAACCATTCCCTTCTCCACGGGATCTTCCCAACCCAGGGATCAAACCTGAGTCTCCTGCATTGCAGGCAGATTCCTTACCATCTGAACCATCAGGGAAGCCTATATAAAGTCAAAATGACTCCTAAATCCTGTTCAAAATTCTTGATGGTGGATTAGGACAAGCCATCTCTAAAGATGCCTCAAAGAAATGGGTCACTGTCCAGATCTGGGTTACATGACTGTACCAAATAAAGTAGTTGGCGTCTTCTCAGAGGCCATGTAGCATGAAAAATGTACATCTTTAAACAATAGAATCTTGTTCACCACAGCAGAGGCTCACACCATGAGGCATCACAGGAACTGAAACTGATTAAGAGGACAAAGCCATATCTCTCATATTCTGCTCTCCCCTGGGACTGTGCTTAACGCAGGCAATAGTGAGAGATTGACCCCACACTATTGAAGTTGTTGTTTTTATCTCTTTTTCTCCTTCTCTATTTATTTTTGCTTCTGATTTTAAAAAATTGATCTAGTGTACTTGATCATTCTATGAGGCTGCCAACACCCTGAAACCAAAACCAGACAAAGACAACTCAAAAAAGAAAACTACAGGCCAATATCACTGATGAACATAGATGAAAAAATCCTCAACAAAATTTAAGCAAACAGAATTCAACAACACATTAAAAAACTCATACACCATGATCAAGCTGGGTTTATTCCAGGGATGCAAGGATTCTTCAATATACACAAATCGATCAATGTGATACGCAGTAATAACAAGTTGAAGGATAAAAGCCATATGACAATCTCAGTAGATGCAGAAAAAGCCTTTGACAAAATTCAACACCCATTTATGAATCAGTTCAATTCAGTCACTCAGTTGTGTCCAACTCTTTGTGACCCCATGAACTGCAACATGCCAGACCTCCCTGTCCATCACCAACTTCCGAAGTTCACCCAAACCCATGTCCATTGAGTCAGTGATGCCATTCAACCATCTCATCCTCTGTTGTCCCCTTCTCCTCCTGCCCTCAATCTTTCCAGCATCACGATCTCTTCAAATGAGTCAGCTTTCCGTATCAGGTGGCCAGAGTATTGGAGTTTCAGCTTCAGCATCAGTCCTTCCAATGAACACCCAGGACTGATCTCCTTTAGGATGGACTGGTTGGATCTCCTTGCAGTCCAAGGGACTCTCAAGAGTCTTCTCCAACACCACAGTTCAAAAGCATCAATTCTTCAGTGCTCAGCTTTCTTTATAGTCCAACTCTCACATCCATACATGACTACGGGAAAAACCATAACCTTGACTAGACAGACATCTGTTGGCAAAGTAATGTCTCTGCTTTTTAATATGCTATCTAGGTTATGATGAAAACTCTACAAAAAAATGAGCATAGAAGGGACCTACCTCAACATAGTAAAGGCCACATATGATAAACCCACAGCAAACATTATTCTCAATGGTGAAAAACTGAAAGCATTCCCTCTAAGATCAGGAACAAGACAAAATTATCCACTTTCACCGTTATTATCCAACACAGTTTTGGAAGTCCTAGCTACAGTAATCAGAGAAGAAAAAGAAATAAAAGGAGTCCAGATGGGAAAAGAATAAGTAAAGCTCTCACTGTTTGCAGATAACATGATACTATACATAGAAAACCCTAAAGATACTATCAGAAATTTACTAGAGCTAATCAGTGAATTCCAAAAAGTCTCAGGAAACAAAATCAATACACAGAAATCACTTGCATTCCTATATACTACCAGTGAAAAATCAGAAGAGAAATTAAGGAATCAATCCCATTTACCATCGCAGCAAAAAAAAATAAAATATCTAGGAGTAAACTTACCTAAGGAGACAAAAGAACTGTCCACATAAAATTATAAGACACTGATGAAAGAAATCAAAGATGACATAAAGAGATGGAGAAATAGTGCATGTTCCTGGGTAGGAAGAATCAATATTGTGAAAATGACTATACTGCCAAATGCAATCTACAGATTCAATGAGACCCCTATCAAATTACCAATGGCATTTTTCACAGAACTAGAACAAAACATTTTTCTATTCATATGGAAACACAAAAGACCCTGAATAGCCAAAGCAGTCTTGAGAAAAAAGAATGGAGCTGGAGGAACTTACCTTCCTGACTTCAGATTATACTACAAACCTACAGTCATCAAGACAGTATGGTACTGGCACAAAAACAGAAATATAGATCAATGGAACAAGAGGGGAAACTCAGAAATAAACTTATGCCCCTATGGGTACCTTATTTTTGACAAAGGAAGCAAGAATACACAATGGGCAGAGACAGCCTCTTCAATAAGTGGTGCTGGGAGAACTGGACAGCTACATGTAAAAATGAAATTAGAACACTTCCTAACACCATACACAAAGATAAACTCAAAATGGATTAAAGACCTAAATGTAAGATCAGAAACTATAAAACTCTTAGAAGAAAACATAGGCAGAAAACTCAATGACATAAATCAAAGCAAGATCCTCTATGACCCTCCTCCTAGAGTAATGGAAACCAAAACAAAAGTAAACAAGTGGGACCTGATTAAATTTAAAAGCTTTTGCACAGCAAAGGAAACTATAAGCAAGGTGAAAAGACAACCTGCAGGATTGGAGAAAATAATAGCAAATGAAACAACTGACAAAGGATTAATTTCCAAAATATACAAGCAGCTCATACAACTCAATATTAGAAAAACAAACAATCCAATCAAAAAGAGGGAAAAAGACCTAAACAGACATTTGTCCAAAGAAGACATACAGATGGCTAACAAACACATGAAAAGATGCTCAACATCACTCATTACTAGAGAAATGCAAATCAAAACTGCAATGAGTCTCATCACACTCGTCAGAATGGCCATCATCAAAAAGTCTAGAAACAACAAATGATACAGAGGGTGTGGAGAAAAGGGAACACTCTTGTGCTGTTGGCATGAGTATAAACTGTTACAGCTATTATGGAAATGGTATGGAGATCCTTAAAAAAAAAAAACAAAAACTAGGAATAAAGCCACCATATCACCCAGCAATCCCACTCCTAGGCATACACCCTGAGGAAACCAAAATTGAAAAAGACACATGTACCCCAATGTTCACTACAGCACTATTTACAAAAGCTAGAACATGGAAGCAACCTACATGTCCATCGACAGATAAATGGATAAAGAAGATGTGGCACATATGCACAATGGAATGTTACTCAGCCATAAAAAGGAACACATTTGAGTCAGTTCTAATGAGGTGGATGAATCTAGAGCCTATTATTCAGAGTGAGGTAAGTCAGAAAGAGAAAGGTAGATATCATATACTAATGTATATATATTGAATCTAGAAAGATGGTACCAAAGAATTTATTTGTAGAGCAGAAATGAGGAAACGGGCTTCCCTGGTGGCTCAGAGGTTAAAGCGTCTGCTTGCATGCAGGAGACCTGGGTTCGATCCCTGGGTAGGGAAGATCCCCTGGAGAAGGAAATGGCAACCCACTCCAGTATTCTTGCCTGGAGAATCCCCTGGGCTGAGGAGCCTGGTGGGCTACAGTCCACGGGGTTGCAAAGAGTCAGACACGACTGAGCGACTTGACTTTCACTTTCTTTAACTTTCAATGAGGAAACAGACATAGAGGACAGACTTAAGGATACAGAGAGAGGGTGAGATGTATGGAGTAAGTAACATGGAAACTTACATGACCATATGTAAAATAGATAGCCAACGGGAATTTGCTGTGTGTCTCCAGAAATTCAAACAGGGGCTCTGTATCAACCTGGTCGGAGCAGATGGGGAGGGAGATGAGTGGGGGGTTCAGGAAGGAGGAGATATATATATACCTATGGCTGACTCATGTTGAGGTTTGACAGAAAACAACAAAACTCTGTAAAGCAATTATCCTTGAATTAAAAAATAAATAAATTTTAATAAGCAAAAAACAAAAAAAATTTGATCATGTAGTTGAATTTGTATAAATGTACCTATGATGCAAATAGCTATATGTCAAAATGTATTGATTATCATTGTAGTTAATTTTTTAAAAAACCTATTCAATATCTTTGAAATACAAGGGAAGAAGAATCATTATTCTTATTTAGCTTTATTTTCCTTCAGTAAATATTCAATTAAAAATTATTGTCTGTAAAAAGTGGGGGACTTGTTGGGCAAAAAGATGAACATGACCCAACCCTTGGTTTGGTACTTCATATTTGATGGACAACATTATAAAAGCCAAAATCCAAATAGGATTGCATTAAGTATCATAATAGTATAGAATTGGAAGAAATTCATTCTATCTAAGTCTAATACTGCCCTTAGAAGTGACCTTTCAATCAGGCCTTATACAATGAGAAGGATTTTTCTAAATACAGAAAGAGGTAGGTGTGTGTGTGTGTGTGTGTGTGTGTGTGTGTGCATGTATGTGTGTTCATGTCCAAATATCTAGGGAGGGGACAAATTTTATACCAATGGAGCAAGAGAAAAGACAAATAGACTTGAAGTGAAAAGTCTGTCAAAGGAAGAGCCCACAATCTATAACTTTGCTCCTTATGCTGTTGTAAGGGAACAACAAGAACTGAAACTGGAAGGGTGGCTGAGCTCAGGTTGAGAAAGACCTTGAAAACTTTGCTAAGGAATGTGGACTTAATAGAGAAAGAGACGATGGCAATTTCTTGGGATAAGTGTTGTATGTTTAGATCATATCCATAGTAGAATGAATGGAATATAAGTAGGGAAAGCCAAGTTCCTCAAGGCAGCTACTAGGTCTTATTCTAACTTTATTCACCACTGTCAGCAAAATATCTAAGATTTTGTCTTATATTTTACCTTTTTATTTTTCTGCAAAGACAAAGCCCTGCAAAAACTGTTCTGCTTTGACTACTTTGCCATTTTCACAGTAATTTTTCATTTCCACCAAGTGAGGATCCCTGTATGGTTTAGTACATACAGTAATATACACAGCTGCTAACTGCCACCAGTCACACAACTCAGATATCTGGCCTTGGCTCATGAGACACAGAAAGCACAAGAAACAGATGGATGATGAAGGGAAACAATCTCCTGAAAATGTTCCCTTCTCAGCAATGGTGTTCCAAGTAATACAAGGCTATTGATCATTCATTTTCCCAGCCAGTATACATCCAATATCAAATAAATGCCAGGTTCTATTCTAGATTCTCTGGGCTGCATCAGTGAGCAAAATGGGAAAAGTTAACATTCTAGTTGGGAAGGGAGACTGTCAAGGTAATAGACAACAAGTAAAAAATACAATTCAATATTTTGTAATAATATATAAGGAAAAGAATCTGAAGAATATATGTATCACTGAGTACACACACACACACACACACATATATGCCTTCCCTGGTAGCTCAGATGGTAAAGAATCTACCTGCAATGTGAGAAACCCGGGTTTGATCCCTAGGTAAGGAAGATCCCCTGGAGAAGAAAATGACTACCCACTCCAGTATTCTTTCCTGAAGAATTCCATGGACGAGGAGCTTGGTGGGCTAGAGTCTACGGGGTCACAAAGAGTTGGACGTGACAGCTACTAACACTTCACTTTCATATGGTGGTAGTGGTTTAAGTTGTGTCTGACTTTTGATAAGTTGTGTCCAACTCTTGCAACTCCATGAACTTTAGCCTGCCAGGCTCCTCAGTCCATGGGATTGTCCAGGTAAGAATACTGAAGTGCGTTGCCATTTCCTCCTCCAGGGGATCTTCCCAACCCAAGGATCACTTTCATATATGTATGTATAAATGAATCACTGAGCTGTATGCCTGAAATTAACATGATATCATATATTAACTATACTTCAATACAAAAATAAATAAAAATCAAGCCAAAAAGAAAAGAATATATATATATATCATATAATATGTAAATTATGTATTAGAATGTGATAACTGCTATGAACAAAAGTAGAAATTAAATAGATAAAGAATATCTGGAAGGTAGCATGGGCATGGATGAGTTGCAATTAAATGTGATGGTCAACCTGCTCAATAGTATTAATTATAATGGAAATTAAAAGCACAATGAAATAACAATTCTTGCAAGCTAAATTGGCCAAATGAAAATAACTGATAAAAGCAAATATCAGTTAGGAAACTGGAACTGTTATACATTGCTGTGAAAATGTAAAAGGTCAACCATTTCACAAAACTGTCTCAGGCAACGATAGTAACTGGAGCTAGTGTTGCAGTGACAGAGGCTGAAAGGATATCATTATATCAAAGGACATATCATTGTTTTAGGCAAGTTAGGTCTTTTGTTGTACACACAACCCTACTCAGAGTTCTCCAGTTATAAGTATACCACATGAATGTTAATGCATAATGAAAATAATAATGTAATGAAAATAATATAATATAAATTATATATATTATATAATATAAGTAATAAAAATAATAATGTAAATGCATAATGAAAACAACCTCAAGACACTCTGTGAGAATACAATGAAAAATTAATACAAAATAAAATACTCATAAATAAAATTCAATGATATTTCTTCATGTTATGCAGAGAAACCACACTAGAAGACATAGGAAACAGAGAACTATAAGAAATAGATTTAAGGATGTTAATTCTGCCAATCAAAATTGGCTGCCAATCAAAACTGGCTATTTTCCTGATTTATGTCACTATTAATTACAAACCAACATATTTAGTCCAACTTCGATCTGTACAAGTCATAAAACAAACTGTAGTGTATTTTCAGACTATGGTCCTCTAGGGGTATAACGTTAACTATTTGTGAAAGGAAGTGGAATAATCAGCCTTCATAGTTTTAATTCCCTTTATCTCTACTATACATACATTCCAATGGGGTGATTATTCTAATTAGAATGGTCAGCAACAAATTAGTCTAATTAAAAATATATTGCTAACAAAGGATTCAATCCAAAACTAAATTCTTAAATTATTGTTTAGGAACATGTGCTAATATAAGTTCAGTTCAGTTCAGTTCAGTCGCTCAGTCGTGTCCAACTCTTTGCGACCCCATGAATCGCAGCACGCCAGGCCTCCCTATCCATCACCAACTCCCGAAGTTTACTCAAACTCATGTCCATCGAGTTGGTGATGCCATCCAGCCATCTCATCCTCTGTCGTCCTCTTCTCCTCCTGCCTCCAATCCCTCCCAGCATCAGGATCTTTTCCAATGAGTCAACTCTTCGCATGAGGTGGCCAAAGTATTGGAGTTTCAGCTTCAGCGTCAGTCCTTCCAATGAACACCCAGGACTGATCTCCTTCAGGATGGACTGGTTGGATCTCCTTGCAGTCCAAGGGACTCTCAAGAGTCTTCTCCAACACCACAGTTCAAAAGCATCAATTTTTCGGCCCTCAGCTTTCTTCACAGTCCAACTCTCACATCCATACATGACCACTGGAAAAACCATAGCCTTGACCAGATGGACCTTTGTTGGCAAAGTAATGTCTCTGCTTTTTAATATGGTGTCTAGGTTGGTCATAACTTTCCTTCCAAGGAGTAAGTGTCTTTTAATTTCAAGGATGTAGTCACCATCTGCCATGATTTTGAAGCCCCAAGAAATAAAGTCTGACACTGTTTCCACTGTCTCCCCATCTATTTCCCATGAATTGATGGGACCAGATGCCATGATCTTAGTTTTCTGAATGTTGAGCTTTAAGCCAACTTTTTCACTCTTCTCTTTCACTTTCATCAAGAGGCTTTTTAGTTCCTCTTCACTTTCTGCCATAAGGGTGGTGTCATCTGCATATCTGAGGTTATTGATATTTCTCCCAGCAATCTTGATTCCAGCTTGTGCTTCTTCCAGCCCAGCGTTTCTCATAATGTACCATGCATATAAGTTAAATAAGCAGGGTGACAATATACAACATTGACGTACTCCTTCTATTTGGAACCAGTCTGTTGTTCCATGTCCATTTCTAACTTGCTTCCTGACCTGCATATAGGTTTCTCAAGAGGCAGATCAGGTGGTCTGGTATTCCCATCTCTTTCAGAATTTTCCACAGTTTATTGTGATCCACACAGTCAAAGGCTTTGGCATAGTCAATAAAGCAGAAATAGATGTTTTTCTGGAACTCTCTTGCTTTTTTGATGATCCAGAGGATGTTGGCAATTTGATCTCTGGTTCCTCTGCCTTTTCTAAAACCAGCTTGAACATCTGGAAGTTCACGGTTCACATATTGCTGAAGCCTGGCTTGGAGAATTTTGAGCATTACTTTACTAGCGTGTGAGATGATTGCAATTGTGCGGTAGCTTGAGCATTCTTTGGGATTGGAATGAAAACGGACCTTTTCCAGTCCTGTGGTCACTGCTGAGTTTTCCAAATTTGCTGGCATATTGAGTGCTGTGGTTTCACAGCATCACCTTTTAGGATTTGAAATAGCTCAACTGGAATTCCATCACCTCCACTAGCTTTGTTCATAATGATGCTTTCTAAGGCCCGCTTGACTTCACATTCCAGGATGTCTGGCTCTAGGAGAGTGATCACACCATTGTGATTATCTGGGTCGTAAAGATCTTTTTTGTACAGTTCTTCTGTGTATTCTTGCCACCTCTTCTTAATATCTTCTGCTTCTGTTAGGTCCAAACCATTTCTGTCCTTTATCGAACTCATCTTTGCATGAAATGTTCCCTTGTGCTATAAGTTAGCACATGTGCTAATATAAGTTCAAATTCAACCTTAGTGAATGCAAAATGGAAATAGTAGGAGGATATGATGGAAAGGCACAGAATGGGCCAAATTCTTTACACAAATTCTCATTGTGATTCCCTTTAAGGGGCATGGGCTTCCCTGGTGGCTCCGATGGAAAAGAGTCTGCCCGCAGTACAGGAGACCCTGATTCGATCCCTGGGTCAGGAAAATCCCCTGGAGAAGGAAATGGCAATCCATTCCAGTATTCTTGCCTGGAAAATCCCATGGACAGAGGAGCCTGGCAGGCTACAGTCCATGGGTTCGCAAGGAGTCAGACACAACTGAACGACTTCACTTCACTTTAAGGGGCATAATCCTTAAAGAAGCAAACTGAGCTTTTTGATAAATAAGCTTGAGGTCTTAAATTTCTGACTTTATGAAATATAACACGTATTTGAAACAATACTTATTTTCAATCTGTAGTTATTCTAGAGAAAAACTATTATAATTTAGTTCTTCTACCCAATTCTGGACAGTATCTTGTAAAATTCAAATATCTACTCATTGGATCTTCTACCCATGCTAACACTCCATCTAATAGGAGTGTTTTTCATAGGAAATTTAAAAAGAATGGGAGGCCTGATCCGTATCTCAGTATACTTGAGGCACCTCTCTCACTTCATCTAGTGCCTCTTCACCCCTGACTCACTCTCCTGCAACCCATTGCCACCCTGTTGCTCCTGAACATGTCAGCCCTGATTCTCCCTCAGAGCACTGGCACCTAATTTCCCTCTGATGGAATGCTCTTCCCTCAAATATTCATCGGCTCATGCCCACACTTCGTTCGTGTGTCAAGTGTCATCTTACTTGCGAGTTCCTTCTTGATGTCTACATAGTATTTATCACTCTTCATTCTGATATACATATACAGTGTTGTTTAATGATTTCCCTTTACTATAATCTAAATCCTTGAGGTCAGAACTTTGTTTTTTTTTCACTGCTTTAATCCTAGCAACTGGACCTAGCCTATACGAGGCACTTAAAAAATATTACATGAGGGAAGAAAAAAGAAGAAAGACTAGAAACAGAGGCTGCCTTCTCTTTACTGGTAATGTTGGATTTAGTGTGATTGAGAATCAAAGAAATACTCTGTCTGATCCTCTAGAATCAGTGTATGTGATTTCTTACTCAATAAAAGGTATTCTTTCTAGTAATGGACTTCCCACCTTATTAAAATTTAAGAACATATTTAGAAATTATGAGATAAATTTAACCTGGTACTTACCGAATATGTATCGATGTTACTGAAAACACCTCTAGGTCAACAGAGTTGTGCTTATTCTGCTGACAATTTTGCATATATCTCTTTCATTGTTCTATTTCATACAGAAGAATGTCCATAAAACCAAGATTTCTGTTTTCTTGTAAGTTCACCCCTACTGAATAATAAACAATATCATAGTCCTTAAGATCATTGCCTTAGTAATTAATCATTGCACATGAAAAACAGGATTGTTGGGAATAACAACTGAGGCAGGAAATAACCTGCCTTAGGAGGTTACTAAGCAGCAGAGAATCTGGTTTTTAAGGCCTAATTCTCATCTCTCTTTCAGTGAATAAACAGACCAAAAAGGAGAGAGGTCAGACCACAAAAACACTAGCTGGAAGCCAAACCTCTGTCTCCAATCTCTAAAAGAACAAAATGTAGAAAGTATAACTTGCCTCCAAGGATTGCCTGAGGCATTGATGTTTGCAAAGACTTATCAGGATGAAAGCCACTGTAGAAGGGCTTACTGTCTCAGTAACTGGAATGCTATTTTTTTTTTTTCATGTTGCATTAGAGAATCTTTTAAGATTTCACCAAAAGAAAAGCCATAACAACTTTCCAATGGGAAAATTCCCACTCATTCATCATGTTAACCAAGACACTCCAGGGAAGGCCAGGGCTTGCTTTATGAGAGTCTATTGCCATCACGAAGGCTCAAAACACACTTGAACAAGACAACAGCCTGTGGGGACTCAGCGTGCTTCTTAATTTGTTGGGAGAGAGTCAAGGAAACTACTTACTGCCATACCAAGCTTATGCCCCACCACATTTGCTCCTGCAGGTTAATCACAATATAGCAGATGTACTAAGCCCGAAGCGAAGTCCAGATGCTAGTAATTCACATCTATCCCCAAAATTCCATGATGCTATTGAGTTTTGGTTTCTGTAAAGCAGTGCTTTTTGAAGTGTTCCTTCTACCTCCAGCATCAGCATGATGGAGGAATTCACTGGAAATGCGAATTCTCAGGCCTCATGCCAGAGTTATAGAATCCAAAATTTGGGAGTAAAGCTCAATAATCTGTGCTGTAACAAGTTCTCCAATTGATTCTAATGCCATGCTTCTATTTAGCTTACATTAAAAGAAAAGATCTGTGTGTCAATAATGGACAATTATTGGACAGAATAATTTGACATCCTGTTCATTCATTAATGTATTTAGCCAATATATATCAAGTGCCTATCATGTGATAAGCCTTGTTCTGGAGGCTCAAGATATACCAGTGAACAAAACAGACACAAACTCTGACCTCATGGAGTTTACATTCTAGTTGAAGTAGGCAGAAAAACAAAATAAGCAAGTTCAATCTCGATACATCTGATATACAGTATCTCAGAAGATGATCTGTTGTGGAAGAAATAAAGCAATGAAAAGAAGATGCGGAATTGAGAAGCGTGAATAAGGCGGTCAGCGTGTGCATTATTGAGTAGGTAAAAGTTGAACTTTGGGTGATAAAACTAGTATGTTAGAGTTTGTTAGAGCTTTTTTACATCATCTTTATAAGGCCCATTTATAAATTGATTACAGAGGTATTGATGTCAGTGTTCCTTTTAAGTAAGTATATTTTAAGTACCTTTCAAAAAGTCTCAGAAATACACATTATGTTTTGTATTCAAGTTTGGTTCTAAATTTATCCCTGCTATTACTTGAAGAAAAGTGAAAGTAATGGTCCCTCCATCCTGTCCCACTCTTTAGGACCCCATGGAAGGTAGCCTGCCAGGCTCCTCTGTCCATGATATTCTCCAGGCAAGAATGCTGGAGTGGGTTGCCATAGGCTTCTCCAGGGGATCTTCTCCACCCAAAGATGGATCCCACCCTCTTAGATCTCCTGCTTGGGCAGGTGAGTTTGTTACCACTAGCACCACTGGGGAAGCCCTTTTAGTATTTAAAACTAATCTGACCATTATATTAAATCAACTGCCTAAAAATTAATCACAGAAAAATATAGTTTATATGTATTAATTTTAAAGTTTTGATCCAATTTTCCTAGAGTTGATAGAAACAGATGAAATAAGTCTATAGTTAACGTGACCTTTTAACCCCCTATCACGTCTTTTGAAATGAGTCACCTGGAGCAGCGGCAGGACTGTGGGGCAGCGGCAGGACCTGAGCCTCCCAGGCTGCCTGCAGTAGGGCTCACCTCTGCCTGAGAATCGGAGGCTCCAGGCACTGGACTCTGATCCTGGGCTCCTCGCTTGAGCAAGACAAATTCCAGCCACTTCAGTCCAAAGGCCAGGCTATTCCTTTTCTCTTAATGATTAGTAAAAATATTAGTAATATTAGTAAGTACACTGCGAGTGAGTATTAGTAAGAACACTACGTCCAAATCCACAGAGGCTGTAAGTTCGACTGAAGGGAAATACAAAGATGGAGCGAAGTGCCCCGCTTTCTTTACTCTACCAGTGGTGATCAAGCCGGGTGCCACGTCCAACGGTGAACATGAAAATCAAGACCCCAAGCTCACGGCAAATGCCCCACGGAAAACAGCATCATAGAAAAGAGCTCTCTCGCCGAGGGTCCTTGGATAGTACTGGCAGTCTAGACTCCCAGAGACTGGACATGGTTTACACCATAGAAGACGTTCCTCCTTGGTACCTGTGCATATTTCTGGGGTTGTAGACCTACCTGACAGGCTTCAGCAGCATGATCGCTGTACCCTTTCTACCGGCCAAAGCCATGTGAGTGGGGTGTGACCAATGGGCCGCCAGCCAGTTCAACGGGTCTGTTTTCTTCTGCATCAGTATCACAAGTTTGCTGCAGACAACTTGTGGATGCAGGTAGGTGACTGCCTGGTGAAAGGTGCGCGGGGACAGAGCAGCACCACAGGGAGCAAACGACAGAGCCTCTCATCAAATACCCAGAGAGACACTCTTTCTTCTTTCTCTTCTCCTTTTCTTTAATTTTGCGGCTTTTTTTTTTTTTTTTTTGTAACTATTTGTTGTGACATAGCTCTAGTGTTTTAAGAAATATGCTATCATCCTCTCCCCATTTCCTCTACCACAAAGACACTTTATAGACACAATTTCTTAAAGTCCTATCTATTGAGGGGTAATTGACATACAGCTAAATTTACCCCTTTTCACATGTATAGTTAGATGAGGTTTTTTTTTTTAATTTTTTTTAGTTAGATGAGTTTTTATCCATGTGTAAAAACCACCGCCACAACAAACAAGGCATTGCTACACCCCAAAGAATTCCCTAATGCTTATCTGTTAATGGCTAGATATTTAAGTAGTAAAATGAATTCTTGACCTGAAATAGTTGACACTATACCTGAAATAGCTGATAGCTTAAAAAGGAGGTTATCAAAATTGTACCCAACCAGCCCCCCAAATCTCTGTGCTCCGTCTGGACAGACGCCTCCTGGGTGGAGCTGGGAGAGGAGCTGGTGGGCTGCTTCCTACTGAGGAGTGTACCTAATTGGAAGTGCTGACTGATATGGTTGGTATAATTTTGATATTTACTGGTAAGACTAGAATACCATGACCTTGAAAAGAAAGGTTACACTTGCCTTCAGTGAAAAAGTTTTCTTTGAATCAACTCAAGATGGATTAGAGATCCAAATGTAAGAAACATGAATTTATATAACCACTAGAATAAAACAAGGGTACATTCCTTCTTAAGTAGAAAGACTTTTTAACTGAGAGTCAAATTCCAGGAACAATAAAGTGGTGATAAGTTTGATGCCATTAAATATCTTCAAAATTTTAAGCTTTGCAACTTAAAAATATTCATGAAAAGGACAAACTGAAGAAAGTATCACATACAATAGATAATTTTTAATGTGGCTAATATAGAAAGAACTCTTAAAAATCAAAGTTAAAAATATCAAAAATTGTCTAGCAAAAAGGCAAAAGACATGAAAAGACAGTTCACAAAAATGTTATATGGCGATTCTTTGCTATATGAGAGGATCATCAGACTGACTTATAATAAGAGAAATAGAAACTAAAGCTTTCTGAGATACCATTTCTCTCTTTTGTCAGACTGAGAAAAAATAACTTTGACAAGCCACTCTGATGATAAAGTTGTGAGGAAACAGGCACTGTTACATCCTGTTGTCAAGGAGTGAAAATAGTTCAATCTCTGTGAAGAGGAATATTGCCATATCTAGAGCACATGTACATTTACCATTTGATCCAGCAAGCTTGCTTCTAGAAATTTTACCCTGAAGATACAATCTCACAATTGCAAAATAAATACAAAAATATTTTTACAACTGTGTAATTTGTAATGGCAAAATATTTAATACAACTTAAATGCCCATCTGTAGGAGACTGGCTACTATACTCTCGCAATGAATTACTATGCAGCTCTGAGAAAGAATAAGAAATATCTTCATGAACTGGTATAAAGTTCCAGGATATCCTGAAAAATTAAGTTGCAAGCAGTGTGTGTATGTATGTTTGAAGAAATAAGGATAAGATAGAAATTAATTAAATGGTTAACAGTGATGGGCAAGTAAGATTTGGAGGTGTAGGGGATAGTAATGGGAGTGACACTTTCCTGATATATCTCTCTATATCATTTGATTTTTAAACCGTGAAAAATGTTTAGCATATTCAAAATGTAAAATCTAAAAGAATGAAGAAAAGCAAACCCTAAAATTGAATACAAGCAGAAACAAGTTAACCTAACTTTATGTCAAATTGTTGACCACATGGAGGAAAGAATTAATTCACAGACTTTAGAACATAGCACTTTGCGTATTGTGAATATGATATATTCTAAAGACAAAAAAAAAATCACAGAGAAAATTTAAACTTAGTATTCATTAGTAGTGACATTGGTATAATTCTGGAACTGTACTGTGTGATGCAGTTTGAGCAAAGGGATGAGTATGTTGATGTTGGAAATCAGGATTCTCAGTGAAGGAGAGATATGAATATGGAAAGAAAGAACATAATCCAATAGTAATGGACTGGACTGGGTTGTAACATTATGACTCCACGATTCAAAAAGGAGTTGTCAGTGAACAGAGGTTCACTAACTAAATGCCATCCCAGTAATGGTGAGTCCATCTAGTGCTCAGATCTTGGTTTCTAAATATCATTCTTCACTAAAATGAATCAGGGTTCCTTGGAGAAGTGGTTGACTCTAGGGCTGGGACTGAGAAAAGTAGAAGTCGAGTCTGGAACATCTTGTGTCAGAAAGCAAAAATAAGGAAGTAGTGGTGGAAAAAGCTGTGTCAAAAAGAATGGAAACCTCCTTGAACAGGCTGCTTTAGGACAATTTAATTATTAAAAGGAATAGCCATGGAAGTATATTATTAAGCTGAATTCAAAAATGAAATAAAATAAAATATGAGTCACCTATTGCTAAGAACTGAAACGAAATGAAATGTTTTGTAGCTAGCAGAGTAGGTTCAGTTTAGACCCAGACTCCTGGGGAATGTGTTATTTGGGTAGTTATGGACTGAATTGTGGCTGCTCATGTGTTGAAGCCCTAACTCACAGTATGAATTTATTTGAAGATGGGTCTTTCAGGAGGCAATTAAGGAGGTAATTAATTCAGGTCATGATGGTGGAGCCCTAATCCAATAGAACTGATGTCCTTATAAAAAAGGAAAGCAACACCAGAGACTTCTCTGCATGCCCACAGGAAAAACAGAAAGCAGTTGTTTGCAAGTGAAGAAGAGAAGTCACAGCAGAAACTAACCCTCCTAGCACCTTGATCTTGGACTTCCAGCCTCCAGCGCTATGAGAAAATAAACTTCTGTTGTTTAAGCCTCCCAGTCTGTGTCATTCTGTCACGGCAACCCGAGCAGACTAATAAATAAGCATAAGCATCTCCTTTTAAACATGGAGAATTATTTGAATTTTGAGAAACTCTGTGAAGACAGTTAAGCAACGTAGGCCCCAAGGCCATTGAGACCTGAAGAAGTGACTGAATTCCACATGTCGGTTATGGTCTCTGCAGAATACTAACCTCCTGTGAGTAGTACCACAGGATCCTGGGAATAAAAAGTAACCACAGTGACCACAAGTAGAAGGCCTGGAGATAGGAGTAAAGTGAAAAATAATCGAAACACAGCTCATGATTCCATCCTTTGTATTAAATATAGTTTAATAAGGTAAAGTCCTGGAGAAGGAAATGGCAACCCCCTCCAGTATTCTTGCCTGGGAAATCTCATAGACAGAGGAGCCTGGCAGGCTGCAGCCCATGGGGTTGCTAAGAGTTGGACATGACTTTGCAACTAGACAATAAGAGATTTCAGGAACTTCTCTGATGATCCACTGGTTAAGAATCTGCCTTGCATTGTAGGGGACCTGAGTTTGATCCCTGTTTAGGGAACTAAGATCTCACATGCTATGGAGCAGCTAAGCCCGTGTGCCATATCTACTGAGTCCACAAGAAACAACTATGGAGTCTATGCACTACAACGAAAGATTCCCCATGATGCAGCTAAGACCCAACGCAACCAAATGAATAAACAAATAAAAGAGATTCAGCCAAGCAATCAAAGACCCTTCCAAGTACAGGTGAGCAAATGCTGATGTGGGTGGAGTGCAGACAGTTCTGTGTAAGATGAGAGTGAAGAATCAGGCAGGGGTAGATCATGCAATGATCAGATTATTAAAGAAATGCCAGAGGCGAAGCAAGATGTTAAATAAAAACATCCATATTGTGAGAATATCTACAGGAATAATGACCAGTTTCTCCCGCCCACCCCCCCCCCCCAAATGTATTGTAATGGAAAAAAGAAGAAAGGGAAACCGATACTGAAAAGGATTGAAGCGACATACTGACCAAATACAACATGTGAGCCCTTGTTTAGATCCTGATCTGAATAAATACACTCTTAAAAACTATATGAGACAAAACAGAGAATTTGAGTTGCATATTTCCTGAAGGAAATGACTCTGAATTTTTAAAAGGTATGGTAATAATATTAAAGGAATCCTAATTTAGAGACCATGCTAAAATATTTAAATATGAAGTGACTTGAATGTCTAGAATTTGCTTCAGAATAATTGACTATAGGGGAAAGGAGAAAATATTAACTGGTCAGAGTACAGATGAAACAAAATAGCCATCGAGTCGATGATTCTTGAAGCTGAGCACTGGTTACTTGGAGGTTTACTATTCTGTTGTCTTTCCTTTTGTATATATTTGAAATCATCCATAATAAAAATTTCAAAAGGGAAAAAGAAAAAGAAAAGCATTATGGGAGAGCAGCAATAGAGCTGCAAGTGCACCCGGGAGAATCAGAACTATTTCTCTAAACTCGAGTCTCTTTTCAACCTGTGAATATTATGCTCAGAAAATTCAAGACACCGCCTACATTCAGAGCAGTTGAAGTCAGATCAATTCTGCTTACAAACTTTTTTTCAATGTTCTTTGAAATATTGACACAGCATTAGGAAATTTTGCAAATTTAAGCAGAAAGAATCCATTTGGAATCTCTCCAAAAGTGAATGGCATTTTAGATTTGCTTGAGCTAGCTGTAATCAGCAACTCAAGTATTTTTTTTAACTCATTGACTATGAATTACATTTCAAACTAATCATCTTGTTTATTTCCTCTAAAATTTCAGAAACTAAGTGATCAGCTTAAAATGTCTGCTCTGCCAGGTCTCTTTTTTAAAGCAGAAGCAAGTTTCTACCACAAATTCTGCTAATGGAAGAAAAACCATTAAAATATCTTCCAATAAAATAGAATATACAGCAAAAATAAGCCATGAATTAAGCTTAAACAATTTAGTCATGTGTTTCCATTTATTAATCAGAAAGGAGTAAAGGAATTCATAATAAGAACACGTGAATGGGAAAGGGGAGATGAGACTATGGGGCAATTGTCATCCATCAGTTGGCACGTAATATTGTGTGGCCCTTTGAATTCAAATTGTCATTTTAATCAAGAAAATTTTAAAAATTCCAGAATGCATTAACTTAAAAAATGTAATCAGAGCTCTGTTCTTTTGCCTTTGAGAAACCCTTTTCAGGGAAGAAATTATAGGAGCCCAAAATACTTCCTCAGCATAGGAATATGCCTGTGATGTTAAAAAATGAAAAAACAAAAACATCAACATTTATCCTGTATCAGAATGTTACTGCTCAAAGCCAAAAGGTCCATCTGATTCTTTCACTTTAAAACTTCTTGCTTCTATAAAGACACAGAAGGTTGATCTTTTTCACAGAACTTGCTTTCTTGGGAAAAGACATCAGTCTCAATATCTAAAACCTTTAAGACAAGCATATAGCCCATCACTCTGCCCCATCTCCTTGATTTCTACTTACCAGGTATTGGTAATCTGAGCTACCTGCCAAGACTGTCCTCTATTATTGCCCTCAATCCTCCCGAGTTAAGCACCAATGCTTCAAAGGGCTTCTAGGCCTTACCCCAGCTACAATAACTCTATGCGGGTATCACCTGCCCTCCACTTATTTACATTTCTCCCTTCCCATTTCCTTGTCAATTATCTTCTCCAGGACTAAAGAAAGTTACTCAGCACTTCTCTCCTCAATGGAAGCACAACTCCGAATCTGCCCCCTTTATGCTCATACTTACACTCCAGTGATAATAATCTCAAACACATACATATTCTCACTGGATAACTAAATGGTTGGATGTCACCAACATCAGGTGTCAACAAAGAAATGAGAAATCAATGAAAAAAGGGAGAATATGAGAAGATCTGTCAATTTTCTAGACAATTTAGTCGGAAGGGCGGGGCACAGCCAGCTCTAGCAAGAACCACTGATTAAAAAAGGCTTCCTGTTATGAACAAATGTGATATTTTTCTGAGAATAGTAAAAATATTGTCAAATTGTAAACTATATACATGTGAAATTAAATAGGAGAGGTTGTCATTTATAAAAGCTACAAAGAGCCTTACAATCCAGATGGCACAATAAAACTCATTTTTGCATCTTTCTCTGGAGAAGATTTTGAAAAGAACAGGAGAGCTCTGACTATCATTGAGATAGAGAAATCAATCTGGCATGAAATTTATCAACAGAGCACAAAATAATGAGGTTCTTGATAGGGAGAGAGAACAATAACAGAGAAAAAGGGAAGGGGAGAAAAACTGCACCAAAAAACCAGGACAAAACAAATAAAACCAGGATTCCGTTATTAACATACAGAAAAGTAAAAGAGTTTATCAGAGATGGCTGTTTCTGGCTTAGGTGATTGGGAATGGGTAGTGTATTGCCAAAATAGAGTCTATGGGAAGGAAATTCAAGTTTTTAGAATAGAGCATGGTGGAAGAGAAAAGCTTCTCTCATTAGAAACCTGAGCTTGGAATTATAGGAATTATAGAATTATGGCAAGAAGCTCACTGCTAAAGGATGTTGTAGTGAGAATATTTGCTTCAGACAGTACAGTGTATCCGACTAGATGCACCCCAGGTCCTGCCTAATTCTTACATGTCTAGCCCAGTAGTTGGTGTGTGTGGAGTTAGAGGAGAAGTTTTTTTTTCTTGATTTTCTCAGAAGTTTGAGCCACTTCAAGAACCAGAAGATGTGGGTTCTGTTACTGACTAAATCTCTGTCACCTCCAGGCTTTTGAATCTGTCAGATATAGATAACCAAATCACAATTTCATTTAGGCACAAGTTTCCCTTCTTGCAAACCATGAGATTTTATTTCCATCCTGTTCTCACTGGGAATGTCCCAGCCTGTGTCTTTATGCTGAGTGGCCTCACATTTACCTGTCATCTATCCATTCCCCACTCACTGACACTATCTCACATCATGCAGTGACCAACGATAAATAATTACCCTTTTGCTCCATTCTTATTTTGAAAGAAAAAAATAAAAATAAATGTGGTGCTTTATAGATTTGAGAGTTTTAATATAATATATATATTTTTTCTGTTGAAATTTTATATATCTGAGAGTTTTATATATTATAATAAGCTCAATCAACTGACATGGAAAGGTTAAACTGGGAAAACAGTGGTGCTCAGATTGTCTCCTAGGGACTTTGTAAGGGTCACATGGCAATGTTGCAGCAGCAATGTCACCTTGAGAGGGGGTAACAATCATAAATAAAGTTGAAGTAGAGTCATGGCAGATTCCAGTAACCACAAATCAGGCATCAAGATGAAGGGACAGACCATGGTACTTTGAAAGCTCTGGGAACAGGTTATGAATGTACAACAAAGGAGGCTTATTTAAGGAAGACAGCTATGCTCACCACTATACCACCAACGTGCACTATTTTAAGGAAAGTGGTATATAGCTAACATTGGACTGACTGAGGCAAACCGCAGGGTCACAGGCCAGGTGATTCCCAGTCAATTGATAAGATAGAGGAAGGTGCTCCTTAGTGACCTATCCCCCAGTAGGTCACAGAAGAGTCTCTGGAACTCATGGAGAGGAGGAGCAGGTCCAGACACGAGGTGTAGCTCTCCTGGAGTGGAGGGTGGGTGTGGGGTGGGCAGGCTTCCAAGGTCTTTACTCAACAGGAGCATATTGCTTCTGCATCTGGGTAGGGAAAACAAGACTGTTCAGAAAGAGACATGATAAGACATTCTGACTGGCTTCCCACTCAGTTCAAGATCTTCTGGCTCATGAAGGACAAAGGTCTATTCAAGCTAGTTCAAGTACAGATAAGGTTGCTTTGAGAACTGAGGAATCTCACAGAAGCCAAAGACTGAGAATAAAAATAACTCCAGTTATCTTGGGAATCAGACTGGGCAGTCCCTGCAAAGACTAGGCAGCACTCTCCCTCCTTCATGCCACCCGCTTCCCTCTGGCTTTACTTCCTCCCTCTGCTTCCTCCCTCCAACAGCATATTAAAAAGAAGAGACATTACTTTACCAACAAAGGTCCATCTAGTCAAGGCTATGGTTTTTCCAGTAGTCATGTATGGATGTGAGAGTTGGACTATAAAGAAAGCTGAGCACTGAAGAATTGATGCTTTTGAACCATGGTGTTGGAGAAGACTCTTGAGAGTCCCTTGGACTGCAAGGAGATCCAACCAGTCCATCCTAAAGGAGATCAGTCCTGGGTGTTCATTGGAAGGACTGATGCTGAAGCTGAAACTCCAATACTCTGGCCACCTGATACGGAAAGCTGACTCATTTGAAGAGATCGTGATGCTGGAAAGATTGAGGGCAGGAGGAGAAGGGGATAACAGAGGATGAGATGGTTGGATGGCATCACTGACACAATGGACATGGGTTTGGGTGGATTTCGGGAGTTGGTGATTCCAACTCCCAGGTGATCCCAACGCCAGGGAGGCCTGGCGTACTGCAGTTCATGGGGTCACAAAGAGTCGGACACAACTGAGCGACTGAACTGAACTGAACTATTCATGGACTTCCTCCTTTTCATAACTGAGGCTGGAGCAGGGCCCTCTGGGCTTCTACTGGCCTCTCCTCTTCTCCTCTTGTCTTTGCACACCTGTCACTACTGTCTTCACAGCTCATTCCCAGGTTTCACATTCTTAAGAGCAGCACGCATTAGCTCAGTTCATCTGGAAACATATCTCACAGATTGTTAAGCATCACCTCCTCTTGATCTTTCAAGTTCCAGCATAGGCGTCACTTCCTCTGACCAACCTTCCCGGCCACAGCCCCCTCCTTAGCCATGCTGGTGTCCTCACTGTGAGTTCCTACAGGCTCGAGGCATACACACAGCCCCATAACTGCCTATTAATGTGCCTGTCTCCCCACTAAACCAGAAGCTCAGGGGGCAGGAACTATGTCTTGAGTATAGTTATCTCCCCAGCTCCCAGATCTTTGAATAACTAAATATAGACTCAATATGTTTTTATAAATTAACCTATATTAAAGCAACACCTACAAATACAGAAATACTTCACCTATACTTTTTGTTCTTGCTGAGGCCACCTCGTAAATCTCGATATTTCTACAAAAGCAACTGCTATCTTTCCAGTTGTTTGGGCACCTGGCAGAGAGCACGCATTGAAGACCTGCTTCTTTGTACAGCCCTTTAGTGCTCAGTGGCATTAGCCAGTGAGCAATGAGTGAGGATGCACTTTCCTTTACAGGCTACAGAAATATCAACATATAAATAAAGTTATGCAAGACTCTTTTATTTCTCACTGAACAAAAACATAGTCTAAATGAGAATTTTTCTTACCCTGGGTAGATCTAAAATGGACCTGAGATGCCATTAAGACTGACTTTTCTAACATGAACAGTAATACAGTTATCTTAGTAACAGAGACAGAGTCATAGGGATTTTTAAAAGGTGAAGTTCTGTGTCTAACACTGCTAACCATGAATTCTAAGTCACAGGCCTGAAAACAGTAAATGAACCCTTCTTTGAAATATCCACTTGGTTCATTTCATACCTATAGTCTAGTTCTGCTCTATAAAGCTTTTATTAAGTTTGTTTTAAACCGATATGCTTTCTTTCTCTCCTTTTATTCTCTCAGTTTCACTCAGGAAACACGTACAGATTGTATAGTCTGCACCAGACACATGTTTCTAAGACTTCCAGACAAGAACCTTGCATATCTCATAGTGACACATTTGGAGCACATCAGCAATGCCATAAGCAGGGACAAGGCTGTCTGGTCTATGAAGAACCTTCACATAAGAATCATGTGATGCCAACAAACCCCTTCAATCTTATGATGGAAGAGACAGCTCAAGAGGTTGTGTGATTCTCTTGAGGTCACTCCAAGTGCACAGCGGAGTCCCACTGGGTTGGTTGGCTCCAAATCCAGTTCTGTGCTGCCTCACGTGGTCTTTCATTCTCACTTCTTTATTAATGTGGAGAATGGACAGGGAATATATTGTGTCAAATACTGCTTCTGCAGAAGCACCTACCTGAGCCCCAGGCTGTCCAGCAGTGCAGCCAAGGTGAACTTGACCTTCCCTGTGGCCTAAATCAGGGCTGATGTGAGCTTACAATGAGTGTATAATCTTTGCAAACAGCATGGTCAATAGACGTTTACCCTGCTGAAAATTTGTGTTAGAGCATCACACAGCCAGAAACAAAATTGTAAATTAAAAGCTCTACAGAGCATTCACTAGAGCCTGGCACTTTTGTCATCATAAAAACTATTTTTGTCATTATGTTCCAATTTTTGAAGAAAAGAATTGTTCCCTTAACTTCCATTGGTTTCTCAGCAACTGAAAATTCAATGAAAATATTAGTATGTAGGATTATGTCATTTTTCTCTGAAAATTAAAAAGCCAATTGTTAGACTAAATCAGTACTTCCCAGCTGCTGGAAGGCACATTTTGTCACCCATAACAGCTCCCTCTCAAACACCATCCCCAGAGACCAGATAGGTTGCTCAGCCCTCCTATTCACTCTACTTCATACTACCTCCTCTTATCTCAATTCTAATTGAGATTTTTTTTAATTAAATACTTCACCCAACCATTTTGTCACTTGAGTTTTGAAAACCAAACTAGCAAACTAGATGATCTCTTCTAAACCCGTGAAACTATTTTTTTATGAATAAAACACTAAGTATTTGAATATTAAGCAGAAACCACGCCTCAGAGGATGTTGTCGCACCTATTGATTCCAAAAAGTGACCCTTCCGGAAATCTCAAAAACACTTGAATGATTCATTAAATAAAAAGACTACCAGCCCCAATCTTATATGTGCAGAATCAGAATATCTGGCAGGGAAGCCTAGAAATTTATATTTTTAACATACTTCCTCAAGTGATGCTGGTTTTCATCTTGGTTTGGGAAGTATTAATGAAATCAATGGTTCTCAAAGTGTGATGCCTGGACTAGCAGCAGCGGCATCACCTGGGAACATTTTAGGAATGAAAATTCTCGGGTCCTGCCCCAGACCTACTGAATCAGACTCTCAGGGCAGGGCCACAGAATCTGTGTTTTTTTAAGTCCTCCAAGTGGTTTTGGTGCAAGGTAAAGTTCGAGGACCACTGACTTAAGCAAAAGAGTAATTAAATTTCATTTAATTAGAAATATATAGTGAACCCCCTTGGGTAAAGTCCCTGGGTTGGTTGCTGCAAGGAAAAAAGCAGCTCATTTTATACTTTTGAAGTTTAGTTCTTCAAACATTTATTGAAATTTTTCTGTGCTAAATACTCTGTTAGAGGCTTCTTAGGATTTGAAACATAGTTCCTGGATTCAAGGAGCTTACAATCTACTAAGACGAACTTTTCCTATAAAGGGCTAAAGAGTAAAGGTTCCTGGCTTATGAGCCACCTGGCCTCTGTGTAACTACTCAGTTCTGCCGTCATAAAGGCAGTCTGAGATAACATGTAAATGAATGAGCTTGGTTTCATTCCAATAAAACTGCTTTTATAGATACTAACATTAGGATTTCATGTAGTCAATTTCATATGTCGTGAAATATCACTCATCTCAGAATTTTTTCCCAACAATTTAAAATGCAAAAATGATTTTGGAAAGTCTTGCATAAACATGTAGGGGACAGAATTGTCCTTTGATGGTAGTTCCCTTTAAAGTCAAGTCAATAAGGCAGTAACTAATGAAATCTGAGGGTTTGAGTCTCTGTAATGTCATCAATAGAAACTTAAAAGTCAGGAGAAAGTTTTTTGGAAAGAAAAATGTTGGATTCTGTCTTAAATAGCCTTTTTGGTCACTTCCTATTCTGTTCTTTTCCTAAAGAGTAGCAATGTCTTTTCTTCCATTTCTCTACAGCAGAAACAGATCTGACCACTAACATACACAATATATATATACATATTGTCTTCTCTCCCATATCATACTTCATGAAAATAGCATGATGCTGACAGAAGGTCTTTCTGTTCTTTCCCTATAGGTCCAATTTTACCCATTATGGAAGCCAAGACTTTCAGTACTATAAAAGCAGAACATCTTTATCAAACATACACTGCATTACTCCTTTCCTTCAAGTACTAGGAGGCAGAGATTGACTACTACTTGGACAACATTTAGTCTGTGGAAAAGTGCCAACTGCATCAACTACTGCAGGCTGTAATCCTTTGAAGATTCGTCGTTAACTCAGGCTCTTTATTTTTTTAATTGGGGTATAGTTGCTAGTCTCTGCTATAAAAGGAGGTGAATCAACCATATGTATACATATATCCCTCCCTCATAGACCTCCCCTTGCATCCCACCCATCTAGGTCATCACCACACCCTGAGCTGATGGATGCTCTAAGGTCCATCCATATCTCAGATTTCCACAGTTAAGTTCTAAGTGTCCAGTTTCTAAAGATTAATAACCACAGCAATTACATGATACTACTTAAACAGGACATGTTACACAATGAATCTATGATGTCAGTTTCCAAATTCAAGTCCGTTGAGTATACTGTCAGAATCTCTAGGCATAGCACCCAGAGTTAGAGGCCCAGGCAACTTTGGAAACCACTCTCTAAACTGTGGTTTGTTAGAAAGTGAATCAGAGAGCCTGTGTGGCTCTGACCACAGCATGATTTTGGATGATCAGGCTCAGGAAGTGGCATTGTACCATGTTTCTGGGTCATGAAGGAAACATTTTCAAATGGAACTATAATTCTGAGTTATTCATTACAACAATAGCAGCAATGAAACCCAAACTTCCCACCCAGAATAAACTGAACAAAGCATAAGCTGGCAGATTATAGAACATCCAAACCAGAGGGAGACATGGGAATGAAGAGCATACTGTGTCTGCTCCACTGGCTTTTTCACCTGCCATCCCACCCACTTACCAAGTTCCTTCCAGCTCATAAAGTCAAACCAAGAACCCCAGAGTTTGTTCTTGACAATCGCCCAGCTCTCATCCTTATCTTCCACTTTTAGTCATCTTTATAGGCCCTTTTCCAAATTTTTTACTTCAGGGTTACTGACTCTATACTCACTCTCAACAGCTGGCTTTCACCTCCTTGCACTCTCAAGAGTCTGCAGATAAGCATCTGGGCTTTCTGTTCCCTCAGTCTTCATACAATGCTTTGCTCCACTCACTTCCTTTGTTGTTGGTGTAAATTTCTCATGTAGGACTTGCTCCTATAGAAATTCCTTCCAAAAAAAAAAAAAAAAATTCCTTCTGGGGTAGGAAAGATACAGGTCTTTGGACATGTGAGAGTTAAACATTTTAATTAGGAAAAATGACTTAATAGCTAATTGGTGAAGAACTACATGCAAGATATAGAGAAATCTCATATTAATTTAACCATGCTATTAGACAAAAGCAGCCTCACTTCTTCAGACTTTCAAGATGGGAGAAATCTGTAGAACCCACTTGGTGAGTCTCACAGAAGCAGCCTGACAAAAGCAGAGATCAAGACAGACTGGGTTAGCCAGAGGGGGGACCACCAAACCTCTAGAGAATTTATACCTTGTTTTGTATGAAATTAAGCTTAATTAGAAAGTCATGTTTCCCTTTCCATTGCATAAGTTTAGGAACTCTCAAACAAACCTACAAGTGCACAAACTTCTGTAGATACTATATTTTAAGACAGAAAACAGGACAAGGAATAGGACATTACATTTTAAATTATTATCAAAATTCTGATGCAGCATGAAACAGCAGGTAGGTGACATTCCTTCAGAAAATATCTCGACAAATCTCACCCCTGTCTTGGTGCTAGGTGTATCAGAGGTGTCATCATTCCTTCACTGCATAAGACAGAGGATTTAGTCACTGCATAATCAGCTAAATCATCTCAATTAGCCAAAGCCAATAAGTATTCTAAGTTTTGGGTGCCTATAGTGCTACTGCTACTTCTAGGAATATAAGAAAAATTGGGCAATAGGTTTGTCATTAGCACACCCTCCCACTTAACTTACTGATACGTTTCTGTGAATGGGAGGGTATCTTCTCTTAAGACTTGCATTCCCTCAGAGCATATGCCTGCCCCAGACCTCTTATCACATCACCTATGCCTCGACCTGCTCTCCCAGAGAGGGCTAATGCTGCAAAATCACCAGCCAGAACACCCTGATACTCAGGGATCAGATCCTAGATGCACTTCAAAAAGAAAACAATCTGATTGAAATGATTCACAAGTGGTACAAATAACTAGTGTGTTTCAACAATTGGGAAGTGAAAGTTCGCTATGAGTTTTATGTCAGGAAAACCTTTCTCTGAAAGAGGTGAATACTCGAATTGGACCTTTATGAATGGGTGAAACTTATGGGCAGGAATCAGAATGGAATACCTATGGGTTAAATAAACAATGTGTGTCTGTCCCAAATTTCTGAGACAGACTGTGCCAGTAGTTAATCCAACATCACTCTACATGTTTGAGAACATTTATTGATATCTAAATATAAGGGAAGAAAAACATGCTTGAAAAGAGGCAATGCTAGCTCAGAAATTTGTCTAATGTTAGGTTGCATTCACCAAGTCTTGCTTCATAATGCTTTTCCTGGGTACACCAAAAGACTGCATTTCCCAGCATCCTTGCATTTAGTTGGAGCCATGTGACTAGTTTTGGCCAATAGATGTGAGCAGAATTGTTATGTGTCACTTCCTAGCTAAAATACCTAACAGCTGGTGGGGCTAACTGAATGCTTAATGATATTAGGAGATTATGTCATCTTTTAGGTGTGATAATGATATCCAGATGATGCTTTTAGAAAGAATCCGTATCTTTTATTTTTAATTATTTAATTATTTTTGGCTATGCTGGGTCTTCGTTGTTGCTCACTGGCTTTCTGTAGTTGCGGTGAGTGAGGACTACTCTCTAGCTGCGGTGCATGGGCTCCTCATCATGGTGTCTTCTCTCATCACAGAGCACGGGCTCTAGGGTGCAAGGACTTCAGTAGTTGCAGGTCTTGGCCTCTAGGATGTGTCTCAGTAGTTGTGGAGCACAGGCTTAGTTGCCTTGTGGCAACTTCCTGAACAAGGAATAGAATCCCGTGTCCTCTGCATTGACAGGTGGATTCTTGACAACTGGACCACCAGGGAAGTTCCTCCATATCTTTTAAAGGTAGATACAGAAGAACTTTCTGGGACCAGTTTAAAAACAGTCCAGTGAGAGTAAGAAGGGTAAGTGGGAGTACAAGTGAAGCAAAATTGGCCCTGGATTGATTACTATTGTATATAATTGAAATTTACTATCATAAAACATTTTTAAAAGATGAGCTGGTGTGAGACCCTCTTGCCTTCCCCTTCTGCAATACTGCCTAAATAGAAGGAAATATTTACCTTCCGATAACCAATAAAGTACCTATTTCAGAGGTAAGGCTGTAGGACATCACAACATGAAATCCCAGGTCACTGCTTAGAACAGAGTAGTCGTGATAACCCAAAGTGGATCTTGTGTGAACAGGAGCAAAATCTTTGTGAGTTATTCTCTGAGATTTGGGAGTTGCTTGATATGTCGGTATATCCTAACCTGAATAACACATAGACAGAGCTGATTTTGAAGATAGTTACCCTATATGGTCTGGAGATAGACAAAAAGATAATATATAAAATAACTGTCTGCATAAGAAACTAGCAGGAATTTGGGAAGGCACAGCACAGAGAAGGGGATTGATGGCAAGAGGGAAAAGCTGGGCAGCATATGGAAGTGAAGAGACTTACAGAAAAAAAATATCAACCAAGAAATCACCCAGGGCAGGGGTGGCTAAAAACTTTAAAAAATGGAACTATCTAACAAATTAGAGAATCTAAAGGAAACAAATAAATTCCTAAAAACATAAAACCAATCAGGACTATATAATGAAGAAACAGAAAATCTTGGCACATCAATAGAGTAAGGAGATTAAATCAGTAATCAAAAACCTCCTAACAAAGAAAAACCCAGGGCTGAATGGCTTAATGGTGAATTTTATAAAATACTTAAATAAGAATTAATACCAATCCTTCCCACACTGTTACCAAAACTGTGAAGAGGAGAGAATATTCCTAAATTCATTTTACAAGACCTATGTTATCCTGATACCAAACCCAAATAAGAATATTACAGGAAAAGAAAACTACAGACCAATATCACTGATGAACATAGACGAAAACATCAACAAAGTAAACAATTCAACAGCACACCAAAAGGGGCATACATCATGATCAAGTGGGATTTATGTCTGGGATGCAAGGAAGATTCAACATACACAGATTAAATGAGTGATACACTGCATTAAGAGGATGAAGGATAACATTCAGATGAGCATCTCGGTCAATGCAGGAAAAAAGCATTTGACAAAATTCAGTATCCTTTCACAGTAAAAAGCCTCAAAAAATTAGATATGGAAGAAATGTACCTCAACATAAAAAAGGTCACATGTGACACTTCCAGGACTAATATCACCCAGCAATTCCACTTCTAGTTTTATATTTGAAGGAAAGGAAATAATTCTCTTCAAGAGAGATCTGCACTTCCATGTTCATGACAGCATTAGCCACAACAGCCAAGACATGAAAACATCCTAAGTGCCTGTCAATGGATGAATGGATAAAGAAGATGTATAGATATAGATATATACACAGTGGAACATTATTCAGCCATAGAGAAAAGAAAATCGTGTCCTGTGCAATGATGCAGATGAACCTGAAGGACACCGTGCTGAAAGAAATAAGCCAGACAGAGAAAGAAAATTTGTATGATCTACCTTACATGTAGAATCTTTAAAAATAGTCAAATTCATAAAAACAGAGTAGAATGGGGGCTACCAGGGGGCTGTGCAGTGGGTGAAATGGGGAGACATTGGTCAAAGTGTCAAATCTTTCAGTTATAAGATGAATAAGTTCTGGGAATCTAATGTACAGCATGGTGAATGTAGCGGTGCTAACTCACTTCAGTCATGTCTGACTCTTTGCGACCCTATGACTGTAGTCCACCAGGCTCCCCCATCCATGGGATTCTCCAGGCAAGAATACTGGAGTGGGTTGCAATGCTCTCCTCTAGGGGATCTTCCCGACTCCAGGATTAAACCTGCGTCTCCTGTCTCCTGTATTGGCAGGCAGGTTCTTTACCACTAGTGTCACATGGGAAGCCCTGAACATAGTTAATAATATTGTATTGTATACTTGAAATTTTCTTTGGAAGTAGAGCTTAAGTGTTTGCACTCCCCCACAAAAGTTAACTATGTGAGGCGATGGTAATGGCTATGTTAATTATGTTAACTGTTGTGACTATTTAACAATGTATAAGAATGTATATGCATCATCACATTGTATGCTTTAAATATATATAACTTTATTTGTATATTATAGCTTAATAAAGCTGGGGAAAAAACACTTACTGTAGGTCTATTCTCGGTTCAACACTATAATATCTATTGGAGATAAAAAGGAAGGCATGGTCCCAGCCTTAGAAGACCTCACATCAAAGCAGAAGAGAGTCACAGCCATTAAGAAACAATGAAACAATGATAAGTATAAGAAGATAGAAGTAAATGGCTGTTGGAGCATCAGATGTATCAAACACTGTGGATAAGAAAGTTCTGGCAAGAAGTCCTAGAAACAATACCTAAAGAAGCAGTATGAGCTAAGGTTGAAGAAAAGGGCATTCCAGAAAAAGGAAGAAGCCTGTGAAAAAGCTTTGAGCCAAATGAAATTTGGTATATTTGGGGAACTGAAAGTAATTTAGGATGGATAATGCCTAACATTAAAAGGAGAGATGTCAAGAGGTAAGGCCAAAAAATCAGCAAGGGCCAAATCAAAATCATATACCCTGCACAGGAGTATTAGTCTCCATTCTAAATGTTACTGGAAACCACTCACTATTTTAAGGTAATTAGGAAGATCAAGTACTAGCAGTGTGGAGAATGGATCTGAAGAGGTGCAAAACTGGGGGCAGGGAGACAAGGTAGGAGTCTATTTGCAGTAACCCAGGTAAGATGGTTGATTGGATGAGGGCCTTAACCAAGATGATGCCAGAGTGTTGGAGATAAGTGGTCAAATTCTGGAGAAACTGAAAGATCAGAACCACAGCCCTGGTGACTTCTTGACTATGAGGGGTGAAAGAGACAGCTGATAAAATGATTGCCAGGTGTTCTGGCCTGGACAACCATTATCGTGATCTGAACCTTAGAGGTTTCTATAGAGTGGGGTAAGTCGTTCAGAGACTATACCTCACTCCTCATAGGGCGATAAAAGCAGAGGCTGCCTTTCACTTTCCTTCCAATCAAAATGCAATGACTCCTTTATCCTCTAACTTTTAATTACAGATTCCTACACAACTTGAAAGGAGACACATTTGCCGTTCAATGTCACATTATTCAATTGATCAGCACACTCTATTCACTCCAGGCCAGAAAAGCTATTGATCAAACACACAGAAGTGCTGACAGCCTACAGTTGGCCTCTGGAGATAAAATAGAAATGTGAATGATGAAAGTATTCTTGTCACTAGCATATCTTGAATGGTGATCCCTAATTAGTAGTGGGTCTCTGTGTGATTTGACAGGCCAACTGATCAAAATTAAGAAGTAAGTTCCAAAAGGCATCCAAACTTTTTGGTAACATAAATTTTTCTCAATCACGCTCTTTTTAGGTAAGCCTTATGCTGTTGATCTTCAGACTGTTTTACTTATAAGCCATGTGATTAGTTACTAGCTCAGCATGATGTCCACACATTAGAATGACCCTACTAGGAAAACATTATCCTTACTGGACTAAGAGAGAATCTTTTCTGCTTAGTAGTGAGTCCTAGCATTAATTTAAAATTAGGATGTTAGAGTAGAAAGATATCAAGCTTTATAGCCAGAATATATAAGTTCACAATCAGGCCAGGTTGAGTAACCAAGAGCAAGTCATTGAACCAAATTTACCAATGAGTGTATCACTCTTACTACTGGATCACCCTGCATCCCAGGGATAAATCCCACTTGATCATGGTGTATAATCCTTTCAATATACTGTTGAATTCAGTTTGCACACTGGTAAATTTGGGAAACCATTCACCCATATATCTTACCACCCAAGATTATAAAGTAGATGATAAATGGAAAGCACTCTATAGTTACATAATTTTTCATTGTTGACAATATTTCATAAGTACTATTGTCATTATTATCTTGACCTTTTCAATGAAAGTAATATGGTGGAAGGGATTATTCCAGAATCTATCACATAAATGCATTTAAGATGACTATAAAGGAAAGATTAATTGTGAGGGAGTACTCTCTGCCTTCTACATACCCCATATTTTCTTTCTCCTCAGTTCAGTTAAAGCAAAAGAAAAAAAATTTTTCTGAGAAAAACTAACAAATGACAGAGTACTTTCTCCTAGCTAAATTCAGAAAAAGAGAAAATCCAAAGGAGAATGAAACTCAGAGAGAAACTCATAAAAGTGTATTTGAACTAGGAAAATGTAATAGGGAGTGTCAACAAGTTACATACAGAACACAAATAAGATTTTAGAAAACCCAAGTTAGTAGAGCAACTACTAAAAGGATGGGAAGTCAGAGAAAACATCCATCTTCCTAATCTGCTTCATATGGTTGTAGAGCAATTTACTCTCACTACTTTTTTTTTCTTTTTTTCCATTTATTTTTATTAGTTGGAGGCTAATTATTTTACAATACTGTAGTGGTTTTTGCCATACATTGACATGAATCAGCCATGGATTTACATGTGTTCCCCATCCCGATCCCCCCTCCTGCCTCCCTCTCCATCCCATCCCTCTGGGTTTTCCCAGTGTATCAGCCCTGAGCACTTGTCTCGTGCATCCAACCTGGGCTGGCGATCTGTTTCACCCTTGATAGTATACTTGTTTCAATGCTGTTCTCTCAGAACATCCCACCCTAGCCTTCTCCCACAGAGTCCAAAAGTCTGTTCTGTACATCTGTGTCTCTCACTACTTTAAAAGAAGAGATAATTATTAACAAAACAAGGGGCAAGGATATTAAAATTTTTGTGAAATTTACAAACGCTAGAAAAGAAGTCAAGCATAAGAGGAGACCATTAGGAGGAGAACTGACATCCTGAATGAAAAAAACTGTGGATAATAAAAACAGATTAATAGAACAGGTAAAAACACAGCACCATTACACCATTGTAAAGAAAGAGAAACCTAAAGAAAAAAGCATATTCAATTTGAAAATAATCTGTGTACTAAAGGATGTAAAAATGCAAGCAAAGTGGGAAGTCTTTCCCAAAAAATAAATTATTCAGACTGTCAATATATAGAATTCTAATACAGAATTATGAGAATCATTATTAATTTTTAATAATATTAATAGATTATTAATTAATTATTCTTATTTAATATTAATTAATTAATAATAGAATATTAATAGATATTGATATTATATCTATTGATCTTGAAGAAGTATGAAAAACCAACTGGGCATGATCTTCACTGAAATATACCTGGGTGCCTACTTGTCACATTTTTAAAGTTTGAATGAAACACATAAACAAAAGAATCTGAGGTTCTGAGAAGAAATTTTAGAATGTGTTTATGTCCAGATTCTTGAGAACTGAGGGCCAGGGCCTGGTGAATGTCCTGAGGTATTAATTTTGCCATGAGATTCACCAAAAAAAGAGTTGTGTTTTTTTTTTTTTCTTTTCAGGTCTCCATATGGGAAGAAGCCACAACACAACACCTGAGCGGCTAAGATGGGATGTTTTAGAGAAGAGTAAGCTGGAGCTCAAAGGAGTGTAGGGCAAGCACTTCCTTACTGATGACAGAACATTTGATAGAAGTCACTCTGGTGAGTTGAGACCAGTCCGGTGTAGCAGATTATACTTGTTCTGGTCCTCCTGTCTCTTTTGCCTACACGTTTTACTTTTCTAGAAACTGTAACCTCAAGAAAGATGGGTAGCGTATATTACTATAAAATTAAGAATGCCCTGATACTCAAACTTGAGGCACGAGGCTGGTTCCAAGAGAGATAAAAACAGAATCCAGTAAATATGATTTTTCTCCTTGATGACAAAAGATAGCTTTTGAAGGTAACAGAAAACCTCAGAAAACGGCGAGGGGGGGTAGGGAGTGAAGTCTCACAGCTAGAAATATTCCAGTGATGAGAAATGAAGCCCTAAAAACAATGACAAACAACTACTAAGGACTGATGGATTGCAAGATTAATATAAGGGATGCTTAGAAATACCACACAAAATGGTTAATTCAACCACATGTTGAGAAGGATAAAATATAAACAATGCTTAATAATGTGTTCCAGATTATGTTAAATGGAAATGCCAGAAAAGAATTTAGATATCATGTCATCCCACAATACTAACTTATTTAATTGAAATATATATTAAAAGCAATGATAGCAATTGTGTCAAAATGTATTGTTGTTGAAAATATGTGATTTTTCAATGGGAAATAAAAAGTTTAAAATCAGCTACAGAAACATCATAGTAAAATAGAATAAAAAAGACACAATGAGGAAAAACTTACAGGATAAAGGAATTAGAAGAAAGTTATCAATTAAAGTGTATAAAGCAAATGAACTAAACTCTAATATAAAGCACAGCTTACTTATTGGCATTAAAACAAAATTGAACAATCTAATGCCTATACTAGACACATAAAAATATATGTGGGCTAAAATCTACAGAATAATTTAAAGCACACAGTATCTGTGCAAATACAAAAAGGAAAAGTCTAGAGTTTTCTATTATGGCAAAAAACTAAGACAAATTAATAAGGTTATAATTATGCTAAATAAATTTTCATGAAGTCATATTAAATAGAGAATATCTAACAATATTACATGTGTCAGTTCCAAACAATATAATAACAATATATTCTGAAGAACTATTGATTAAAAATGAAAAATATAGTTGTACCTGGAAGCCTTATCAGTTTATAATATCAAGTTTAGTAAATATGAAATTAAAAATGAAGATCAATACAGTTTTAAAATCTGTATCAAATAACAGGTGACATAAAACTAACCCTGTAATAGTAAAAATTTAATGACAAGACAGAAAAATAACTTTTTAAATTAAGTCCATACAGATTATTTTTTAGACTTGTTTAGAAAAGAAAAATACAGTAAATATCACAGAGAATATATATACATATATATATATATATATATCATATTACCTTGTCATATGATAAATAACAAAAGCAGACTCTAAAATTGCTCAACTATGTAAGCATTTAAAAATTATACCCTAATGTCTATGTCATGGAAAAAATCCAGACTATAATAAAGTGTCATTTAAAGGATATATATATATATATATATAAATTTACATACAGAATAAGAAACATACTACTAGATATATATTGATATTATGTAATATAATATTATCATAGGACAGTAAATGTTGCTGCTGCTGCTAAGTCACTTCAGTCGTGTTGGACTCTGTGTGACCCCACAGACGGCAGCCCACCAAGGCTCCCCTGTCCCTGGGATTCTCCAGGCAAGAACACTGCAGTGGGTTGCCATTTTCTTCTCCAATGCATGAAAGTGAAAAGTGAAAGTGAAGTCACTCAGTCGTGTCTGACTCCTAGCGACCCCATGGACTGCAGCCCACCAGGCTTCTCTGTCCATGGGATTTTCCAGGCAAGACTGCTGGAGTGGGTTGCCATTGCCTTCTCCGTAGTAAATGCAAAAAATATATAAATAGAATCTAAGGCTCATTGTTTTATTTTTTTCCTAGTGAGGTGCTTAAATTTATTAAAAATCTCAGAGTATAGTTCTGTGGAAGTAAGATCCAAAGGAGGCAAATTTCTTTGTTCTGTGTGTGTGTGTTTCATAAGATTTATCAAGCCTTTGGAGACAAAAAATACTATAAATGTATTTATAAGAAGAAGCAATAGAAGTCTCATATATGAAACATTTAATCTAGACCAGTCACAGTACTGAACACTTTTCATTTTTATCTCATTATCATCCAACTCTCCATTACCTATACCGCTTGTTACTCTCAGCTTCTACCAAATAACATGTGATAGAAACTGGCCTATCAAAGAGAGGAAGGGTAGAAGGCTGGCATAACACTGCCAGGGGGCATTTGTTAAATGATAAATTTGAATGACAAACAGAAAACTTAAGTCATTCTAAAGCAGATAAAACAAACATCAAAAGAAACTGGTTGTAAGATAAAAGGGAAAGAATCTGAAGTGTGGCGTTTTATTAAACATGACATCATGTTATTTATATTAGACACCATGCTTTTATTTATTTATTTATTTATTTTTATTAGTTGGAGGCTAATTACTTCACAACATTTCAGCGGGTTTTGTCATACATTGATATGAATCAGCCATAGATTTACACGTATTCCCCATCCCGATCCCCCCTCCCACCTCCCTCTCCACCCGATTCCTCTGGGTCTTCCCAGTGCACCAGGCCCGAGCACTTGTCTCATGCATCCCACCTGGGCTGGTGATCTGTTCCACCATAGATAATATACATGCTGTTCTTTCAAAACATCCCACCCTCACCTTCTCCCACAGAGTCCAGAAGTCTGTTCTGTACTTCTCTGTCTCTTTTTCTGTTTTGCATATAGGGTTATCATTATCATCTTTCTAAATTCCATATATATGTGTTAGTATGCTGTAATGTTCTTTATCTTTCTGGCTTACTTCACTCTGTATAATGGGCTCCAGTTTCATCCATCTCATTAGAACTGATTCAAATGAATTCTTTTTAACGGCTGAGTAATATTCCATGGTGTATATGTACCACAGCTTCCTTATCCATTCATCTGCTGATGGGCATCTAGGTTGCTTCCATGTCCTGGCTATTATAAACAGTGCTGCGATGAACATTGGGGTGCACGTGTCTCTTTCAGATCTGGTTTCCTCAGTGTGTATGCCCAGAAGTGGGATTGCTGGGTCATATGGCAGTTCTATTTCCAGTTTTTTAAGAAATCTCCACACTGTTTTCCATAGTGGCTGTACTAGTTTGCATTCCCACCAACAGTGTAAGAGGGTTCCCTTTTCTCCACACCCTCTCCAGCATTTATTGCTCGTAGACTTTTGGATAGCAGCCATCCTGACTGGCGTGTAATGGTACCTCATTGTGGTTTTGACTTGCATTTCTCTAATAATGAGTGATGTTGAGCATCTTTTCATGTGTTTGTTAGCCATCTGTATGTCTTCTTTGGAGAAACGTCTGTTTAGTTCTTTGCCCCATTTTTTGATTGGGTCATTTATTTTTCCGGAATTGAGCTGCAGGAATTGCTTGTATATTTTTGAGATTAATCCTTTGTCTGTTTCTTCATTTGCTATTATTTTCTCCCAATCTGAGGGCTGTCTTTTCACCTTACTTATAGTCTCCTTTGTAGTGCAAAAGCTTTTAAGTTTCATTAGGTCCCATTTGTTTAGTTTTGCTTTTATTTCCAATATTCTGGGAGGTGGGTCATAGAGGATCTTGCTGTGATTTATGTTGGAGAGTGTTTTGCCTATGTCCTCTTCTAGGAGTTTTATAGTTTCTGGTCTTACATTTAGATCTTTAATCCATTTTGAGTTTATTTTTGTGTATGGTGTTAGAAAGTGTTCTAGTTTCATTCTTTTACAAGTGGTTGACCAGTTTTCCCAGCACCACTTGTTAAAGAGGTTGTCTTTTTTCCATTGTATATCCTTGCCTCCTTTGTCAAAGATAAGGTGACCATAGGTTCGTGGATTTATCTCTGGGCTTTCTATTCTGTTCCATTGGTCTATATTTCTGTCTTTGTGCCAGTACCACACTGTCTTGATGACTGTGGCTTTGTAGTAGAGTCTGAAGTCAGGCAGGTTGATTCCTCCAGTTCCATTCTTCTTTCTCAAGATTACTTTGGCTATTGGAGGTTTTTTGTATTTCCATACAAATTGTGAAATTCTTTGGTCTAGTTCTGTGAAAAATACCATTGGTAGCTTGATAGGGATTGCATTGAATCTATAGATTGCTTTGGGTAGAATAGCCATTTTGACAATATTGATTCTTCCAATCCATGAACACAGTATGTTTCTCCATCTGTTTGTGTCCTCTTTGATTTCTTTCATCAGTGTTTTATAGTTTTCTATGTATAGGTCTTTTGTTTCTTTAGGTAGATATACTCCTAAGTATTTTATTCTTTTTGTTGCAATGGTGAATGGTATTGTTTCCTTAATTTCTCTTTCTGTTTTTTCATTGTGAGTATATAGGAATGCAAGGGATTTCTGTGTGTTAATTTTATATCCTGCAACTTTACTATATTCATTGATTAGCTCTAGTAATTTTCTGGAAGAGTCTCTAGGGTTTTCTATGTAGAGGATCATGTCATCTGCAAACAGCAAGAGTTTCACTTCTTCTTTTCCTATCTGGATTCCTTTTACTTCTTTTTCTGCTCTGATTGCTGTGGCCAAAACTTCCAACACTATGTTGAATTGTAGTGGACATCATGCTTTTATAAACAGTTTCAATGGTACAGAAATTAAGATGTTGATATTTATTAATATTTCACTTTCTCAAATGAATTTCAACTATGCTTTAGTCTCACTTCAAATAACTGTCTCTAGCTCTCCATATGCTCTTCAAAACTGATTTTAGAAGTTTCAAAATAATGTGAAAGAAAGAGTCTAAACATATTTTTCATAGTTTTTGTTACAATCAACATTGATAGCATGTTGGCAATTAATAATCTACTCCACAGAAAAAACTCTTGAGTTCCTATTATTAGAAAAGTAACCTGAAAGTGAGGATAATGGTAAAGAAACAAAAAGTACCACAAAATAAACTCGTTTTGCATTATTTATACAGCTTCCCACATAAATACCATATGATAGGTATACTATACATTTGAATGTTTAAATAGTCCTTTAACCAAACCAATAATGCCATCAATTTCTATGAAAGCCTTGTCATTGAATCAGACATTTCCCCCTTGTCCTAATATATCTATAACTCTTGCAGACAAATGGTGACATAACCAAATGTATCTTACAAAATAACTATTCATTTTTATTTGCCACTCTAACCTTTCCTCACCTTGAATAGGATGTGATTTTTCTTTCCTCAAAGTACAAAACCAAAAGATAACATGGGAAGATTATTAAAAATTATCTGATGAATACCAAGGTAAATTTCCAAAAATGTGACTTCTACTGACTTTGCAAAAATGTAAGTCAGGAAGACTGGATTCTCTGGAAAGAGTAGAACGGACCCTTACATTACCTACGGACAGAAATAAAATATCCTGAGCACAATCACGGCAGAGAACAAAAAAAGTGGTGAGTAAGTAACCACCCAGTGGACATTTCAATACACTTGACAAACACTTCTTATGGTGAGCATTTCTATCCTAATGATGAACTGAGTAAGAAAAGTGGAAGTAGCTGTGCCAAAAGAGAATCAGTAATGAGGTGATGGAGCAAAGGCAAGGCTGAGTCACGGGAACAGCTGCTGGTCACTCTGCCCCTGCCGTCAGTGTGCTCAATGCTTCACGTTTTGTTTTATCCTCATAGCACTCTAGAAGCTAAGTACCATTGTTTCTACCTCCCTCTTACAAACAGATCAAGGCGTAGAGAAGTTAGGTGGTGTGTCCAGGGGCACAGAGCTAGTAAACCGCAGGGGCTAGTCTTTAAAACTCAAAGACAAAGCTCTCAACCATTCTGCTCACACAGCTCCTCTGAAAGTAATTTTAATGTGATTCATAATATTGATTGTTTTTGCTTTTGCATGAAAACAGTTGGAAGAACTCCAAATCTTGAATGTCCTGAGACAAAACACTAGCAAAGCTTGATTTCAACAGATGTCAAGGAAAGATTTTTCTTTTCATTTTTAACCTCATTGACTAATGGGGCCCTGTGGCCACTTTGGGCAAGAAAACTACAGAGACTGAGGTGACATTGATGCCAGGATGAATTCTGTTCATAGTGTCTGGACATTCTTCTCATTTCAGTCAGGACCAATTACACTACCAATGTTGAAGTCACTGGGCCATGTTTGGTGGAATAAAAGTAAAAAATTATATTTTGAAGTAGTCATGACTAGATATTTAAAAATGAATATCATAGACCTATTTGAATAAGTGGCCCAAATCCAAAACTTGGAATAAATATGTGGCATCAATCCAATTATCTCATCAGTGTAACAGTGGGTATGCATAAATTTAACATCATCTCAATTTCACACTTATGCAAAGTCCTCTTTTAGGGTGGATCGAGATAATTGACAAATTTTCAGATTAAATTTAAATTCTTAAAAGACATTTTAGAGGCAACACCAACTACAAAACTGGTAGGAAAAGTATCTTCAAAGAACATGATTTCACTGAAAACACTGTGAAAAAATATGATAATAGAAGCAAAAACATGAATGAAAATCAAGTAGAAAAGGGGCTTTTGAGACATAAGCTATTCAATGAACAGATGGATTGAAATTTGACAGTTTTCATCATCATAACACACACATTCCCACTTCACACACAAGCAAACACAATAAAGATTTTTAGTGCAGGCAGTGGCATCCTAATTCTATCTGCAAGAGTATTCTCTAGACACATGTTTCTGCTTCTTTTAAAAAATAAGCCAGAAAGAAAAACACCAATACAGTATAGTAACGCATATATATGGAATTTAGAAAGATGGTAATGATAACCCTATATGAGAGACAGAAAAAGAGACACAGATGTGTAGAACAGTCTTTTGGTCTCTGTGGGAGAAGGCGAGGGTGGGGTGATCTGAGAGAATTGCCTTGAAACACGTATATTATCATATGTGAAACAGATCGCCAGTCCAGGTTCAATGCATGAGACAGGTGTTCAGGGCTGGTGCACTGGGATGACCCAGAGGGATGGGATGGGGAGGGAGGTGGGAGGGGGGTTCAGGATGGGGAACACATGTACACCTGTGGCTGATTCATATCAATGTATGGCAAAAACCACTGCAATATTGTAAAGTAAATAGCCTCCAACTAAAATAAATAAATTTTTTTAAAAAATAAATTTTAAAAAAATAAATAAATTCAATGTCTCTCAAAAAAAATATTCATTTTATTCCATTTTTAGGATAATCCTCTTATCTCACAAATGTATTTTAATGTTGGGTAAATAATTAATTCTGTGAGTGGCTGCAATTACATGTAACCAGAAGGACACTTTTATGTATAACTTTTAATAGGAAATTTATGATAAAGAGCAGCATCTCACGAGGCTGGTCTCCTGAAATGGTCAATTAAGATACTCTAACAGCAGAAGAGAGTGACTGGGTCTGTAGGACTATTTATTGATTTAACAACTTGAAGTGGATGTGGAAGTATCCTTTGCTATTAGATCATGTTACTAGATCACGTTATTGGACTCCAGTGTAGAGTTTATTAAATACCCTGGGTCATGTCTCTGAATCAATTAAATTAAAAACAGTCTCTATCAGTCCAAAAACATATATGTATATACATAGTTTATGACCAAAACAGTCCTTTTAAAAACAATCTCATGCTGCTTTTGGGCTTCCCAGGTGGCACTAGTGGTAAATAACTCACCTGCCAATGTAAGAGAAGATGTAAGGAGATGTAAGATGTAAGGAGATCACCTGCAGGAGATGAAAGAGGCAGGGGTTCAATTCCTGGGTTGGGAAGATCCCTTAGGAGGAGGAGGGTATGGCAACCCCTAGGAAGAAGAGGGTATCACAACCCATTCCAATTGTCATGGTATGACAATTCCATTCAAGTATTTTTGCCTGGAGAAGCCCATGGACAGAGGAGTCTGGTGGGCTACAGAACATAGGGTCACAAATAGTTGGACATGACTGAAGCGACTTAGCATGCATGCTGCTTTTAGCCATATGCCTGAAACAGGAAAGAAAAAATTTCCCCAAAACAATGCTAAGAGTCTACCACATATGTAATGTTCTTCTTTCAAAAGAAATATACCTTGGTCTTGAAAACTGTTTCATTCAATCTGCATTAATTGCAGTTAATGAAAAAGACTATCACAGGAGGTCACTGGAAGATGTAACTGATGGTTGACCCATGAACTAGACCTGGGCAGTCACAGGCTCTTCCCCTCGCCGTCTCCCCAACCCCCGTGCTTGGAATATACACTCTGCCCAGGGTTCCCACAGTGGGAGATGTTCCAAGGACATAGCCCCGAGAGTGTAAAGTGTTGTTGAGGCCATGTGGACTGAACCCAGTTCAGGTATCTCTATTTTTTTTTAAGTTTCTGGCAGGTGGGGACAGAGATCTATTCATCTTGCAGCCACCTAAGACAAGTCTTGAACCTGAGTTCCCTTACTTATTAAACTCAATGCCATCCCATCTAGAGTGATCCATATCTTTTTTCACTTGCCTTTGTGCTCAATTTTCAAACCAACAATGACCAAAGGTAAGAGCATGGCCTCTGAAGCCAGACCGCCTGAGTTTCAGCCCCCCAGCCCTATCTAGGAGACCTGAGAAAGTTTCATAATTTCTTTACACCTCCATATTTTTCTCAACTATGAAATGACATCTGCTGGATAATTCTGTTCAGAAAAGTAAATGAGCTATTTTATATTACTTAATAGCTTCCAAATAATCTATTTTTATACCAGGGATTCTAACCTCTGGGATCTACTGCCTCATATCTAAGGTGGAGCTGATGCAATAATAAATAGAAATAAATTGCACAATAAGTATAATGCCCTTGAATCATCCCAAAACCATCCCCCCTCCTGGGTCCATGGAAAAATGGTCTTCCATGAAAACAGTCCTTGGTGCCAAAAAGATTGGAGGTTCACTATCTTATACTAAAAAAGGAAGAAGTACCATGGTCAGGTGAGGTTATGTGATTTCTACAAAATCACAAAGTTAATAAGCATCAAAGGTGGGTTCAGTGGCCGCCTGCTTTACATCATGTGTCATTTTCTCTGTGATCCTCAGGCCACAACTTTAAATTATGTGATAATTTACTTTCTTTTCCATGTCAACTTTTGCATAAATTCTTTGATGATATGCAGAGAATTCTCCTCCTTGGTTACCAGAATATGATCTTCCAGAATGGGCAGACAGAGGGTAAGGCCCCCAAGTCTATAATAGTGCACTGGCTCAGTCCATGTCTATATATTGGCTTGCCAACTGACCAAGGGCAAGTAAAGGGGAGAGGCAGGAGGCTGCAAGCCTCACAACTTTAGAATATGTGACTATTTACTTTCTATTCAATATCAAATTTTGCATAGGTTCTTTGGCTATATCCAGAGGTAATTTCCATGTACAAACGGCATGCAAATTAGCTACATATTAAAGGATAGATGGCCACCTGATGCAAAGAGAAAACTTACTGGAAAAGACCCTGGTGCTGGGAAAGACGGAGGACAGGAGGAGAAGGGGGCAAAAGAAGATGAGATGGTTGGATGCCTTCATTGACCCAATGGACATAAGTTTGAGCAAACTCCAAGAGGTGGTGAAGGACAAGGAAGCCTGGTGTGCTGCAGTCCATGGGGTTGCAAAGAATCAGAAATGACTCAGCAACTCAACTGAACTGAGAGGGTAGAGAGGAGACAAAAAGAATTGGATCTAATCCTAAAATCTTGTAACCATTTCCCTCACCCTTACAGTCCACCTACTTTTGCTTTTCCCCTATCCTTTTATTGTTTTTCAATAATATTTTTCCTCAGAGGATATTTCTCTGCTTCCCTCAAAATTTTGAACTTGAATGAGATCCTCTGGGAAAAATCCTCTTGTAAGGCCTAATGAATTAACAACTCCAAAAGAAACTTGTTTTGATACTTAGAAAATATCCACGGCCTCATATATTTTCTAATAGGTAAATGTGCCTAACTGGCACAGAGAGCAAATGACCAACTCAGATCATGTCTTTTTTCCCCATTTTTCTCCCTATCTCTCCTAACATCAGGTCCTCTGTTACTATAGCAACAATTCTGACAGAAGTGGTATGTACTGAGAAAACTGTCCAAGTGTTTAGGGAATGGAGAAAATGAGAAAAGAATCTGGAATACACCAAACTGAGTCTCTTTCAGCAAGATCTGGACTGGATTCATCCATAAGCACCATATTTACTGTTTATCTTCCTCTCTTCTCTGTTCCCAGGTGGCGCTACTGGTAAAAAACCTGCCTGCTAATGCAGGAGACATAAGAGACACAGGTTCGATCCCTGGGTCGGGAAGATCCCCTGGAGAAGGAAATAGCAACCCACTCCAGTATTCTTGCCTGGAGGATTCCATGGACAGAGGAACCTGATGGGCTACAGTCCGTGGGGTTGCAAAGAGTCGGATACGACTGAAATGACTTAACACTTCTCTGTTAGTTCCTAATCGTGAGCTTGGCAAGCCCTGAGATACTCTTAGCACTCAGGAAACAGGCACAGTTCCTGTGAAAAGAAGGGGTAAGGGAGTCCACAGCCCTTGAAGTGATTAGTAACATTTTGCATATATGTGCACACACACATTTTCCTGAGATAAAAGTCTAACTTTGATTTTCAGTCTAAACAGGATCTGTCCTATATTGCTAAAATTCTCCTAAGCATACTCTCCCTCTCAGTCCAGACTCCCTTATGGGTATTGTTTTTGGCTCAACACCACAAAGACTAAACTCTGGATATTCCTGAAATTTCTTTAGGAGTTAAAATAAACACTAGGAAGAGAGAGAATGACAGTGTGGGATAAGGTGCTCGAAAGGGTGGAGCTGAATGGATAAGAGCCCCTGAAGGCTCATTTCCTCAACTTCTGCTAATTTTAACATAATGGATGAAATCAGAAGTGGTTTCTTTTCTCCGAAAACAACAAACTCCAGGTTTGGTGATTTCTTTTAAAATGTGATATTGAAGTAAATTTCTTGTATTCTACTTCCCAGAAAGTATATTGGGTATATTATTTTAAGGAATTTTATGTATGAGGCTCTCCCTTATTTGACAATTCTTCCTCCATGAAAAATTCCATTCCCTCAAGAAGTGAATCTAAGGGGACCAAATAATTTCTCAATTAAAAGCTAGCTTCTCATAGAAATGAAGGAGTAGAGTGATTAACTGTTAAATAAACAACCTCTGTTTCAAGGTTTCTATTCTCTTTTTCAACCCATAATAAAACAGAAAATAAGTCAAAAATGATCTGGCTTCCCCCCTCTAGTTGGAGGCTGAAATTCATAAATTAATACAGAGAACACTCCAGGAGTTGAGTTACTTAATCTCTTCTCTCTGCCCCTCACCGCTATAAAAACTGGCCTTTGGGGTTTTCCTCATCAATCCATTATATATGATTTGCAGAACTGGAACTTAACAACAACAAAATCAAAGCAATGATGGAAAACAATTTCTATGTGCCAGACACTGTTATAATTCAAATATATTTCTCATACAATATAATTCCAGGGAGCAAATCATTATAATATCCATTTTATAGATGAGAAGAACAAAGAACTAGAAACAATACTTAATCATTATATCAGGTGTTTTCAGCTACTTAAATAAATCATGAGATAAAGAACCTGATTGTGATGTGTAAACATAAGACACTATTCAAATGCCATTAGTTACTTTTCAATTTCTGCCAACTGCTCCAAGATTTGCTGCTGAAAAGGCAGCCACCATTCCAACAATAAAAGCACTTCAAACTCCCTGAGCATTAGCATTCACCTTCTCAGTTAATCAGATTCCAAGCCTCAGAGCCCTAAACTGCTTTCTCTTAGTTTACCCTCCATAGTTAACCAGCCCTTCCAGCTTGTTGATTCTACCTTCACAAAGGCTCTTCAGTCTGTGCTTCCTTTTCTACTTTCCATGGAAGTTCCTTATTTCAGGCCCCTGTTATCTCCCCCCTTAACACCTGCAGTAGCCCTCACAGCAATCACAGGTAGCTTCTTGGGCAAAACATTTATCTAGGTCAAATGATTTGAGACCCAGTTCTAGATCTACCATGTACTGATTCTGTGGTCTGGAACAGGATGTTTAACCTCTCTGAAGCTAAGTTTCTTTAGGCATAAAATGGGATTATGTAATATTTGCCTGACCTACCTCATAAAGTTTTTTTTTTAATGTTTGAGAAGGCTCTTTGGAAACTTTGAAACTCATCCCAAATATGTAACTCTCACTAAGGACTAAATGCATTGTCATTCAAAGCCTCCAAAATCTAATCATGAGCTATATACCCAAATGGCAGACACACCCAAATCTCCTCTACCAATGCTGTCTAGGTTCTTCTTCTGTATATTTTGCAGCCTCTGAATATACAGTTTCCTGTGCCCTGAATTCCTTTCCCTTCCATGGCTCCTGAGACCTGCTCAATATTTAGGACCAAAATAAAATCTCACTGTTGACTAAAATGATGCACAACTTGAGAGTTGCAAGTTAAGTTTTTTTGTTTTTTTGTTTTCTTTTTTTTCAAATATTTGTATTAGTTGGAGGCTAATTACTTCAAAACATTGCAGTGGGTTTTGTCATACATTGACATGAATCAGCCATGGAGTTACACGTATTCCCCATCCCGATCCCCCCTCCCACCTCCCTCTCCACCCGATTCCTCTGGGTCTTCCCAGTGCACCAGGCCCGAGCACTTGTCTCATGCATCCCACCTGGGCTGGTGATCTGTTTCACCATAGATAATATACATGCTGTTCTCTCGAAACATCCCACCCTCGCCTTCTCCCACAGAGTCCAAAAGTCTGTTCTGTACATCTGTGTCTCTTTTTCTGTTTTGCATATAGGGTTATCATTACCATCTTTCTAAATTCCATATATATGTGTTAGTATGCTGTAATGATCTTTATCTTTCTGGCTTACTTCACTCTGTATAATGGGCTCCAGTTTCATCCATCTCATTAGAACTGATTCAAATGAATTCTTTTTAACGGCTGAATAATATTCCATGGTGTATATGTACCACAGCAAGTTAGGTTTTATTTGGGGCAAAATGAGGGCTGCAGCTCAGGAGACAGCACCTCACGTAGCTCTGAGATACTGATCCAAAGAGGCAGTGGGGAAAGAGCAAATAAGATTTTGGTGAAGGGGAGTTCAATGTAATCAAGTGCTTACTTTACAAGTTTTTCAGCTAGTCATGAGGAGCTGACGTAACCATGAAGGGATTCAGTGATTTTCTAGATATGAAGAGATGCAAGGATTGGGATCATGATACCAGTTCCTGAAAATATCTAACTATCTAACGACCTGTTCCACCAGTTTCCCTGGAACACAGGAAAATGCCTCGCTCTCCACCCTGAGTTCCCCTCAGGAGGTGTTGAAAGTTGGCAGCTGCAGCAGCACAGGGTTCAGTCTCTGCAGAGGCAGATGGCAAACGCCCTTGTTGTTTTTCAGTCACTGGCAAATGCTCTTGACAAGCGCCAGTTTGTAGTTGACATCACCTTCTCTGAGAAGGTGTCTGCAAAGCCCCAGTAGGACTTGATCTCTTCCTTCTCTGGAGTTTTATCACATAGTTACCATTTTGTGAACTCTTACTAAATGTCTGATATTGTGCCAATGCGTATAACTACTTATGCCTATAATCTTCTGTGTGTAAAATTATATAATCCTTTTATGCCTGTGATCCTCACACTGACCCTTAGAGGTCAACATTATTATCTCCACTTATAGATAAGGAAACTGGGTCTTTAGAATAGCCAATATCTTGGCCAAGGTTACACAGAATATATAGCGCAGAGTTTGGTTTGGCCAGGTCTGTCTTTAAGAGCTTCTGCCCTTAACTTTTGCGTACAGACATCCTCGGTGTCTATTACAGCCCTTACCATAATCAGCCTGGTAGGAGTAAAAAATGTGTCTATCCATCTCTCTCACAAGTTTGTGAGTACCTGGATAATCAAGGAATTTTCTTTCTTATCCATTTGCACTCCCAAATGATGGCTATATACCTTAAATATAACAAGACGATCAATGAATATTTACCAAGCTGAAATGAATTTACATGACCTTTATTGCTCTTGCAATTAAAATTTTCTCTCACCACCCTTGCTAACTCTCTCTCTCTCTGTCTTGCTCTCCCTTTATGTTTTCTTACCATCTAAGGCTAATTAAGTTTGGTATATGGACAGAAGAATCAAGGAGAAGAACCACTTGGAAAGTATCATTTCCTCATCTTAATTCTGGTGTTTGAAATGAAAATATCCTATTAGAGTCTCAAGCCCTTCACAGAATATATAAACACTTAATAACTTTTTGCCTAAATAGTGCCCACAGTAACCAAAATAATCACATTGCAAAGAATTGTAACTACATTATACCCATAAATTGCAATATAGCTTTATATAAAATTTCTTCTAAAATATGAATCATAGTAAGATTATTTTCTTTGTTCTTTTACACAAGAATAGGAAGAGACTCAGAGCTTTAAGAAGCAATTTGAATTCAAAATTTTTAGAATAAAAGTTCAAAAATATGATTTCCTTTTCAACAGTAGGAAAAAAGATTTCTCAACTGACCAAAGTAGCAAAGACACAGCTCACATTGAGAAAGATTACAGTTTAACAAAAACAACAAAGAGAATTTGTGTCTATGGGTTCTCCTTGGAATGCACTCCCTTGAAGAAATGAAGTGCTTCATGTAAACCTTAATAACCAGTAGCATCTACAGAGAGGCAGAACGACCTTTGATGTCTCCTTTGATATTCAAAGGCAGATTCTGAAGGTAAGAAGCTGTTCAACCAGTCAAAGAATGCACTCATAAATGTCTCCACTGCACCAAAGCTCAAATTAACCTTCAATATACTGTTCCACGGCTACAGTAATGTTTCTTCCTGAACTGTGAAACTCTTATCCTAGCAAGTTACTTACAAAGAAAGGATTATGTACAAGAAAATATTTCCCTTTATTCTACTAGGAAATAGTAGGATAGGAGATGTGAGAATCAAGTAGAATATAATTTCAGTTCTCTAACCCAATTTGAAAATCAATCAAGAGATGACAAAATTCTAGTATAATTAGAAGGGACCATATGAGCTCTTGTAGTTTTACAGGTAAGAAAAATGAAAATGACTTGCATGAAATTTTCATCATTTATTGTCAAAGTGTCAAAGGTCAACTGGGGTTCAGGTTTTTTATGTTTATTTCAGCTTTTTTCCTCAATATACTGTATGATCAATTTAGTCAGAGATGCCAGAATAATAATATCTATCCTCTATAAATTAATAGCTTTAGAGAATTCCTGGGATGCCCAGTGGTTAGGACTCCAAGCTTCCACAGCAGGGACCTTAGGTTCCACCCCTGGGTCTCATGGCATGGCCAAAAATTTAGTTAAGAGATTTAATCAGTTTGGTGCTGCTGACCACTTCTGTCAGAGAAGTTTCAATTTAGTAACAAAGTCTGATATTTACTGTGTTTAATATTTATTGGTCCCTGTGTGAAGCAAATATGCTTCACAGAGTCATAACAGAGTCATAACTCTGTTTTACAGAGTTATGAGGTTCAGAGTTTTGAGTTATAGAGTTAAGAGACTCTTATCAGGACTCTGGAAAGTGATGGAGGTAGGACATAAAGCCATCAACTAATCTATACCCTCTGCAAATAAAACAAAGTTTTGCTTATCTAGCATGTTTTTATTCACTGGTATTTCTGAGTGTCTATAATACAATGATTATTATTTATTTGTTTTCCTAAAAAAAGTATGATGTATGTACAGTGTTATATATGTTACAGGTCTACAATATGATGATTCACAATTTTTAAAACGTTATAGTGATGAAATATTGGCATTGTACAACATATCTTTATCCCTTATTTCATGCTTACTGGCTCTTAATTCCCTATCTCTATATTGCCCCTCCTTCCTTTCCTCTCCCCAATAGTGACCACTAATTTGCTCTTTATATCTGAGTCTATCTCTTTTTTGTTATATTCATAATTTGTTTTATTTTTTAAATTCCACATATAAATGATAGCATACAGTATTTGTCTTTCTCTGTCTGACTTATTTCACTTACTATAATGCCCTCCAGGTCCATTCATGTTGATGCAAATCAGCAGTATCATTCATGTATCTTTGATGCCTCCTAAAATGAGAATCGTCCCTGACACATAGCTAGTACAGAATAAAAGTTTGTCACAAAAAGAATGAACTTAGGCAGTGTGCAGCCCTGAAGGGCCTTCTACCAACTATTTTAAAATATAAATATGCTTATCGGATGTGTGTGCATGTGTGCCGAGTCTCTCAGTCATGTTCAATTCTTTGCAACCCTATGGACATGGGGTTTCCCAGGCAAGAATGCAGGAGTGAGTTGCCATTTCTTCCTCCAGGGGATCTTCCTGACCCAGGGATTGAGCCTGTATCTCCTACATTGCCTACACTGGCAGGCAGATTCTTTACCACTTGGGAAGCCTCACATGTTGGATACTGAAAGGTAAAACAGAATCCAAAGAGGCTGATTCAGAACCCCTAAGTGAAAACAGCTGAACACAGAGAGTATACACAGAGGAGAAGACAAACCCTAGGCCAGTTGGCTGCATTATAATTTCTGTGAGGAATCAGCCAACCAGTCCCAAAGACTCAAATCTACAACCCAGGCTGCAGCTCGCACAAGAAGGATGATGAAGAATTCATGAGATGACTGCACGTGACTTAGAGAGAAGAGCATATACAAAAGCTTAGGCTTGAAAGAAAGCAGGGAACAAGGGAATAACTCAAGGAGATCAAATATAGTGGGAGTATCAACCTCTGGCTAAATGTGAGAAGTGAGGCCAGGGAAAGAAAAAGAGAAAGGTTAGAAGAAACTGGACCTTTGAGGCCTATTGAGGAGTCTGCCCTTTATTCTGAAGACAGTGAGGAGCCAGGAAAGGGCTTTAAGCACATAAATGACACAATCAGATTTCAAGCAATATAGCATCTGCAGCATACAACGTTGGTGCACTGCCACTCTGGGTCCATGGCAGAAAGAATCACCATGGTATAGGACAAAGTATGGCAAAGCAAGGCCCAAGGACCAGAGACATCAGGGATGAGAGCCAGAAACAAAGTAGACAGCAGCGCTTTGGGGGAACATCAAGGGCTCTTTTAGAAATATTGAGAATGTTGTAATGGTAGGAAGCAAAGACTCCCTTGGGCTTCCCATGTGGCTCCGTGGTAAAGAATCCACCTACCAATGTGGGAGATGTAGTTTCGATCCCTGCGTTGGGGAGATGCTGGAATAGGAAATGGCAATCTGCTCCAGTATTCTTGCCTGGAGAATTACACAGACAGAGGAGCCTGGCAGGCTACAAACCATGGGGTTGCAAAGAGTCAGGCACCTCTGAGGTGAGTGAGCATGCAAAATTCTCCCTTAATTGTGGAAAAGAATGAAATGAGAAAATTATATAATATGTATATATCAATATGATTTAGGTGCTAAGTATTTTCTCAAAATAATGTTCTGCTAATGGGTTAGTAACCTGTTATGTATAAAAATTCTCTATTATTGTAACATTTAATTTGCTAGAATATTTAAACATACATAAATAGACCCATTATGTATTTGTATATCATTTCATAGCTTATATAGGGCTTTTCTATCCAACTTATTTTATCCTTGAAGGATCTTTGTGATGTTGGCAGGACAGCAAGCATTGTTCCCATATCACAGGTGAGGATCACAGAGCTAAAATGGCCAGAGGCAGTGAACAGTGAACAAGAATTTGAGTCTTCTGTTCATATTTCTCTTAGCTATATGACCATAAAGATATGGAATAGAGCATGCTTTTTCTTTGATCTCTATCTGTCTAACCTTGTTACACAGCATGGACTCAAGGAATCCATGCAAATAAAATCACTGCTTCTTGCAGCACATTCTCACACAGGTGTGTAAGAAAACAGTGCTAAGAAGATTAAAAATAGTGAAAACCATTGTAATGATAGTTTCTAAATCCTTAGTTAGGATACAGTGCAATTAAGCTAATGAAACAGATTATTTGACATTGGGATGTTGCTGCAAATCTGGGTATATACCACTTTATAATAATAATTATTATAATAATATTTATCAAGTTTGTAATAACATTTATCAAATGATTACATTGTACAAGGGACTTTTCTAAGTGCTTTATTTGAATTCATATGTCAATCCTCAGTATAAATCAATGACATGGACAGTATTACTACCTTTACAGAGGTGATAGTAAGGTTCTGAGTGGTAACTTGCTCAATGTCTGTCAGCTAGTAGATGAGTAGGTACAACGCTTATGGCAGAAAGTGAAGAAGAACTAAAGAGCCTCTTGATGAAAGTAAAAGAAGAGAGTGAAAAAGTTGGCTTAAAACTCAACATTTAGAAAACTAAGATCATGGCATTTGGTACCATCACTTCATGGCAAATAGGTGGGGAAACAGTGGAAACAGTGAGAGACTTTATTTTGGGGGGCTCCAAAATCACTGCAGATGGTGACTTCAGCCATGAAATTAAAAGACACCTGCTCCTTGGAAGAAAAGTTCTGACCAACCTAGACAGCATCCTAAAAAGCAGAGACATTGCTTTGTCAACAAAGGTCCATCTAGTCAAAGCTATGGTTTTTCCAGTGGTCATGTATGGATGTGCGAGTTGGACTATAAAGAATGCTGAGTGCCGAAGAATTGATGCTTTTGAACTGTGGTGTTGGAGAAGACTCTTGAGAGTCCCTTGGACTGAAAGAAGATCCAACCAGTCCATCCTAAAGATCAGTCCTGAATATTCACTGGGACGACTGATGCTGAAACTAAAACTCCAGTACTTTGGCCACCTGATGTGAAGAATTGACTCATTGGGAAAGACCCTGATGCTGGGAAAGATTGAGGATGGGAGGGGAAAGGGATGACGGAGGACAAGGTGGTTGGATGGCATCACTGACTCAATGGACATGAGTTTGAGTAAACTCCCGGAGTTGGTGATGGACAGGGAAGCCTGGCGTGCTGCAGTCCATGGGGTCTCAAAGAGTCGAACATGACTGAGTGACTGAACTGAACTGAACTGAAAGTCATATTTAAACCTGGGCCATGTTGAACCAGAACTCATGCCCTTGACCACCAATACACTGCTACCTCTCAATTATCAACAAATTTCTCTTTCTTCAACCTTCCCAGGAGGGTACTTGAACTTCAAATACTATTCTAAGAAACACAGATCAATGATAATATTTTAGAAAGAATTATAACTCAGGATAACAGGATATCACTGCTCAAGCTGAGAAACAAAGGAACAGCTATTACTTTATCACTGTGAAAATGATGAACAATTCAAACATGAATATCCTGTAAACACTACTGTCTTCCCAGCCTTGTGGTGGACCTGGAGGTAATACAAAAATAAAAAACACATCAATGAATTTCTTCCACAGGAACATCCAGGAAAGCCTGAAAGAGATATACACATTGAGTATTTGGAAAGCAATAGCTAAAAATTACTGAATGCACACTGGTGCCAGTCACTGTTCTAAACACATGTGTATAATTTTCTTAAACCTCACAAAAATCTGAGGAAGCAGGTGCTATTGTAATCTTCATTTTAGAGGAAATAAAATTGAGACACAGATGCATGAATTCACTTGCCCAGGGTCACCTGTTCAGTAATTAGCAGAACAGAGAGCAGAACCTGTGTGGGTCTAGTTTCCTGAAACCACACTCTCTTTCTTTGTCCTAATTTTGCACTTGCAATTGTGTGAATCATTTAGTCTGGGGCTGTATGTACACTCCCCCTGCCTCCCAGCCCCTACATCTCAGATTTGAAGCAGGGGAAGAAGAAGCCCTAAACCCAAAGCAATTTCATCTCAATGCAACCTTAAAGACAGGAACATGAACCAGAGGTATCTAATGTCCAGTCTATCACTGTTCTCTCTACTTATGTTTGTTAGCCAAAAATTTTACCTAGAAGAATAAGCAGAAGGGCATGGAAGGGTTCACTTCCCCTATGACTCCACCTCTGGATATCTTAAAGGAACAAGCCAAACATTCATCAGCTGGCAAGCAAATAGATAAATTGTAGGGTATTTCCAAACTTGGCAATAAAAGAAAAGAACTACTGATCCCACAACATGGATGAATCTCCAAGTAACTGCTGTTGTTTAGTTGCCTTTTTGTGTCTGACTCTTTGTCACCCCATGGACTTCAGCACACCAGGCCTCCCTGTCCCTCACCATCTCCCAAAGTTTGCCCAAGTTCATGTAAACTGCATCACTGATGCCATCAAGCCATCTCATCCTCTGATGCTCTCTTCTCCTTCTGCCCTCAATCTTTCCCAGCACCAGGGACTTTTCCAATGTGTTGGCTGTTTGCATCAGGTGACCAAATATTAGAGCTTCAGCTTCAGCATCAGTCATTCCAACAAGTAGTAACTATACTGAACATAAAAAGCCAGATGCTGAGGCATATATGCTATATGACCCCACCTATTTGAAATACTTGACAAATCATTTGTAGTGACAAAGAGCAGGCCAGTGGTTACCACGGCTTCAAGTCAGTGGAGACTAGCCAGGAAGGAATACAATAGACTTTGCAGGGTGATGGAAGTATAAGGAATAAGTATAAGGAATACTTTGGGGATTGGTGGAAATGCTCTACTTACTAATTTTGGTAGTGGTCACATAGCATATAAATTTGTTCATTGAAATATGCACTTAGGATGGATGCATTTTTATGTGCGGTAGTGGTAAAGAACCCACCTGCCAATGCAGGAGACATAAGAGCGGCAGGTTCAATCCCTGGGTCAGGAAGATCCCCTGGAGGAGGACATGGCAACCCATTCCAGTATTCTTGCCTGGAGAATCCCTTGGACAGAGCAGCCTTGTGGGCTACAGTCCAGAAGGTCACAAAGAGTCGGACATGATGGAAGTGACTGAGCAAACAAGCATTCTAGGTTGGACCTTGGATCAGAGAGAGGGCATTAGTGGAAACACTGCCAAGTTTTGATAAGACCTGTAGATTAGTTAATAGCATTGTATCAGTGCTAGTTTCTTAGTTGGTATGACTTTTTTTTCCCAATTTTTTTCTGGCTAAAATAATTTCAAACTGAAGCATTAAAAAATAATTAAAACCCATCTGTTTCTTGAGCTGAGTTCATGCAGGGGCCATGGAAGATGTTTTGCAGCCTCAGCTTCCCACAGACCACAGCTTGTCCTCAAATAGATCACCTCATAGCTGGGTCAAAGTCCTTCAGCAGAGGCAGCCCCTATAAAACACAGTGCAATTTAAAGGGTATAAATAATGCTGATACAAGAAGAAATAAATCTTTTTTTAGCCCAAACAAAACTCATCCGAAGAATAGGTCACATTCCCCATCTTGCTCTCAATGTAGCTTTATGTTTAAGGTTATTTAAGGTATGATGATTTGATCATTGTTGCAGATGGGGCTAGAAAGTCAGGAATAAGTCATTCTCTACACAATCTTGCCAGCACCTTTAAAGTTAATTTTTCCTCCAAAAAACAAAAAAAAAACACCTAAAACATTAGGCAATGAAAGCCAGTGACTCCTGAGATGGAAGCAATCATCCCAACTTACTGGCCTGGAAAATGCATCCAGACCACAGTGGAGAGTGAGAAAGGTCTCCTGAGCTGGACTTGAACTGGGCGTCCCAGCAGTTGACAGTGGCCAGAGATCAGAGGGCACATGGAGGAGAGAGCTACCTGGACAAAGTGCTTTGTAGGTCTTCACTTGAACCTCAGAGTATTTTTACCTTGAGGATAAAGACTTGTGTTATGTTAAAAACAGCCTGTAGATTTTTTTTGTAAGGCTTCACTTTCTAATGTATATTCAATTTGATTTTTTCTTTTATTTTGAATTTTCACTCACGTGGAAAGCTAACTCCTTAGAGGAATGCCATAAATAACATTTTGAAGTAGAAACGAGAACCACATTGAGCCCAGCACTGAGTATTCAAGACATACATACAAACATTATTCATGTCAGGATATAAAACTTTGGCTACCGTGTCTATCAGTATTGCAGAAATAATGTGTACAGCTTAATCATGGCTCATATACATGTAAACAATACATTTCTTTAGGTTATGCAGTTTTTGAAACCTAATTCCTCCATAGACCCATAAGTCTGTATTTGGTGGAAAGGAAGTATACATCGGAAAGCTGTTAAAAATCTAGAAATTCTGGTCTATTTTATTATGCAGTATGTTTGCATATTTGCTTTTCACATTTCTGATCAAATTAACCAAAGTATATTTCCAATGGGAAAATCAGGAATCAGTAGAAAACACCCCAGTTTGTCCAGCTGTAGTGGTCCATACTGTGCTGAATCCTGAGAATGAGCAATCCTGTTTGCAGAGCCCCACCCCCCACCCTGGTCCTCCAGGAGGTCTGAGTGTGGGAGTGAATAGCCATTACATGGCCACAAAGTCAAAGGGCACACACTAAAATGCAAATGCAGATAAAAATAAAACAAAAACCAGATTTATCCCCCAAACCTTTGTGTCTTTATCAAAAGTAGTTTTTTGAGTTTTTAATTCAGACATAGTCTCTGGTTTCCTGTATGATTCAGACTGCAAATAACAGTAGTGATTAGTGATCTTCCCTCTAAGCAGGCAGGAGCTATTATCCCATCCTCTGCTGGAAAACAGATGGTCACACGGCCCAAAGTCACACAGCAATTGAACAGAAGACCTGAAATGTCACTCTGGCCCAGTTGACCCCAGGAGCCTAAGCCTTTATCCATGGCTGTGATCTCTGTCTCTTTCTAGCCCTGAATTAATAACATCATATTGGTCCAAGCTACTCTCTGACTGGGCGTCCTAATGATGGTGGTGTTCTGATTCTTAAAATACTTTAATCAGGACTCTTTTTTTGCAAACTTTTTCGTTTCAGTGCTCTGTGAATCTGGGTAAGTTCCTAGGCCTTCTGGGCCTGTTTCCACAGTGATCTCTACTGCTTCCTCTCATTCTAAACTCTCAAAAAGCCTATTAATTTTCTCCTTACTGGAAGGAAAAGCACAATGAAACACACTTTTGTTCCAAAAGATAAAATTTTATTTGACTTTCAACATTCTCCTCGTTAATTCAGCATTTATATTGAGGTCAGACCATCACAATGCAGTTGTGTGAGGGTGCCTTGCTGAGGGGACAAATGAGGCAGAACCTGCCTCTATCCTGGAGAAGGGAAGCCCATATACTAAACGTACAAAAGGTGTCCTCCACACAGCAATCATGGGTTCTGTGGCCACACTTCATTCTAAAGCATATATGGGTGTCCTGACCTCACTATTATTTAACACTTAGGGGCTAGGCAGCTTCATGTTACTAACAACTTCACGGGGGCTTGTTTGTTTGTGTGTGTGTTGGGTCTCTTTAGTTGTGTCTGACTCTTTGAAACCCCGTGGACTGTTGCCCACCAGGCTCCCCTGTCCATGGGATTCTCCAGGCAAGAATGGAGTGGGTTGCCATTTCCTCTTCCAGGAGATCCTGCTGGCCCAGGGATTGAACCTGCGTCTCCTGCACTGCAGGCTGATTCTTTACCACTGAGCCATTGGGGAAGCTTCCATTGTGTTTACAGTCAATTTCATTTTCTCACTGATATGCTGTCACACTGTTGCTATATTTCCAATCACCAAACCATGTGTAAAGTAATGTCCAAATAAAGAAGATCATTTAATTTTTCTAGCTATGTAGGAGCAATGAGTGTCTTATCTGTGTTTCCATTCCAACCCAGGGCTTTACACAGTAAGCATTTAACTCATTCATCTGAATTTATGAAAGAAAAATTTCATTCATATCCTGTCTTTCAAAAATATTAATAATATCATGATCATGTTTAAAATAGTCATATTTTAAAAGATACACTTTTTGGCCTAAATCTGAGCCCATGGCCAAATGAAATTTCCTCTGAAAAATTTCTACCATGAAGTTGTAGCTTCTAAAAGGTTACTAGTGAAACTAAATTGCCATCCTCCAATAGCAGGTACAACACAAGCAATAAAGACTAACCAAAAGTGCAAATAAAAAATCAACAATACTTCCTTCATTTTTCCTTGAACATGTTTTTGTATCTGCAATTCACCCACTGTCTATTAAAAAATGTATCAAAAGCAAGTGTTTCCCTGGTGAAAAGTAAATACTAACTGGTTTCAGCTCATTCATTCTGCAAATAGAGCTAGAATTTTCTCATCCATGAACATGAAAGTGAAGTCACTCAGTCGTGTCCAACTCTTTGCGACCCCATGAACTATAGCGAACTAGGCTCCTCCGTCTATGGGATTTTCTAGGCAAGAATACTGGATTGGGTTGCCATTTCCTTCTCCAGTGGATCTTCCCAACCCAGGGATTGAACCCGGGTCGCTCGCATTGTAAGCAGACGCTTTACCACTTGAGCCACCAGGGAAGTCTGGTACTCATTCATACTTTATTGCTATCAGACAAACTCAGCACACTGAAGCTAGCCAATATAACACACTTTACATTTTCATCTTAAAAAAAATAACAAGAAGAAATGAAAGAAACAAGAGTTTTATAACTTCTAAGGCTATTTGGAATGAATTATTATGTACAATCCAATGGTTTTAAGAGTTCACATATCTCCAACTAATAAAAATAAATGGGAAAAAAAAAAAAGTTCACTTAGTGAACCAAAAAGCTGCTTAGTTATTTACAGTGGAGGTTCACATTTTAAGAACTGAACTCAAATATAATATACATCATGGACTAAAAGAATTCAGGGAAACCTAGTGTGCTGCAGTTCAAGGGGTCACAAAGAGTCAGACATGACTTAGCTAGTGAACAACTGAACAACTAAAGGATTCTCCCATTCATTTTAAATACATCATATCTTGCTATATTGGACACTGTGCTTGGTACCTGTAATATTAATCCTATTTTAAAAGACAAAACCAAGCCATAGCATTTGTGTATACCATCTTTTTACTTATGAGTCAACTTTATTTGGTCTAATTTACATGAAATAAAATGCACAAGTTTTATACATACATTTAGATACTTTTGGTCAGATATATACTTTTCCATCTCCCTTAGAAGTGTCCCTTTGAATTCATTCCTATCTTCCCCTGCATGAGGAACAGCTTTATGCAAACAGCATTTTCGGTCTGGCTTCTTTCACTCAGCATTATATTTTTAGTATGAATTCATATCAATGTATGTATCAGCATTTCATAGATTTTTATTGCTAAGTAGCATTCTATTGCATGAATATACCAGAATTTGTTCATACATTCCCTTGTTGATGGACATTTTGGGTTGTCTCCATTTTGGATATTATGAACAAACCTTTCATAAATATACGTTAACGTGTCTTTTTGTGGACAAGTCTTATGCTAAGTGTATATTTAACTTCACTGAAAACTACCAATTATTTTTTAAATATTTGTACTAGTTTACGCTTTACTAAGAATGTCTGAGAGGTCCAATTGCCTCACCTCTTCACACTTAATATTGTGAGTCTTTAATTCTGACCATTCTAGCAGGCAAATCATGCTCTTGTGTTTTAATTTGTATTTTTTTTGATGAATCATGATGTCAAACATCATTTATATGTTCATTGGTCATTTTTAGGTATAGTTTTCTGAAGTGCCTGTTCAAATCTTATGCCCATTTTTGCAAGTTGGTTGTGGGGCTTCTTACTATCATGCTGTAAACTGTCTTCATCTATTTTGAATATAAGTCCTACATATCTACTCTACGGTATTTTCCTCCAGTCTGCTGCTGCTGCTGCTAAGTCGCTTCAGTCGTGTCTGACTCTTAGTGGCCACATGGACTGCAGCCTACCAGGTTTCTCCGTCCATGGGATTTTCCAGGTGAGAGTACTGGAGTGGGGTGCCATTGCCGTCTTCTTTCCTCCAGTCTAAGGCTTGCCTTTTCATCTTTATTTTCTTTATAATGCGTTACACTTTGATGAAAGATAATTTATCAGTTTCTTTTTCTTTTATGTTTAGGGCTTTTAACTCTCTTATCTAAGAAATCTTTGCCTACTTCAATGTCACAAAAACACCATTTTTGGTCTCTTCTAAAAGTTTTATAGATTTTGCTTTTACATTTATGTCTATCATCCATTTAGAATTAATTTCTGAATATTATATAAGGTGAGGGAGGGCTTCCCCAGTGGCTCAAAGGTAAAGATTGCCTGGGTCAAGAAGATCCTCTGGAAGAGGCCATGGCAACCCGCTCCAGTATTCTTGCCTGGAGAATCCCACGGACAGAGGAGACTGGCAGGCTACAGTCCATAGGGTCACAAAGAGTCAGACACCACTGAAGCTACTTCGCATACATGCAGGCCTGGCATAAGGGAATAACTGAGGTTGAAGTTTTCTCCCTATAAGGCTATCCATTTCCTAGCACTATGTACTGACATAATAATCCTTTCCCCGTAATACACTTTGGTATTCCAATTGACAAATCATGTGTGGGTCTGCTTCAGGTCTCTACTCTGCTGTGTTGGTCAGTATGTCATAGGCCAAATCGGTAAGTTTTCAAATCACATGTAAGATCTCCAATATTTTCTTCTCATTAAAATTGCTTTAACCATTCAAAGTCCTTTGAATTTCCAAAATTTGCATTGTAAAATTCGAAAAAAAAAATTTTGTCAACAAGTCTGGTGAGATTTTAATTAGAATGACATTGACTCTTTAGATCAATGTGAAGTGAATTGATATTTTAACCACATTTGATGTTTTGAATCATGAACATGGTATATGTCTACATTTATTTTTTCTTCACTGATTTCTCTCAGCAATGTTTTGTAAATTTCAGTGTGTAGCTTTGGCATATATTTTGATAAAAATTATCCCTAAGTATGTCATGTTTGGGGCTACAGTAAATGATATTATCTTAATTTCATTTTGTAGTTGTTTATTGCTAGTATATGGAAATACTTCACTCATTTTCTATCCTGTCACCTTCTTAAATTCACTTATTAGTTGTAACAGATTTTTTATATATAGATTTTTTTAGAATGTCTAATTTCATGATCACATTGTCCATGAGTAAATCCGGTTTTACTTCTTTACCAGTTTGTATGCATTTTATTTTTTCTTTGTTGTTTTACACTTGCTAGGACCTCCAGTACAATGCAGAATACAAATGATGAAAGTAGTCATTCTTATGTTTTTCCCAATTTGTTCAGACTTTCCACTAAGATATCAGTTGTATAGTTTTTACAGATGCATTTTATCAGGAAAGTTCCCTTTGATTTTTTGATTTTCTGAGAGTTGTTTCATTAAATCATGAATGGATGTATAATAGATTTTTGTCAAATGTATTTCTACATCTATTCAGATGATCATGTGAGTACTTTTAAATTTTTTCTTATTTTATTAATATGGTCATTAATAGATACACCAATTATTTACACATATGTGTGTCCTTGTGCATGGGTATGTGTATTTACCACCATCTTGTATTGTTGAGATAAACCCCATTAGATCATGATGGTGTATTATTTTTATATGTATGATTGAATTCAATTTGCTAATACTTTTTTACATGTGATGACTATACTCTCAAATTTGTCCCATGTCAAACCAAGTTTGCTTCTCATTCATCATCCCCATTCAACCAAAACCACATATTCCTGTCACAATTTTCTTACTCATTTTTAGTCTTCAGTCTGATTAACTTTCTGGAATAATCAATAGTGCTGGTCATCTTCTCCTTCCTGAAATTCCCATTCTTTGCTTTCCTGACCTTCCTTGTACTACACATATCATTCTCTGTGATGTCCTTTGAGCCTACTATGGATACCCCTTTTTCCTCTAGACTTGTAGCACTTGTCATAGGCTCTGCCTTGATATGTCTCCTACCTTTACATGAATACAGCCTGCCTCCCCAGATTTCTATCATAAGACTCTCTTTGCATTGTCAGTGTCCACCACAGCATCTTCTCACAACAGATATCAGGAAGTATTTAAGGATGACAGCACGTGTAGTTTGTGAAGACTTCTCTAGTATTTCTAAGAAATTTGGTCTCCAAAGTCCTCTACTTGCATGATACATATTTTTCTGAAGACATTTATATATAAGCTGTCTTTTCATTCTTATATTTTGTTCAGAATTCTTAGGAAAACCAGGAAGAGACCTTTCTTCTGTAGTTGATCCATTTTCTCATTTGGTTGACCCTCCAAAACAGTCACACTTCAGCACGGACTCTTGTTTCAGACACTGACACTCTTGCACATCACCCATCACTGTATCGCCAAATCCAAATAAATATCTCAGCCTTGCTACAGTCTTTCATTATCTTGAAGATCTGAATACCTCTGTTAGGAATCCAATTCTTATCTGTAAAGTCAAGAAGAAAATGAGTAAAGAGAGGGTTAAAATCTCATTGATAGAATGAACCCTTCACCCTCCAGTTGTGAACAATTAGGCTTGAAAGCATTCCCTTCAGGAAACTCCTGCTGCTTTATTAGGACTAATAGGCAATGGAATTTTGACACTTTGATACTTGGGGCTATAAATCTAACATTAAGACTGGAAAGGACAAGCTATGTGCACAAGCACAATCTTTATGGACCCCACAAGATGCTAACTTAGGAATGTCCTTTTTGTTCCAAGGTAGGAGTGAGAGGAGATGAAAGAATTAGATATGGACTAAGAAATTATTTTATTTTAACCAAATTTACAATAGGGCAGGTAACAGCTGTGCAAAGCAAGATCTGTAATTTCTCTGGTATGTTAACCAAAGAATTTTTGCTTATGTAAAGTTCTTTCCTTTATATGTCTAGACAAGATTTTATTACTTTCATTGAATTTTATGAATTGTTTTGTATACATTCTTCTACATGAAAATAGTACTTCAGCTTTTGGCAGAGAACACAGTAAAGGTGAAGGAAACAAATGAAATTTTAGAGTGCCTTGTTCTTAATAAGAACCTATGCGAAAGAACAAAAAAGTTTTATTAAATCATATAGGCTTCTGTGGTGGTTGGTAAAGAATCTGCCTGTAATGCGGGAGTCTGGGGTTCGATCCCTGGATTGGGAAAATCTCCTGGAGAAGGGAATGACTATTAATTCCAGTATTCCCGCCTGGAGAATTCCATGGACAGAGGAACCTGGCGAGCTACAGTTCCATGACGTTGCAGAGTCAGACGTGACTAACACTTTCACTTCACTTTCAAAACACTTTTAATTCCCTTTGAATGCTGATTTATTCTGAAAGGCTCCATGTTTAAGTCAACAAATCACATAAATATAGCTTCTTTTTTTCACATAAGTTTAATAAAAATTCATATAACTCTAACAAAAATTTTGTTTTCAAACTTAAATTATTTTCAAAAGCCAAGAAGTCCATGATTGTTTTAATTCATGACCAAAAAGTTTTTAAACTGGTTGAGTATTTATCAAGAAATATTTTCAGCTTCCCAACCGGTGGTCCAGATCCCTATTTTTAATTCTGTTAGGAGAAAATATCCTAAATATCTGATGGTCTGTTTCTAATCCTCCTATATTGAAAATTGTTTGGTCATGTCTTCACTCTCAAAAAGTCCCAGAAGGATCTTTCAAGAACATCAATCATTTTCATTACTTCTTTGTTTAACATCTTCAACACTTCCCCATAGAATTCATAAGAAAATTCAAATAACTTCCCACGGCATACACCATCCTTCATGATTTGGTTCTAACAGCATTTCTGTTTTCCTGCATTTACAGAGGCAGTATCTTTATGAGGTCAAGAATTCTACCCATGACATTTTTATTTCTGTGTCCTAACACCTGGCACAAACACTTAATGCTTCTAAATAGATGGGTGGATGAATGAATGAATGAGTAATTTCATGTCTTTGAGGCCTTTGTCCATTGTTCATTGATGGCACTCTCATTAGAAAGAGTTCATATGATGTTTATTAGGATAATTTCATTCTTCTGGAAGGAATTCTAGGAAGTTTGATTTATCTGCATATCTGTTAATTCAATAACATTTTGAATAAGAGCAAGAATTCCAGATTAATTGTTTTAATTTAATTAATTATTGTGCTCTATTCACAATAAATTCTCAAAAAGATTGAACAAAACTGAATTCTGCTATTTTCTACGTATCCTCTTCATATGCTTTCTAGAAATGAAATTGATTTTCTTGTCTTTTTTTAAGATTTATTTTTATGTATTTACTTACTTGGCTGCATCAAGTCTTAGTTGTGGCGTGTAGAACCTTTAGTTGTGACATGTGAACTCTCATTTGCAGCATGACCAAATGACCAAATGTAAGCACCAGGGATTACACTCAGCTCTCCTGCATTAAGAAAGTGGAGTCTTGGCCACCAGAAAAGTCCCCTGAAATCAATTTTTGAAGCTGTCTTGTATGAGGCACTACCACAGAAGGATATAGAACTGTGGCTTGAAACAACTGAGTTTTTGGTGCCCAAATAACACCACCACCAGCTTTCAAAGAAAGATGCACCTAATAGTCAGAAAGAGCTTCATGGAGAGACTGAAACTGACCTGACACCTGCAGGAAAGAAGGGATTTAGCAGGGGGAGGTGTGTATTTCCCAAAGGGCAAGAGTTCAAGAAACTGGGAATATTAAAGGCAGAGACAAGAGCAAAAGTAATGCAATTCTATACAACCCTCCTCACTATTCCCTTTATGTTGAGACATTAGCGTAACAGGATTACATATGCCTTCTGCACAATTCCACTTTAATTTTATCATCATTCTAAAGCCATTAAAAATACACTCTGGCTCTTCACTGAGCCACAATGCTAATTAGGTAGTGCCATTAGCATCAGGGCTTAGTCTGAAGTAATTACTTTGAGGTACATTTTGGCTTCTTTACTGAAACAAGGGGATGTGAAGAAGTGATTCTGGAAGTAGTTTAATAGGGTTTAGCACAGATGCTTTCATCTGGAACACTGAGTCCAGGAATCATCAACCACTTAGGGACGATTATCCATAAAAATGATTATTTCTGTGCAAAATTAATGACTAGAATCAGATTCCCAGTTCCCTGGATTATATTGTTGACACTGTTGATGACACTCTCTAAAGGCATTTTTGGTAAACTTTAGTTTCTGTGCTGTGGTTTCTCACTTTGCAAAGCACCGCTTCCCTTTTTTGTAAGTTGATGGAGTTTTTTGCAATAATTCTTGTTTTGCTTTCAAAATTGTGATCAAAAAGTAAGAAGAAAAGTAAGGGAACTGAGGGCTTCCCTGGTGGCTAGTTCGGTAAAAAATCTGTCTGGAATGCAGGAAACATGGGTTTGATTGCTTGGTCAGTAAGATTCCCTGGAGAAGGAAATAACAACCCACTCCAGTATTCTTGCCTGGAGAATCCCATGAACTGAGGGGCCTGAAGGGCTACAGTCCATAGGGTCGCAAAGAGTCAGACACAACTCAAGCAACTGAGCATACGTGCAAAGGAAACGAAGGCTATAGATCAGGCTTTATTTATGAAATGTGATGTGGAGGGAAGTGCAATGATGAGAGAAAATAAAACACTGCTAGCAGAAAAGTGGACGTTTTTGTGGGAAGTGTGATTAGGAGTTATGGAAGAAGATGTCAGTATTTCTGTCCTTGAGAAGATAAAACATACCTGGGGGCCATGTTGGGTCTCATGAAGTGAATATGTGTGTGTGAGGAGTGGGTCAGTGGAAGTGAGAAATAGATTTAAGGGACTAGATCTGATAGACAGAGTGCCTGATGAACTATGGATGGAGGTTCGTGACATTGTACAGGAGATAGGAATCAAGACCGTCCCCAAGAAAAAAGAATGCAAAAAAGTAAAATGGCTGTCTGAGGAGGCCTTACAAATAGCTGAGAAAGGAAGAGAAATGAAAAGCAAAGGAAACAAGTGATATGCCCATTTGAATGCAGAGTTCCAAAGAATATCAAGGAAAGATAAGAAAACCTTCCTCAGCCATCAATGCAAAGAAATAAAGGAAAACAATATAATGGGAAAGACTAGAGATCTCTTCAAGAAAATTAGAGATACCAAGGGAACATTTCATGCAAAGATGAGTTTGATAAAGGACAGAAATGGCATGGACTTAACAGAAGCAGAAGATATTAAGAAGAGGTGGCAAGAATACACAGAAGAACTGTACAAAAAAGATCTTCACGACCAAGGTAATCACAATGGTGTGATCACTCACACCCACCTAGAGCCAGACATCCTGGAATGTGAAGTCAAATGGGCCTTATGAAGCATCACCACGAACAAAGCTAGTGGAGGTGATGGAATTCCAGTTGAGCTATTTCAAATCCTAAAAGATGATGCTGTGAAAGTGCTGCACTCAATATGCCAGCAAATTTGGAAAACTCAGCAGTGCTCACAGGACTGGAAAAGGTCAATTTTCATTCCAATCCCAAAGAAAGGCAATGCCAAAGAATGCTCAGACTACTGCACAATTGAACTCATCTCACATGCTATTAAAGTAATGCTCAAAATTCTAGAAGTCAAACTTCAGCAATAGATGAACTCTGAACTTCCAGATGTTCAAGCTGGTTTTAGAAAAGGCAGAGGAACCAGAGATCAAATTGCCAACATCCACTGCAACATTGAAAAAGCAAGAGAGTTTCAGAAAAACATCTATTTCTGCTTTATTGACTATGCCAAAGCCTTTAACTGTGTGGATTACAATAAACTGTAGAAACTCTGAAAGAGATGGGAATACCAGACCACCTGACCTGCCTCTTGAGAAACCTGTATGCAGGTCAGGAAGCAACAGTTAGAACTGGACAAGGAACAACAGACTGGTTCCAAACAGGAAAAGGAGTACATCAAGGCTGTATATTGTCACCCTGCTTATTTAACTTATATGCAGAGTACATCATGAGAAACTCTGGGCTGGAAGAAGCACAAGCTGGAATCAAGATTGCCGGGAGAAATATCAATAACCTCAGATATGCACATGACACCACCCTTATGGCAGAAAGTGAAGAACTAAAAAGCCTCTTGATGAACGTGAAAGAGGAGAGTGAAAAAGTTGACTTAAAGCTCAACATTCAGAAAACTAAGATCATGGTCTGGTCCCATCACTTCATGGGAAAAAGATGGGGAAACAGTGGAAACAGTGGCTGACTTTAATTTTTTTGGGCTCCAAAATCACTGCAGATGGTGATTGTAGCCATGAAATTAAAAGATGCTTACTCCTTGGAAGGAAAGTTATGACCAACCTAAATAGCATATTAAAAAGCAGAGACATTACTTTGCCAACAAAGGTCCATCTAGTCAAGGCTATGGTTTTTCCAGTGGTGATGTATGGATATGATAGTTGGGCTGTGAAGAAAGCTGGGCACCGAAAAATTGATGCTTTTGAACTGTGGTGTTGGAGATTTCTTGAGAGTCCCTTGGACTGCAAGGAGATCCAACCAGTCCAATCTAAAGAAGATCAGTCCTGGATGTTCATTGGAAGGACTGATGTTGAAGCTGAAACTCCAATACTTTGGCCACCTGATGCGAAGAGCTGACTCATTTGAGAAGGCCCTGGTGCTGGGAAAGATTGAGGGCAGGAGGAGAAGGGGACAATAGAGGATAAGATGGTTCGATGGCATCACTGACTCAATGGAGATGGGTTTGGGTAGACTCCGGGAGTTGGTGATGGATAGGGAGGCCTGGTATGCTGCCGTTCATGGGGTTGCAAAGATTCGGACATGACTGAGCAACTGAACTGAACTGAAATGAGGAGTGGGGAGGATTAGAGAGGAAACAGTTACTGGACTGAAGGCAAAATGATCCCGAACAGATACAAAGTAAATGTTTGGGGGGTGATGTTGGGATGTCTTGGTTTTAGTTACTCTGCAGTATCAATCACATATGCAGGTCACCTAATACCAAAGGGCCCTCCCCATGATGGACACAGTGATGGTCCTTCCTTGGCTTGGCTTCTTCACCAACCATCCTTATTTTCATCCTGATGAGATTCATGAGACAAAAGATGATGCTTGGCTCGTGGGTATTGTGTCTCCTAGAACAAAGCTTGCCTAGCTGCCATTATGTATTTCTTTTAGCCTCTCACCCTTGTGCTCCCACACAAATCTCACCCTCCTCTGCTCTCCACCCAGGACATTCTGTGCTCCAAGGCTATCACTCAGAGCCCTGCTACTGGTCTCAGGGCTGCCCTTTATTCTTTTTAAAAACCTTTGTTCCCATCACAAATTTCCAACAGCCTCCTCTTCCCAGCTTGTCTATGGCTGCAGCTATTCACCTACTGACATTGGGCAAAGCACTTGTTTCTCTCACAAGAGGAGTTGTTGTTGTTGTTTAGTCACTAAATGGTGTGTGATTCTTTTGAAACACCATGGACTGCAGCCACCAGGTTCCTCTGTCCAGGAGATTTTCCAGGGAAGAATACTGGAGTGAGTTGCCATTTCCTTCTCCAGGGGATCTTCCCAACCCAGGGATCAAACCCAGATCTCCTGCACTGCAGGCAAATTCTTTACCACTGAGCCACCTGGGAAGCCCCACAAGGGGAGAAGTTGAGACAAAAGAGCAATTGGGGAAGTTCCTCAGATGTTTATGTTATCCTTGCATTGGTTTTATCATCACCTTTCTTGCTGATTCTGCTCTTCAGGTGACCTTGACAGGGTTTCTCCTCACAACTCATTTTCCACATAAGGCCTCCCTTCACCGAGAAGCCCTCCTTTCTAGCTACCTAGCCCCATTTCCCCTTTTCTCCAACTCCTACATCACTACACTGATATCTGTGGGTTTGAGGCTTCATTTTCCTGGGATGAACTGTATTCACCCTGAGGTAGCAATTATTTTATGTGTCTTCTTTTCTACCCCTCCATCTGTTTACAACAGATATAGAATGAGTCTCAGTTAGATACAAGACACTGTAAGGAGACAGATAAATTCATTCCACAGTGATATTTTGAATTCTTTTTATGTGTCACGCAGTATGGCCAACACTGAGGGACCCTGGCCTCCTGCAGCTTTCAGTCCAGTGATGGAGATGTCATACAAATATTTAATTTACAAAGAGTGGTAAAATTACCTCAAAAAGCTATAGAATGCCATGATGAGCTTGTAATGGGGTCACCTTACTTAGTTTGAGTGAAAGTGTTTTGCTTTGGCACAGTGTGAATTTAACAAATGAATGAATGAATACAGCTAAGAAGCGCAGGAAATATGTGCAAGGAAGCTCCCAACAAATCTAACACACTTTCTTTATTAAAAAACCCATGTGAAATTCAAAAAGAAAAACTACTAATCATAATCAATAAAAATCATAAAATAGATAATTTGACTGGAAGTAACTTTCGGTTCAGTTCAGTCGCTCAGTCGTGTCCGACTCTTTGCAACCCCATGAATCACAGCATGCCAGGCCTCCCTGTCCATCACCAGCTCCTGGAGCTTACTCAAACTCATGTCCATCGAGTCGGTGATGCCATTCAGCCATCTCATTCTCTGTCATCCCCTTCTCCTCCTGCCCTCAATCTTTCCAGCATCACGATCTCTTCAAATGAGTCAGCTCTCTGTATCAGGTGGCCAGAGTATTGGAGTTTCAGCTTCAGCATCACTCCTTCCAATGAACACCCAGGACTGATCTCCTTTAGGATGGACTGGTTGGATCTCCTTGCAGTCCAAGGGACTCTCAAGAAATCTCCAACACCACAGTTCAAAAGCATCAATTTTTCGGTGCCCAGCTTTCTTCACAGCCCAACTATCATATCCATACATCACCACTGGAAAAACCATAGCCTTGACTAGATGGACCTTTGTTGGCAAAGTAATGTCTCTGCTTTTTAATATGCTATCTAGGTTGGTCATAACTTTCCTTCCAAGGAGTAAGCATCTTTTAATTTCATGGCTGCAACTTTAGACATCATCCAAATCTGTACTATTAGCATTTGAAGGACACTTTAGAATTCTAAGACAAACAAATGTTTGCAAATAATTGCAGTGAGACCCCCGCTAAAGCTCATGATGAGTTAAAAAGCATTTTTCTCACAATACTTTTAGATATATGACATATATACAGTCAGGGTAGATAATAGTTTTCTAGTCAGAGCTACAGCATACCCAGAAGAGCAGGTCCTCCCCAAAACTTTGATTTGTTCAATAAACTCCTAAGAAAAGAAGCTTTCCTTGAAAAAAAAAAAATCTACAAGGGTCTAAAGACAAATCTAGAATATATTTTCTTATACTTTGTTTGGCAGGGGGAAGATGCCAAAAAGGAGAAAAATCAGTTAAAAAGACAGATTCAAGATGTTTGGAACATTTACAAAGCAAATCCATACCTTAAGTAGGAACAAGTCAAAACAAAATGTTATCTTAGTTCTCTTTTGAGTAAAGTGAGTTATTTTATTTCTCTTGTAAACATGGGAGTAAAAGAAATTACTGTGTCTGCCAAGTGTACATGCTTCTAGACTAGTTCTCTCTAGTAGGAGAAAAAAATCATCATAAAAGGATACTGAACAAGTGTAGAAACACAAAATGAGAGAGATGAAATCATTGTTTTTGTTTCGTTTTACAACACATAACGAAAAACATAAGCTTCAAATTTAGAGAAAAGTTTCAAAATGTAGGGAACCCATTTTATAGAGTGGTTATAAAGACGTAGGTTTTGGACCCAAAGTGCTGCATACAAATAAATCTGAGTCCTTTTTGATCTGAACAGCCTTGGTCTACGCATTTAACATTTCAGAGCATACGTTCCTCTTCTGCAAAATGGGAAAAATAATAATAATAACAATAGCAATAAAATAGCCTCATGTAGAGCTCAGTAAATATTAAATAAAAAATAATCCACATAAAATACTTAGAAGGATACTTGACACATTTCAAAAATGCAAGAAAGTAGAAAAGCGAAAAAAGAAAGAAAAAAAATTTCCACATTAGAGAGAGCTGAGTAAGAAGAGAATAAGATTTTTCCATTTAAAACTATATCTTTTAAAACACTTTTAAAATATAATATCAGAAACAAAGGTTGAGGAAATGAGATTTCACAGATGTCCAAAAGAAAGAAGCAAAACATGGAAAAGAAACCAGAGAACCCTGATGGTTGAACTCGTCTGAGCCACAAAAATGACTACCCACTCCAGTATTCTTGGGGCTTCCCTGGAGACTCAGACTGTAAAGAATCTGCCTATAATGCAGGAGACCCAGGTTCAATCACTGGATCAGGAAAAACCTCTGAAGAAGGGAATGGCTACCCACTCCAGTATTCTTGCCTGGAGAATTTCACGGATAGAGGAGCCTGGTTAAACTATAGTCCATAAGGTCCCAAAGAGTCAGACACAACTGAAGAACTAACACCCCTTTAAGGAAAAAAAACCAACTTGAACAGCTTTATGTTTATTGATGCTGACGTGTAAGATTTACAATATACGTAAATGTACGAGGTTTATAATATATTAAATTAACATAAAGCACAATGAAAAGTTAAAAATGTTATCAAATGTCTCACCATCTTATGAAAACATAAGTGAAGAAAATTATGCACAAAAAGACAGGCACTCCCATAATGAGGCAAGGTATCTTGAGTAAGTCTGAAATGGCTGATTTGCTAAGGGAGGGACCAACATTATGATAGGACCAGCTTAAAGGCTATTTTGGCAACTTTGCAGTAAACAAGTTGGGCCCCTCACTGGTCTGCTGTGCCGAGAACACTTTGTCCCTCTTCAGAGAAGCAAGCAGAGTTTATAGCTGACTTCTGTTCCTGTTGATTCTACTGAACAATGTTCCTTAATCAAGCAGCTGCCACACAGCTAGCTGGCTTCCAGACTGAGCTACTCCAAACACAGCCCGCACCCCCTGGCCGGGGTCTGCCGGGAATCAGTAGGCCTGTTAGGACACAGCGGATGCCTTATAAGTCACTTGGATGCTCGTGTTCCCATGGCATGCCAATTAGTCTGCAGGCTTCTCTTTATCTGCAGCCATCAGAACCGCACTCCTGAATCAGGGATGTCTCAGGAACCACATGACTGAGATACCAAATGAAGCTGATGCCCAGTATCTGTCATCAACCTGGACCTCAAATGGCCTTGACAAACCCTGAACCCTTAGCAGACCATTTTCAAAATAGGTACTATGAAAGTTACCTATTTTACAAGGTAAGAAGAGGAAGTATTTACACTAGAAGTTTTATGTGATGATTGTGGGATGTGGGTGGAATAAACAAGCATTCAAAGTAAATAGATTTCTGGGTTTTAGTCCAAATGTTGTTTTTCTATTCCCTTTAGCCTAATGAAATGTTCTTCATTGTTCCATAAATTTTAATGCTAAAAAATTAAACACATTGAGCTAGGGTTTGGTCAATTTTTTGTTGTTTTTAGTTGCTAAGTTGTGTCCAACTCTTTGTGACACAGTGGACTGTATCCCTCCAGGCTCCTCTATCCATGGGATTTTCCAGGCAAGAATACTGGAGTGAGTTCCATTTCCTTCTCCAGGAGATCTTCCTGATCAGGGGTTGAACCCACAGATTCTTTACTACTGTGCCACCTGGGAAGCCCCCTAGTTTTTTAACCCAAGTTATAAACTAAAAATAATAATATATTTCTAACATGGCTAAAATGAGTGAAGTTAATGAAATCAGAGGAGTATACATAGGAAATACTCAGGGATATGGGGTTGAGAGGCAGGGCACAAAAGAAAAACTGTTGAGCTCCTGCATGCTCTTGACAAAATCCTCCCAAAGCCACTTTACAAAGCTGCCCTATATCTGCTGGCTCATCTCAAGATACTCTTTTCAAAAGGCACCACCACTCTCAAATGTACTGCAGCCAGCCCTGGGGAAAAAACAATACATGGAAGAGAATCCTAAAAATGAATGGCACTTTCAGATCACTTACAACAAACAGAAAACACACTAAGAGAATCAACAGTGTAGAAAGACAAATATTGTATGATCTCTCTTACATGTGGATTTTAAAACAGGTGAGCTCATGGAAACAAAGAGTAGAATGGGGCTGGAGGATAGAGAGACGTCGGACAAAAGGTACAAACTTCCAGTTATAAGATGACTAAATTCCGGGGATCTAATGTGTAGTATGGCAACTACAGTTAGGAGTACTGTGTTTTATGTCTGAAATTTGCTAAGATAATAGACCTTAAGTATTCTTACCACAAAAAAGAAAACTGGTAACTATGTGAGGTAATGGATTTCTTAATTAGTTTGATTGTGACAATCATTTCACTATATATATGTACATCAAATCATCATGTTGTCCTTAAATACATGCAACCAAGCAGGACCCTATGGGGCTTTCCCAGGACAGGACCTTCCCCAAGCTTTAGTCACTCAGACTTCCCCTGAGTCACAAAAACCTGGCTCAAGAGTTAATGATTGGAAGAATGTGAACATGTAGTAACAAAAGATAGTACTTGGGCCAGAAGAACTGGTGACAATTTGAACAGATCAGCCATATGGTAGAGTCACAGAATCTTTAGTTCCTCCCAGAAGGACATAGATACTAGTGTCTGATACACATTCTTCACTTATTTTATAGATCCCCAAACCCATACTAGATGAAAGAAATTAACTGCATGATGATCATGCACATGTAGTCCCAAGACAGATTGGAGCCTGAAGATTGGTGACTGTCCCTGTGAAACGACCCTAGTACCTCACTATCAATCAACCAGGGAATTGTGTGTGGGCTGATCACACACCTGCACCTCCCCTCTTTCACCTTGCCTTTAAGGTTCTTCTCTGAAATCCATTGGTGAGTTAGGGTCTTTTCAGCATTTGTCACACAGACTCCTTCTTTGGCACTTGTAATAAACCATGCACTTTCCTTTACAACCCAGTGCCAGTAAATTGGCTTTACTGTGTACAGGTAAGCAGACCCAAGTTTGGTTTGGTAAAATATATATAATTTTAATTTGTCATTTATACCTCAATGAAACCTGGGAGGAAACATTAGGGGAAAGCTGGTGAAAGGTATATGGGAACACTGGGCTGTCATAATGACTTTCCTGTAAATCAAAAAATATCCCAAATTTTTTTAAAATTTAAGATTATCAAAAAGAAAATAAATAAATTGTATAAATATAACTTTAATAGAAAAATCAGAATCTTTCTTTTAGGGTGATAATAGTATTATAGGGGCTTCTCTGGTGGCTCAGATATAAAGAATCCATCTGCCAATACAAGAGGTGCAGGTTTCATCCCTGGGTCAGGAAGATCTTCTAGAAAAGGAAATGGCAACCCACTCCAGTATTCTTGCCTGGAAAATCCCATGGGCAGAGGAGCCTGGGCGGCTACAGTCCATGGGATAACAAAAGAGTCAGACATGACTTATGCACAGAAAAAGAATATACACATAAAAAAAGAGTATTGTTTTGTGTAAGAAACTATTTTCTATGCAAAAACATCCAAATAGGTTAATCCTAAAGACAAAATTTAAACTACAACATGTTCTCAGCCACAATAGCAATTCTTTTCTTCCAAACTTCATTTCCCTACTGTTGGCTTACACGTGACTCTCAGTGTCCACAACCAACGGGAACAAGAACAGGAAACTCAAGTTTGCAGATGCTGAACATGATATGTTCCTAATTCAACATGAGACAGAAAAGAGGCCCTGTAGAGTGAGTCCTTAAACTGAAGTCCTTGTCCTCAGACCACATGTAAAGGCGTTCTACATATATTATTTCCTTAGGTTCGCCTAAGATAGTAAGCAGTCCATGTATTATGTTGTTTCTCTTTCCCAATAGCAATTCCTACCACCTTCTAGAGGGAAGGCAAAACATCCCCTCTTCGAGAACATCACGAAAGTCCACTGCCCTGGAGGGTAAAAGCTGATGAGGCATCACAAAGAAAATTTCTGTTGTGGTTACAAGGAAAAATGACTGGAAACATAGAGAAGAAACGCTTTGCAAGGCAGATGGTTTCTAAATCCTTGTTTTCAATATAATTGAACCAGGTCATCTAGTGAAGGATCATTTTAAAATATTTGATCGAAAATGGGAAGTGATTTTTTTGGCATGTAACTTGGATTATTTTATTATACATTTAGAAATTTTAAAAAACCATTTACTGATTTATGAGAAAAGTTTCTCTCTGTAATACTGCAACGGAAAATAGGGATAACACTGATGTTGAGAAATAACTGATATTTATCATGCATTTCCAATAAAATTTATTTTCTGTGTAAAAGTATCAACATGAAAATAATATATATATAATGCTTACTATGGACGTTAAGTGTTATATATTTTTATCTCATTGGACTCTGTTAAGATCTCCAAGCTTAATATTATTTTTACTGCATTTTACAGTTGAGGCAATACAAACATAGAGAGGTTGAGAAACTTTTTCAAGGCTACATATCTGGGGAGAGCTAGCTTTTGAATCTAGGCAGTCTGACTCCAGAGTGTGTGTTCTTAACCATACCTTTGTGTTGTCTCAGAGCATTTATAATAAGTATATTTAGGTCACTTGTATTAATAACCAAATACACAAATGTTTTTCCATATTTAGAAATTTACAGTCATAATTTAAAATTTGAAAATGTATATACAAATTTTTATTGTGAATAAATATGATAGAGTAGTCAATGAAAGTCATTTGATTTTTTAAAAACTTTTTTATTTTGTATTGTGGCATAGCCAATTAACTATGTTGTGATAGTTTCTGGTGAACAGAAAAGGGACTCAGCCATACATATACATGTATCCTTTCACCCCCAAACTCTGCTCCTATCCAGGCTGCCACATAACATTGAGCAGAGTTCCATGTGCTATACAGAAGGTCCTTGTTGGTTATCCATTTTCAATATAGCAGTGTGTACATGTCCATCCCAAACTCCCTAACTATACTTTACCCACATCCTTCCCCCCAGCAACCATAAATTCATTCTCTAAGTCTGTGAGTCTCTTTCTGTTATGTAAGTTCATTTGTATCTTTTCTTTTTTAGATTCTATATATAAGGTATGTCATACGATATTTCTTCTCCTCTGTGTGACTTACTTCACTGAGTAAATGAATCAAAGATGATACAAACAGATGGAGAGAGACATACCATATTCTTGGATTGGAAGAATCAATATTGTCAAAATGACTATACTACCCAAAGCAATCTACAGATTTTGTGAAATCCGTATAAAATTACCAATGGCATTTTTCACAGAACTAGAGCAAAAAATTTCACAATTTGAATGGAATCACAAAAGACCTCAAATAGCCAAAGCAATCTTGAGAAAGAAAAACGGAACTGGAGGAATCAACTTGCCTGACTTCAGACTATACTACAAAGCTATAGTCATTGAGACAGTATGGTACTGGCACAAAATCAGAAATATAGACCAATGGAGCAAGATAGAAAGCCCAGAGGTAAATCCACAAACATACGGGCACCTCATCTTTAACAAAGGAGCAAGACTACACAATGGAGAAAAGACAGTCTCTTCAATAAGTGGTGCTGGGAAAACTGGACAGCTACCTATAAAACAATAAAACTAGAACACTTCCTAACACTATACACAAAAATACATTCAAAATGGGTTAAAGACTTAAATGTAAGGCCAGAAACTATAAAGTTCTTACAAGAAAGCATAGGCAGTACACTCTCTAGATTGCAGTAAGATACTCTTTGACCCACCTCCTAGAGTAATGGAAATAAAGATGAAAATAAACAAATAAGACCTAATGAAAAGATAGCCCTTAGAATGGGAGAAAATAATTGCAAATGAATCAACTGATGAAGGAATAATCTCCAAAATATATAAGTAACTCATACAGCTCAATATCAGAAAAACAATCAAAACAGACATACAGATGGGCTAATAAACACATAAAAATATGCTCAACATCATTTATTATTAGAGAAATGCAAATCAAAATTACAATGAGCTATCACCTTGGACTGATCAGAAAGACCATCATCAAAAAATCTACAAATAGTAAATGCTGGAGAGGATGTGGAGAAAAAGGAACCCTTTTGCTCTGTTGGTGGGAATGTAAACTGATACAGTTATTGTGGAGAACAGTATGGAGATTCCTTTAAAAAACAATGAATAAATCTATAATATGATCCAGCAATCCCAGTACTGGGCATATACACTAAATAAACCACAATTTGACCGCAAGTACCCCAATGTTCACTGAAGCAATATTTACAATAGCCAGGACATGGAAGCAATCTAGATATCCATAGACAAATGAATGGATAAAGAAGATGTGGTATAGTTATACAATGGAATATTATTCAGCCATAAAAAGAAACGAGTGTGAGTCAATTGTAGTGAGGTGGATGAATCTAGAGCCTCTTATACAGAATGAAGTAAGTCAGAAAGAGAAAAACAAATATCATTTATTAACACATACAAATGGAATCTAGAAAAATATTACTAATGATCCTATTTGCAGGGAAGCAATGGAGACACAGATGTAGAGAACAGACCTGTGGACACAGCAGGATAAGAAGGGGTAGGAATAATGTAGAAAGTAGTATTGATATCACTATCATGTGTAAAATAGATAGTGCATACATACATGCACAGTTGCTCAGTTGTGTCTGACTCTTTGCGACCCCACAGTCTGCAGCCCACCAGGCTCATCTGTCCATGGGATTATCCCAGCAAGAATACTGGAGTGGGTTGCGATTTCCTCCTCCAGGGGATCTTCCCCACCCAGGGATCAAACCAGTGTCTCCTGCAGTTTCTGCATTAGCAGGCAACTCTTTACCGCTGAGCTACCTGTGAAGTCCAGCTAGCTAGTGCGAAGTTGCTATATAATACAGAGATCCCAGCCTGGAACACTGTGATGATGTAGAGGGATGGGATAGGGTCAGGGGAGAGAGTCCCAAGAGGGAGGGGATATATATATATTTATATATTTATATCAAACTATGACTGATTTACGTTGTTGTATGGCAGATACCAACACAACATTGTAAAGCAATTTTACCCCAATTAAATATTTTAAAAATAAAATACTATTATGATGAAAAACAAGAATTTTATATGGAGTATTCATAAACCCACCACATACACTCTACATTAATATTTTATTATACTTTTATACTTTCTTATCACAAAGGCGTCGATTCATTCAATTTGTTTTTTTAAAGCTCTGTTGAATACAATAATTTAAATGGAAAGTATGAGGTTTTTTTAATTAGGTTTATAAAAATTCTGCAATGATTTTCACAAGCCAGTTTTAAAATATTTCCATCATCTGTCCAAAATCCCCATGCACAGTTTGCAACCAATCCTCAATTCCACCTCCAGTCACTGGCAAGCACTGACATGCTTTCTACCTGTATAACTTTCCATTCCCCTATTATCTCAATAAATTTGACTCATCTATTATGTGTATTTCACAGCTGGTTTTTTTCACTTAGAGTGATGTCTGAATTTCACCCAGATTGTAGATTATTCAGTAGTTCATTCTTTTTTGTTTTTGGGTAGTACTTCATGGTGTAGATATTCCATATTTTGTGTACTCATTCACCAAATGATGGAAGAATAACTAGTTTGTTTCCAGTTTTTGACTGGTAACAATGAATGAAGCCTCTATGTACACTCACATGAAAGTCTATTGTGGATATATGTTATCATTTCTCTTTGATGAATACCTAGGAATGTAGTTGCTGGTAGAATGGGAAATGTGTATTTATCAATATCAATTTAAAAAACTGTGTTTTCCTGTTTTCCAGTTTGTAGCATTTTTTATTCCTACTAGTAATGCAAGAGAGTTTCTCTGTATTCTTGCCAACATTTGGTGATAAAAGATTCTAATTTTGTTGTTCAGTCACTAAGTCATGACCGACTTTTCGCAACTCCATGAACTGCAACAGGTTAGGCTTTCCTGTCCTTCACCATCCTCCAGAGTGTGTTCAAACTCATGTCCATTGAGTCAATGATGCCATCCAACTATCTCATCCTCTGTCACCCCCTTCTCCTCTTCCACTCAGTCTTTGCCATCATAAGGGTCTTTTCTCATAAGTCAGCACTTTGCATCAGGTAGACAAAATATTGGAGCTTCAGCTTCAGCATCAGTCCTTTCAATGAATATTCAGGGTTGATTGCATTTAGTATTGACTTGTTTGATTTCCTGGATGTCCAAGGAACTCTCAAGAGTCTTCTCCAGCTCCACAGTTTGAAAGCATCAATTCTTCGGTGCTCAGCCATCTACATGGCCCAACTCTCACATCTGTATATGACTACTGGAAAAACTTTGACTAATAGGGACCTTTGCTGGCAAAGTTATGTCTCTGCTTTTTAATATACTGTCTAGGTTCGTTATAACTTTCCTTCCAAGGAGTAAACATCTTTTAATTTCATGGCTGCAGTCACTGTCCACATTGATTTTGGAGCCCAAGAAAATAAAATCTGTCACTGTTTCTATTTTTTCCCTTTCAATTTGCCATGAAGTGATGGGACCAGATCTTTGTTTTTTGAACGTTGAGTTTTAAGTCAGCTTTTTCACTCTCCTCTTTCACCTTCTACAAGAAGCTCTTCAGCGCCTCTTCGCTTTCTGCCATTAGAATGGTTATTTTCCAGTCCTCTGGCCACTGCTGAGTTTTCCAGATTTGCTGACATATTATTGAGTGCAGCACTTTCACGTCATCATCTTTTAGAATTTTGAATAACTCAGCTGGAATTCCATCACCTCCTATAGCTTTGTTCATAGTAATGCTTCCTATGGCCCACTTGACTTCACACTCCAGATGTCTGCACTAGGTGAGTGACTCAGGAAGCATTTAACAGGAGGCGTCCTGTGTGCTGGTTTGGATCTGTCATGAATCCTCTGTTCCTTATTAATTCCTGAATACTCAGGGAGCGGCAAACCACTCCTGGGGCTGAGGAATGCATGCATTTCCTTCGTTAGCTTTTCCATAAGGTGAAAAGTAACTATTTAGACCCTCTTCCTTTTTATGGACCATACGGTAAAAGTGATTATTTACAACCCTCTCTCTTTGATATGGATCATCTTATGTTTCCTTGATAATTTTAAAGTCTGGATTTTTGATCTTTATCTTTGCTGAAAAAAGCTATCTTGTAAGACAGTATATATACCCACACTACGTTGAATAAAACACCCTTGTTCCATCAGAGCTTGAGTCCCTGTGTCTTTCTTTCTTTCTCTCTCTCTCTCTCTCCCTCTCTCTCTCTCTCTCAGGCTAATTCTTTGGAGTGCAGAAGTCTGCTGAGCTCACTTTCTTGCCCGGGCTTGCAAGACCCCCTCGAGAGGGTGCTCTGTGCTTACGTGAAGCAGTGCAAGCCCTGTATCAAGGGTTTTATTGGTTTTCTGCGTAAACCAAGATATATCAGCCTCTTTCTCTCTCTTTTTTACTTTCTTATCATCAACTCCAGACCACCAAGTTCTGGTCCATTAAAGGACCTCAACAAGTGACCACACCATCATGGTTATACAGGTCATTAAGACCTTTTTTGTATGGTTTTTCTGTGTGTTCTTGCCACTTCTTCTTAATATCCTCTGCTTCTGTTAGGTCCATACCATTTCTGTCCTTTATTGTGCCCATCCTTGCATGAAACGTTCCCTTGATATCTCCAATTTCCTTGACGAGATCTCTAGTCTTCCCCATTCTACTGTTTCCCTCTATTTCTTTGGAGGGAAAGAAAGCTTTCTTATTTTTGTGTTATTCTCTGGAGCTCTGCATCCATTTGGGTATATCTTTCCCTTTCTCCCTTGCCTTTTGCTTCTCTTCTTTCCTCAGCTATTTTTAAAACCTCCTCTGACAACAACTTTGCCTTCTTGCATTTCTTTTTCTTTGGCATTGTTTGGCCACGAAGCACAAGCTGGAATCAGGATTGCCGGGAGAAATATCAATAACCTCAGATATGCAGATGACACCACCCTTATGGCAGAAAGTGAAGAGGAACTAAAAAGCCTCTTGATGAAAATGAAAGAGGAGAGTGAAAAAGTTGGCTTAAAGCTTAACATTCAGAAAACTAAGATCATGGCATCTGGTCCCATCACCTCATGGGAAAGAGATGGGGAGACAGTGGAAATAGTGTCAGACTTTATTTTGGGGGGCTCCAAAATCACTGCAGAAGGTGATTGCAGCCATGAAATTAAAAGACGCTTATTCCTTGGAAGGAAAGTTATGACCAACCTAGATAGCATATGAAAAAGCAGAGACTACTTTGCCAACAAAGGTCTGTCTGGTCAAGGCTATGGTTTTTCCAGTGGTCATGTATGGATGTGAGAGTTGGACTGTGAAGAAAGCTGAGTGCTAAAAAATTGATGCTTTTGAACTGTGGTGTTGGAGAAGACTCTTGAGAGTCCCTTGGACTGCGAGGAGATCCAACCAGTCCATCCTAAAGGAGATTAGTCCTGGGTGTTCATTGGAAGGAGTGATGCTGAAGCTGAAACTCCAATACTTTGGCCACCTCATACGAAGAGTTGACTCATTGGAAAAGACCCTGATGCTGGGAGGGATTGGGGGCAGGAGGAGAAGGGGACGACAGAGGATGAGATGACTGGATGGCATCACAGATTCAATGGACATGAGTTTGAGTAAACTCCGGGAGTTGGTGATGGACAGGGAGGTCTGGCGTGCTGTGATTCATGGGATCGCAAAGAGTCGGAAACGACTGAGCTACTGAACTGAACTGAACTGTCCTGTACAGTGTTACAAACCTCTGTCTGTAGTTTTTCAGGCACTCTGTATCAGATCTAATCCCTTGAATCTGTTTATCACCTCCACTGTATAATTATAAGGGATTTTATTAGGTCTTATCTGAATGGCCCAGTGGTTTTCCCTCCTTTTTCAATTTAAGACTGAATTTTACAATAAGGAACTTGTGATCTGAGTCACAGTCAGCACCAGGTCTTGTTTTTGCTGATTGAATAGAGCTTCTCCATCTTTGGCTGCAGAGAACATAATCAACCTGATTTTGATGCTCTGGTGATGTCCATGTGGAGAGTCATCTTGTGTTATTGGAAGAGGGTGTTTGCTATGACCAGTGTATTCTCTCACAAAAATCTGTTAGCCTTGGCCCTACTTCATTTTGTACCCCAAGAACAAGCTTGCCTTTTATGCCAGGTGTCTCTTGACTTCCTATTTTTACATTCTAGGCCTCTAGGATGAAATCCTCTAGGATGAAAAGGACTTCTCTTTTGGTGCCAGTTTTAGAAGGTCTTGTAGGTCTTCATAGAACCACTCAACTTCAGCTTCTTGTGCATTAGTGGTTGACTCATGTCCTCGGATTGCTGAGACGTTGAATGGTTTGTCTTAGAACTAAGATCATTCTGTTTTATTGTAGATTGCACCCAAGTACTGTATTTTGGATTCTTTTGTTACCTATGCAGGCTACTCCATTTCTTCTAAGGGATTCTTGCCCACAGTAATATATATAATGGTCATCCGAATTAAATTCTCCCATTCATACCCATTTTAGTTCACTAATTCCTAAAATGTCGATGTTCACTCTTGTCATCTCTTGCTGACCATGTCCACTTACCTTGATTCATTGATTAAACATTCCAGATTCCTATCAATATTGTTCTTTACAGAATCAAACTTTACTTTTACCACCAGACACATCCACAAATGAGCCTCACTTCTGCTTTGGCCCAGCCTCTTCTTTCTTTCTGGAGCTATTTTTCCACTCTTCCCCAGTAGCATATTGGAGACATTCCACCTGGGAGCTTATCTTTTCACCTTTCATGCTCTTCTTCTTTTTTTTTTTTTAATCTTTTCATACTCTTTATGGGGTTCTTGAAGCAAAAATACTGGAGTGGATTGCCATTCCCTCTTCCAGTGGACCATGTTTTGCCATAACTCTCCACCATGACCTGCCCTTCTTGTGTGGCCCTGTATGGCACAGATGGCTCAGTGCTTCATTGAGTTTCGCAAGCCCCGTCACCATAAGACTATGATCCATGAAGGGGTCAATTCACTGTAAACAAGTCTTTTTTTTGTTTGTTTTTCTGCACTCATATACTGTCTCTTGATTTACATGTGTGTGTGACCAGTTGCTCAGTCTTGTTTGACTCTTCACAACCCCATGGACTGTAGCCTGCCAGGCTCCTCTGTCCCTGGAATTTTCCAGGCAAGAAAATTCCTGGAGTGGGTTGTCATTTCCAGATGACCTTCCCAACCGAAGGATCAAACCTGGGTCTCCTGTGTGTCCTGCACTGGCAGGCAGATTCTTTAGCACTGAGCCACCTTGGAAGCTCTTTCTTGATCTATACATCTGTCCTTATACATCTGCCCTTATACCAATAATACATGATCTTGATTACTATGGTGTTATACAGTTAGTTTTAAAATCAGGCAGGCTTTCAGTAGTTTCATAATATATATCTGGGTGTGGATTCCTTTCTATTTTTTTAAACTTGGCATTCATTGCATCTGCAGATTAATGTCTTTCTTCAAACTTGGAATCCCTCAATCATTAAGTTCTAGTGTTTCTTTTGTCTCTTTCTCTCTCTCCTCTCCTTCTGGAATTCTCATGAAGCATATACTGACCCACAGGACAGTTTTGTATAAATCCCTGAGGCTCTGTTTACTTTCTTTTTTTTTTTTTTTTTCATTCACTTTCTTCAATCTTTGTTTCTCATGATCTTTGGATTGAACGATTCCTATTCATCTACATTCAAGTTCGATGATTCTTTTTTCTGTCATCTGAAATCTGCTATTGAGACAATCTAGGGAGTAGTTAAGTTGTTTTCAACTGTAGAATATCTCTTGGTTCCTTTTTTAGGTTCTATTTCTTTAATTATATTCCATATTTGTCATATTGTAGTTCTCAGAATATAGTTTATTTTAATTCTTAGAATTATAAGGACTGCTTTGTAGTATTTGTCTGATAAACCCAATATTTGGACCTTCTCAGTGTTATGTCCTTTTTCCCCCTAAATGTAAGTTTCACGAGATCTCAGTTGAAAACTGGTCATTTCTGATGATATAGTGTAGAAATCATGAACTCTATTTTATTTTTTCTGAAGGTCTTATTGTTGTTATTTGTTGTAACTTGCTTGGACTTTGGAATTTGTTTCCCTGCAGTATGTAGCCACTGATGTTTCTGCTTAATTTATAATTCTGTCTTTATTTTTTGGTTTTGTTTCCTAGGAGTTGCTTCTGGGTCTGCTTACCTTAGAGGTTACCTAATGACTTGGGCAGATATTGCCTAACAACCTTGAACTGTACACCTTCCATCTTCCATGAGTCAATCTTTGTGGGATTTGGGGAGCAGATTCAAAATTACAGCCAGTTCTTAGATCTGCCTTGCCTTTTACTGCTTGCTTGCAAGTAGTGTTTTGGTTAACTGGGCACAAGTGTGGAGGTTGTGTCAGCCCTTCTATGACACTCTCCTTTGCAGATTCTCACTGTTAATTCTCTGGATGATCTACAGTTCACTCGAACAGGACTTTGGACCATCAAAGTTTACACTGAGTCTGTAAGCTTTAGCTGACAAAATAGTGATTTTCCACTCTACCTCAAATTGTTTGCTCCTTCTAGCAGTGAAGCTGTTTGTTTGTTTATTTTGCATCCATCTTTACTCTGATAAACTGACAAAACTACAGCTGGAAGGATGACTGCGACAGACGCCAGGCAAGAAGACTGCAGATATCCTGATGTTATTACCTGAAGCTCTAGAATTATTTCAGTAGTAAATGCTTCTCAATTTTCTGTCTGGTTCCATTGAATTTGCATGGACCTGGAAGTGGTTGTTTTTTTATTTTAATTATCTGTGGTTTTATACTTTCTTGTTTTGGAGGCATTTCTCCAAACTATTTACTTTGCCGTACCAGGAAAGCCCTCTTATTTGTGTGTTTTTAAAATGGATGCTAATGGATAACAAATCACTCCAATATTTATATTCTATTAGGCATATTTAAAAGAGAGATAAAAACAGCTTTGTGTAAATCATCAACATTAAAAGTTATGGGAAATGACATACTTTAACTATTAACATGATTAAAAATTTAAGATACCAATTTAAAAATTGTGAGGGCATGTGCAGTTTGTAAAAATTTAGTAGGTACACAAACCAAAAGTTTAAAGGTTTAAACTCCCAGCCCTAGATAAAAGAAAAGCTTCAAGATCAAAGTCCTAGGCCTAGAGAACTGTCCCATAATCATTTGAAATATACCAGGTCCAAATGGAATCATGCCTGCTGATTTTTCCTAGAATGACACAGCTTTAGTAAAAAAAATTGTGTTCTGTATCCTATTACATCTTACTTAAATTTGCCCACACACAAAATAGGAACTAAATACTCTTAAAATTGTCTAAGGGTTATAATTAGGCTACCAATTGCATTCTTTAGTTTTGATGTTTTTTATTAGGTATAAGACTGTTCTTATACATATGATTTAATACCCACTTAAAATTAGAAAGTAGCAAGTAACAGTCATTTAGCAATTATTCTGGAATTTTCAAAAATTTATGATGTTGGGGGTTTACAATTCTTTCTAAAATATGTGTTTTATTACAGTCTAACAGACCAATAACTGCACTTTAGTTAGGCAAGTTGCCTCCTCAGCTTTCAAGAGATTTATGGTAAAGTAACAACAGGCACTTACCAAGATTAAATACTCTACAAAAGTTGCAGATCACTGATGATGAGTTAAATCTCATTATTGTACTAGTTACTATGCAGGAGATATGTAAAGTATCAAAACAAATATAGAGCAACAACTTTAAAGCTTCTAAAAGAGATACATGCATTTTACAAGGTAGTGAATTTCTCCTTTCTACAGCTCAGTATATGCCCAAACATGGTCTAAGTGGTTCTTAGAGAAATGATAGTTGGAGGACAAAGGGCCAAAGAGGGCCTCATTCTTCACTTGTTACTTTTTTGGATAGTGAGAATTTACCTTATAAATGTCACATGCATGTATTAAGTATTCCAAAGAATAAATAATTTTAAAGTATAAAATGATGGAAAATATCTTCTATCTATTACGAAGACATGTTTCTTATTAACTCAGGTGTTACATTTCTAATGAAATTACCTACTGTTTTTTGAATACACATTCAGTTCAATTCAGTTCAGTTCAGTCACTTAGTCGCGTCTGACTCTTTGCGACCTCATGAATCGCAGCACGCCAGGCCTCCCTGTCCATCACCAACTCCCAGAGTCTACTGAAACTCATGTTCATCAAGTCAGTGATGCCATCCAGCCATTTCATCCACCATCGTCCCCTTCTCCTCATGCCCCCAATCCCTCCCAGCATCAGGGTCTTTTCCAATGAGTCAACTCTTCTCATGAGGTGGCCAAAGTACTGGAGTTTCAGCTTCAGCATCAGTCCTTCCAATGAACACCTAGGACTGATCTCCTTTAGGATGGACTGGTTGGATCTCCTTGCACGTTAGTAAATCAATGTAAGGAAAATAAGAGATAGGTAATGGGAATCAGCAAAACCAAAATAAAAACAATACTGGTAAGAAAAAGTGGATAAGAAAAAAAAATAGATAATGTGGAATTAAGAAAGAAATCTGGGTTTTTACTCATTGTTTCATCACTTTCTATTTTGAGAGTATATGGAGGCTGATTGGGAAAAAATGGTGATTTCAGTGCTGAAAGATTCAGTTTAATTCTCAGTAGTACCTTTTTCCCTCAGATGACTATCTTGCAAGAAAACAAGTGTAGAGGTTAAGAACATTGCCTGTAAAGTTCAAATTAAGTCTCTGTCACTTATTAAGTGACCTTGGGTACAGTGCTTAGCTCCTCTCACCCACATTTCCAGATCAGGAAAACAGACTAATGGCAAACTTTACCTAATATGGTGGCTGCAAGGATCAATGAGGAAGTACACACCAAATGCAAAACAGCCCAGCCACACAACAAGCAATTGATAGGTGCCTGCTATCATTGTTAAGGGTTAACAGTGTTGATATGAATCCCAAGCTTAAAAACCAGTGACACAATTTGTGAACAGATCTTTTGCTCTTTTATAATTTTTAGGCACTTGATTAGACTTTGCATATCTAAATTAATAGATAAGATGAAAAGTTGGTAGATTTTAGAATGTTTATCACCTACCACTCTGTGAAAAGGCAACCAAGCTGCCCTCATGTCTGTCTATGCTCCATGATGCCCAAACTGAAGGACTAAGGAAACAAATATGTGTAGCATATTTAAAGAAAATTATAAATTCAAGATGAATGAAAGCTCAGTGGAAAAGGTAACTTATTCTAAAATAAAAGTAAAAAGCTTCATTGTGACAAAGATACCTATCCTGCACTGACTGCATAGATCCCTGACATCACAATGACTCTAACTGCATTAGTCCAAAAATACAGAACGCTTTGAAAGGCAACAGGAGAAAGGGGATCCTGAAATACCTTCTAAACAGCCAGGGCTCTTGATTGGGATTCATTTCCAGGCAATAAATCAGCTTGCTGGTTCACCAAAATGGAACTGTTGTTTAAGATCTGAATGCTTGGTTCAAGAGCTATTGACTACTGTTACTTGAGACACTACAAGTTGCAGCCTACATTAACTTTGTAGTTGTAGAAAGACTGAATATCTTAATGAAATCAAGCCTCCTTAAATGACCTATGAATTCAACATGATTTTAATCAAAACTTTATATATGTGGAATATTTAATGTCTAAGAATAGCTAAGAACCCATGGAAAAAAACAGAAATAAATAGTGGTTATTGTACCAAATTCATAATTATTATAAGGCTATAATATTAAAAACCATGTGGTATTAGCATAGGGAAAATAAAAAGAGAATCACAGATGCATGGAAACTTCAGTGAGGAAGGGCTGGACTTTTTTCTAAGTCACATGATGATCAAGTGATTTTTGACATAGTGGAAGAGGAACTGTACTCCAAGGTTACTATGTGTGCACTAAAAAAGTCAATTACATGGTCTTTAATGAGTAAAATAGATAGCCAACAGGAATTTGCTGTCTGGCTCAGGAAACTCAAACAGGGGCTCTGTATCAACCTAGAGGGGTGGGATGGGAGGGAGATGGGAGGGAGGTTCAGAAGAGGGGGGATATATGTGTACCTATGGCTGATTCATGCTGAGGTTTGACAGAAAACAGCAAGATTCTGTAAAGCAATTATCCTTCAATAAAAAATAAATTTAAAAAAACAGCTATGAAAAAGCAAAGCTAAAAACTTTTAGAAATAGAATATAGGAGGACCTTCATGTATTTGGAATGGAAAAAGATTTCTTAAATAAGACACAATAAGTATAAACCATAGAGGAAGTTGTTAAAATTAATAACAGTCTTCATCTTCCTGCTGTCATAACAAAGAACCACAGGCTGGATTGTTTAAACAATAGAAATGCATCCTTTTACAGTTCTGGGTGTTAGAAATTCAAATCAAGGCATTTATCAGCGTTGGTTCCTTCTCAGGCCTCTCTCCCAGGCTGGCAGACAGCCATCTTCTTGCTCTTCACATTACCTTCACTCTGAACCTATCTGTGTCCAAATTTCCTCTCATTGAGGCACTAGTTGAATTGAATTAGGGCTCACGCCAGCAAGGTCCTATTAACTACCTCTTTGAAGGTTGTATTTCCAAATATGGCCACACACTGAAGTACTAGGGGTTAGGGCTTCAGCATGTGAGTTTTGAAGTGACACAATTCAGCCTATAAAAATGGGCAAAGACTTAAAACAAGCCCTACATAAAAAAAGAAACCCCAGTGGCTGATAGTGCACTATCAAAATATGCTGAATCTCATTAATGTTCACAGAAAAACAAGTTAAAAACCACAGTGACATACCATTTCACACCCACAAAATTGGTCAGGATTTTAAAGCTGGTAGTATCAAGTATTGGCAAAGATATGTACCAACTGGATTGCATATGTTCAAGGATAAGACTGAAAATTTAGCTAATGACCTTAATTTTTTCACCCATCCAGCAATATTGATGGTGTGTATGCTTTAAGTTTCAGGATTGTCAATTCTAAGAATACTAACTAAAGAAAGTCCTATACATTTACATCAATGAGCCTGTAAAAATTGTTCATACCAGGACTATTTGTGGTAGGTAACAAAACAATGGAAAACCAAAGTTTATCAATGGCACTATGAATACATTATAGTACAATCCTCTAATGAAGTATTCAACATCCACGGAAAGGGATCAGTTACAGCTAAAAGAAAAAATGTAGATGAATTTCAGGAACATAAAGGTAAGTGAAAAAAAAGCAATTTCAAAAAAACACTTAAAAATGATGATTTGATTTATATAAATTTCAAGAATATGAAAAGCTAAAAAATATTTTTAAGGATACAAACACATGGTTAAGCCATAAAAGAAAAATAAACATAAAATTCTGGATAACAGTGCCTCTGAGGCAGAATGGTTTGGGGGAGGGGCACACAATACAGATATATTCACTGAGTTCATTTGAAACTCTAAAATGTATCAAATGTTTTATTTTAATTTTTGTTATACATTTAATATATAACAAATATTGTATTTGTTAAGTATTGTTAAATATTTGTAAAATATTAATATTTTACAATATTGTGAAGTAAAAAATTAGGACACATGATACACCTGTTTTCACATTATGTGAAAGTATATTCCATTTTCCATATATAACATTTCAAAGTCATCAGAACTACACTGGAATTGATGTGGTGGGGAGGAAACAATGTACATGAGTTCCAGTTTTATAAACCAAATACTCAAATTCAAAATGCAGGTACATAATCATTAAAGTGGGGCTTCCTGGGTGGCTCAGCGGTTTAGAGTCAGCTGCCAATGCAAGAGACACAAGTTCGATCCCTGGGGCAGGAAGACCCCCTGAAGGAGGAAATGGCAAACCACTCCAGTATTCCTGTTTGGAGAATTCCATGGACAGAGCAGCTTGGCAGGCTACAGTCCATGGGATCACAGAGTCAGACACGACTGAGTGACTGAGCACGAATGCACGCAAATGTGAAAGTGACATTTCAGAAAAGGAATCTGAATCCAAATAGGCCATCTGGTAGAGAGAGACAAATCCCACAATGACCTCTTACTTTTTTTTCATAAGCTTTCATATACACGGCCAGGATTCCATGGCCTGACTGAGTAACCAATTATTGGTCCAAAAGGAAAAGGAAAACCATATACTGTGCCCTGACTCATCTAACACTGCTCCAGAAAACACAGTAGAATCTCAGGGAGTACCACTCAACCCCACAAACCCGAGAGAGATACTGCCTAAATTCCTGAGCTGCAAGGCAAAGGGTGGGTAGAATATAGGAAGTAAGATCTGGGAAGGGAGAAGCAGCCTGTCTTGTGAGGTTGCCTAAATTTCTGCCCTAACTTTGGCCTGTTTAAATAGATATTTTTTAATGTCTTTACTGTAATCCAAAAGCAATTAACATGAAAGCTGCTTGCTTTCATGGGGGACATTTAAATACAGTACTTACTCTGTTAGTAACAAGGATTCCACCATTTTTCCAATATTAAGAAAATCCCAAAGAAGCACTTCACAGATTTTTATAGCTTTCTTCTGGAAAAGAAAAAAAAAAAAAAATCCAGATCTTCAATACATGTGGGAATGGAGCGTTTAGCCAAGACAGATATATAGAAATAAATACAGACCAACTGTGTTTCTCTTCAAGGGTTTTTAGAACCACCATCCTTATCTCACCATAGTCATCACAAGATTTACAATAATTTCTGAAGCTCTGTGCCTTTTATCCTAAACATCTCATCCCTGGTTAAGTATTATACATACTCATCCTAAATCATGACTGGAATAATCAGTGAGTATCAATGGCACATAAGAAAAGCATCCTTACCCACAGATTAGGAAAAATGCAGAAGCCAGATCATTCAATACTTCTAGTATAGAGATCATTCTAAAGATGGAAAGACTTGTTTCTGTAGTTGGAAGTTAGACATGTGCTTAAAAGATTACTCAGTCCATTCATGACTTGTAACCAACCTGGATGTAGTTAAGACGATGAATTACACAAACATGGTAACAGGACAGCAAACACCCTACTCCACAACATTCCAGAAGGCACTACTGAGCACAACAGGGGGATAATACTGCTGCTCTGGTCTGGTTAGGCTAGGAGCATCATTGAATGCAATTAAATTCCACGAATGTCAAAATGCAGCAAGGAAACCATAATGCATAATGTCATAGAAGCTCTGCATCTGGAGAAATTCTCTGCATAATTTATGGAGCCTGTGCTACAGCACTGCATGATCAAAGCAAAAGAAAGAAAAAGCAGGAGGCCCACTACAGTGGACCCTGACTGATCATCTGAAACACAGAGTTGTGATTTGCATAGTGAATATAGGAATGAGGATTACAGGGAAGTGGAACCCTAAACCACATGTACAAGACTGTGAGATTTAGGAAACCATAACAATGAAACCTTCTTTGAAGCTTAAGTTATAACAGGGTTTATTGCTTTCTATTCACAGGTCCTCACAGCTATTACAAAAGCAAAAGGAGTTTCAAAATTATGGGTTTTAAGCACAGCATTGACTGGTCACACTGAATTAAGTATTCTCCTTTAGTCTGATAGTAGAAAACCTTCTAAAAGAAGAAGGAGCTTTATTCAGATGCTAGAGGTTTCTTCACAGGAATATTACAATTTGGGGCTCCATTTACAAGGCACAACAAAAATGACACAATGTGGTACCTTGAGTATCAGTCTCTGTTCTTAGATCCAGCCCCTCATCAGTGTGACAGGAATGAGAACCCAAGAGGCAAAAGGGAGCAGCGCCAGATGCTGGGGGAGGCTCGATTCCAGAAGGAACGGCTGAGAAGGAGCAGCCCCTATATGGCCAGAAGCTCCAGCGCTGTCACCTGAACTCAGCCCGTGGGGAGGAGGCTGCCACGCCTGCTCCCCTCCAGGGCCTCCCAGGCCGTCACGACCAGGAGACCACACCAGGACAGCTGGAAGGTGCGTCCAGGCTGAAATCAGGGGGCGCGGGGTGCACAAGCTTGGCTGGGCCTGAATATCACCCAACCTGCTCATGTGACACATCAGAAAAAGGAAGAGCAGAGAGACCACAGGCTGAGAGTCTTACCCTTAGGACATGGACTCCATGTCCAACTGCAGGTCCTGGATCCCTCGCTGCCAGAAGCAGATCAACAGCAGTTGGCAGAAATGCAGATTCTCAGGCCCTGTGGCAGGATCTGTTGAACCAGGAGTTATTCTCAAAGAGCCCCCAAAGATTCTCATATATATTAAGGTTTGGAAAGAAAGCACTGCTCCACACCACACAGCTTAATTCCTGCAATCCGGCAAAGCTCAGACTTTACCAGCAAACTGTTACTAGCTGTGTGACCCTGGGTGAACTGCTTAAACTCTCTGGCTCTCAATTTCTTATGCAAAATCCTCACAATACTTACTCCACAAAGTTCTTGTTGGGAGTAAACTAATGAATGTATGGAAAGTGCCAAGCATGATGCCTGGCATAAAATAAATTCTATAAAATTTCAGCAATTATTTTTTTAGTATTAGTTTTATTTGTGATGATTTGACAAGACAAACATCTGAAAGTTATCAACTATCAACTTCTGCATATATATGAAAGTGAAAGTCACTCAGTCGTGTCCAACTATTTGCGACCCCACGGACTATACAGCGCAGGGAATTCTCCAAGCCAGAATACTGGAGTGGATAGCCTTTCCCTTCTCCAGGGGATCTCCCCAACCCAGGGACTGAACCCAGGTCTCCTGCATTGCAGGAAGATTCTTTACCAGCTGAGCCACAAGGGAAGCCCAAGAATACTGGAGTGGGTAGCCTTTCCCTTCTCCAGCGGATCTTCCTGACCCAGAAATTGAACTGGGGTCTCCTGCATTGCAGGCAGATTCTTTACCAACTGAGCTGTAAGGGAATGCCTCTGCTTAAAGATACGGATTTTGCAAGACTTGATATAGTGACTCCTTGGTGTCTTCAAAGAACCGAGAACTCCCAGGCTCCATATAAAAGGGTGGCTGAGTATCTTATCCATGCTTCCTAATCCAGTCTCTTCTTGCCACAATGAGAAAAACAAAAACAGCCACATTTCTTAGGAGGCAGATGGATTAAGCCAAATGTCTCATTAGCAACATGTGTCACTTAAAATTCTGAGCTTGAGGCTTTGCAAAATCATCTTTCCACATCTGCCTGAAAGTTTCATTAAAATACCAACTCCTTAGAGACCAGGAGATGCTATTGATTTTTTCCCCCACTATCCCTCCCCCCAAAGTGTCCCCGAGTCCTGGTTACCCAGTGTAGGTCAACTGAACATGCTGAAGATACCCACAAACAAGCCACATCTCCACCTCACTCCACAAAACTTATGAAGCACTGCTCTATGAATCTGTTGTAATTTTGCACTCAGAAAATCTAAGGGGAATAAAGCTATTTTAATATGTCCACACAGATAATTAAGTATTTAATATGTGCACACAGGTAAGGCTTCCCTCACAGCTCAGTTGGTAAAGAATCTGCCTGCAATGCAGGAGACCACAGTTCTACTCCTGGGTTGGGAAGATCTGCTGGAGAAGGGATAGGTCACCCACTCCAGTATTCTTTGGCTTCCTTTGTGGCTCAGCTGGTAAAGAATCTTCCTGCAATGCAGGAGACCTGGGATCAAACCCTGGGTTGGGAAGATTCCTTGGGGAAGGGAAAGGCTACCCACTCCAGTATTCTGGCCTGGAGAATTCCATGGACTGTATAGTCTGTGGGGTCACAAAGAGTTGGACACAACTGAGTGACTTTCACTTCACTTCACATGTAATTTTGGTGTTATGTCAAAATGTAAGATCTTTCTCCAATTTTTATGCATGTTATTCTTCTTCTTCACCAAATTACACAAACCGGAAAGCTGTGAAATTTAGATTTGATTACCGACATAGGGACATGTTTACAGCCTCTCACAGACTAAGATAGCTCCAGCCATTGTGAACTGCTTATGATTTTTTTTTTCAGTTTACCAGATTCTCTCCATCTTATGCATTTTTTTTTACATGCTTAAAATGTTCTTTCTCAGTTTTAACTGTTGTGGATATTTTTCAGCTTAAAACTACAAGGAATACACTGTATTCCTACAAGGAAGTTTTCCTACAAGGAAAACTACAAGGAATACTCAACTATTGACAGTTGAGCCTATTGCTCATTGCAGAAAGGGGAATGACACCTTGGAACTCTGGGATGCCTTAGGAAGAGGGTTTAGAAGGAACCTATCATAGGATTGGAATTAGTATTAGGTGAATACAGGTAGCAAGGAAGAGCATTACTCAAGACTTGCTGTTGTCTACCTTATTAACAATGGGGAAGAACTGAAGCAAAACTAAATCTGTAATTTGTTAAGGAAGCAGCACTCACCCATATTATCTAGGATGGAGGAATATTTGGTCATCTTTGCACTTTGGACAATGTTCTGGCTCAGATGTGATTTTAGAGTACCCTTGTGTTTGACTTGATTCATCTGAGCTCAGATCTGTCAACATTTTCAGATGTTGCTGTTCTATGAAATGATTTATATGCAGCAAGACACCAGGCCTGACAGTGAGTGCCAGGCCAGTGACCAGCTGGCAGTGGCTAGTTTTTTCAACAAGAAAGCCCCTCCTCCCTTAAAACCCAGGAGTGCGCCTGTGAATCCACCCTCCACATCCAGGGTTGTATGTCTGTCTTCAGTGCTCCAATTGTACACTGCATGCATCCTCCTTAAACACATATGGAGCTGGGGGCCCACTTCTATTTACTCTTCCTCCTCTATGCTCGAGAGCTCCTACTGACAGGAAGTTTTATCTGTATGTGCTCCAGGTCTCCATGATCCCCGGGACCATTTCTGCATCCTGCTTCTCTCTGCTCTGTATAGAAACCTGCCCTGTTTGCTACAACTGGTCCCTGTGGCCTCTGCCTTTCAGTTTGATTTCATGGGGGAGCCCTGCCAGAAGGTGGGAGGAAGGGAGGTCAGGGAAGAGTCCTGCAAGCCTGCCTCAGGATGGGTGTGTCACTCTTTGCAAGACTCAGGTTTTCTACAGGATTTTCTCCTCTGGCTTTGAGAAAGTGTCACCCCTCTTCCCTTCAGGCCTGAGGGTGATAACAGTAACTCTGCCCTCGCTACCCTGGGGTACCACTCCTATGGGGTCTATACCTGCCTTTGTGAACAAGTTCAGTTCAGTGGCTCAGTCATGTCTGACTTTTTGTGACCCCATGGACTGCAGGCTTCCCTGTCCTTCATGAACTTCCAGAACTTGCTCAAACCATGTCCATTGAGTTGGTGATGCCATCCAAACAACTCATCCTCTGTTGTCCGCTTCTCCTCCTGCCTTCAATCTTTCCCAGCATCAGCATCTTTTCCAATGAGTCAGTTCTTTGCATCAGGTGGCCAAAGTATTGGACTTTCAGCTTCAACCTCAGTACTTCCAATGAATATTCAGGGCTTATTTCCTTTAGGATTGACTGGTTGGATCTTCTTGCAGTCCAAGGGACTCTCTCAAGAGTCTCCTCCTACACCACAGTTCAAAAGCATCAATTCTTTGGTGCTCAGCTTTCTTTATAGTCCAACTCTCACATTCATACATGACTACTGGAAATACCATAGCTTTGACTAGACAGACCTTGGTTGGCAATGAAATGTCTCTTTTAATTTCATGGCTGCAGTCAACATCCAAAGTGATTTCAAAGGCCCCCAAAATAAAATCTCTCAGTGTTTCCATTTTTTCCCCATCTATTTGCCATGAAGTGATAGGACTGGATGTCATGATCTTAGTTATCTGAATGCTGAACTTTAAGCCAACTTTTTCACTCTCCTCTTTCACTTTCATCAAGAGGCTCTTTAATTCTTCTTCACTTTCTCCCATAAGGGTGGTGTCATCTGTATATCTGAGGTTACTGATATTTCTCCCGGCAATCTTGATTCCAGATTATGCTTCATCCAGCCCAGCATTTCATATGATATACTCTGCATAGGAGTTAAATAAGCAAGGTGACAATATACAGCCTTGATATACTCCTTTCCTAATTTGGAATTATTCTATTGTTCCATGTCCAGTTCCAACTGTTGCTTCTTGACCTGCATACAGATTTCTCAGGAGGCAGGTGAGGTGGTCTAGTATTCCCATCTCTTAAGATTTTCCACAGTTTGTTGTGATCCACACAGTCAAAGGCTTTGGCATAGCCAATAAAGCAGAAATAGATGTTTTTCTGGAAATCTCTTTCTTTTTCAATGATCTGACGGATTTTGGCAATTTGATCTCTGGTTCCATTGCCTTTTCTAAATCCAGCTTGAATATCTGGAAGTTCATGGTTAACGTACTATTGAAGCCTGGCTTTGAGAATTTTGAGCATTACTTTGCTAGCGTGTGAGATGAGTGCAATTTTGTGGTAGTTTGAACATTCTTTGGCATTGCCTTTCTTTGGCATTGGAATGAAAACTGACCTTTTCCAGTCCTGTGAACAAACCCTCCTCCAATTATCCTAACTTGAGTGTGTCTTCTTTCCTGCTATTACTGTGGCCCCCACACTGTGCCTCTATCTGGTTTTGTGTCTATTTCTGTGCCAAAGATGATTCCACCACTGAGAATAAGACCCCAACTTTACAGGTTTATATTCTGGACCTAGCCCAGTGCCTGGCACTCATTTGCATGGATGAACATATTTACTTTTCATATTAAAATTTTCCCATTTTTTCAACATGAAGAGACTTTTCCAGGTAGGTGGGAAAGAGTTGGATGATTATGTGTTGCAGATTTTCCTGAAATGACTCATGGAAGAGTGTGGAATAAATAAGCCACACAAGAGAAATATTCCTGGAATCACTAATGGGGGAGAGGGAGGGGAGTTGACAGTCAGAGGGAGGGTGAAGGGTAATATAAGCTGAAACAAAAAAGTATAATTATTTCCATATAAACTCACTTATTCTTATCTAATGAATCAAAGTTTTTTGATTCATTGATTTGATTCATTGAAACACAAAATATTTCATCTGGGCAAATGAGATTTTGAAATGAGCACAAAAATGTCCTAGTAGCTTGCCTATCAGATCCGGTGATTGTATGTAGCATAACTCACCATCTTCTCAAGAACTACAACACACAAAATTTCAAGTTGACTTTTTCAAAATGCATTTCATAGAAAGCAGCCACGTTTCTTCACATAGGAGGCTGATGGATTACACTGAGTATATTATTAGTAACTTAGACCACTTACAATTCTGGGCTTGACTGCCTTACAAAACTGTGTTACATGCCTGTCTACAATTTCAACAAAATAATACACATACCTAAAGACGAGGAGACGCTATCATGTCCTCTTTTCCACTTACCCTTTGAAATAAGTCAGACTGCTACAAGCAAGCAGAGATTCCACATTTAGAGCCATCTCTGAGAAAGCTCACTGGAGGGTGACAGCACTGCCATCTGCAACAGAGGGTGGTAGGGATTAGCATGAGGATGATGTAATTATTTCTCATGCCAACAGAGGTTTCACCTGATTGTTCTCCAGCTGTTTTGTATTAAAATAAATTGCACACGTTTAAAAGAGCTGGTAAACAGAGTGATAACAATTCAGATGCTCTCGCATTTAAATAATCAACTTAGTACAGAATTGAGGTATAAATAAAACAGGAACTTCACTGAGAAATACTACATTATATTGATACAAAAAGTGGGGGAAAGTCTCTTTGAGAATGATATTTTTAGTTCCCTGGTTTTTGCAAGGTGATATAACAATGCCACAAAATCTCTACATTTTGTCTTCTAAAAATGCCTGAAGGCAACATGGGAAGATATTCAAAAGAGAAAAAAAGTCATGAGATATTAAGAGATCACAGATTTTCTTGCAAATATCATGTTAGAATATGAAATAGAAACAGATTCCACATATTCTTAAAGAAGCTTTGGATGAAAGAGTGAGAAGAACCATGAGAATTTGATTTTTATAATATTCTATCAGTGAACTATAGTTCTCACTAAAAGATTTAATTCAGCAAGTACAGCAACTGATTGAATAGTACCGTAAATGTCTAACAAAGCAGATATATGCTTAAAACACACTTACGTTTAAAAGCCACACATGCACAACACAAAACAACGTGATGATAAAATATCAGAAAATAAATATTAACTTCATAAAAGACAAAGTTTAAAACTAGATAACTGTTTCAACCTACATGACTACAGAAATTACTTGCTTCTTGTGCACCAAATAATGCAAGAAGATACACAAAAATGTCTAAATCTATTGAGTACCAGAGCAAAGAAGAAGCCCCATCAAGATGGTAGGAGAGGCAAAATCGCATTTAAAGTCAAACCCCATACCCACCAGAGACGCTCAGAGGGCTCAAACAAAACTTTGTGCACACCAGGTCCCAGGGACCCCACAAGAGACTGAGCCAGACCTGCCTTTGAGTGTTTGAATGTCTCCTGCAGAGGCATGGGTAAGTAGTGGCCTGCCATGGAGACGGCCTCTGGCTGAAGGAGATTTGGGAGGCAAGGCATGTTAGCCTGACCATAGAGCCACGGAGCAGACGACTGACAAACAGAACAATTATACCAAAGAAGTCCTCACACTGTTGTGAAAGTTCTAAGTCCAAAACAGATCTCCCAACCTGGGGATCCAGCAAAGGGCCTGAGAACCCCCAGGGAATTTGACTTCGAAGGCCAGTGGGATTTGATACAGAACTTCCACAGGACTGGGGAAACAGACACGTAGAGGGCACAAACAAAACCTTGTGCACACCAGGACCCAGGAGAAAGGAGCAGTGACCCCACAGGAGACTGAGCCAGATTTTCCTGTGAGTGTCCAGGAGTCTCCAGCAGAGGCATGGGTCAACAGTGGCCTGCTGTGGTGTCAGGGGCACTAAATACAACAGTCCTGGCATAAACACTTTTGAAGGAGTTTGCCCTTACTGCCATTACCCTTGCCATAGTTTGGCCTCAGGCCAAACTACAGGGAGGGAGCACAGCCCACCCATCAACAGAAAATTATGACCAACCTAGATAGCATATTAAGAAGCAGAGACATTTCCTTGCCATAAAAGTCCATATAGTCAAACCTATGGTTTTTCCAGTAGTCATGTATGGATGTGCGAGTTGGACTATAAAGAAAGCTGAGCACCGAAGAATTGATCCTTTTGAACTGTGGTGTTGGAGAAGACTCTTGAGAGTCCCTTGGCCTGCAAGGAGATCAAACCAGTCAATCCTAAAGGAAATCAGTCCTGAATATTCATTGGAAAGACTGATGCTGAAGCTGAAACTCCAATACTTTGGCCACCTGATGCGAAGAACTGACACAATGGAAAAAACTCTGATGCTGGGACAGATTGAAGGCAGGAGGAGAAGGGGATGACAGAGGATGAGATGTTTGATGGCATCACCGACTCACAGAGGATGAGATGTTTGATGGCATCACCGACTCGATGGACATGAGTTTGAGCAAGCTCTGGGAGCCCATGATGGACAGGGAAGCCTGGCATGCTGCAGTCCATAGGGTCACAAAAGAACACAACTGAATGATTGAACTGAATTGAGTATCAACTTTATTTCTAAATCATCTTTCTTCATTACTGTGAAGTCAGATGATTAAATAATATCATAATATACAAACATTTTGGTTAGTATTAAGGCAATTAAAGTAACACATAAGAGAAATGAAATGCTACTTAAAATCTAAATATGTATCCGTTTTTCATGTCACATTTGCTGCTGCATTTGGGCACATGGTTGACAAGTTTTCCAAACTGGTGTGTTAACTCTTACATTGTTGTATGGCAGAAACCAACACAAAGCTGTTAAGAAACTTTCCACCAATTAAAAATTAATAAAAAATACAATAATAAGGAAACTAAAACACAAATTGATAAGCATTTCATTATGTGGATATACCAGAATTTACTTACCTAACCTTTCTTAAGGGCTATGTTTTCCAAATGTCTTGTTATTATAATCATTAATGCTGATATCAATATTCTTAGTACACATATATTTGCAAAATGTTCCCCACAGCAGTTTGCTGTCATTTGTCTTCCCGTACAGTATGTGTAAAGATAAATTTGTTTCAATTTAAAATATATATATATATATATACACATTTAGGGACTTCCCTGGTGATCCAGTGGCTAAGACACTGAGCTCCCAATGCAGGGGGCCCTGGTTTGATCCCTAGTGAGGGAATTAAATCCCACATGCCACAACTAAGTCCCAGCCCAGCCAAATAAATAAATACATCTAAAATATATATGTATATATATTTAGAGTTTGTATGTTTTCCCCAGACTGTGACCTTCAAAGCAGTCTTAGATTGCTCCTAAGGATTTGGAGAGTGTACAGAAACTTTTCCTACCTGCCCTCCCCCCGCCCCCATACCCCTCTGACGACCTGACATGTTTGTATTTGTTACATATAGTGTCTGTCTGTCCTCCAGGGGACCAGAAGCTCTGGGAAAGCTGGAATTTTCTTTTACTTATTCATGCATCTCCAGCACCTACCACAGTGCAGTGCCTTGCATGTAAAAAGTGTGCAGGAAACAATTGTCAAATGACTAAAACCTACAATTTGAACCATGTGGGTGTTTCTGACACCATGTGTGTTGTTGGGTTGTGGAAGGACACAATCATGTTTTCAGTGTTTTTATGAAGTGAACTTTGCATTTCATTTTGTGTGTAACCTCCATTGCCATTTTTTAAACAGGTTTTTACAGTTTTCTATAATAAACATGGAGGCCAAATAAGTAAATACATAAAAATAAAATTATCTTTCTTGATAAATATATTGGTTTTCTAAAAAGAGTGAATCAGTTGATATTCATTAAGTTAGATGATATGTAAAGCAAGAATTTCTTGTTATTGCTATTTGGTCACTCAGTCGTGTCTGACTCTTTGCAACCCCAAGGACTGCAGCACACTAGGCTTCCCTGTCCTTCACCATCTCCCAGAGCCTGCTCAAACTCATGTCCATTGAGTCGGTGATGCCATCAGACCATCTCATCCTCTGTCATCCCCTTCTCCTCCTGCCTTCAATCTTTCCCAGCATCAGGGTCTTTTCTAATGAGTCAGCTCTTTGCACAGGTGGCCAAAGTATTGGAGCTTCAGCTTCAACATCAGTCCTTCCAAAGAATATTCAGGATTGATTTCCTGTAGGATTGACTGGTTTGATCTCCTTGCAGTCGAAGGGACTCTCTAGAGTCTTCTCCAACACCACAGTTCAAGAGCATCAATTCTTCAGTGCTCAGCTTTCTTTATGGAGCAACTCTCAAGAATTTCTAGCGTTTCTTTTTTTTTTTTTTTTTAAAGAAGTCATGAACTTCAAGGACTTAGTAATCTATTTCAAAAGAAAAGGCACAGATACATAAAGACTAATTAAGACTACAAACCAGCAAATGATAATTGTTGAATAAGTAAATCAATAATAAGTGCTATGGGTTTTCAGATAAGTTGGAACTGAACAAGGCAGGGTATTAGAAAATAAAGTATCTGAAGAATTGCTTTATGCCAAAAAAAATTATGGGAGAGAAAATGTGGAGGTGGGTGATGACACAGGGAAACCATAGCAACCAGTACAACACAAGGTATATTTCATGCCAGTGAGGAGAGAGATTTGGGGAGCAAACTATTTCAGACGATCAGTGGGAGCTCTGTGGACATGAAATGCGGACATGAGGCCAATCAGCCTACAGTGGCAGAGGGAGAGAGTACACATGGTGTTGAGTCGTTGAGTCATGGGCTCTGAAACCAGACAGATGTCCTTTCCAACTGTTGTTCGGCCACCTACCAGTCCCATTTCCTCATCTGCAAAACAGAGGTGGTAATGATGGCTACTTCCAAGATTTCCTATTAATGTTAAATGGGAAATCTCCTTTTTTGGTGTGTAACACACATCAAGGGATCGAAAACATATGAGTTCCTATAACCAGCCACACTGAATGGTCTGGGCCTGGTTGTGTCACCATTAGAAGGGTCTTGGTGTAGAGTAGTAGACGTGATAAATCATTTTACTATAACCAGAACCATGCCTCTGTACTCAGCTGTTGGTTCCCACTAATTCTCCACATCTGCTCTTACAAATGCTAAGCATCACAGGACAGTTAACATAGACTCGGATCAGGAAAGACAGAGAGTCACATAGTGATTGCATGTGTTTTCCTTAACAAGTTATTTTTTCTGAGCTCAATTTTTTATAAGTTAAAAAAATGTAAATAATAAAAGCAACACATATATGTTACCATGAGGCTAAAATCAGATAACTATAGCAAAAGCAAGTGACCAAGAGAACCAGGCACAGAGCATGCTCGCTATAAAGGTGACAATACTAGCAATTATTTTCTGGGCTCCACTTCATGCCTAGTCCTGGGCATTGTCTAGTTAATCATCCTAACAATTCTATGAGGGAGATGGTGTCTTTAGTCCCGTATGAGGAAACTGAGATTAGAAAGGTGAAGTAAATTAGCAGGTCACAGAGCTTGGGAGTGGCAGAAAAACTGCATCTGATTCAGGCAATCTGACCCTAGAGACACCACTTCGCCCTTTCCTTCCCACCTCCTCGGGACTCCAAGAACAATCTCCTGGGCCAGTGTCAGACTCAGGTTCAGGGCCTCCCTGACCACACTGACTCACCGTGAGGATGCCTTAGCTTCACAGAAAAGCCATAAACAAGGGGAATCCTTTGTGTTCTCCAGGAAGTTGAAAATTGTTACTCATTACCCTCTGTTCCATTCTTAAGTCAGACACTGACAGTCATGGCCAGTGTCCAAACAGGCCACAAGAGTCAGCTGAGGTCTCAGCTCTTCACCCATTCCCTCTCATTTCCTTCCAGAGGACACATTTTGGTCAAAATGACCATCTTCTAAACAGTCAGCCTTCTCCCTCTCCTATCTTCAACCTGACAAAACTTGCAACCAGGCTGCCTCTGCCTCCGTGGGGGCCTGAACCGATCATGACCAGCTTCTCTGTTCAAGACTTCATCCCTCACTGGGCTTCCCCTCAGTCTCTTTGTCAACATTTTTCGGTACTCAACACCTGCTTTTCCTCACCTATCTCAATGTTGTTTTGCTTGCTCTATTATTCATCTTGAGAAGATTCCCATTTCTTTGTTTTGACAACACAGTGCTTGAGTGCATGAGTGCTAAGTTGCTTCAGTTGTGCAGACTCTTTGTGACCCTACAGACTGTAGCCCACCGGGCTCCTCTGTCCATGGAATTCTCCAGGCTGGAATACTGGAGTGGGTTTCTGTGCCCTCCTCCAGAGGATTTTCCCAACCCAGTGATCAAACCCAAGTCTCTTAGGTCTACCCACATTGGCAGGTAGGTTCTTTACCACTAGTGCCACCTAGGAAACCCTTAACAACACAAGGTCTACTTTTTTTTTTTTTTTCAAAATGTCAGTTTCCACATAACATTAATGTACCTGAAACTGTTCAGTTACATTTATTTGAAGACTTACCTCCAGCACTTTACTTAACTTACTTCTGAGAATAAGGTTCAATTCTTTTTACCTTTTTTATAGCATGATGATCAACCACTCTCCTTCACTCTCTTAAGTATAAGATGCATCTTAAAATATATGTTGAAACATCTGTCTCCTCACCAAGCAGTTGGAAACTTGCTTAAATCATGATTCACTCCTTTCTGATATGTGTTGCCATTCTGTCTTTGCACTCCTCCACAAGCTCTTTGTACTTTGGGAGAGAGAGAGGGTGATGCTACAGATGATGTATTTCTTCTCAAACACTCATGTGAGTTGGCCTATATCTGATGGAGCCATGTGCCTTAGCTAGCCTGATCTGATCTTGCATGTAGTGGTGGGAGACACAGCATTTGAATACCTTCACCTCTACCTAGGACATCTACGCATCTTAAGTTTCGCTCACAAAGTACTTTCTTGGGAATACATTAGTAAGGAGATGGGTGACCTGCTTCCTCAGTCCAGAAAATCATGGACTATTTCAAGAGTTCTACAAACTAAATAGAAAAAAACTATTTTGAATCACATTATGGAAATAGCTGAAAAATCAGCCTCTTGGAGTGTGCCATGTTTCCCTTGCTATTTGTGTTGAAATGTCATTATCAGTTTTTTTGCGACATTCAATTGTGTTTAACTTTATTTTTACTTCAATTTCAGCACTTGGTAATTTGCAGTTCTACATTTGCTTGTTTTGCTTTTTACAACTGAAACATTTCTAAGGGGTATTTCCAGCAGTCACAGATCCTTCTACCTCAAGGCAGTTAACGGTTTAGTTAACAACTGTGTTAAGCCATACTGTGATTATGGAGATAACTTGGGACCTCTGAGGTTATTTCAATTCTGTGTAAACATTTTCAGAACATAATTCATTGAATCTCTTTATGTGAACTTTGTTTCTCAACAGTATTTGACTTCTGTAACATGCATTGGCCTCTCCCAAGCTAGTTAAAAAAGAGATAATAGCTAAAATAATCCATCAAGTCACAACTGTCTCATCCAACACAGAACCAGGCTGAGCCTGAGTTAGAGGGACGGAGGTAAAGGTCATGATAGAAGGAGAGCAATACCCACACAGAAGCCTAGACCCCTCCAAACTGAGTATATCCCTTGATATCAGCCAAGGTGGTACTGCTCTTTAATGTAAAAATCTTGTCCACTTGTGAAGTTATTTCCTGCCACAGCTAGCTTTCTCTTTACATCAGAAAGTGAATGAATTGATTCAGAGCAGGGACCCAGGAGCCAGGTTTTAGGGCTAGAGTTAGAGCTGATTTTCACCTTCATCACACAGGCTGCTTGAGCCCGAACAGGTCACTTCTGTTTACTTATGTCTCCATTTGTTCACCCATCACATGCAGATATAACAGTACTAACTGCAAAAGATTGCTGCAGGGGTTAAAAAGCATGGAGTTATTGAGAACAGAGCCTGAACACAGAAAACACTCAATGGCTCAGCTATTAAGAGGAACCAAATTTTGTGCCATTTGCAGAGACATGGATGGACCTAGAGACTGTCATACATAGTGAAGTAAGTCAGAAAGGGAAAAATGAATATCAGCTATTAACTCATACATGTGGAATTTAGAAAAATGGTACAGATGAACCTATCTGCAAAGCAGAAATAGAGACACAGGCATAGAGAACAAACATGTGGACTCTAAGGTGGGGAAAGGGGCATGGAATGAATTGGAAGATTGGGACTGACATATATATACTACTGTGTATAAAATGGGCTTCCCACATGGTGCAGTTGTAAAGAATCTGCCTGCCAACGCAGGAGACATAGGTTCAATCCCTGGGTCAGAAGGATCCCCTAGAGAAGGAAGTGGCAACCCACTCCAGTATTCTTGCCTAGAAAACCCCAAGGACAGTGGAGCCTGGCAGGCTGCAGTCCATGGGGTTACAAAGAATCAGACACCTGTGAGTAACCGAGCTAGAGCTAGAGAGCTGCTGCTGCTGCTAAGTCGCTTCAGTCGTGTCCGACTCTGCACGACCCCATAGACGGCAGCCTACCAGGCTCCTCTGTCCCTGGGATTCTCCAGGCAAGAACACTGGAGTGGGTGAGCTAGAGAGAGATGTATAAAATAAATAACTAGCAAGAGTCTACTCTATAGCACAGTAAACTCTACTCAATGCTCTGTGGTAACCAAAATGGCAAGGAAATCCAAAAGAGAGGGGATATACTATGCATATAACTGATTCACTTTGCTATACAGCAGAAACTAACACAATAGTGTCAAGCAAATATACTCTAATTTTTTTTTTTCAAAAAAAGGTGATTATATTAGTGTGATGGATAGTTTCATGTGTCAGCTTGACTAGGCTGTGGTACCCAGTTATACAAGTAAACATTAGTCTAGTGTTGCTGTGAAAGTTTTGTTGTTGTGCTTAACATCTACAGTCATTTGACTTTGGGTAAATATTAGCCTCAATAAACTGGGAGAGCCTCATCCGATCAGTCAAATGGCTATAAGAGCAAAACAGGTTTCCTTGAATGGAGAAGTTTTGGCTCTGGGCTGCAGGCACCTGCCCAGGAGTTTCTGGTTGGCTAGCCTAGGTCCTATAGACTTTAGACTTCCATAGAAAGATCCCACAATCACATAAACCAATCATAATCCTTGATGAGGAGTCAGTTTTTGTTGTTCATGTAGTTATCTTCTATGATGTGCCATGAACACTTCACAACTAGTGAATATGGAACCATTGCTCCTATAGGGAGATACACAGACTCCTGTGAGCCTCTGGTCACTCTATTTTTGCCAATCAATCAATACATACTCTTGTTTTCTTGTGTGTTACTGTTTAAAGACAATTTATTTAATATATATTTATTACAAATAATTAATTTCATAGTCTTTTGGTGATTTAAAGCCAGGGAATTTGGAGTACATTTTCATTACATAGGTTTGCTTGCCACTGTCCTTGCAAAAAGCAGCGGCTGCATGGTGCAGGAGTAGCATCTGCGCAGCACAGGAGCAGCCGAGAGGAGCTACCCAGGTCCAAGGTAAGAGAAACCCAAGTAAGATGGTAGGCACTGAGAGAGGGCATCAGAGAGCACACAGACAGAAACCACAGTCACAGACAACTAGTCAATCTGATCACATGGACCACAGCCATGTCTAACTCAATGAAACTAAGCCATGCCATGTGGGACCACCCAAGACAGATGGGTCATGGTGGAGAGGTCTGACAGAATGTGGTCCAAGGAGAAGGGAACAGCAAACCACTTCGGTATTCTTGCCTTGAGAACCCCATGAAGAGTATGAAAAGGCAAAAAGATAGGACACTGAAAGATGAACTCCCCAGGTCAGTAGGTACCCAATATGTTACTGGAAATCAGTGGAGAAATAACTCCAGAAAGAATGAAGGGATGGAGCCAAAGCAAAAACAGCACCCAGTTGTGGATGTGACTGGTGATAGAAACAAGGTCCGATGCTGTAAAGAGCAATATTTCCTGGAATGTTAGGTCCATGAATTAAGGCAAATTGGAAGTGGTCAAACAGGAGATGATAAGAGTGAACATCGACATTCTAGGAATCAGCCAACTAAGATGGACTGGAATGGGTGAATTTAACTCAGATGACTGTTATATCTTCTACTGTGGGCAGAAATCTCTTAGAAGAAATGGAGTAGCCATCATGGTCAACAAAAGAGTCCAAAATGCAGTACTTGGATGCAATCTCAAAAACGACAGAATGATCTCTGTTCTTTTCGAAGGCAAATCATTCAATATCACAGTAATCCAAGCCTATGCCCCAACCAGTAACGCTGAAGAAGCTGAAGTTGAATGGTTCTATGAAGACCTACAAGACCTTTTAGAACTCACCCCCAAAAGATGTCCTTTTCATTATAAGGGACTGGAATGCAAAAGTAGGAAGTCAAGAAACACCTGGAATAACAGGCAAATTTGGCCTTGGAGTACGGAGTGAATCAGGGCAAAGGCTAATAGAGTTTTGCCAAGAGAACACACTGGTCATAGCAAACACCCTCTTCCAACAACACAAGAGAAGACTCTACACATGGACATCACCAGATGGCCAACACTGAAATCAGATTGATTATATTCTTTGACACTAAAGATGGAGAAGCTCTATACAGTCAGCAAAAAACAAGACCGGGAGCTGACTGTGGCTCAGATCATGAACTCCTTACTGCCAAATTCAGACTTAAATTGAAGAAAGTGGGGAAAACCACTAGACCATTCATGTATGACCTAAATCAAATCCTTTGTGATTATACAGTGGAAATGGGAAATAGATTTAAGGGACTAGATCTGATAGACAGAGTGCCTGATGAACTATGGATGGAGGTTCATGACATTGGAGACAGGAATCAAGATCATCCCCAAGAAAAAGAAACACAAAAGGCAAAATGGCTGTCTGAGGAGGCCTTACAAATATCTGTAAAAAGCAGAGAAGTGAAAAGCAAAGGAGAAAAGGAAAGATATACACATCTGAATGCAGAGTTTCAAAGAATAGCAAGGAGAGATAAGAAAGCCTGCCTCAGAGATCAGTGCAAATAAATAGAAGAAAACAATAGAATGGGAAAGACTAGAGATCTCTTCAAGAAATTAGAAATACCAAGGGAACATTTCATGCAAAGATGGGCTCAATAAAGGACAGAAATTGTGTGGACCTAACAGAAGCAGAAGATATTAAGAAGAGGTGGCAAGAATACACAGAAGAACAGTACAAAAAAAGATCTTCATGACCCAGATAATCACGATGGTGTGATCACTCACCTAGAGTCAGACATCCTGGAATGTGAAGTCTAGTGGGCCTTAGGAAGCATCACTATGAACAAAGTTAAGGATGGAATTCCAGTTGAGCTATTTCAAATCTTGAAAGATGATGCTGTGGAAGTGCTGCACTCAATATGCCAGCAAATTTGGAAAACTCAACAGTGGCCACAGGACTGGAAAAGGTCAGTTTTCATTCCAATCCCAAAGAAAGGCAATCCCAAAGAATGTTCAAACTACCACATAACTGCACTCATCTCACATGCTAGTAAAGTAATGCTCAAAATTCTCTAAGCCAGACTTCAGCAATAGTGAATCATGTTCAAGCTGGTTTTAGAAAAGGCAGAGGAATCAGAGGTCAAATTGCCAGCATCCATTGGATCACTGAAAAAGCAAGTGAGTTCCAGAAATACATCTATTTCTGCTTTATTGACTATGCCAAAGCCTTTGACTGTGTGGATCACAATAAACTGTGGAAAATTCTGAAAGAGATGGGAATACCAGACCACCTGACCTGCCTCTTGAGAAACCTGTATGCAGGTCAGGAAGCAACAGTTAGAACTGGACATGGAACAACAGACTGGTTCCAAATAGGAAAAGGAGTACATCAAGGATGTATATTGTCACCCTGCTTATTTAACTTATATGCAGTGTACCTCATGAGAAATGTTGGGCTGGAAGAAGCACAAGCTGGAATCAAGATTGCCGGGAGAAATATCAATAACCTCAGATATGCAGGTTATACCCTTCTGGCAGAAAGTGAAGAACAAAAGAGCCTCTTGATGAAAGTGAAAGAGAAGAGTGAAGAAGTTGACTTAAAGCTCAACATTCAGAAAACTAAGATCACGGCATCTGGTCCCATCACTTCATGGCAAATAAATGGGGAAACAGTGGAAACAGTGGCTGACTTTATTTTGGGGGGAGCTCCAAAATCACTGCAGATGGTGATTGTAGCCATCAAATTAAAAGACGCTCACTCCTTGGAAGGAAAGTTATGACCAACCTAGACAGCATATTAAAAAGCAGAGATATTACTTTGTCAACAAATGTCCTTCTAGTCAAGGCTATGTTTTTTCCAGTTGTCATGTGTGGACATGAAAGTTGGACTATAAAGAAAGCTGTGCACCGAAGAATTGATGCTTTTGAACTGTGGTGTTGGAGAAGACTCTTGAGAGTCCCTTGGACTGCAAGGAGATCCAACCAGTTCATCCTAAGGGAGATCAGTCCTGGGTGTTCATTGGAAGGACTGATGTGGAAGCTGAAACTCCAATACTTTGGCCACCTGATGTGAAGAGCTGACTCATTTGAAAAGACCCTGATGCTGGAAAGATTGAAGGCAGGAGGAGAAGGGGATGACAGAGGATGAGATGGTTGGATGGAATCACTGACTCAATGGACATGGATTTGGGCAAACTCCGGGAGTTGGTGATGGACAGGGAGTCCTGGCATGTTGCGGTTCACAGAGTCTCAAAGAGTCGGACACGACCTAGCAGCTGAACTGAACTGATGCTGGGAAAGATTGAGGGCAGGAGGAGAAGGGGGCAACAGAGGATGATATGGTTGGATGGCATCACCAACACAATGGACATGAGTTTAGGTGAACTCTGGGAGTTGGTGATGGACAGGGAGCCCTGGCGTGCTATGGTTCATGGAGTCACAGAGAGTCGGACATGACTGAGGGACTGAACTGAAACTGAACTGTCCTTGCAAAACAAGCCAGCCTCATCAGTGGTGAAAATCTGCTTTTTCACATAACCCTTTCTTGTCAACCATTTAGCAGATGTTTTTAAAATTCTTCTATAGCTTCTTGATCTGCAGAACTTACCTCATCTTTAAGTTAACATTTTTTTTTTTATACTGTATCATCTTTTGAAATGTGTCAGCAAGCTAGCACTAGCCCAGAAATGTTTTCCTAGTCATGGGTAACATGACCTTAAATTTCTTTGGCTCTCAACCTCACATCATTGCTGTCCACTATGCTTTTTTAATGGGTCATTATCTCATGAATGCATTATCTTAGCCACTTTATCATCATTTCCGGAGCTTCATCACACACTCTAGTTTTATCTTAACCCTTTTCAGAGTGGCTTCATGTGCAAACCAGTGAATTTCTTTTTCCTATTTATGGATGTATCCTATTGCAGACTTAGAAACATTGAACTCAGAGCCAATAGCACTACGACTCATGGCCAAGGGAAGCTTGTCCAGAACACAGATTTTTCACCATAAGGCAGATCACAGTCTTCCTGTGCTTAAGAACACTATACAAAAAAAAAAAAAAAAAGAACACTATACAGCACTTCAGCACTACACTTAAAGGTCACTTTAAACAGTGAAATCACCAAAAAACGAACAAAAATATGAAAAATATGGTACATTAGACTTCAGACTGTGCTCCACCGCCCCCCCCCCCCCCGCAAAAAAAATTTGTTCATAGTATGAGAATTTAAGCAAGAAGTCAGGGCCTCTAACCTCTAACCTCAGTTGGGAACATACATGACAAGCAATTCAAAATTTTTGTCACTCTGTGCATGTCCAAAAATGATCACAAAAGCACTGCAAATATTAATTTGGGGATTGCAAAAAATTTTAGCAAGTAGGTGAATTCACAAATATGGTATCCAGAAATAATGAGGGTCAACCTTAGATATAGATATAAATGTAGATATACATGCAGTTTTGTATCTCTGATAGAACTCTAATAACTGTTACAGCTTGTATCATTAATTATTCTGGAAATGTCTAAAATCTATGGGGTATTTGTTATTGAATTCAGAATTGTATCTGATTAGCAGGTGTTGAACAAACATAAATAAATATTTGTATAATTAAACTCACAGAATTGACTGTGCTTCATAAAACATCCTGACATAAAATGGAATGGAGGCAAGTTAACCAACACATAATTTCAGTGTCCAGCTCACTCGGGTGGGTCTCAGGCCAGCATGAAGAGGAGAAGGTACCCACCCATCCAGACTGAATGTCAGCTATGCAGCATGTATTGCCTCAGGTGATAAGAGAAGAAAAAAGGAGGGGGAAAAAAGGTCTTAAAGGGAAACAATAGCATAGGACATCCCTAATCAACATAACATAATTTAAAAATAAAGCAATGCCCATGGGCTGAAATGATAAAGTAGAGGGAAATGAACCACACTTTAGAAAGGAAGGAGATTCTGAGTTAAGGGGGATTAAGGCGGGGGCAGAGTCATAAAGGATCTGAATCTCAGGCTCACTGTAAAGGAAAGGCACAGTGACTCGCAACACAGAGGAAAGATGCTTCTGAAGATAACAAAAACAAGTAAACAAACAAGAAAACAGGCTATGGTGGTTTGCCAGGAAAACATTTAAACAGTTTCTCCACAGTATAGTTCCAGGTATAACAATAAACTGGACAATACAAAGTTGAGAACCAGAGCTGCAGAAAAAAACTCTGCAGAAGAAAATGCCATCATGCTCATGCTCAGTCACTTCTGTTTGTCCGACTCCTTGCGAGCCCATGGACTGTAGCCCACCAGTCTCCTCTGTCCATGGGATTCTCCAGGCAAGAATACTGGAATGGGTTGCCATTCCCTTCTCCAGGGGATCTTCCTGACCCAAGGATTGAAGCCACATCGACTGATTGCAGATGGCTTTTTTTTTTTTTACTGCTGAGCCACTTAGGGAAGACCACAAATGCCCTAGCAAACAGCATAAATGAACACACATTTTTGTTAACACGAGACGCCTTAAGCCTGTAGTACCCCAAAGACATAATTATCTATAACAGAAATTATAACATTCTTAAAATGTAGGTAAATTTGCCTAAATACCAAAACAATAAAGAGAATTCAATTCTTACAACAGAATGCATAAAAGGAAAGAGAGATGTTATGTATTAAGAAGACAATATTTGTCCTACAGAAGAAAAGATGTCTCTTTGAATTGTTTTCTCTGCACTAGAACATGCCAAAGACTTGTCTTCCAATTAAATAGTTATATATATATATATTATTATTTTTTCCAGGGATAATTTCCTGGAAATTTCCAGGGATAATTCAATTTAAATGATTCAAAGAAGGTTACCTTAGTGAGTGACCAGTTAACAACTGTTCATTATTTCATTCAACTACTCATTTTTTGAGTCTTTAACATAAGCCAAGCACTACTCCAGGTGCTGGGAATACAGTAATGAACAAGGGGCTTGAGGCCTCTGCATTTATGAAGCTTATGTTCTCCTGAAGGGTACAAAGAGCAGACAAAGGAGCAAGGAATTGCCTGTGTCATTAAGTGTTATGCAGAAAATAAAATGTGTTAGAGAATGACCTGGAGCTGCTTTAGATTGTTTGAGAAGGACTGGCCTCTCTGAGGAGGCCTTACTGTCCTCTCTGGACATGTAAGCTAAGACCTGAATGACAAGAAAAGAATGACACCACCAAGATCCAGGGCAAGAGCATTTTAGAGTGAAAACCAGCACAAAAGGCCATGTTTTGGGATGCATTGACATGTTTCAAGATCAGAAGGTAACCAAAGGTGAAAGGAATGTTGTAAACAAGGGAAGACATGATAGGAAACAGGGTCAGACAGATGTGCAGATGCCATGCGTGGAAGGTCTTTTAGGTGAGATAAGGAAGCGGGATGTCATTCTAAGTGAAATGGGAAGTCAAGAGCGGTGTTGAAACACATTAAGGGCTTCCCAGGTGGTGCTAGTGATAAAGAACCCGACTGCCAATGCAAGAGAAACCCAGGTTCAAACCCTGGGTCAGGAAGATCCTCTGAAGGAGGGCATAGCTACCCACTCCAGTATTCTTGGTCTGGGAAATCCCATGGACAGAGGAGCTATAATCCATAGTGTCACAAAGAGTCAGACACAGCTTAGTGACTGAACAATGACAACAAAGACATAATATAATAATACTCTTTTTAAAAGATCTCTCTGGTGAATGAATAATGGGTTACAGAAGTAGAAAGTCCAGTCAGGAGCTCTTGATCTAGATTAGATGAGAGATGAAGATGACTTGGATTAGGAGAGTGTCAACAGAGATGAAGCAAAGCAGACAAATTTAGGTATGGTTGGAAGGTATTGTTAAGAATTACATCAGGGAAAGAAAAAATTCAGATTTCTGATTTGAGTGACTAGACAGATGCTGATGCCATTCCATGAGATGAGGAACCTTAGGAGATATTTGAGAAGGAAGTTTTAAACACCTATTAGACATCTAACTGAAAATGTCAAGTGAGAATTTGAATGTACAGCTCCAGTGTTTAGGAGTGGAGATAAACTCGAGTGTCAACAGCTTATATATGATATATAAAACCATAAGACTAGATAAGAGCACTAGAGGAGAGAGTATAGATACAGAAAAAAAGAAATGTCTCTGCCTAGATACAGGGAATGTCATTATTTAGCCATCAAGCTGACTTGTGGTGGTAACAACCTCTAAGATGGCTCATCTCCTGGTATCCTCATGTCCTGGTGTCCATGCCCTTGGGCAGTGACTCCCACACTCCACCAACAATGAATCAGGGTTAGTGTGTGTGACCAATAGAACACTGTAGAAGTAACAGTGCAAGACTTTCAAGGTTTGGTCATATAAAGCATTGCAGCATCTACACAGCTCTCATTGTTTACTCAAAGGAAAGTCAGTTACCATGTTTGAGGATACTCAAGTAGCACCATAGAGAAGTCATATGAGTGAGTCTGTCCAAGTTAAGACTTCAGATGACTGCAGACCCTGCTGACAGCTGATTGTAACTACATGATACCCCAAGTCACTCCCAAATTCCTGACCCACAAAAACTGAGAAAGATAATCAGGAATTATCATTTTAAGCCATTAAGTTTTGAGGTGATTTATTAAGCAGAACTATTACAATATTAATAGGTAGCAAGCAAAGAAGACCAAGGGGAAAGAGTCAATGTATTAGAAAGATAATCAGAAAAAAAGATATAGCAGACGGAAGAGTTATAGATTAAAGGGAGAGAAGATGCAAAACAGTCATTTTGGAGTATGTAAAAATGAATGGACTAGAAAGTTCAGTAAGATTGATGGGTAGCATTGGGTTGTCATTTGAGATTTATAGTCATTAATCTTCAAGTTATGTTTTTTTCTCTTGAATATTTAGTTGTTTGGATCTAGCAGAATAGGTAGGAAAATGGGCTACGTAAAATTGTGGTTTTGCCAGATGCATATGAAGAAAGGAGAGAGCAAGAAGGGAGTTAATGTTAAATGACAGGAACTCTGAAGATGGCCCATAGGCTCTAACATGACCAAGAAAGGTAGCAATGATGTGGATACTGACTGGGAACTAAATGCAGTAGGATGTAAAACTTGATGATCCTGGTGGAAAGGAAGAAATGCTAGAGAGGAAACATCAGAGGAAGTAAGCTGGAAGGGAAGAAGGCACTTTGCTTAAAATTCAGATTTTAGATACACTATAGTCATCGATGAAGATAAGCATATAGATGTGAAAATTACTTTTAAAAACAATATCTCACATTTATCAATCATAGACTGTGTTTCAAACATTGTTTTAAGAACTTTTCATTTATTATCATGCTTCTCATAAGAAACTTCATTTTCCTGACAAGAAAGCTGAAGCACAGAACTTAAGTGGCATACTAGAACTCATACAAGTAGGAGCACTGGAATTCAAACCCAGGCAATATTGGACTCCAGAGCATACATTTTTAACCAGCCTGCCACAATAACTACATGTGTGGGCAACCAATGACAGCAACAAAAAGAATTATTGTGGGGTGCTTCTCTTTTTGAAGGAAGATGGAGCAGAGGTGATGAGATGCCAGTATAGGATATCCAGTTCATTTCTACCAACCACAGTGTATTATTGGAGAGGAAAAAAAAATTGGCCTTTACTCAAGAGGACTGCAGTGTCATCAGAGGGAATTTAGGTTTCACTTGGTCAGAGTAAGTGAAGAGAATGTGGAATGGTGAAAGTGGCTAAAGACAGTTGTGGGATGCACAATGGAGGTGTTTGGGATGGCATGAAAAGGAAGGGGATATCCAGAATAGGGTGAGAATATGAGCATTGATGCATAAGCTGGGAGTTCTGGTCTTCTCATAGCAGTAAGGAAGAAAAGAGAATGAGAAGCAGGAAACGAGTTGGTCCTCTCATTCTATTCGAACCAGAGGGCCTGGGCCACAGGGCAGCTCTTCTCACTTGCAGTTCCCAGTGGTATGGTGGCCCAGAGAAATATGAAGGCCCTCTGATGATCATACCTTTTGGACCTTGACAAAATAAAATTTGTCAGTTTCTTGTGTGTTATTCTTGCATGAAGACATTGAGAGGGACTGGAGCTTTAGGAGAAAGTTTATGGATTCTGAGACTCTTATCATTTCACTGTAACCTGGAAAATAAGTTCATACTTTGAGCCATTTATTGATAATTAAGGACAGGCATGTAGATCAACGGAACCAAATAATGAGCTCAGAAATAAACCCACACACCTATAGCCAATTAATCTATGACAAAGGAGGCAAAAAAAAAATACAGTAGAAAAAAAGTCTCTTCAATAAGGTGTGCTGGGAAAACTGGACAACCACATGTAAAAGAATGAAATTAGAATATTCTCTAACACCATATATAAAAATAAACTCAAAATTATTTAGAGAACTAAATGTAAGACCAGAAACCATCAATCTCCTAAAAGAGAACATAGGCAGAGCCCTCTTTGACATAAATCATGACAATATTTTTTTGAATCTGTCTCCTAAGGCAAAAGAAATGACAGAAAAATAAACAAATGGGATCTAATTAAACTGAAAGGAAACCACCAACAAAATGAAAAGACCACCAAAGGAACTGGAGAAAATCTTTGCAAATGATATGATGGATATGGGGTTAATATTCAGCATATACAAACATCTCATGCAACACAATATCCAAAAAATAATAAAAACAAACAACCCAATAAAAAAAGAAAAAGAAACAGCCAGAAGACCTGAATAAACATTTTTCCAAAGAAGATATACAAATGGCCAACAGACATGTGAAAAGATTCTCAACATCATTAATCACCAGGGGAATGCAAGTCAAAATCAAAATGAGAAGTCACCTCACATCAGTCAGAATGACTAGCATCAAAATGTCTACAAATAATAAATGCTTGTGAGGATGCTTAGAAAAGGGAACACTTGCACTCTGTTAGTGGGAATATGAATTAGTGCAGCCAGTATGGGAAATGATATGGAGGATTCCCTACAAATTAAAAATAGACCTATTAAAAATAGACCCACACAACCCAGCAATTCCTTTCTTGGGTTTACATCTAGAAAAATGGAAACACCAGTTTGAAAAGATACGTGCACCTCAGTGTTCAGAGCAGCACTATCAATAATAGCCAAGATATAGAAGCAACCCAAGGTGTCCATCAGCAGATGGATGGATAAAGAAGGTGTGGTATATATGCAATGGAATATTATTCAGCCAAGACAAGAATATAATTCTGTCCTCTGTAACAATGTGGATGGAACTAGAGGATATTATGCTTAGTGAAATAAGTCAGAGAGAGAAAGACAAATACTGTATGATATCACTTATATGTATTATCTAAAAAATAACACAAGTGAATGTCTATAGCAAAACAGAAACAGACACATAGATAGAGAATACAAACTAACCATTACTCTGTTGGGGAGAGGGAAGGTGGGAGCAAGTTAGGGGTATGGGATTAAGAGATACAAACTACTGTATATAAAATGATGAGCAACCAGGATATATTGTACAGTACAGGGAATTATTTATCTTCAATAAATTTTAATGGAGAATGGTCTGTAAAAATACTGAATCATAATGCCGTACACCTGAAATTAATATGGCAAATCAACTATACTTCATTCTAAATAGGAGGCAGGGGCTTCCCTGGTGGCTCAGTGGTAAAGAATCCACCTGCTAATGCAGGAGACACGGGTTCAGTCCCTGATCTGGGAAGATCCCACTTGCCACGAAACAGTTAGCCCATTGAGCTTGTGCTCTAGAGCCCGGGAGCCACAAATACTGATCCCATGTGCTGCAACTACTGAAGTCCATACCCTAGAGCCTGTGCTCCACAAAACAAGAAGCCATGGCAATGAAAAGTCCACACATTGCAAATAGAGAGTAGCCCCCAGTCTCCATAACTAGAAAAAAGCCCAAACAACAGTGAAGTTCCAGTACACCCCAAAATAAATACATTTTTAAAATTATTTTAAATAGATAAATAAATAGGCATACTAGATCATACTTGCCTTTTCCTATTATTTATATTAAATAAAGTGAGTCTGCCTCACTTTTTTCCCAAGAAATTAAAGATTCCCTAGCACATGACCATGACCAATTACAGTGAAGCACTGCTTTAGCATGTCCGCCATGAATACCTGCACAGACATGCATTACCTTTGAAAAGTTTCAGCCAAAAGCCCGTAAAAATAATTATGACCTTGCCAAAATAAAAGAATCTATCTCCCAGAAATGTTACACACAATGTTGTTTTACTGAGGAACAGAACAATTCTACAAAAAAAAACCCTACCAGATATAGTCATCAGGGCCCAGGTTTTCATTCTATCAGTGAACAGGTTGTCACTTTACAGTCCTTCAAAAATGTATGGGCTTCTTAGAGATGGAGTGTGATATTTCATATTTTACTCAAAGGTGAGTAAGGTCCTTTTGAAAAATGCTGAACTCAAAGGCCCTGGACAGCAGAATGATGATAAAATGATAACATGGGAAAGAGGAGGTCAAATGATTAGTGCCCAACAAGTGCAAAATGTGGGCTAAAGCCACTCAGAGCAATTAGATCAGACAAAAGTGCTCTCTACCAAATGTTTCTAGCTGTCTAAGAAGATACCAGGGATGGGAATGGGCAACCTCCAGAACCTGGAGCAGCCTACACGGTGGAATTTTCACAGGCAGCTCAGTAATATAGAATCCACCTGCCAATGCAGAAGATGCAGGAGATTCAAGTTTGATCAGACATGACTTACCAACTGAACAATCCCCTAAATCTTACAACTACTTCATGAGGCCATTATTCCATTTTTGGAGTAAGAAAATAACTTATGTTCATACCACTTCTCAGTAATAAAGCTGAGACTTGGCCCCAGAACTGCTGTCCCTAGAGGCTAGCTATGTACCTAATCACTAAGCTATGCTGTTGTTGTTCAGCTGTTGTGTCTGACTCTTTTGTAACCCTGTGAACTGTAGCCCCACCAGGCACCTCTGTCCATGGGATTTCCTGGCAAGAATCCTGGAGTGGGTTGCCATTTCCTTCTCCAGGGGATCTTCCTGACCAAGGGATCAAGCCCACATCTCCTTCATTGTCAGGAGGATTCTTTACCACTAAACCATCTGGGAGGGCCAAGCTATGCTACTCCATCATTATTAAAGATAAACAAGAAAGGAAATACCAGAACCACTTTTCAAAAAGAAGTACACCAGAACAACCTTTCAAGTCATGAAGCAATCTTTCCTCATGTGAAAACTAAACTGTTTCTTACTATCCAGTCAGTTCAGTCAGATCAGTCACTCAGTTGTGTCCGACTCTTTGCAACCCCATGAATCGCAGCACGCCAGGCCTCCCTGTCCATCACCAGCTCCTGGAGTTTCCCCAAACCCATGTCCATTGAGTCAGTGATGCCATCCAGCCATCTCATCCTCTGTCGTCCCCTTCTCCTCCTGCCCCCAATCCTTCCCAGCATTAGGGTCTTTTCCAATGAGTCAACTCTTCGCATGAGGTGGCCAAAGTATTGGAGTTTCAGCTTCAACATCAGTCCTTCCAATGAACACCCAGGACTGATCTCCTTTAGGATGGACTGGTTGGCTCTCCTTGCGGTCCCAGGGACTCTCAAGAGTCTTCTCCAACACCAGAATTTAAAAGCATCAATTCTTCGGTGCTCAGCTTTCTTTGTAGTCCAACTCTCATATCCATACATGACTACTGGAAAAACCATAGCCTTAACTAGATGGACCTTTGTTGGCTAAGTAATGTCTCTGCTTTTAAATATGCTATCTAGGTTGGCCATAACTTTCTTTCTAAGGAGTAAACGTCTTTTAATTTCATGGCTACAATCACCATCTGCAGTGATTTTGGAGCCCCCAAAAATAAAGTCTGACACTGTTTCCACTGTTCCCCCATCTATTTCCCATGAAGTGATGGGACCAGATGCCATGATCTTAGTTTTCTGAATGTTGAGCTTTAAGCCAACTTTTTCACTCTCCTCCTTCACTTTCATCAAGCCCTAATTTAAAGAGATTTGACACTAAAGGCCTTGTATATAATCTTGATCAAAGTGAATTATTGACAATTTATAACCATAATCTGATGGGGATATGCACCTGCTACATCACTTAAAAAGATGATCAACATTAAAGCAGCTTCCTAACAATCAGGCCAGTAAAATATATCTTACATGTGTCTATTTTCTTTGCCAAGTAAATAAGCAATCATCTGTTCAAGCACAAAGTTTACCAGCTGCCTGGATGCAGCAAGCATGAGTTAAATTCCAAGCCAAATCACATAATTAGTTGGGCTTTATATATCAGTCAGGTACACAAAAATAATCCAGATGGAAGTACACTTAATAAATAGCCTGTATTTTAATTTTCACTGGCAGACCACAGATGAAATACATTCTCTATTCTTTTTTCCCCCATTCTGCAAGGGAATTCAGATGTACCTTTATCAACATAAACTAGCTGCCATTTCATTATTATAACAACATTATCAAAACTGGATAAAACAAATTGAAAATGAGGCTATGAATGTGTGCTTATAACAATAAGTAAACAAGACATTATTACCGAAGTGTTCATTTTACTTCCAGTTATCAGTTTTGTGAGAATGTATTTCTTCTCTTCCAACCAAGGTCTCAGATCTCTGGCAGGCAGACAGCTCTCATTTTACCCAAGTATATCCAACTCTAAGTGTTCAGAAATGGCAAAATTAATTAGAAGCTAGAAATAAAAAGCATAAAATAATAAGAAAGTTTCCATTAGTTTTTATATTCTTTAGAGGAAAATGAACATTTTAAGAGATCATCCATGTTGGGTTTTCACAGATATGCAGGATTCAACTATGGCAAAAATCTCAGAATCATGGCTTTGGCATTCTCAACAATTAATTATCATTGCCAGTTTATTACAAAGCAGCAGTTAATATAAAGCAACTTAACTATTTTTAACCTTCACATTCAAATCCTTCTGACTTCATCACTTTTTGCCATATAGGAATCTAACTCAAAGATGTCCACACCACTGTACTTGTTGCCTCAGACAGGAGTCCCCTTGGCATCTCCCTCATCTTCCTCCCTGACGGAGTTCCTGCCTCCATCCCCCACTTCATCCTGCTTACTACACAAGTCCTGAGCTGTCACACATCCGTTTTCAGTTCACATCTCTCAGGCTACTTGTGCTGAGACTTTCCAACGTATCTGCAGCTCACTATCTGTTAGGACGCCACTCCAACATCCACATGGACAAGATGCTCTGTACAGTTGTCCCATGGAACCTTGTGCATTTATCTGTCACTGCGCTTTATATTTACATGACTCTCCCACTAGAGCATAGACAGACATCTAACCTATGCTGGGTCAATCACTCTCTTTAATGAGAATCTAGAATCAGGACAACATAATTATAGTTCATCTCTTCTCAAGACAAATGGAGAGATCATGCATACAGTCTTTGAAGAGAAGGGGGGAAAGGAAGACAACATGGGCAAAAAGCAAAAGGAAAGTAGAAAATTCCTGACAAGGTGAAAAATAAATCAGTTTAACTTACCATTACTGTCCATTACTGTACCATTACTTACTACTGTCCAGAAACCACAATCACATATGCAACTTTGAGTTTGGTGAGATTCTTATGTATTCTTTCAATAAAACTTCCATTTTTACAAAACAGTTTTGAAAGTGTTTTTGTTTCTAAGCAAATGATTCATAAGACACATACAATAAGTGATGAATGTGTATATACTAACTAAATGAACTGATGACTGCCTTACTTTATTAAAATAGAACAAAGATTCCCTGCAGCTTCCCTGGTAGCCCAGCTGGTAAAGAATCTGCTTGCAACGCAGGACACCCTGGTTCAATTCCTGGATCAGGAAGATCCCCTGCAGAATGGGTAGGCTACCCACTCCAGTATTGATAGGCTTCCCTAGTGGCTCAGACGGTAAAGAATCAGCCTGAAATGCGGGAAACCTAGGTTCGATCGCTGGGTTGGGAAGATCCCCTAGAGGAGGGCATGGCAACCCACTCCAGTATTCTAGCTTGGAGAATCCCCATGGACAAAGGAGCCTGGTAGGCTACAGTCCATGGGGTCATGAAGAGTCAGACATGACTGAGCGACTAAGCACAGCAGAGCAAAGATTCCCTCTCAGCCACCAATACAGAGTAGAACCTCCAGTTTTGCACCCAACATTGTAAGAATAGCAATTTTTAAAAGAAGAAACATGATAGCACAGTTTTATAAGATTTTGGATATAGGAGGATCATAGAAGATACTCAAAATCTTTAACTTCCTCCAATTACCACTATTTTAAAGATGAGAAAATAGAGGCCCAGAGAGGTGAGAAAATTGCCCAAGGTCATAAAGCAAGTCAGAATTACCACAGAGTTCATTATACCTTTGACTCAAGGATGACCAAGAAGACACCTGTGGTGTGATGTGAGCTTTCAGAAAAACAAAACCAGATGGTGGTTTTATATCCTGCAGATTTTTCAAGAAAAGCAATGACAAGAGCTCAGGTTTTAAGACATCCTATTATCTTAGTCTTTAACCATGATAACACCTTATTGAAAGGATTGAAGAAAGACCAGGGGACTCGCCATCTCAGCTCAAATTAGGTGATTTAATGAATAATCATTGGAGACATGAAAGACAACTTCTCATTTTCTTTGCATAAAAGTCAAAATTACAGTTATCAATTTAAATAAGTAACCATTTAAACCAATAATATATATGTCTTATATTTGAAGTGTATATCATAATTCTTTTCACAATCACAAAAAAATTATTTAAAGCTGAATGCAAAGTATAAAAGAAAAATCTTTTGAGAAAGACTTAACTCACAGTCACATAAAGCTCTATCAGTCATTAACTAAAATGCATTGACTAGGTGCAGAGGAATGCCAGACCTTAACCTCAACATTATCTTCTCACTCACCCAATTCTGGATGGTTATTTGAATTTGTTTTCTTTCTTTCTCAAATTATGATAGATTAGTTGCCTCCGTACTCTGGAAATTCAGATTTATGTTTCCTTTATATACTTCGGCAATTCTTTTGGAGAGTAAATCTTCAAAGGCAAGTCTTTAATGTCAGTCTCCTCATAAGGACTGCTGCTTAGAATAATTTCAAAATTAATATACATTTTCTAGCTTATATATAACTGATGACCATGACTTGTATAATGCAAACTATTCATGTTTATAAAGTTTACATACAAAAAACATAGCTTCCTTATAAAAATAAAGTTGATTCATCTAGAAATTGGTAACTATATCTCTGTTTATTTCTTATACTTCAACTTAATGATTTATTTATTTAACTAATGGTGTTTTATTCAGCAGAGACTCTAAAGGATATTTTTCTTGACTATTGTTAGTTACAGAAAAATAATGAATAAACACAAACACTTCTTTTCAACACTTTATTAATATAATGAGGCATTAATCAGTTAAATAAATACACCCTTTGTTTAGGAATGACTGTTAACCCAGGCATTCTCTGAGCATCCCAAACACTGATGAACTTTACAACATTATCCCAGAATATGTTTATTTTTTATTTCTTTATACTGTTTTTGTTCCCTTTCAAATGCTATAAGCTCATAAAAAGAGCAAATTTAACTTAATAGGTCAAATGAAGATGATCCCATTTCCCCTAACGTACCCAACAGAGAATGCAGGAACATTGTAGAAAGAATATAGTTCTCAATAATAATTCAACATTGATTTGGCATAAAATAAACATGGGAAAATCTGAGCTCTACCACTGCTTAATTGTCTCTATGCATTGGATTGTTTTAAGCCTTTTCATGTATTATCTCATTTATTCCTCACAACAAATGAGGCAGGTACTAGTATTTTTGCTCTGCACACATGAGGACCCTGACGCAGAGTTTAAGAAATTTTTTAGCACTCTGACCTCCTCTTTTCTTCCTGAGAACGAGAGATGATACTCATGTGAAAGATGCCTTCCACGTACCAGGAGGAAAGGACCAGTCATATCACCAGAGACAGGGAGTCAAGGCTGAGAGAAATCAATAGAAACTGACTTTGTTAAAATAACTCTTATCATCCTTTTTTGTCATTCGTTGTTCAGTTGCCCAGTCATGTCCAATTCTTTGTGATTCCATGGACTGTAGCACTACATGCTTCCCTGTCCTTCATCATCCTCTGAAATTTGCTCAAACTCATGTCCACTGAGTCAGTGATGCCATCCAATCATCTCATCCTCTGTCATCCCCTTCTCCCCCTGCCTTCAATCTTCCCCAGCATCAGGGTCTTTTCTAATGAGTAAGCTCTTCATATCAGGGGGCCAAAGTATTGGAGTTTCAGGTTCAGCATCAGTCCTTCCAGTGAACATTCAGGGTTAATTTCCTTTAGGATTGACTGGTTTGATCTCCTTGCTGTCCATGGGACTATCAAGAGTCTTCTCCAGCACCACAGTTTGAAAGTATCTATTCTTTGGCTGTCAGCTTTCTTTATGATCCAACTCTCACATCTGTACATGACTACAGGGAGTGCTGGTAACATGCACTACAATTTTAAATAAAGGGTCAGGGAAGGCTCATTATGAAGGTGATATTTGAGCAAAAGTCAAAACAAGTGAGGGACCATGCTTTGCAGATATTTTGCAGGAAAAGAAAATGGAAAGGGGATGCTCATGGAGTGTGCCCAGAAGTTTGAGAGCAATAAGGATCAGGGCTGGGATTAGCGGGAGGCGAGTTGTGCAAATGCAGGGTTAAATTCTATCTTCATTCTAAATGTTTATATTTTGTGTATCATGATTACACAGATTTGTGTATCATGATTTTTTCATTAATTTTGATATTAAACTAAAATACTATTTAAAAAGATAAATTTGCCCAAGTTCATACACCTGACAAATAGTGGGGCAGAACAGGAGCCCAGGCTTTTGGCATGAATCCACACTCTTCACCACTCTGTGTACTGAAAACTTCATATGCTTTTGTAATGGCTGTGTGTGTACTCAGTCATATCCGACTCTTTGCAACCCTATGGACTATAGCCTGACAGGCTCCTCTGTCCATGAAATTTTCCAGGCAAGAATACTAAAGTGGGTTGCTATTTTCTCCTCCAGGGGATCTTCCCAACCCACGGTTTGAACCCAGGTCTCCTGCATCTCTAGCATTGGCAGATGGATTCTTCTACCACTGAGCCAGTAGTAAAGCTTAAATATATATATATGCAAAACAATTAGTATAGTTCCTGTCCATTAGTAAGTACCCATTCAAGTATAACTATGGTGGTCACCATCACAGTTATTGGTTTATAATCATGATCATGAATTGTGATGCTTGTTATTGAATTCTAAAATATTCACTCAATTATTTTTGTATGCACAGTCCTATTTTTTGACTGAAAATGTTGGCCTTCTCAATTCTTCTTAAAAAATGTTTCTAGCATGCATTTCTCATATTCTGTCACAAGCATTCTACAGAATATAGATTATTCAGTGGTCCAAACATGTGACCTATGATTTTCAGGGGAAAAAAATTGGAGCTTTTACCAAGTAATTTGGGATCTTAAGGATTTGCTACATAGTCTAGAATTATGTCCTCATGAAGGAACTATTACTATATCTTCTGGGTTTGTACAACAGAACTATGATGAGACTGTTTTTATTATAACCACAATCATTTAGTAGGTTACATTAGAAGAAAGTAGGGAAGAATAAAGGAAGACAAGGACAGAAAAAGAGAAATGCTAATGTGTGTTTTACAAAAGGCTGGAGAGATATTTGGTTATCTTGAAATCACAGCTCTTAACTAAAGATAGAGAATTCCATATGGTGACTTTTTGATGGAAAAGCTTGAGACATGGAATATTCAACAAAGAAGATGTTATGACAGTGACTGAATTGCTTATCAGTCAGAAATGCCTAGATTGTGTTATCTTCTCTTTCAACATATGATCTTGGCCATTTATCTGAAGGCAGATACTAAATTGATTAGTTTTAACTGAGAAAGAAAATAATTTATCTTCCATTGACTGAAATTCATATGGGTGATCAAAAATGGCCAAGCACCAGTGCCCAGTTAACATTAAGTAAAATGAACCAAGGGCAGCAGTAGCTAGAACTACCCCGTAGAGTAAAGAAATTTTGCTCCCAGTAAATTAATTTTGTCTCTTTAGCAAATGATTTATTTGAAGGAGCTCTTAGTGCTAATTTCTGAATGAAGCCAAGAAACATTTTACTCAAATAAACCATTTTAGTACTGAGTTCAGTTCAAGTACCAACACAGCTGCCAATAAACTTTTAAATGAATACATCAACATAATTTTTGTTTTACTACATATTCTAGGGACTCAGAAGGTATAAATATATGTGCATATATTTTATTCTCTGTATTTCACCATAAAGGAATTTGAGAGTCCAGCTTGGGTTAAATCAACCAATCCAAAAAATAATATAGGCAGGAGTCTTTAGAATAAAAACCTCTTCCCTAATGATAATCCCCAGTGGAAAGTGGCTGATAATTTAGAAAGCTAGCAATGCTAGTCTAATATAGTTTCTTCTATAAATTCTGCAATGGCCCCCTCATCTCTGTTTCTCATATGCTAAAATGAAGATATCTGGTCATGTTCCTAGTTAAATAATTTCTTCCCTGCTAAAAGACATTTGCCTGGGCATCAATATACCCAACTACTACTCCAATGCCTTAACATTCCCTAAGAATGCTACCTCGGGGTTCTTGGTGTTAACAAAATCTATAGAGAGTTTGTTGTGCTTAAAAAACAAAAAAATATTTTGTAAACAGTATAATAACATTTTTATGCAATTGGATAAAGACTGGAAAAGGTCATAGCAGTATGAAATTATTAAATTCAAATATTAAGATATATTATGAAGCATTTTTTAAATAACAAGTTACTTTAAAGCCACCAGGATTTGTTGAAATCCAATGGATAACAAATTCCTCTGTAGAAAACTGAGACACACAAACTGTTTCACTTTTAGCATGGTGTGGGAGAAAGAAATCATTACCATAAAGTAAGAAAAAAAAAGTGAAATTTTAACAAATTCTGAAATGCTGAGTATGGACTAACCTGTCAGGTTATATCCCTGGGAGCCTCAGACTTAAGGAGGGTCTGTATTCATTCACCAGCTTTTATCTGGGGGCCTCTATTGAGTGCTCACAAGACGGGACAGGGATGGTACCTGGCATAGGCCCCTTCACAGGAACACAAGCACTAAACCCCATCTTATATGAAGCAAAACCTTGAAGACATGGGGAATGAGGTGGGAAACCCTCCTGCACCTGCCCTTGGATGAAGGTATGTTGCTGGGGAAAGAGGGCTAGCAGCGAAGTGATCTGCAGCTGATGGGGGATGAGACAGCTATTTGAGTCCAGGCCCTGCAACTGAGCCCAAGCCCCTAAAGCAGAGGCCTGCTATCACTGGGAGAGGGTAGGACATGTGCCCTGATGGAAGGGCACCCTGCAAGACACTGTCACTGGTATAGGGCAGACTATGGCTATGTGGCAGGGGAAGGTGGGGGAAGTTGTAGTGAGGACAAAGGTCTGAAACACTAAGACAGTTCCATACCCACAGTGCAGGTGAATAAGGCCTTCTAAGAACTGAAGCTACATCAACAGAACCAAGAAACTCTACCTGCCTTCATTATAAGCCTCCACCAATAACCAGCAATAGCAGTCTGCTGCTGGGGAAGAACAAGGCCATGGGAAAATATCCACTTGTAGTTCGGGTCTCCTGGGCCTACTGAGAGCTGAGAGCAAACCTGGAACCCTGAAAAAAGGCCCTGCAGTAATGAAGCCATGGGCTTCCCAGATGGTGCTAGCGGAAAATAACCTGCCTGCACATGCAGGAGATATAAGAGATGTGGGTTCCATCCTTGGGTATGGAAGATCCCCTGGAGAAGGGCATGGCAACCCCTTCCAGCATTCTTGCCTAGAGAATCCCACAGACAGAGGAGCCTGGAGGGCTACAGTTCATAATGTCGCAAAGAGTCAGATATGCACACATGCAATGGAAAACACATGCTGAGCATAAAGTGGCAGCAGCCCACCACTGGAGGAATTTGGGGGGAAAATAGTGAGAGGGTTTCCCTGGTGACTCAATGGTAAAGAATCTACCTGCCAATGCAGGAGAAACAGGTTATATCCCTGATCTGGGAAGATCTCACAGGCTGTGGAGCAAATAAGCCTGTGCACCACAATTATTGAGCCTGTGCTCTAGAGCCAAGGAAGCACAACTACTGAGCCACATGCCACTACTACTGATGACCATTCACCCTAAAGAACGTGTTCCACATAAGGAAAGATACCACAATGAGAAGCCTGTGAACCACAACAAAGAATAGCCCCTGCTCACTAAAACTAGAAGAAAATCCCAGGCAGCAAAAAAGACTAGCATGGCCCAAAATACGTAAATAAAAATAGCTTCAAAAAAGTAGTGAAACAAAGAGAACAGATTATCCAAAAGCTATAAGGCAATACACATGTACTTGGAGTACCAGAAGGATAAAAGAGAAGTGGACAGAAAGATTATTGAAGATATAATTTTCAAAATTCCTGAAAGACAAGCAAACACAGGTCCAAGAAATTCAGAGACCTAGCAGTACAAGTACCAAGAAAAACCCCACCTAGGCTCCTCATAGTCAAACTGCTGAAACCCAAAGACAAAGGGAAAATCTTCATAGTAACCAGAGAAAAAAAACATTTTTTGGAGGCACAAAGATAGGAAGCAGAACAGATTCACTGTCAGAAATAAAGCAAGCAGGAGACAGTTCAGTCACCTCTTCAAAGAACTGAACAACAACAACAAAAAAAATCAACTCAGAATTCTGTGTCCAGTGAAAATGCCTTTCAAAAAAGAGGTTGAAAGGTAGATTTTTCCAGAGAAACAAAAGCTGAGGAGAATTAATTGTCAGCAAACTTGTAGAACAAGAAATGTTTAGAAGAAGCTCCTCAGGCAGAAGAAATCTGATACAAGATAGACAAAAAGAAAAAGAGACACAGATGTATAGAACAGAATTTTGGACTCTATGGGAGAAGGTGAGGGTGGGATGATCTGAGAGAATAGCATCAAAATATGTACATTATCAAGTGTGAAACAGATTGCCAGTCCAGGTTGGATGCATGAGACAAGTGCTCAGGGCTGGTGCACTGGGATGACCCAGAGGGATGGGATGGGGAGGGAGGTGGGAGGGGGTTTCAGGATGGGGAACACATGTAAATCCATGGCTGATTCATGTCAATGTATGGCAAAAACCACTACAATATTGTAAAGTAATTAGCCTCCAACTAATAAAAATAATTGGGAAAAAATGCACTACTATTTATCCTAAACATATACAAATAAAAATATGCCATGAAAAAGAAAAAAAAAAGTACATGGAAAAAAGGAAAAGGGAAAAAAATGTGGGTAACTATGACAGACTTTTTTCTTGATTTTAATCTCTTTAAAAGGCAATTGTCTGAAGTGAAAATACCTGTCAAACATATGTTTCATAGAATATGTTGAAGTAAAATATATGAGAAGAGTAGCATGCAGGATAGGATGGAGGAAATTAGCAAATAATATGGTAAGATTCTTGCACAATATAGGAAATACTATAGTATTATTGGAAATGTACTGTCATAAGTTAGGGGCTTCCCTGGTGGCTCAGATGGTAAAGAATCTGCCTGCAGTATGGAAGACTCAGGTTCAATCCCCAGGTCAGGAAGATCTTCTGGAGAAGAGAATGGCTACCCATTCCAGTATTCTTGCCTGGAGAATTCCATGGACAGAGGAGCCTGGGAGGCTATAGTCCTAAGTTAAAACTTTGTACTGAAAACAACAGAACAGCCAAACTAACTTAAAAGATGTATAACAATAAACTAGTAGGGGAGATAAAATGGAATCATAAGAAATACTCAAAAGAAGGTGATAAAAGAAAGACAAAAGAAACAAGAACAAATAGGACACATAGAACTAAAATTAGATTTTAAAAATGGGCAAATTTAAATACAAATGCATCGACAATTACATTAACAGTGTAAACACTTCAGTTAAATGCAGACTGTTAGGGAGGATGAAGAAAGCTAGAGCCAATTATACACATTTTAAAGGAAAATTACTTAAAATATAAAGACATAGATATATAGATTTAAATGATGGGAAAACTATGTCATGCAAATACTAATCAAAAGAAAGCTATATTAATATCACATTAATTGGATTTCTAGGGCTTCCCTGGTGGCTGACAGTAAAACAACCTGGTCAAGAACCTGTCTGCCTCTGACCCGGAGAAGGTGGTCTCTGCCTTCCTGAAGGTATCCTCCATGTTCAAGGAGGAAGCCTCGGTGAGGATAGCCATGCAGGATGCAGTAGATGTTTTGATGAAGAAGGCTTTCAGCTGGTCCTCCTTCAACTCCAATGCTTTCCTCACCCGCTCCTCATCCACATGGGTCTGCTCAAGAGTGAAGACAAGATCAAGGCCATTGCCAACCTGTACTGCCCCCTGATGGTGCTGAGCCACGTGATGCAGCAGGACTACTTCCCCAGGGCCCTGGCCCCCCTGCTGCTGGCATTCATGACCAAGCCCAGCGGCACCCTGGAATCCTGCTCCTTTGCCTGCCACAGTCTACTGCAGACGCTGCACAAAGTCCAGATGCCAAGCTGGCCTCTCCCCATCCCTCGCCTGGACCAGTGACTTGGGAAGGGACTCAGCGAAGGACTCTGGCCTGCAGCAGGGAGGGTCACTGACGTGTGCACCATGTCTCTTGAGTGCGTGTGTCAGTGTGGCATACGTGCAGGCGTGTGCCTGTTGTCGGGGTTTGAGTTTTTAATGTTTCCTTGCTGGACTGGCCCTGACCCCGCTGGAGCACAGCTGACTCCCAGGTGCAAGGGCTGCAGGCTGCTCTGCCATTAAACTCACTGCCGTCTGAGGACCGTCTACTCCACGCGCAGGCGCCAGGCCCTGGTGGCTGTCCCCACCCACCTTGCCTGCTTTGCCCTGCGGGGCCACACCAGGCCTGGGGAGTTGCTTTCCGAGTGCTGTCCCCTTCCTCTGTTGCAGCCAGGTGTGTGCTGCCCTGCCTGGGGTTGCTCACTCGCTGGCTGCTCTGCTTCCTGTCACCAGGCCTTGCTCCTTTGGCCACCCCTGCCCCTACCATCCATCCCTGCTGTGTGATCCCTCAGCCTGAGCGGTCCGGACTGCTTTACCTGGGGCCACAGGGTAGGTGGCAGAGGGCAAGACTGGCATCCACACTGTGTGGACAGGAAGTGAAGCCAGGGGGCAGACACTAGGGTCTGGGGGCTGGACTTGCCTGGAAGGTGCTGGTTCTGCACCCTTTGGGACCTCCTCTGGCTGCTAAGATGTCTGGGAGTGGACTGGGAGCCACTCTGGAGGGGGCATCAGAGCAGGCCCAAACCTGTTCTCCAGCCGTGGGGGTAGGGACAGGGCCTGCTCATGCCTGAGGACCTGCGGCAGGGGCGAGGTAGGGGTTGGGCTGGGCTGGAGCACCCTGTGAGACCCTGCGCTTTCCCATGTGCTGTGTGGTGTCTGGGCTGTGCCCAGGGCTTCATAAATAAAGTGTGGCAGCAGTGAACACTGGAAAAAAACAAAAACAAGAAACTGCCTGCCAATGCCAATGAAGGAGACATGGGTTGGATCCCCGTGTCTGGAAGACCTCTGGAGAAGGAAATGGCAACCCACTCCAGTATTCTTGTCTGGGAAATCCCAAGGACAGAGGAGCCTAGCAGGCACAGTGAATGGGGTTGCAAAGGAGTTGGACATGACTTAGTGACTAGAAAACAACTGAATTTCTGAACAAGCAATATTACTATTAATGAGAAGGGGCATTCCATAATGATGAAAGGGCTAATTCATCAAGAAGACATAACAATCTTAAATGTGTATGCACTTAATTGTAGAGTTCAAATATACAGTAATATAAATGATATACCATAATAGTTTTGTTGCTGAGTTTGGTTTGTATCTGGAACAAAGGCTGCATTGAAGTTAATTCTCCCTCAGTGCCCACCACCACCACCTTCCTGCTCGCCATCTTCAGTGATAATCGTCTGGATGTGGCATCATAAGTTCTACAACAAAAGACTAAAATATTTCTATCTCACAATAAAATAAAAAGCTTTATAGCAACATATGTCCTAAGACATCTTTAAATAAAGAAATTTCATATGCAAATGAATAAAAGGAAATAGGAAGAAACTAGTAGTGACACAGAGAAGTTGAAAGGGGAAAAAGACCAAAAAATATGAAGTTAGATCCCCTGTCATGTCATTACTTGTGCTCTGAATTAAGCATATTTACTTATTAATTAGGCTTAAGCTTTCATCAAGACACTTCAAAGTGAAGAGATTAGCATAATTAAGCAAGCATGGTTTCACAACATCACTTTAACCAGTGGCTGTATATTCTGTGAAGTCTCAGTATTTTAACTTCACACCTTGTTCATTCCATTATTTCATTTTTGACAGGTAGCAGCTGAATAAAGTCAAGAACTATTCATCTGAATTTAGTCAACAAGGAAAGGCATTTAAAATGTAGGAAGGAGGAATAACAGGTAAACAACAATTTCCATCAGAAGAAAATGTTATTATTTATTAACTACACATGATTTAGTTACAGATTATTCTTTCTGTCTCTTACAAATCTCACTGCCCTAGCTCATCAAATTTCTCTCACACTAGTATAATGCTGTTAATAATTATCTGAAATATATTTGGTCTCTCATAGCATCACAGGTATAGAATAAAACCTTAACATTCCTGTAAAGGAGATTAAATAATATGAAGAAAATTTATACAGTGTTTTCACTTCAGGGAAAAAGAAAAAAAAGCATGAGGTTTATGAGAATAAAGTAGTGAAATGACACAAGAGTTTCACTAATGCAAAGGACTGATTGTTTGTGTCCCACCAAAATGCATAAGTTGATGCCTAGATCTCCAGTGTGAGGGTATTTGGAGGCATGACACTTAGTAGGTAATTAGGTCATAAGGGTGTATCACTTATGAATGGTATTAGTGCCCGTATAAGAGGCTGAGGAGTTTTCCCCTTCCACCATGTGAGGACACAGCAAAAATCAACCAGGGAGTGGGCCTTCACCAGACATCAAATCCACTGACACCTTGATCTTGGACTTTCAGACTCCAGAACTCTGAGAAATAAATTTTTACTCTTTATAAGCCACTAAGTCCATGGTATCCTTTTATAGTAGCCTGAATGGACCAAGATAGTTACTCCTTCCAACAGTGCCAGCTGAAATATTTATATGTCTCCCTATATATCCTAATTTTATAGTTTTACAATTTCACTTTAGTGCCAAATGTGTAACTGTTCTCCAAATCCAAACCTGTTTCAGTAACCTGATTTACATGCTTTTGTGCAACTAAAATATGTAATTACAATGTGTAGTAAAATTAAAGATTTTTAAGACTCACTGAGTAGTTTAACCAATGTTTGATCTACAAAAGTTAGAAAATGAGCCAATTTTAAGCAAAAATCATGGTCATCAACCAGCTAAGTTCTATGAGGACAGGATTGTATTTCACTGATTCTGATATCCCCCCAACAGCTGGAAGGATGCCTGATATGTAACAGACACTCAATACATATTGTTACATTAATGTAAGAATATGAGAGACCTGCAGCAGAGGTTTCTGAAGAGAGAAAATAAATACATGTGAATTCCTTAAACCAAGAACTGTCTCAATGCATATTGTGGTCACTGTCATTGAAATATGAAACACGGACTCCAATATGTATCAAGAAAAAGGAAAATAAAGATAAGACTTCATATACATATCCCTGAGCCTACTAATGTTAAAAGTTGTGTGCATTAATTTGACATATTGGTATGATGGGGAAAGAGTATTTAAGTACAAGGCATTTCTCAATTCACAAACAGCAGTTCAGGAGAAAGACAACAGTAAATGAATTTCTTCTGATCTGGAGCCATGCATACCCACAGTCCAGGATTTCTAATACAATAAATTCTGCTTTTAAGCCAATCACAGCAAAGAAAATAAAATTAGACAACTAAATAAATGAAATGAGAAGGAAAGGATTTTGCCCATGCTTAGTGACATCTGTAACCCATATCTTATTTACCAGATAAAGTATTTAGCCAGATTTGTGTCAGCCTCAGAGTAATGAGCATAGCATAATTTCACTCTAGGGTTTTGCTTGGAAAGAGCTCTCACAAATGAACTAAAGAACAGGAACAAACAAACCTCATACAAATTCATCCCTTCATTCCCAAATTGTGTAATATCAGAATCTCAGAGCCACTATTTCTCAATGTATTCATGCTTTGCTAAGAACTGAATTGTGTTTCCCTAAAATGTATATGTTGAAGGTCTAACACTCAGTATGATGGTATTTGAGATGTAGACAGATTTATTAACAGATTAGATCATGAGCTTGAGGTCCTCATGACAGGATTAGTGAAAAAGAAACACCAGAAAGCTTGCCTTCCCTCTCTCTGCCCCGTGAAGACACAGTAAGAAGATGACCCTCTGTAAGCTAGGAATAGACATCTCGCCAGGGAGTTGAATCAGTCAGCACCTTGATCCTGGACCTTTCAGCCTCCAGAATTATGAGAAATGCATTCCTATCATTTAGGACACCCAGTCTATGATATCTGATATATATATATATATATATATATATATATATATATATATATATATATACATACACTACAGCAGCCCAAGGTGATGAAGACATGCCTAAGAAAACAATAGGAATGGAAATAAAAATAAAAATAATGCCGTGGTCCCATTGCACAGTGCCTGGGTTAGGAATTTAGAAACACAATGTCACATTTAGTCCTCACAATCCTTCCTGAGGAAGGTCATATTTCCCTCGCCATTTTACATGTGAGGAAACTGAATCTCAGATAGATGAAATAAATTGCCTAGGAAGCATTGGAATCATGATTTAAACCAAGGCCCTCTTCCTGCCAGCTCAGAACTGTTAAGTCCTGGACATAGCACTTGTTCAGACTTTCTATTAACCTCAGTTAATCCACCACTTGATACAAAAGAACAAATAAAGGTTCTAAAAATTACTTTAATCCTTTGCAACATACCCCAAATTTTGACAGCTTTCCTTTCAAAAGAGGGCAGTTTCCCTCTGCTCACGAACATGACAACTATAAACCTCAGGTTTCAACAGTGCTGTGTATTGCAGTCCAGTTGACTCACTCTGCAGAATTACTGATGCTTGGGGTTAAACATGAAAATGGCAGTGAAAGTCTGCCACCTGATTCCTCACCTATGCCAGCCTCGTTGGGGCTCTTTAGAGTCCAAACGGCCTATACGCGGTCTGATGGCGATAGTGCAGGTTCTGGGCACAAATCCAAGCTACTGTTGGCTCATCCTGGAACTTCAGGGAGTGATTTGAGCTCTCAAACCCTTAGTCACTTCACATGAAAGTGGAAACTATAACACTATCCCAAGCAGCATTGTAATGATTACATGAGAAAATACACCCCTGGCCCTTGGGAGACTGTATACCACATGCTTGTTCCCATCCCTGTCTCCTCCCTGTTTCTCCCTTCTTCCTTTTTCCATATCTTATGCTCATCCTCATCACCCCCTCCTCTCGGACCTCTTTCATCTGTCCTCCCCAGAGGGTTGCTTTGCTATGACTATAGGAATCTCCTGTCCTTTAAACAAAAATAAATATAAAACCTGCCATTGCTCCAGCTGTAGCATCCTTCTCCTCATGTCTTCATTGCGACCTTACTATAAGTATTCTACACTCAGTTCCCACACCACATTACCACCCATTCATTTGTTTATTTACTTTGAATATTTGGCATCTACATTTGCCAGGCACTGTGCCAGGCACTAGGGTACAACTGTGAGCAAAGTCTGAGCTGGTCCTGCCCTGATCTCTTGGCCTCACCATCTCCTTGTGGTCTGACTTCTGTCTCTCTTACTGCTGAGATCCCCACACTGACAGTCACCAATACTCTCCTAACTCTTCATTCCTCTCCTCCATCACCCTTCTGAACAAATGAACAAATCCCTTTTCTCTCTTACTCAGGGATCTCACATCTCCCTGTGACTACATTCTCCCTCCTCCTCTAACACCTACCCCTCCAAATTCCTCCTCCAATCCTTCCATCTCAATAAAGAGCTTCTCCATCCACCCAGCTATTCTGTTTGAGCTAGAAACCCAGGAATTCTTGGTTTTTCCCTTTCCCCATCTGGCCCACTAGCAGGTCCTGTTGACTCTAACCAAAACATACACACCCATCTGTACACACCCACTTTCTTCTCATTAAACCATATAACTGTTTCCTACTTGATCCCCTGCTTCATCCCAGTATATAGCCCACCCTGACCCCCACCAACTTGTCACATGGCAGTCAGAGTGATCTTTAAAGCTAATCCAGTAATGACACATGCACAATTTTAAACACTTTAAAAAATATAAACTCCAGTCTTCTTATTCCACTCAGAATAAAATCCAAACTTGCTTCTATAGCAAAACAGCCCTACATCACTTGGGCCTGCCACCCCCTGAGCTCACTCCCTGACTCCGCCCTTGCTCATTACCCTTAAGCTTGAGAGACTCTGACAGGTCCTTGCAGGGTTTGTCTTCCCCCCATTCTATCTCAGCTCAGACTCCACCTGCTCAGGGTGGCTGACCCATCACTCTATATCACATCCTGTTTCACTCTCAAACACATCCTGTTTCATTTCCTCTTCATAGCATTGACATCAGTTCTTCACTGTAGATTATTTAGTATCTGTTCTCCTCTACAGGAAGAGAAGCTACACAGGGTCAAGGACCTTGCCTCCTTATTCACCAAGATATCCCAGGTGCCTGAAACATGCCGGGCACATGGCAGATGCTTAATAAATATGTGTTGAATGAATGACCAATGAGATGGGAAAATAAATGATAGAAATGGTCAAAAGAGGGAATGACTAGGATCAAAGACTCTGAAAAGAGGAGGTTTTTCTGGGACTTCACAGAAGACGTAAGCTGAAGTGGTAAAGTACTAACACTATAAATTGAACTTTCATATTTATTAGAATTCTTGTCCATTAGAAACAGCTTCATTTAGTGAGCATCCATGCTGATAAGTCTGTCAGTCTTCATAGCTGGATCAGAAGAGACAACACCAAAACTACAAAGGCTTTGGAAAATCCCGTGCTCTAAAAGAATCTCCCTGCCTTCTCCTAAACATGTCGTAAAGGCAGAGTCCTCCAGGCTTCTTCCCAAATTTGTGCTGTAATATTGGATTGGCCAAAAAGTTCATTTAGGTTTTTCATAAGATGTCACGAAAAGCCCAAACTTTTTGGCCAACCCAAAAAATTTCTTTCTAACACAAGAAGCAGGGAGAGACAGCGGGGAAGGTAGAGCCCGCCTACCCCAGAGAACTAGGAACACCTGCGCTCTTGTGCTCAGGACTCTTCCAACAAGGAAGCAGCAATATTTTCTCCTCCTAATTGAGGCTACACAGACCCACACCTCACCTCCCCTTGTTTCTAAGTAAGGGCAAACAGCTGGGCTTCTGTTACCTTCTTTTTCTCCCTTTCCACTACTCCTTTTTTCTCTAATCTAATATAAGAAAAGAAGGGAGAAGGTGGTGGTGGCAGGGTGCGGGCTCCAACTGACTCAGTGCTTCACTCCTCAAGTCACCAGAACTGTACAAAGTGCCGCTGAATATTGAAATTCACAGAAATGAGGAGCCCAGCGGGTACCTCATTATGGACCACAAGGCTTTCAGACACACAGGGAACCCAGAGCTCTGGGCTTCTGGTACCAATGGGGAGGCAGCCACTCTAACTCCTCTGTGAGAGGACCACTGCTGCTTCCGGTTTTCCAGAAAGGGTATGCTGACCACAAGAAGGGACCAGAGGCTTCCATGCTGCCATGCTCCCATGGATGACCCTAATGCCCCTGATTTCAAAAACCTTTGAAATTGAGGGGAAACAAAGTCAAACAACAAGGCTTGCAACAAGAAACAGCAGTCCCTTGGCCAACCCAACCCTTTCCCAAATCCCACTTCCTAAAAGCAGTATTTTTACATACTTTCAACCCTTTTTTGTATTTTTGCATTTACATATTCTCATCCCTTTATTTTTTTATACTATTTACCTTCACATCTTAACATAACACAATTGTACTACCAGTACCTGATTTTTCAGTTTTCAGCATTATCATATTGACTTTTTCCTGCAGAAACTAGGATTTGGCCTCCTCACATCATCCTCACCAACACCTGGCCCCACACAGGCACACACACAAACACACTTCCCTTCACCTGCACCCTCCAAATACTACTCTCAGTTAAATCAGTTTTCAAATTTCTTTATTATCACTATGGAAATATTGTTCACTGCTGATCCACAGTTTACTACAATCACATTTTTCTTTCTTAAACCACACTGGAATATAGTCTTATGCCTATCAGATGGTCAAAAATTAAAAATATGATATCCCAAAGTATTAGTAGGCAAGTAGCACAAAAGGAATTCTCACACGATATTGCTGTGATGAGGAGCGGCTACATTCAGACTGTGTGACTAGGGAGGTTATTTTCTCGTCTCTTTGTATAAGGAGGATAACAGCCTGATTGAGAGCATTCAGTGGTTTCATGCCTGTAATAGCATGGCATATTGACTGGCACAGGGTCAGGACTCAAGAAATATTAACCCCTACCAGTCAGGTGTCCTGTTACACCTCTCATTCTGCAATTATCACAATGTAATCAAGTGTTCATACAGTTACTCACATGATGTCTATCTCCCCAACAGATCAAAAGCTCTTCAAAGACAAGAACCATACCTGTTTTGTTCTCAGTTATACCCTTAATGCTAGTGGTGTGCTATGCACAAAATAGATGTATTGAATAAATGGGTGAAGAAAGGAAGAATGAGTGAATGGGTATCTTCACCAATGCAGAGATGCTGAATATGAGGGTTAAAGCTTTCTTTTAAAGTATAGACTTGGAAACTCTGAGCTACAAGGCTTTTAACCTACATATCAGCAGTTAATTCCTTCCACATTCGTGGTAGTTTGTTATGATGAAGGTTTAAGGATGGTTCGTAGAACAGGAGGAAGAATTATCTCTCTTTGAAAAAAAGAAGCCTGGTTCTGCAGAAATGAGGTGAAAAAAGAGTAAGGAGTGCAGGTTAACCGTTGACTGGAGAGTCACAGGACCACAGGAGACACTAATTCACAGACAAAATTAAAGCAGATCTGGAGTGGACCAGGTGAGACTGTCTGCAGTCCGTTGTTACATCCATTTGCTACCTGAAACAAGGCAGAAGGAATTTAGGAGGAAGCTTTTGAGTACATTTGAGAAGAAAGGGGAAAGCAAGGGAGATTAGTCAGGGGCTTGGTCTCTGATAAGGAGCATGACCTGCCGATTGCTACATGACATTTCATTAAATTGTTCTTCTGATTAAAGGGAAAGAAACAAAAGAAAGCTTAATGTGAAGGAAGGAAGGTCCTCAGACTCATGGCATTTGGATACTGGGGTATTTGGCATAAAATCCATGCTCGAGATGAGCTTGGGTTAAAATGATAACTAGGCTCGTTGCCTTTTACAAACAGCTGGGATTTCCAGAAAGCCAGAAGAGTAGCAGGTTCTATTAAATGATCTCCAATTATCAGCTTCACAGGCAGGAGAGTGATTAAAATTTAATGGCATATCCCAGCTTGTTCCCATTCAATAGAGCTGCTGTCATCTTCCTGTCAAGGAGAATAAAGAAGTGAGAAATGTTGAAAAGGAAAAAAAAAAAAGGAAGAAGAATGTTTCTAAGGTAAAATTCTTCAACTGACAAGGTAGGAGAATAAATCAGCCATGATAAGAAAAAAGATCAAAAGTGATTTTCCCTTATAATTACTGACTTAAGAGTCTATATGTCAAATTCTTGCTATTTATGGATTTAATAAGGAAAGAAATTCTCAGTATGTGCTTCAACTCCTAATGTTCTTAGTCAAGGTTTTTTTTTCTTTATCAGTACCCCACATATTAAAATGCTGATGCTTTACCCTTTGTTTTTTTAATTTTTTTAGTTAAATGGGCTAATGAATAAAGTTGTGTTTTAGTTTGAATATTATATATGGCAATAAAGTCATGTATGACACTGACTTTAACAATGTGCCTACATGCTTCAACATGACCCTCTGCAGAATTGCAATAGGAAATTCCCAGAACTGTTTGTGGCAGTTTTTTCCAGCAACATCACTGGAGGAAGTAAATAGGCTCCAGGATCAGTAGGACCCCTTGTTGGACAGGACCCATTTGGATGCATGAGTCACAGCTGAAGAACCTGTCTGGGGCTCCACACAGGTAAGACAATAAGAGGCTCTTGGAAAGCCTTAAAGACAATATATGTCAGGCTCTGGAGAGGGTGGGAATCAGACAAATAGCATGAAGAGCTGGAAGCAAAAGATGTGTGTGCAGCAACTTTCTTTGGTGATCTTAAACTATAAATTACATCAATGCGACCGTAACATCTGACAAACATGGTAGCTTTCCCTGTGTGATCAGAAGCTAATCATGCAGGCTACAAGATGGACCTTTGAAAGTCTTGATTGCACCTGATCTTCATGCCAAGTTGTTACAGAGACAGATTTCAGGGAAGCGTCTACCTACTGGGAACCAGCAGCAGCCAGTCTGGGTAGTGCTGGGCAGCCATCATTGTCCATCCCATGTGGTGTCTGAATGCTGCTCCCATCAACAGGGTACCTCTGCTTTTCTCTTTCCCACCCTCAATCTCCCTCTTTCTCTCTGCTTGTGTCTTGTGTCAGTCGACTACTAGCAACATTTCCAGCCTAGGCTCATTAACCTTACTTAGGAACTGGCAGTTTCAGAAGAGCTTGTTGTACCCTCAGAAAGCTCAGAAAGAGAATACAGAACTCTTCAGAACACACACTGGTAATGTCATCATAGTGGTCTCCCCAACACATACCCATGTACCCCTGCAAAAAAAGACTTGTTATCCTAGCTGCTGGGACCACTGACAAACTCTTTAGAGATGGTCTCAGTGGCAGGGCTGCCTTGCCCAAGTCACAGTCCTTCCCAGAGCAGCCAATAACCAATGACTAATCAATGAGGGAATATAAATATATTGATCTTAAGGGCACTTTTTCATAAACATCTGCAAGCAAAATTTCATTTCAGAATTGTCTCTCTAGGACCCAGTCTATAACACTTACTATCATGGATGATTCAGGAGAAAAACAGATGCTAAAATGGGGTTTTAGAGCTGGATCATGGATCACTCCCTGTCCAGGTAGCAATAAGGACCCTCTCTCCCATGGTAGGTGAAGCCCAGATAGCACCTGGCATAGGGCAGCTGTTCCATTTTTTAACCTTCCAGCAGTGGTCAGTTGGGATGGTATAATGGTAGAAGGGACTGCATTGGCTGGTGTCAGATATAAAAGGGAAGGGGCAGCTACAAGATCATGGAATTACCTTGCTATTGCTCTACTAGATATAGAGGAGGTAGCAGGGGCAGGGAGGTAGGTAAAGAGTAGCTGAGAGATTACTGGCTAGTTAAATGCTATGTGTGAGAACCTTCTTGCATGCATATGTGCATGCTAAGTAGCTTTAGTTGTGTCCAACTCTGTGTAATTCTATGGACTATTACCCACCAGGCTCCTCTGTCCATAGGATTCTTCAGGCAAGAATACTGGAGTGGGTTGCTATGCTCTCCTCCAGCGGATCTTCCTGACCCAGGAATTGAACCCATGTCTCTTATGTCTCCTGCCTTGGCAGGCAGGTTCTTTACCAGTAGAACCACCTGGGAAGACCAAGAAACTCCTTAGCAGCCTACAGAGGAGCTTTCCCCCACTGCAGAGAGGGCAGAGGAAGCTGAGGACCAGAACCAGGTTTGTCTGAATAGCTGAGCTCTAAAAATTAGTTACTCTCCCAACTAAGAGGGGTCTGCTATGCCAAGGTCAGGTTCCTGGTTGGGAAAGAATGGGAGTCCAAATGGACGAAATATGCGGGTTGATTACCACTAAACATCTTGCCTCTATAGACCAGAGTCCCCAGAACACATTAGAAAATGACAAAAACGATCCACTTCTCTCTACCAACTACTGACACTCTTACCCTTCCTTAAAATGATGCAGTCCTCTTCCCAACTGGAAGCTAATATGTATCCGTGTCAGAAGTGGGATGATACTCCAAAGCTATGGCAAGAGCTATCCAGCCTGGACCAGCAGGAGTACACACGGAACTGTATGCTGAAGGTGCTTGGACAAGAGGGCCAGGGCGTAAAGTTGAATGAAGGTAAGATTATCATTACCTAATCTTTGCAAAGATTCCAGGAGATGGTATGAACTTGCTATTAGCAAGCCACCAAAAACATGGGAAAATACATGCCTAATACTAATTAGGAGAAGGGAATGGCACCCCACTCCAATATTCTTGCCTGGGAAATCCTGTACAGTATACGGGGTTGCAAACAGTCGGACACGACTTAACCACGAAACAGCAACAACAACGCTAAATTAGATAATGTCAGAATTGAATAATAGACCATGGTGGAAAATGGCTTAAAAGGCTCAGATGAGAGGCACGCTAAAATGGATATTCTATGTAAAGCCTGAAAACCCGCCGGATAGTTATATTCCCTAAGAAGGCCTGGAGGATACACATTTGCGAAGTGAAAGTGTTAGTTGCTCAGTCATATCCGACTCTTTGTTACCCCATGGACTGTAGCCCACCAGGCTCCTCTGTCCATGGAGTTCCCCAGGCAAGAATACTAGAGTGGATTACCATTCCCTTCCCCAGTACCATTTGTGAAGGCCAAGAGAAACAGACTAGTAAGGGGGTCATCAATGCCCCTCCTCTTTAGGCCAGAAGGAGAGGCCATTACACAAGGAGCCTTGCTGATTACAACATGGAAGATAGGATCTCAAAGCAGGAGATGCCGCTGAGCAGAGTATCTTTCAAAAGCCAGGTGAGAGCCATTTTCATAATAAGCAGCAAGTCGAGAGCCAGAGGGACCTGAGCCACAGAGAATTATTGGGAGGGTTAATAGAAGCCAATGTCCTATGGACCAAGAAGAAGGGCAGTCAACAAGGATATTACTCAGGTTGTTGTTGTCATTTAATCACTAAGTCACTTCCGATTCTTTTGCAACCCCATGGACTATAGCCCACCAGGCTCCTCTGTCCATGGGATTTCCCAGGCAAGAATTCTGGACAGGGTTGCCATTTTCTTCCCCAAGGGATCTTCCTGACCCAGGGGTCAAGTTCATGGCTCCTGCTGCATCTCCTGAATTGCAGGCAGATTTTTTACTGCTGAACTTACAGGGAAACCCAGTTGGGTTGTGCCATCAAAATAAATCAAGCATGGATCATCAGGAACCTGAAGAAGACACCTCCAATTTAAAGTCAGAATCACTTGCAGAGTTTCCAAACATGAGTGAGTTTTTATACATGGAACCCATTGACTGAAGAAGAGGGCAAGTTTCCAAGAAGGACGGAATTCTCCAACACCTTCTAGCACACAGCTAAGTGAACACAAAAATGATTGCTCTGGTCCTTCCCCAAAGGAATCTATGACCGTTTACTTGCATAAATATACACTGAGAAAATGTCCAAACATTTTTGAGGACTATTGGACCCAGTGCTGAATTGACACTGATACTTGGAGCCCTGAAGCATCATTACAGCCTCTCTCTTAGAGTGAGAGTAAGCAGGGAACAAATGAATTCTGTCCACAGTGAGTCTTCAGGATCTACAGACCCACCTTGTGATCATCTCCCAAATCCTTGAGTGTGTAATTAGAATAAATGTACTTGGTATGTGGTATAACACACATATGAAGTCCTTAGCCAATGTAATAAACATTGTCATAATGAAGAATGCCAAACAGAAGCTCCTGAAACTGCCCCCAACCCCGTAGACAGCAACTTTACTACAGCCCCATTCAGAGGCACTCTTGAAAAATAGCAGAGAAAAATGCTGAAGAGAGCTAGTTCAAGATTAAAATATGCTTGGAATTATGGATAGCGGGAAATGGCTTGACTTGTATGGTCAAGAAGAGGCTGGAAGAAGAAAAATTGGAAAATCAGAGACAGGATGTTTTGGGTAGGGACATGTGGATGGACATGCAGAAGTATCCATCCATTGCATAGTGGATGACCACCAGGGAACACTAAACAATGAAGCACACACATAAACACACACACACACACACACAAAGTTAATAAAGAGTTGACATCAGTGAACCTCTATAATTAGGTACCCTAGGGCTGCCATGATGAGCATGGACAAGAAACGACCTTAGCAGCAAGGATGGAGGCTATGTTGGGATCAACAGCATGGGCCCAATAGTCCAACCAAGGCTGATCGAGCTAATGTCACTAGCAAACACAGAAATTCCACCTGACAGCAACAGAGGCCAATACTAAGTGGCAAGCTGACAACACTGAACCCCTTCTGTCCCATACGGGTAAGAAATTCATTCTGAGCTTTTCTTCCCACAGGGCGTCAGCCAGTATCACTATCTAAGGACTTGTATAGTATGTGATTTACCTATACAGGATCTTGGGTATCTTTGTATCAGACCAGGGTATATACTTTACAATAAAGGAGATATGAAAGTGGACCCATGACTATGGGATCCATTAGTCATATCACATACCACAGGAACCTGAAGCTGCCATTTTCATATAACTTTGGAATGGCTGATTAAAGGGATAGCTGAGCAATACTTTTGGATGCAATACTTTCATAAGAATGGGGCCCCATCTTCCAGGATGAAGTACATATATTGAATCAAAGATTTGTATGTATTGTTTTCTCCAAAGGAAGAACACAAATTCAGGCACCAAGAGCTGGAATCTGGACTGACCCTACTTGCCATCACTCCCAGTGACCCACTAGAGAAATCTGTGCTTCTCTTCTACAATTGTTGATTCTTAAACACAGGTCCTAGTTCTTAAATAGATATCCCTTTGGCTAAAGGATATACAAAGAATCACATTGAATTATAAGCTATAACTGCTGCCTGGACACTTTAGGCATCTTGTGCCAAGGAATCGGCAGGCAAGAAGAATAACCATTTTAAGCAAGAGTGATTGCTCCTAGTCATCAAGAAGAGATAGTTGCTGTTTGCACAGAGAAGAATATGTGTTGTGTCCAGGTGATCCACAAGGGTGCCTTTTAAAAGTTCCTTGACCAATTTTATTATATTTGGACAAATGTAGCAATCTAGAGCTTAGAAGAGCATGATTAGAGCTAGACTTCTGAGTGATAAGGGGCTGGTCCTGTCACCAGGTAAGCCATTAAGATGGGCAGAGGTACTAGCTGAATGTAAGAGATCTAGACTGGGTGCTAAGGAAGAGACATGATTAGCAATTGAAACCCTGAGACCATCTCCACCAGTGAGGCTATAACTTCATCCCACTCATCTTTCTCTTCCAAGTTTCTCTCAGGAAGAGGTCTGCTGGAATCCTGGAAGAGCTGTCCCAGAATGAATAGGCAAAACTGGATTCACATAGTATGAGGAATGTGTGCTGTATGCTTAGTTGCTCAGTCGTGTCTGACTCTTTGCAACCCCATGGACTATAGCCACCAGGCTCCTCTCTCCATGGGGATTCTTCAGGCAAGAATACTGGAGTGGGTTGCCATGTCTTCCTTCAGGGGATCTTCCTAACCCAAGGATCGAACCCAGGTCTCCTGTATTGCAGTCAGATTCTTTACTGTATGAGCCGCCACCACCAAATCTCCCTCCAATGAAAATTCACCTGATCCTGAGAACACTGTCAGCACATAGCCATTAGCTGTCACACTACTCAGGGACTGCCCTAGAAACAAAACACTGTCTTGTCCAAGGTCACATCCTTTCCCAAAGTGGCTCACATCCCATGACTGATTGATGCAAGGATATACAAGCCTGGCCATCTCAGCCCAACTCAGAACAACTCTGAAGAGCCATGCTAGCCAAAGAGCTCTCACCTAGACTGTCATCGGGTCTGCTTCATACATTAATGATTCCCTTGACCCAGTTCTGCTTCCTCCCCCTCCTCCACAGATACTAATCTCAGTGACACTCCTTAATAAATATCATGAGACTACATTTTTTTCCCAGAGTCTGTGCCCCAGATATCAACTGACAGTAGGCATCTAACCTCAGTGTTTTCAACTCTAAAATGGGAGAAATACCCACCTTGTTCATTTCACAGGGGTAAAAGACAAATGGCATAATCTATGTGGAAGCACTTTTGAAACCATCAAGAGTTATACAATTAGAATCCTGTGATTACAGCATGTTGTTATTATGTGGTTAATCATGGCCCCAATTCTACCATTCTCTATATTTTTCTAGTGTGATCCAGTTTTTGAAAACGTACCACCTGATGTGAAGAGCCAATTTACTGAAAAAAGCCCTGATGCTGGCAAAAGATTGAAGACTGAAGGCAAAAGAAGAAGTGGGCAGCAGAGGCTGAGATGGTTAGATAGCATCACCAACTCAATGTATGTGAATTTGAACAAGTTCCGGGAGATGGTGAAGAACAGGGAAGCCTGGTGTGCTGCAATCCATGGGACTGCAGAGTCAGACACAACTTAGCAACTGAACAACAACACAAAACCTTGAAAGCTATTATGTTCTAGCTCTAGGGTTCATTTGCTACACTGAAAAAGGCAAAAAGGATTTTGAGTACAATATGAATCTATTTCTCCTTCACAAATTAAAAAGCTACCTTGGGACTTCCTTGGTAGTCCAGTGGCTAAAATTTGGGGCTCCCAATTCAGGGGGCCCAGGTTCAATACCTGGTCAGGGAACTAGATTCCACACAGTGCAACTAAGACCCCATGCAGCCAAATAAATAAATAAATGTTGAAAACAAATTTTAAGCTACCTAGTTCCATCATTTCTTTTTAATTTATGGATTTGTATCATGTTGTTTATAAACTGCTAGGGAGAAGTGAACAAACCTTTAATCTGCCCTCACAGATTTTAAAAATAAACAAAACGAAGTATTAACCAAAACAAAACATTGGCCTCAATCAGTTTGTTCTTTGCCATCAGTGTCCGCTCAATGAAGCAGGAGTGCTCACCACCTGTTCTCTCGCTGGGAGTGAATAAACTGTCCAGCTTTGCTCTATTAATTAACTTATGGGCAGGAAATGGGGTGCTAAATAGGCTAGCATCTCATCATTGTGTGCTGGTGATCTAAAAAGGTAGCCTACTGATTTGCAAATGGGTCCAGCTGCCTAAATCTATTGTGGTTGCCCCAAAGAGATGATGAGACAAAAACCTTTTGGATAAGCTCTTTACCATCTGAGCCACCAGGGAAGCCCCTTGGATGAGCTATCTACTCTCAAAATATTCAGTGGCTTGATTAATCACCCACGATGATGACATCATGCCACTCTTCACATTTGATGTAACTGTCATTCGTTTTGTGCCAGACCCTAAGGTCACAGACACTTTCCTTAAACTGAGGCAGCTCATCACTGGGCTGAGAATAGAGATTCAAACACAATCTACACATCTGCTGGGCCACTTGATATTAAACCCCCCCAGAACATTCCCTGATTAATACTTTCCCATTCCCTGCATCACAAAAAAGCCAAATCCATCTCTAATGACAAACTCTACACATTACAGGGTAGCAGCCAACAGTGGAGGATGAGAGCCAGTGGGAAGATGAGTCCACTGGTACTTAACACAGAGCTTGAATCACTGAAAAGTGCACATGAGAACTTTTCACTCACAGTGAACAGTTGAAACTTCATCCCCTAACAGCCAAAGTGTGACAGTGTTAGTCGTTCAGTCACGTCTGACTCTGTGTGACCCCATAGGCCACCAGGCTCCTCTGTCCATGGAACTCTCCAGGCAAGAACACTGGAGTGGGTTGCCATTCCATTCTCAAGGGTAACATCCCAACCCAGGAATCGAACCCAGGTCTCCAGCATTGCAGGTAGATTCTTTACCATCTGAACCAACTGGGAAGCCCAAACCTCTCTAAACAGACAAAAACCTCTCTAAAATCCTGGAAACACAGTGACTAGTGATTGCATTAAGCACTAAGAGCAAGCTGGAATTCTTGGTAAGTACTTCATTAACCAGTTTTGAAAAGAAGAAAAGATGTGTAGAATATCTGAAGCACATTTAAGAATCTAAAGTTTCTACAGAACACAGCTTAAGAACGTGATCTAAAATATTAATTTAGTTAACAAAAAGTTATTTGTATCTAATTCCTTTTTATTGTTTAGCTTCTGTGATTTTCAGTACTCTGTATTTTAGTGTTCTGATACATTTCTTCTGTATCATCTAATCTACATTTTATTCCTTCTGGTGTATTTTCCATTTCAGATATTGTATTCTTCATCTCAGGTTCATCTTTATATTTCCTAACTCTTTGCTGTTGTTGTTGTTCAGTTGCTCAAACATGTCCAACCCTTTGCAACCCCATGAACTGCTACACACTGAGCTTCCCTGTCCTTCACTATCTTCCACAGTTTACTCAAACTCATGTCCCCTGAGTCAGGGTTGCCATTCAATCATTTCATCCTCTGTTGCCCCCATTCTCCTCCTGCCTTCAATCTTCCCCGGCATCAGGGTCTTTTCCAATGAGCTGGCTCTTTGCATCAGGTGGCTAAAGTATTAGAGCTTCCACTTCAGCATCAGTCCTTCCAATGAATATTTCCAAGGTTGACTTCCTTTAGGACTGACTGGTTTGACCGCCTTGCTGTACAAGGGACTCTCAAGAGTCTTCTCCAGCACATTTTGAAAGCATCAATCAGTTCTTCTGTGCTCCACCTTTTTTATGGTCCAACTCTCACATCCAAAAATGACTATTGGAAAAGCCATGGCTTTGACTATGTGGACCTTTGTCAACAAAGTGATGTCTCTGCTTTTTAATATGCTGTCTATGTTTGTCACAGCTTTTTTTTCCAAGGAGAAAGCTGTCTTTTATTTTCATGGCTCCAGTCACCTTCCACAGTGTTTTTGGAGCCCAAGAAAATAAAATCTGTCAGTTTCCATTTATTCCCCATCTATTTGCTATGAAGTGATGGGACCAGATGCCATGATCTTAGTTTTTTGAATGCCGAGTTTTAAGCCAGCTTTTTCACTCTCCTCTTTCACCTTCATCAAGAGGCTCTTTAGTTCCTCTTTGCTTTCTGCCATAAGGGTGGTATCATCTGCATTTCTGAGATTATTGATATTTCTCCCTGCAATCTTGATTTCAGCTTGTGCTTCATCCAGCACAACGTTTTGCATGATGTACTCTGCATGTAAGTTAAATAAGCAGGGGGACAATATACAGCCTTGGCATACTCCTTTCCCAATTTTGAACCAGTTCATTGTTCCATGTCCGTCCTAACTGGTGCTTCTTGTTCTGCATACAGGCTTCTCAGGAGACAGGAAAGGTGGTCTGATAGTCCCATCGCTTGAAGAATTGGCCACAATTTGTTGTGATCCACACAGGCAAAGGTTTTAGCATAATCAATGAAGCAGATTTTTTATTTTGGAATTCCTTTGCTTTTTCTATGATCCAGCAGATGTTGGCAATTTGATCTCTGGTTCCTCTGCCTTTTCTAAGGCCAGCTTGTACATCTGAAAGTTCTTGGTTCATGTACTGCTGAAGCCTAGCTTGAAGGATTTGGGGCATAATCTTGCTAGCATGTCAAATGAGTGCAATTGTGCGGTAGTTTGAACATTCCTTAGCATTGCCTTTCTTTGGGATTGGAATGAAAACCGAACTTTCCAGTCCTGTGGCCAGTGCTGAGTTTTCCAAATTTGCTGGCATATTCAGGGCAGCACTTTAACAGCGTTATCTTTTATGACTTGAAATAGCTCAGCTGCAATTCTATCACCTCTTCTAGCTTTCTTTATGGTAAGGCCCACTTGACTTCATGCTCCAAGGTGTCTGGCTCTAGGTGAGTGACCACACTATCATGGTTATCTGGGTCATTAAGATCTTTTTGTGCAGTTCTTCTGTGTACTCATGTCACCTCTTCTTAATATCTTCTGCTTCTCTTAGATCTTTACTGCTTCTGTCTTTATCGTGCCCATCCTTGCATGAAATGCTCCCTTGGTGTCTCTAATTTTCTTGAAGAGATCTCTAGTTTTTCTCATTCTATTATTTTCCTCTATTTCTTTGCACTGTTCACTTAAGAAGACTTTATCTCTCCTTGCTATTCTTTGGAACTCTGGATTCAGATGGGTATTCACCTTTCTCCTTTGCCTTTTGCTTCTCTTCTTTTCTCAACTATTTAAAGCCCTCCTCAGACAACCACTTTGCCTTCTTCCATTTCTTTTTCTTAGGGATGATTATGGTCACCACCTCCTGCATAATGTCAGAAACCTCCATCCATAGTTCTTCCAGCACTCTATCTACCAGACTTAATCCCTTGAATCTATTTGTTACCTCCACTGTATAATCATAAGAGATTCGATTTAGGTCATACCTGAATGGCTTAGTGACTTTTCCTACTTTCTTCAATTTAAGCCTGAATTCTGCAGTAAGAAGCTTATGATCTGAGCCACAGTCACTTTCAGGTCTTGTTTTTGCTGACTGTATATAGCTTCTCCATCTACTGCAAAGAATATAATCAATCTGATTTTGGTATTGACCATCTGTTGATATCCATGTGTAGAGTTATCTCTTTGTTGTTGGAAGTGGATGTTTGCTATGACCAGTGCATTCTCGGAAAACTCTGTTAGCCTTTGCCCTGTGTCATTTTGTACCCCAAGGCCAAACTTGCCTGTTGCTCCAGGTACCTCTTGACTTCCTACTATTACATTCCAGTCCCCTTTGATGAGAAGGACATCTTTTTGTTGTTGTTGTTGTTGTTAGTTCTAAAAGGTTTTGTAGGTCTTCACAGAACTGTTAAAATTCATCTTCTTTAGCATTAGTTATTGGCACACAGACTTGAATTAATGTGATGTTGAATGGTTTGCCTTGCCTTAGAAATGAACCAAAATCATTCTGTCATTTTTGTGACTGCACACAAATAGTTCATTTTGGACTCTTTTGTTGACTATGGGGGCTATTCCATTTCTTCTAAGGGATTCTTGCCCACAGTAGTAGATAAAATGGTCATCTGAATTAAATTCACCCATTCCCATCCATTTTAGTTCACTGTTCTAAATTAGTTCACATTAGTTCACATTTAGTTCACAATGTTCTAAAATGATGTCAATGTTCCTAAGATGTCGATGTTCACTCTTGCCATCTCCTTCTTGACCATGTCCTATTTACCTTGGTTCAGGGACCTAACATTCCAGGTTCCTATGCAATATTGTTCCTTAGCACTGAACTTTGCTTTCACCATCAGACACATCCACAACTGAGTGACATTTCTGCTTTAGCCCAGCCTCTTCATTCTTTCTGGAACTGTTTCTCTGCTCTTCCCCAGTAGCATATTGGACACCTACCAACCTGAGGACCTCATCTTCCGGTGTCATATCTTTTTGTCTTTTCATAATGTTCATGCGGTTCTCAAGGCAAGAAAACTGAAGTGGTTTGCCATTCCCTTCTCCAGTGGACTATGTTTTGTCCAGCCCTGACTAAGAGGGACGTGCCCTTCAACCACTCCATATAGCTGGATGACACTCCTGGCAGCCATTGTCCCACTGCTGGTCCTCGTTGAGCGTGTAAACCTTCCCTGGCCACTGAGTGTTGGTTACCGAGCTCCTGGGGGACCAGGGAAAAGGCCCTGCTGGAGTTGCTGGGAAAGTGGTCCAGGGAAGGCTGGAGTCAAGGTTGGAAGAGGCCCATGAGCAGAGGGCTTCCCAGCCTCAAGGCTGCTGCTGGCTGCCCTGAGGCTGTTCTGCTGACCACACGGCTGCCACAGGCTGTGGTCTGCCCCGGCCTTTCCTCACCTCTGGCTCCTCAGTGCTATTGTCCAGGCCCAGGGAGCCCAGCTGCCTTGAGGCAGGCGGGCAGTGCTCTGCAGCCTCCCACTCCATTGCGCTAGAAACTCGAGGTGCAGGTCACTACCCTGCTCCCGCCTCCGCCTCTGCCATAATCTAAGCTAGCTTCTCGCTCTTCTCATCCAATCTTCTCCCAAATTCTTCTTTTTTCTTTCTTCATTTATTTTTATTAGTTGGAGGCTAATTACTTTACAATATTGTAGTGGTTTTTGCCATACATTGACATGAATCAGCCATGGATTTACATGTGTTCCCCATCCCAATCCCCTCTCCCGCCTCCCTCCCCATCCCATCCCTCTGAGTCTTCCCAGTGCACCAGCCCTGAGCACTTGTCTCATGTATCCAACCTGGGCTGGTGATCTGTTTCACCCTTGATAGTATACTTGTTTCAATGCTATTCTCTCAGAACATCGCACCCTGTCCTTCTCCCACAAAGTCCAAAGTTCTTTTTTCATCTTAAAGATCATTACCCTGAAATCCTTATTGGACAGATTGCTTAACTCCACTTCACTTAGTTCTTCTTCTGGGGTCTTACCTTGTTCCTTCATTTAGAACATGTGCATCTGTCACCTCATTTTGCCTAATTTGCTGTTTTTATTTCTATGTATATAGCAAGTATGTTACCTTTTCCAACCTTGGAGAAATTGACTTTTGTAGGAGATACTTTATAGTTCAGTGGTCCCCAACCATTTTGGCACCAACTACCAGTTTTGTGGAAGACAATTTTTCCATGGATGAGGGAAAAAAGGATTGGGGATGGTTTCATGATGATTCAAGCATCTTATATTTATTGTGCACTTTATTTCTATTATTGTTACATTGTGATATGTAATATAATACTTATACAACTCACCATAATGTGGAATCAGTGCTTGTTTTCCTAAAACTAGATGGCCCATCTGGGGATTATGGGAGACAGTGACACTTGGAATGTGTTGCTTATGTCCAGTCTACTCCATAATTTCCTTTTGGTGGCTGTCTCTGCAACCAAAAATTCTGCTTCACAAAGATAAGATGTTGGAAATGGAAGCAGACTTTTTGTGCTTTTGTGACAATCTCAGAATATTCCACCTTGACTTTAATCCAGAATGTATGGAGATTTGAAGTTGTCTCAAACATACTTTTAAGGCCACCATCATTTGAGATCTCAAGCAGATAATCCTCTTCTAGCACAGACAAATTCACCTGGCTTATTCACAAATGGGTCATGGATCCAATCCTTCCCAGTTCAGGGTTTTTTTGTGGTTGGGAAGTAATGCTCAAACCCTTTTGAAAGCTGAGCTAGGTGATGATGCACCAGCTGGAAGAAAGAAGTCCCTGGCCCAGTCTCTTTCAAAATCTGTTAATGTTTGAAAAATATCAAAATCCCAGTGTTCACTTGTCACCCCCATAATTCTAGTTTGGCTTTGAATGCAGCCACTTTATCTGCTGACTTGAACGTAGTTGTAATTCTTCCCTGAAGTTACATGTTAAGTTCTTTGAGCTGGTTGAATATGTCACACAAATAAGCAAGTTTTGCAACCCATTCTGTGTCACACAAATGTGCTGCCAGTGGTGACTGTTTCTCTAAAAGAAATCTCTGGAGTGGGTATTGTAACTCAAAAACTCTGGCCAGTGATCTATCTTTAGAAGGCCATCTCACTTCTGTGTATAAGAGAAGACATGTGTAGTCTGCATCCATCTCCTCACAGAGCTGCATGAACAGACACAAGTTAAGGGCATGTACTTTAATATGGCTGATAATTTTAACCACATCCGGCCGAACATTGTTAAGTTCAGGTGACTAGCTAGCATGGCTAGCTAGCATTTCTCTATGGATGACACAGTGCATAGACTCACATTTAGAATCGTCCTTCGTGATCTGAGTAGTGAAACCAGAAAGCCATCCAGTCATGGCAGCCACTCTGCCCATGACATGAAATGATCAATTCAGTTTTTCTGATATGTAATCATTCAAAGACTTGAATGGTTTTGTAACTGTGGTATTGGTTGGCAACATAAGTTATGCACATCCTCCTGAAAAATATATCACAAAAACATGCATCATTGCCTCATTGTTAACAATGGCAGACTCATCAACCAGGATTGTGTACCATGATGACTCATGAATCCTCTCTAACAATTGTGCCTCAAAATTCTCTGTTATTTCATCAGTTTGTCTAATTATGTCTCTAGCTGAAAGAGGAACATGTGCCACCTTTTGAAGTGTCTCCTAAGAGTTCATGACAATTGTCATTAGTGGCAGGCAGGATCAGCTCTTCACCGATAGTAAAGGGCTTCTTAGCTTTAGCAATGCAGTTAGCCACTAAGAATGATGCTGTCAGTACAGACACATTTGATGAACTGGTGGCCTTCAATAACTGCTTCTTTTCCTTGTGTTCGTGATTTTTCTTTTGAAAAACTCCAAAGACTTGTGTTTTAATGCACAGTGCTTGGTCTCCATGTGGCAAAGTGGTTGTGAAGGTTTCATGACTTCCTTGAATTCACATATTATACAGAGCAGATTTGGAGAATGTGAATCACCTGTTGCAATGAACCCATAATTTAAGTAGGATTCTTGGTATTTTCTTCAAATGAAGCTTTCTTTTTGTTGGAAGTCTTAGAGTCTTCTGATCTCTCATCATTGGATCTTTCTCCCCTTTCAAAGAAGCCCTACCATGACATTTATTTTTCACTCATTTTGGCGGGGGTTAGCTTGTGGGCTTCCCAAAACTGTGACTGAGACAAGTGCACAATGTGGGAAAGCGGTATGGATGGAAGTGGTAAATAAAATAATGGGCAGGCCTCAAGCAGACTGAAAGAAGTGTCAGATTCTGACTTAAAGCCTGCCACCAGATGCAGCTTAATTGGAACTTGCCACTCACTGATAGGGTTTTAATATGAGTCTGTAAGCAATTGATTTATCACAGCCTTGGTGCAGTCAAACCTCTGCTAATGATAATCTGTATTTGCAGCCCCCACCCGGTGCTAGCATCAGCTCCTCAGCTCCACCCTGGATCATCAGGCATTCGATGCTCAAAAGGACCAAGCAACCTAGATCTCTAGTTCATAGTAGAGTTCCTGCTCCTATGGGACTCTAATACCACTGCTGATCTGACAGCAGGCGGAGCTCAGGCAGTAATACAAGTAATGGGGTGCAGCTGAAAATACAGATGAAGCTTCACTTGCTCACCCGCCACTCACTTCCTGCTGTGAGGCCCACTTCCTAACAGGTCAGCAGTCTGTAGCCTGAGGGCTGGGGATCTCTGCCATACATTTTAGCAGTGCACTCCCCTCAGGACCCCAGAACTCTATGTTCTAGGGGTGCCCGCTCTGTGGACTGCATGGGTCCTTCTGTTGGGGTAGGCTGACTACTGTGTGTTGTCTGCTAAGCGTGGCTGACCCTTGCTCTGGTTGATTGCAAAGTCCTTCCTTGTGCAGAAGTTGCCTACTGCTGGAGAGTGAGGCCAGGTCATGAGCTGCTTACTGTAGAGCCCCAGGTGGTGCTGGGACTAGTGTTGGCTCACCAGTGTGTGGAGCTAGGCCCTGTGGTGGTTGGTTGTGGAGCTGGGGGACCTGGATCTCAACTATTGATGGACCGTGCTGTTTCCTGACCAGCTGATTGTGGGGTCTGGAGTTTCCCAGAGCTAGTTTCATCCCACTATGATTGAGGCTGGACTCCAGGGCAACTGGTTGAGGGATTCAAAGAGTCTTGTGTCACTTTGCTAGTGGTGGTATCAGCTTGCTAGTAGGCAGGGCCAGGGCCCAGGGGTCCTAGGGCTGGTACTTCCCCATTGGTAGGTAAGGTAGGTCCCAGGCCTAGTTCTGGTACACTGATGGGTGGAACTGGGTCCCATGGTCTCTGGCTGCAGGGCTCTGGGGGTCCCAATGCTGGTGCCAGCATACTGGTGTATGGGGCTGCATCCTAAATCCTCTGATAGACAGGGCTGGTCCTGGAATAGCTGGGGGCTCAGGAGGTCTTAAGAAAGCAGGCTTGCTTGGACTGGAGGCCTCCTCATATTGGTGGCAACACATTGATGGGCAGACCAGGTCCAGCTTCTAATAAGCTAGAGGGAGGATTCCAAATGGCAACTGCAAACACCAGTGTCCTAATAGTAGAATGAGCTCCCCAAAGTTGCTGCCAAAAGTGTGCGTGTCCCCAGGGTGGGCCCCACTTGCCTTACTTCTCCAGGTGGCTCTCCAAGATTAGCAAGTGGGTTTGGCCCAGAATCCTTTCAAATTATTGCTTCTACCATGTGTCACGAAGTGAGTGAGATTTTGTGTGCACTCTTTAAGAGTGGAGTCTATCTCCTACAGCCCTCTTGCTCTCCAGAAAGTAAGCCCCACTAGCCTTCACAGTCAGGTGCTCTAGCAGCTTATCTTCTTGGTACCAAAGCCCCCCAGACTGGGGAGACTGATGTGACCCTTGCTCCTTGGGGAGAGCCTCTGTCATTCTGTTTTCCTCCTGGTTGTGGGCTGCCCATCTCAGGATATGGGTGTAACCAGCCATCCCTCTAGCCATCTTGATATGGTTCTTTAGTTATATTTTTAGTTTTGGAGTTTTTATACTAGTTCCCTGTCCTTGTTCATCAACAGTTGCTCTGTGAGCAGTTTTGACTTTGGTGTGCCCATGAGTAGAGCTAAGCTCAAAAGCTTCCTGCTCTAGCATCTTGGCCACTTCTCCTCTGATGAAAGTAGTGCCAGTTTCCATGCTCTTAAGAGACTGGCAGCCTCTGCTTCCCCTGTCTTAGAAAACTAACTCCTGGGCCTCCATGTGAAAAACCTAACTGTGCCCCACTGCCTCTGGTTGTTGAAGCTTCAGCTATGTAGAATAACAAAGATGAAGCCCCAAGAAACCTGAGACAGAGACGAATACTTCTCCCTGTGCCCTGAGTTCCTGACCCACAGTATCATAGACACAGAATAATAATAAGATAATTTTAGGCCACTATATTTAAGATAGTCTGTAAAGCAACAATAGATAATTGAACAACCAGAAAAACCCTGAATATAGCTGAAAAATTTCACTGGGAGCCGAGAATTGAAAACCATTACCATAGTGCCGCTATTAGAACATACACAGTCCACTGATGCCTGAATCCGAGAGGAACTAGGAAATCAGGAAAGTGGGCAAGGGGTGTGTAGTTTCACCACAGTTTAAGACTCAGATCTGACCCACAGGCTGAAAGTAATGATTTTAAGCAGGGCAGCTGTGAGGGTTAAAATCTGTTCCTTCTACACACAGACTCCTTTGAACACTTATTTTGACATCACCTGCATTTAATGGCGGAGAAGGCAATGGCATCCCCCTCCAGTACTCTTGCCTGGAAAATCCCATGGACAGAGGAGCCTGGTGGGCTGCAGTCCAAGGGGTTGCTAAGAGTTGGAGACGACTGAGCGACTTCACTTTCACTTTTCACTTTCATGCATTGGAGAAGGAAATGGCAACCCACTCCTGTGTTCTTGCCTGGAGAACCCCAGGGATGGGGGAGCCTGGTGGGCTGCCATCTATGGGGTCACACAGAGTTGGACACGACTGAAGCAACTTAGCAGCAGCAGCATTTAATAGGACTTTCCAGGTGGCGCTAGTGGTAAAGAATCCACCTGCCAGTGCAGGAGACTTAAGAGACAAGCGTTTGCTCTCTGGGTCTGGAAGATCCCCTGCAGAAGGAAATGGTAACCCGCTCCAGTATTCTTGCCTGGTGAACTCCATGGACAGAGGAGCCTGGTGGGCTACAGTCCATGGGGTCACACAGAATCGGACATGACTAAAGCAACTTAAGACAGCCCAGCATTAAAGAGAGAACCAGCCTCATCCGTGATGAGGTGCTGGACTGAAGCCAGGTGCCTGAGTGTGAATGAACACTCACTGCACATATGGATACGCAAGACATGGAGAACACTTGGATCTGCAAGTGCTCCTGGGGTAGCAAGTTGGAATGAGGCAATCATGGGTTGGGCAAGCATGGCTCAGGCTTTCAGGATGCCCTGAAACACTCTTCCTCATTCCATTGTCCAGTTAGGCACTGCTGAGAAGTCTCCAGCAGCAGCATATGCCAGCCCAATGAACCCTGCTGTAAAGAATGTAGCATCCTTAGAGCAAAAGCTCAGAGAGGAAAATAGCATCAGAGCTACTCACACTGATGCCAGATTGAAAACCAATCACAACACGAGTGAACATACAGAGACGAAGCTGTTCATCTGGACCCTTCAGCCACACCTGACATTCGGATACAATTACTATTAACAGCACATATTGAATATTTACCTTGTGTCCCACGTTTTTCTGGAAATTCCGGGATAGTGAGAACAGATTTCTGAAAATCAGCCACTATATGTTTACATGAGGCACACATTGATTCAATTAGTGAACTCCTTCAGACTCAACAGTTGGGTGTTTTATTCAGTGAACAAGTATTTTTTGAAGTAGCTCCTATTTGTCAGGTGCTGTACAAGAAGTTTAAGATCTTATGTGAAGTCAAGACATCTGGAAACTGCACACATCATTAAGGGAACTAAGTGCCATGGGAAGACACAGAAGAAAGGGAATATTTTTTACTGGAAGATCTGAGGCATCAATGTGGAAGACATGGCTGTGCACTGAGACTCAAAGGAAAGATGAAGAGGGTTTCAAAAAGCTGAAGTCAAGGAAACATGCACTTGAGAAAAAGATTGCATTCCAGGAAGAGTAAGCAAGAGAAACAAAGGAACAGGGGTTTAAAGCAACACAGGTGTTTCTGGAAGGTGAAGCATCAAGTGATAAGAGAATGAAGTGAATGGAAGGAGTGAGGGAGGGTAACTGGAGGCAAAGTTGGGACGGAATCTGGGGCCACACCATAAAGTTTTGAATGTCACATTCAGACAGGTGGAATTCGTTGCATTATAAATAGTGCTAGATTGTGGGATGCTCGGAAGAACAAAAAGAACAACTCGAAATACTAGAAAAATGCATGAGAATGGGGAAAAGAGTATTTCTGCCTCAAACTGCAAGCTACCACCACCAGGGAGAAATTCACATGGCCTTCACACCTCAGCACCACCAGCAGGGTGGGGACTGGGTCCATCACAACCACTGCTGTGACCCAGCTCCTCTCCATGCGGCTGGGTGAATATTTGCAAAGAGAGGGAGTAAGTGAAGTTTTTCCTGTCTACCCAACTTGAAAGTTGTTCCTCTTGCATCACAATTTACTGCTTATTCCTATAGCCATTTGTGTGCTTTTTCTCTGGGATTCTGAGGAATTTATGGGCAGGGACCAGGCTGTGTCTATTCACAAGCCCCCTGACATCTAGCAGGCTGTGCACCCAGTCATTCAGTCGTGTCCGACTCTCTGCGACCCCATCAACTGCAGCCTTCCAGGCTCCTCTGTCCATGTAATTCTCCAGGCAAGAAGACAGGAGTGGGTAGCACATTTGCTTCTCCAAGGGATCTTCCCAACCCAGGAATTGAATCCATGTTTCTTGCGTCTCCAGCATTGCAGGCAGATTCTTTACCACTGCATCACCTGGGAAGCAGAGTGATAAGCAAACTCATTATTTATTGACTGTGTAGATAAAATAGTCTAATTACATGAACATTTCAATCTAGGCCAAAAAGAAAACTATTTAAATCTGCTGTTCCATTTCTGGAAATATATGTGAGGGAAACAAAAAGTGTCAAAAAAGTATCTCACTCCCGTTTTCACTGCAGCATTATTTACAATAGCCAAGGCATAGAAACAAACCAAGTGTCCATCAGTGCATAAATGGATATAGCTAGACAGATAATATGATGGAATATTATTTAGCCATGAGAAAAGAAATACTGTTATTTGCTACAATGTGAATGGATCTTGAGGACATTATGCTAAGAGAAATAAGTCTGACAGAGGAAGAAAAACACTGTGTGTTCTCACTGACATGTAGAATCTAAAAAACTGAACTAACTCATAAATACAGAGAACAGACTGGTGGTTGCCAGAAGTAAGGGGCAGGGAATGGGTGAAATGGGCAAAAGTACAAACTTCCACTTATAAGATGAATAAGTTCCACGGATCTAGTGTACAGCCTGGCAACTATAGTTAACAATACTGCCTTTATATTTGATCATTGCTAAGAGAATAGATCTTAAAAATTCTCTTCACAGAGAAATAAAATGTGTAACTATATGAGGTGATGTTAAACTGATTGTGATAATCATTTTACAGTACGTATCAAATCATTATGCTGTACACCTTAAACTGAGTTATATGTCACTTGTATCTCAACAAAACTGGAAGTAGATTGATAAATTTGCCATCATGCCTGGTATCATTCAGGGTCTTTGATTTTTGTTCAATACTTAGCAATAAAGTGATAGTTCCCATTACTCTCTTTCTCTCTGTGATCTTTTTATGTGAGTGTACATGAATACTTTTCCATCTCTGTCATCTACAAAACAGTTCTTTTTTCCTATTTCATGCTCTGCTTCTTAGAAACCTGAACTAGGGTCTACTTAAATGGGTCTTTGGTTTTTCATCTCCTACTGTAACCTGATTCTTCAGACAAATTTTCTCACCTCTTTCCTACATCTCTCCCATCTTGTGAATGTAAATCACCTTCTCTAACATATTTCTCTAAAAAAAATCCCAGTCTTCAATTATTTGCTCTTCTATCTTTTTTCCATGGATTCTTTTCAATTAGTGCTAAAGTGTGTTGAAACCTTTTGAAAGGTCATTTAACTAATAGGATAATTCGACGTTCATAGTCTCCAATCTAAATTCTATCAGCTTGTGATTATATTGCCCCAGCTTCCCTATGGTTTAAGGCACTCCCTCTCTGCAAACTTTGAACCAGAATATTCACCTGCCCTATTCATTTGTTCTTTTTTCCAATAATTTTCCCCTACTACTATTAGCACAGATTTTCAACTGGGCTAAAAACAAATCACTTGCTAGAAGTACAATACTACTAATACTTTTTAAAAAAAGGAAGACACTCACTGTAGAGAATGTCATGGGGATATTGTTAAGAACTTTGGATAGTTGTCTTTTGTCCTTTTTTGCTCATTTATTTCCTAATATAATTTTTAAACTATGTATTAAATTTCATCTTTTTAAACTGATGTCTAAATTTCTTCATGATTTTAATTAGCTGAAAGGATGTTGTTTCCAGCTTATTCTAAGTGCAGGCATTACAAAATAAGTGATATCACTGCTTTGTATGTACCCCGTGGTATCTAAATGTAATAATGATTAAAGCTGATGATATTCTATTTACACAATGTGAACAAGCTAATTTTATTTCATTCTTCTCCTAAAACTCCTATTTCTATTCCATTTTCCTCTCAGCACTTTATCTTACTGTAAACATATTTTTACGCTTTAAATTCTTTTGGTGATTGTCCTATTTCTCTGCATCAAAATATGCACATAAATTTAAAATTTTCCTTTTGACCATAAGGCTTTATAAAATGTTAAAAATTACTTTAGATTCAGTTGTCATTAAGTTACTAATACATAATCAATATAGCAAATATATTCTAATTTATTATTCAGAAGTATAAATATACAATATGCATCTCTCAATAAGATGGATGTGGCTATTCTGAATGTTGGAAGCTTGGTTTGTTTTGGTTGTTAATCCTTATATCTGAGATCACTACTACTGGTTGCCAAAAGGAGAGAACATGCAGCATAGACTTGACCTCTAATTTTTGACTTTATAAATGGTTCACATGAACTAGTGAAAGTGGAAAAAGAAGTTGTGTTATAGCAATGACTCAATTCTTTAAACATTTCATGTTATATGCCAAAATTTATGTAATGATTTATGTTGAACACATATTTATTAAAGTGTCAGCCTACAACTCAATAGATTCACATCCAATTTTGTTGAAAGCAAATAATTAGTACTCTGCATAATTGCAAACTGATTTTCTGCTCTTTTTTCTCAGAGTCCTTCACTTCTTCAGCTACTGGGAGGAACATAAATAGAGCTTTCCAAGACTTAACAAAATATTACTGCTTACATCTTTTAATCTTTTACTTAAAAGCACTTTATTGAACTCCCATACTCAGAAAGTGGCAGTATGTCTTTAAATCCCACCTGATGTATATCTCTAGCTTCCAAGGCTATTTGCTAGTCAAACATGTCATTTGCTCAGAAGGCTCAGACTCTGCTGGAACATGAGCTATGTATGGAAAACTATCCCCCAAACATGTGCTTTGAATATAACTTAATTAAAGTCTTGGAATTACAGATTCATTTATTCAAATTATGGAAAATACCCACCATACAACTTAACTGACAAAGTCATTTTTGGTTACCAAATCAGTTGGCCAAATAAAACTTCTTTCTGCTAGAAAAAATGGTTACTTCATTTTTTAAAATTCATATAAATGTACTTCTAATAATTTCTATAATGATCAGAACCCTTCTGAATTCCATTCATGCGAAAACTGACATGAGTCAAAGCATCCTGTTTCTAATGCTTTATCCTTCACAGAAATAGAAATATAACAGGAAAAACACAAAGCTCTTTCCTGAATTGTTCGTGCCTTAATGGAAGGAGGGTTTGCTGACACCAGAATTTCAGATTTTGTGCTTTGAGGCTGGTCTGGTGCCTCAGCAGTTTTACACCTGTGATACAATACCACCGAGGGTAAGAAGTATACCTTATATTTGTAAGCTGAGAGAAAAATAATTGTGGAAGGGAGCGGAGAAAGGAGAACAAATTTACTGTCATGATTATAGGTCAATGCTCAGGTAATTTTAGGAAAATGGACACTGAGGCACTAAAATATGTTTATTTACATCTAAGTCCAGTCTTTATGTGTCTGAAGCAATGCACATACACCTGCTGGCTGTGGGTACTGTGAGAAAAAAAAAGTGACTCATAACTCATAACTCCATCTTGGTGCATGATCACAGGAAGGTCATGGAACCAGAATATCTATAATTTTTAGACAAATAACTGTTTTTTTCCCACAATACAACTGTGATGAATTTTCAGTAGCTTCAAATATAATGTATAGGTCACAGAATTCTGTCTTTCTAATTTGAGGAAATGCTAAATTTACTTGGTGACTGTAGAGCATCATAGTTCTGCATTATCATACAGTAAATATAAAAGAAGGGTGAGAGAAATGCATACATTTAGAAGAGGAATAATAACTCAGAATGATGGGAAGCTCAACTCCTAGGTGCTTCTTAGAACACCTAGGATCTTGACATTTCTGCAATTAAAAACTATAGCCCTTATTCTTACTTACAATGATAATAGTGGTTAATTAGAAAAGCAGCTGATCTTGGAGTTACTATAAAGGAAACTTTGTGCTCTAATAAAGGGAAACTGTCAAGCAGATCCAGTCAGTGATTTATAATGATAAAGAAACTATTTTGGTGGAACTTTGTTTTCTCTGCTCATCACATACTACAATTCAAGTGGAACATTTGATTTTGAGAGGAAAAAGATCAGTTTAGCTTTGCCTTTTTTCAGTCCATTTCCAATTACACTTACCACTCCATTGTGAATAAAGTACACAGCAATAGGCAACACCATAATAAAAGCAAGTCCACAATTCTTGCAGCCAGTTTTATCAACAGCCAGTGACTTATCAACACGAGTCACTAGGCAGTGTAAAATGATACATATGCATGAAAATACACTAGCTAAAAACAGAATATGTGATTCTTGCATTCAAACAATACCAGTAATTACCATAAAGAAAGCAGAGGAAATCTGTTAATTGTGAAGATAAGCCATTCAATTAATAAGTTAAATATTGCCTCCAACATCATTATTCTGTATATTTGAGTAAATCTTACTTCTTTTCCCAAACAAGATTGTGGAGAATAACTACAAATGCAGTACAATACTATGTCAAGGAACTTTGGTTTCACATAAGTAGCAAGTGACAGCTGCTGATTCAGTTCCTCCCCTCACTCCACACAAAATGCAATCCAAGCCCTTCTACTTCTGAGATCACACTGTTGGTTCTTCCTAGACTGCTGATTATTCAAAGACAAGTCCTATAGCACTTTGGATCAGAGTCACAGTAACCAGAGATGAGGCAGAAATCACCGAGATTTCCTCCTATGATCACACCTGCCATTAGGACAAATCAGGCATGAGTGTGTCTTCTCACCTGGGGTGCCGCTAGGAACCAACTTTCCAGATTATACATCTGCAACTATCATCTAATTGCCACCCACAAGGGAGTCCTTGGGGCATCAAAAGACATCAGTAACTGCAGCTGAGATTTCAAAGAATAGCAAACCATAGCTATTTGGAATTTTTAGTAAGGTCTGCTAATATAAATCCCCACTGACTTGAGTAACTGAATTTCAATATTAAAAATAAACTATAGGAAAAGAACTGCGGTGTTGGAGAAGACTCTTGAGAGTCCCTCGGACTGCAAGGAGATCCAATCAGTCAATCCTAGAGGAAATCAGTCTTGAATATTCATTGGAAGGACTGCTGCTGAAGCTGAAGCTCCAATACTTTGGCCAACTGATGCAAAGAACTGACTTATTTGAAAAGACCCTGGTGCTGGGAAAGATTGAAGGCAGGAGGAGAAAGGGCTGACAAAGGATGAGATGGTTGGATGGCATCACCGACTCAATGGACATGCTGCTGCTACTGCTGCTGCTGCTAAGTCGCTTCAGTTGTGTCCAACTCTGTGTGACCCCATAGATGGCAGCCTACCAGGCTCCCCCGTCCCTGGGGTTCTCCAGGCAAGAACACTGGAGTGGGTTGCCATTTCCTTCTCCAATGCATGAAAGTGAAAAGGGAAAGTGAAGTCGCTCAGTCGTGTCCGACTCTTAGCGACCCCATGGACTGCAGCCCACCAGGCTCCTCTGTCCATGGGATTTTCCAGGCAAGAGTACTGGAGTGGGTTGCCATTGCCTTCTCCACAATGGACATGAGTTTGAGTAAACTCCGGGAGTTGGTGATGGACAGGGAGGCCTGGCCTGCTGCAGTCCATGAGGTCGCAAAGAGTAGGGCATGACTGAGCAACTGAACAGAACTGAACTGATAGGAAAAGAGGAAGGGGAAAGAAATATATTTTCACTTTCTTTTAAAAAAATAAATTTCATGAGATAGAAATGTAGAACAGAGACTTCTAAAGGTTTTCTTAGATTTTTAAAATAGGATTTAATATTCCCAGTGGGGAAATTTACATGCAGATGGTAGGGGGTAGGTAGAGGATGGGGAGGAGAATGCATACAATCACACTGAAGCTGTCTATATTATCTACACTCCAAACCATTTTACAAAGCAATAGTCCCATGTCTTTATTCTCATAACCTTGACTTGTTTCTCTTATATAAACACTTCCTCTTTGCCAAATAATTTGAGAATATGAAAGTCTAGACTTTACATATGGTGTATACTTATACTAAATACCTGATAGCTACATAATTTATAATCCACAAAGTTTGGAACACCCATGATTATGTTTGACAGATCTAATAGGGATAGAAGACATCTTGTTGTCCATTTCATTTCCATTCCCACTAGCACAATTACATGTTGGCTGGGACCTCATGCCAGTGATCTGCTGTGAGATTTGACCCAACTGTGTGTTGACCTAGCTTGATGGGAAATAACTCACTTCAAACACCTCACCCAGAGGAAATAAGGAAAGAACAGTGGGCAACTAGGAAGTCCAGTTAAGACACAGGTAAAGCATCCCACTAAATAGTGAAATAGTGAGAGCACTGCTGGAAATTACAAACCACTGGGAAAACAAACCTGAGCAAAGGGCAGGACAAGGTCTCAGGCCTCAGAGAACAGTCTCACCCCATGTGGAGCCCATGCCCCTGTGGCTGCCTTTACACAATTTCCATCTTCAGCAGGCTGAGCTTTTCAGAACGACAAGGCCATTTGTTTAAAATTCATTCATTATGATCATGTTGACTTGCTGTGCTTAGTCACTCAGTCATGCCCAACTCTGTGATCCCATCAACTGTAGCCAGCCAGGCTCCTCTGTCCAGGGAGATCCTCCGAGCAAGAATATTGGAGTGGGTTGCCATGCCCTCCTCTAGGGGATCTTCCCAACCCAGGGACTGAACCCAGGTCTCCCACATTGTGGTTGGATTCTTTACAGTCTGAGCCACCATGGAAGCTTAATGTTGACTTAAGTTCACACGACATAAGAGCTGTGAGTTAAGTTTTAGTCAGGGTCTTACTAAGGACTATAGTCTGGGAAAAAGCCCCTCAGTAGCTCTGAGGGGACTGCTCTGCTGAGGTAGGGGAAAAGTTAGTATATATATGATCTGGTTAGGGAATGTGTGCACTCAATCATGCATGCATGCTCAGTTGTGCTTAGTCATTAAGTCATGTTCGACTCTTTGCAACCCTATGGACTGTAACCCACAAGGCTCCTCTGTCCATGAGATTTTCCAGGCAAGAATACTGGAGTGGGTAACCATTCCTCCTCCAGGGGATTTTCCCAACCCAGGGATTGAACTCGAGTCTCCTGCATCTCCTACATTGGCAGACACTTTCCTTACCACAGAGCCCCCTGGGTAGCCCTTGCAGTTAAGCATACATTTTGGTAAAATGTTACTGCTAGTCACAAGGAAGAGGTATCTCAGTTAATAATTTTAGCATGTGAAAGATACAAGAACCTGGATTCATTATAATTTTTCCTGAGGTCTGTGTCTATTTGGGGGCCTGTTTTTCCAAAGCAAAGAGTGCTTCATCCTGTTTTCATCTTGAATTCCTCTCAGAGTGCACTATTGGTCAATAATTGCAGTTACTGATGACTTAATTATCATCATTTTTTTAAATTTCTCAGTCTGTGCTGGGTCATTGTTGTAGCACATGGGCTTTCACTAGTTACAGCCTGTGGGCTTCTCTTTTGGTGGAGCATGGGTTCTAGAGCATATGGGCTCAGTAGTTGTGGCACGTGGGCTTCCCTAGTTGGGCTTAGTTTTCCTGTGGCATGTGGGATCTTAGTTGCCCAGCCAGGGATTGAACCCATGTTCCCTGCATTGGAAGGTGGATTCTTAACCACTAGACCACCAGAGAAGTCCCTTAATTCTTATAGAGCCCTCAGATAGTGAGCAGCATTCTGTGTTTCACAATCACAGTGAGAGGAAACAGGCAATTTCATACCATTGGTGGATGTCCAGTTTGGAGAAGAATACAGCAATATGTATCAAAAGCTTTAAAAAGTACATAATGCTTCTATAATTTCACTTTCAGCATTCTGATAAGAAGAAATAACTAGGGAATTACATAAAGATGTATATGTATAAGAATGCTCCTCACCACTTTAATTAGAGAAGCAAAAGTTGAAAAATAAAAAACTAAAAGTCTAACCATACAGAAATATTCAAATAACTTTGGTAGCATCATACCATACACTATTAGGCAATTAAAATAATAATTTGAAACTATAATGACATGGAAATATATCTTTATTATATATCTAGTTTTAAAAGGAGATTATAAGAGTGCAGTGGGTTCTGTCAACTTAAAAAATATTCACAACCTAAAGTTGGGAGTTATGTTATATCTGGTGGGAGTTTTTAGGACTTCAAGCCCAAGAGACAGCATCTCAAGTGACCCTGAGAGATCTGCTCCAAGGAGAAGAGGGGAGGAGCTGGTTAAATAGAAGTTTTGCAACAAAGGGCAAGTAGTCTGAACATTAAAAGATTATTGTTAATTAAAGAAATCCAGATAACCCAAGTTTAGGAATTTGGCACTTTTCTATGTATGGGAAGATACAAGAATCTGTGCTCCCTGAAATCATTAGTTTGAAATACACCTCAGCTATTTGGGGCCAGTATCTTGTTTTCACATCCTGCATTCCTCAGGGAATGGCTGCAGTCTGATGGCTGCTAGATGGCAGGTATTCTTTCCTTCCTAAGTTCCCTTAGGGCTCATGGCGGCTAGAATCGCTGGTGACTGTGACATCCTTGTTTGCTGATATGGTGGGAAATATTCAATTTCTCACTTCCAATTTTGTATTTAAAAGATATGAATGCACAGGAAAAGTTTTTACGTCTTACTTGTTATTAAGGATGAAGAAATTTTCCTCTATCCTGTTGACTTCTTCTGGCTGGTCTAAGAATTAAATTAATATGAGACAAGTTAATAAGAAAAATAAAATAAGAGTTTAATAACAGTCACAGACTTTATTTTCTTGGTCTCTAAAATCACTGCAGACGCTGATTGCAGCCATGAAATTAAAAGACACGTGCTCATGGCAATAAACTAGATAACCCAGAAGAAATGGACAGATTCTTAGAAAAGTTCAATCTTCCAAGACTGAACCAGGAAGAAATAGAAATTATGAAAAACCCAATTACAAGCACTGAAATTGAAGCTGTGATCAAAAATCTCTCAAAAAAACAAAAACCCAGAACCAGATGGCTTTACAGAAGAATTCTATCAAACATTTAGAGAAGAATGAATGCCTATACTAAAACGCTTTCAAAAAATTACAGAGGAAGAAACACTACCAAATTCATTCTATGAGGCCACCATTACCCTGATACCAAAACCAGACAAGGACAACACAAAAAAAGAAAACTACAGGCCAATATCACTGATGAACATAGATGCAAAAATTCTCAACAAAATTTTAGTAAACAGAATTCAGCAACACATCAAAAGCTCATATGCCATGATCAAGTTGGGTTTATAACAGGGATGCAAGGATTCTTCAATATACACAAATCAATCAATGTGATACACCATATTAACAAACTGAAAGATTAAAAACCATATGATAATCTCAATAGATGCAGAAAAAGTCTTTGACAAAATTCAGCACCCATTTATGATTAAAACTCTTCAAAAAATGGGTATAGAAGGAAGCTACTTCAACATAATAAAGGCCATATATGGTAAGCCTACATCAAACATTATTCTCAATGGTGAAAAACTGAAAGCATTCTCCCTAAGATCAGGAATAAGACAAGGCTATCCACTTTCACCACTATTATTCAACGTAGATTTGGTAGTCCTAGCTACAGCAATCAGAGAAGAAAAAGAAATAAAAGGAAGCCAGATCAGAAAAGAAGAAGTAAAGCTCTCGCTGTGTGCAGATGACATGATGCTGTACATAGGAAACCCTAAAGATAGTATCAGAAAACTACTAGAGTCAATCAGTGAATTTAGCAAAGTTGCAGGATACAAAATTAATACGCAAAAATCACTTGCATTTATACATACTAACAATGAAAAATCAGAAAGAGAAATTAAGGAATCAATCCCATTCACCATTGCAACAAAAAGAATAAAATATCTAGGAATAAACTTACCTAAGGAAACAAAAGAACTGTATACCAAAAATTATAAGACACTAATGAAAGAAATCAAAGACAACATAAACAGGTGGCGAGATATTCCATGCTCCTGTATAAGAAGAATCAATATTGTGAAAATGACTATACTACCAAACCCAATCTACAAATTTAATGTGATCCCTATCAAATTACCAATGTTATTTTTCAATGAACTAAAACAAGACATTTCACACTTCATATGGAAACACAAAAGACCCCGAATAGCCAAACCAATCTTGAGAAAGAAGAATGGAGCTGGAGGAATCAACCTTCCTGACATCAGATTATACTACAAAGTTACAGTCATCTAGATATTATGGTACTGGCACAAAAACAGAAATATAGACCAATGGAACAAGATAGAATGCCCAAAAATAAACCCGTGCACCTATGGGTTCCTTATATTTGACAAAGGAGGTAAGAATATACATTGGGGCAAAAACAGCCTCTTCAATAAGTGGTGCTGGGAAAACTGGACAACTACGTATAAAAGAATGAAATTAGAACACTCCCTAACATGCTGCTGCTGCTAAGTCGCTTCAGTCATGTCCGACTCTGTGCTACCCCACAGACGGCAGCCCACCAGGCTCCCCCGTCCCTGGGATTCTCCAGGCAAGAACACTGGAGTGGGTTGCCATTTCCTTCTCCAGTGCATGAAAGTAAAAAGTGAAAATGATGTTGCTCAGTCATGTCTGACTCTTTGTGACCCCATGGACTGCAGCCTACAGGCTCCTCCGTCCGTGGGATTTTCCATACACAAAGATAAACTCAAGATGGATTAAAGACCTAAATGTAAGACCAGAAACTATAAAACTCTTAGAGGAAAACATAGGCAGAACACTCAATAACATAAATCAAAGCAAGATCCTCTATGACCCACCTCCTAGAGTAATGGAAATAAAACCAAAAGTTAAAAAGTGGAAACTGATTAAATTTAAGTGATTTTGCACAGCAAAGGAAACTATAAGCAAGGTGAAAAGACAACGCTCAGAATGGGAGAAAATAATAGCAAATGAAACAACTGACAAAGGATTAGTATATAAAATATACAAGCAACACGTACAACTCAATACTAGAAAAACAACCCAATCAAAAAGTGGGAAAAAGACCTAAATTTCTCCAAAGAAGACATACAGATGGCTAACAAATACATGAAAAGATGCTCAATGTCGCTCATTATTAGAGAAATGCAAATCAAAATTACAATGAGATATTACCTCACACCAGTCAGAATGGCCCTCATCAAAATGTTAACAAACAATAAATGCTGGAAAAGGTGTGGAGAAAAGGGAACATTCTTGCACTGTTGGTGGGAATGTAAATTGATACAGCTACTGTGTAGAAGACAGTAAGGAAATTCCTTAAAAAACTAGGAATAAAACTACCATATAACCCAGCAATCCTACTCCTAAGCATATACCCTGAGGGAACCAAAATTGAAAGAGACACATGTAACCCAATGTTCACTGCAGCACTATTTTATAACAGCCAGAACATGGAAGCAACCTAGATGTCCATCAACAGATGAATGGGTAAATATACATATATTGTACCACAATATATGTATATGTGGTATGTATACACAATAGAATATTACTCAGCCATAAAAAGGAACACATTTGAGTCAGCTCAGATGAGGTGGATGAACCTAGAACCTATTATACAGAGTGAAGTGAGTCAGAAAGAGAAAGATAAATACTGTATTCTAACACATATATACGGAATCTAGAAAAATGGTACTGAAGAATTTATTTACAGGGCAACAATGGAGAAACAGACATAGGGAATAGACTTATGGACATGGGAAGAGGGGAAGAGAGGATGAGATTCATGGAAAGAGTAACATGGAAACTTACATTACCATATGTAAAATAGATAGCCAAAGGGAATTTGCTGTCTGGCTCAGGAAACTCAAACAGGGGCTCAGTATCAACCTAGAGGGGTGGGATGCGGAGGCAGATGGGAGGGAGGTTCAGAAGGGAGGGGATATATGTATACCTATGGCTGATTCATGTTGAGGTTTGACAGAAAACAGCAAAATTCTATAAAGCAACTATCCTTCAAAAAAATTAATTAATTAGATAACCCAATATGCAAAACAGAAAAAGAGACACAGATGTACAGAACAGACTTTGGGACTCTGTGGGAGAAGGCGAGGGTGGGATGTTCTGAGAGAATAGCACTGAAACAAGTATACTATCAAGGTTGAAACAGATCACCAGCCCAGGTTGGATGCATGAGACAAGTGCTCAGGGCTGGTGCACTGGGAAGACCCAGAGGGATGGGATGGGGAGGGAGGCGGGAGGGGGGATCGGAATGGGGAACACATGTAAATCCATGGCTGATTCATGTCAATGTATGGCAAAAACCACTACAATATTGTAAAGTAATTAGCCTCCAACTAATAAAAATAAATGAAAAAAAAAGAAAAAGAAAAAGCCCTGTGGGAAAATGTTCGGCTAACATTGCATTTATAAAATGCTGTTTTTTCTAATATATTTTTATTTTTTGATTAATTTTTTTTGGTGTAGGAAATCAGTCCTGAATATTCATTGAAAGGACTGATGTTGAAGCTGAAGCTCCAATACTTTGGCCACCTGATGGGAAGAGTCGACTCATTGGAGAAGAGCTCAGTGTAAAGAAAGATTGAGGGCAGTAGGCGAAGGGGACGATAGAGGATGAGATGGTTGGATGGCATCATCAACTCAATGGACATGAGTTTGAGCAAACTCCAGGAGATAGTGAAGGAGAGGGAAGCCTTGCATACTTCAGTCTGTGGGGTCACAAAAGATTTGGACATGAGTGAGCAACTGAACAACAACAAAGTACCTAGTAGAGACCCAGGAAAACTAAGTAACTCACCAAAGTGGCTCAAGCCCTCACCTCAAATACCATCTTCAGCTAAAGACAAAAGAGGAGGTTGGGGATAGTGCTTTGGACCTTCAAAGGGGAGAAAAGCAATTCACATGGAGATGGAGAATCAAATGTTTGATAAACAAATATTTGTTGGGCCATGCAGAGGCAATAGGACACAGAGTGGACTCTGATCTCTAGAACTTGCTGAGTTTCCCCACCACACTCAGCCCATCTTCTCTGCAGAAATCTCTGCTGGTAGCTGTACTCCAAGGATCGACCCTTTATCTAAAGTCTTTAGGCAGCTACTACTGGTGCTAAGTCACTTCAGTCATGTCTGACTCTGTGAGACCCCACAGACAGCAGCCCACCAGGCTCGCCCGTCCCTGGGATTCTCCAGGTAAGGACAGTGGAGTGGGTTGCCATTTCCTTCTCCAATGCATGAAAGTGAAAAGTGAAAGTGAAGTCACTCCATCGTGCCCAACTCATAGCAACCCCATTGACTGCAGCCTACCAGGCTCCTCTGTCCATGGGATTTTCCAGGCAAGAGTACTGGAGTGGGGTGCCATTGCCAGGGGTAACAAAAAGAAATATTTCCTAAGTGTTCTCTTTCTTAAAAATGTGCACATGATAAATTGCTTCAGTTGTGTCTGTCTCTTTGTGACCTTATGAACTGTAGCCCACCAGGCTCCTCTGTTCGTGGGACTCTCCAGGCAAGAATACTGGAATGGGTTGCTATGCCCTCCTGCAAGGGATCTTCCCAACCCAGGGATCAAATCTGCATCTCCTGTGACTCCTGCATTACAAGCTGATTCTTTACCACTGAACCACCCAGGAAGCACTCCTTAAAAATAATTAGCTTAGAACAACCTTGATGCCAAAAAAACATTTTGGGATGGCAAATTTTGTTCCCCTATACTCTGTAACAAAAAAGTTATAAACTGAATTGTTATTTTTAAAAGCTTTTTTTTTAAAGATTTATTTCTTTATTTTTCAACTCTGCTTGCTTTTCGTTGCTGTTCAGACTTTTTGCTAGTTGCCCTGTGTGGGTTCTCATTGCAGCGGCTCCTCTTGTTGCAGAGCACAATCTCTAGGACACATGGGCTTCAGTAGCTGCAGTTCCTGGACTCTAGAGCACAGGCTCCATAATTGTGGTACTTGAGCTTAGTTGTTTCAGGGCTTGTGGGACTTTCTCAGATCAGGGATTTAACCTGTGTCTCCTGCATTGGCAGGTGGATTCTTACTACTAAGCCACCAGGGAAGCACCTGATTATCTATTATTAAGTTTAAAAACTATTTCAGAACACTATTACTTTATGATACCCCATTAAATAAAATAATCATATATATGTATGATATGTACACTTACATGGAAATAAAATTCAACTTTTATGACAAGACATGAAAATTTTTTCTCTGCTTTTTTACCCCCTGTCCTTTTATTGTGCATTGTGTACCTGCATTATGCACCAACAAAGCCTCCCCTTGGAACTGTCTGGGTTTCTTCCCCCAATATTTTTGATCTACAGTTGGTTGAATTCAAGGATGTGGAACCCTAGAATATGGTCAGCCAAATATATATCTTCCTATACTTTATTTATATACATGTAAATAAAGAAATACATGTATATACAGAAATACCTGCTCAACCACAAAGAGCAACATTCTCCTGGTATCAATAAGACAACTCCTGAAAGAATAACCTTCCTTCCTGATCTTGTAAAGGATCACAATGACCCACTGCTTTGTACTTGCAGATCTGGATTGTGTCAGTAATGCATCATTTAATGTACAACCCTCTGTCTCAAGAAATTTTATAACTGCTTTGACTTCTAATGGGTAGAACAGTAATACTCAGATCTTTCTGAGATGCTGTTCCCAGGCTATAATCCTCAATTTAGATTGAATAAAATTTTTCATTTCTTTCTTAGATCAATTTTTTGATCTGATTAATTTTTCATTGGTTATATATATATATGTATATATATATATATATATATACATATACACACACATATATATGGCTCAGTGGTAAACAACCGACCTGCTGATGCAGGAGACTTAGGAGATGCAGGTTCAATAACTGGGTGAGGAAGATCCCCTGGAGTAGGAAATGGCAACTCACTCCAGTAATCTTTCCTGGAAAATCCTATGAAGAGAGGAGCCTGACATGCTACAGTCCATGGAGTCATGAAGAGTTGGACACCACTGAGCAACTAAGCACCCCCCCAACACACACATATATATATAGTGTGTGTTCATTAAATATATATTATGTTCATTAAGCATATATATTATATATATCATATACATGTATATAAATAAATTATAGGAAAGTATGTACTTGGCCCATGATATTCTAGGGTTTCACACCCTTGGATTCAACCAACCATGGATCAAAAATGTTGGAGAAAAAAACCCAGAAAATTCCAAAAATCCAAACTTGAATTTGCCATGTCAGTAACTACATAGCATTTACATTGCATTTACAACTATTAATGTGGCATTTACATCACTAATAATTAGATATTATACCTAATATCTAATAAAATTAGATATTATAGTTAACAGAGATTATTTGAAGTACACAGGAGGATATGAGTAGGCTATAGGCAAATACTATACCATTTTATTTGGGCATCCGTGGATTTTGATATCCAAGGGAGGAACAAATCCCCTGTGAATACTGAGGGATGACTTTATACCAAACTGCCCATCACCAACTCCCAGAGCCTACTCAAACTCAAGTCCATCAAGTCGGTGATGCCATCCAACCATCTCATCCTCTGTCGTCTGCTTCTCCTCCCACCTTCAATCTTTCCTAGCATCAGGGTCTTTTCCAGTGAGTCAATTCTTCCTATCAGGTGGCTAAATTATTGGAGTTTCAGCTTCAGCATCAGTTCTGCCAATGAATATTCAGGGCTAATTTCCTTTAGGATTGACTGGTTGGATCTTCTTGCAGTCTAAGGGACTCTCAAGTCGTCTCTAACACCACAGTTCAAAAGCATCAATTCTTTGGCGCTCCACATTCTTTATAGTCCAACTCTCACATCCATACATGACTACTGAAAAAACCATAGCTTTGACAAGATGGACCTTTGTTGGCAAAGTAATGTCTCTGCTTTTTAATATGCTGTCCTGGTTGGTCATAGCTTTTCTTCCAAGGAGTAAGTGTCTTTTAATTTCACGGCTGCAGTCACCATCTGCAGTGATTTTGGAGCCCCAAAAAATCATTTGAAGAAGGGAATGGAAAACCACTTCAGTATTCTTTCCTTGAGAACCCCATGAACAGTATGAAAAGGCAAAAAGGGGAAGTTAATCACCATTATTCATGTGGGGAGGGGGTCAAGTCTTCCTTATCTTCCACTGTGTGTAGACTTTCTTCAGATTGCAGTTTTGAGGTAATAGGGTGGCATTCCAGGACTCTTTTGCTCAGCCTCCACCTAGGTGGAGCGCCTTAGTTCTTAAAGAAGAACTCAAAGATACTGTTATGTACATCCCTTGAGGAGGAACTGAGACACTGCCCCATTGCTGCATTATTGTTTCTTGATTGTTCCTCCATTGTTTCTGCATTCCCTCACTTTTCTAAGTAGCAACTGTTTTGAATCTGCCCATTGGAACTTGGGGAAGTTCAAGGAGGCTGAAGGAAGTGTATTTTCTACAAACCAGAAATGGGGGACATGGAAAGGATTTGTACCCAACAGAGCTCCACAGGGTCCTGCTTGGTTTCACTTTCATTTGAAAAAGACAGAGAACTTATTATATTTCTGAAAAATAAAAACATCTTGATAGGTCATATATATATCCTCCCACCCTTTATTTATATACATACACATATATGATATATATTGGGCTTCCTAAGTGACGCTAGTGGTAAAGAACCTGCCTGCCAATGCAGGAGATGCATGTTCAATCACTGGGTTGGGAACATCCCCTGGAGGAGGGCATGGCAAGCCACTCCAGTATTCTTGCCTGGAGAATCCATGGATAAAGGAGCCGAGAGGGCTATAGTCCATAGGTCGCAAAGAGTTAAACGTGACTGAAGTGACTTAGTACACATGCAGGCATGATATATATTACTGAACTCATATGAGTTACCAAAAATGATATAAAATAACAGATACACGCCACCTTTGGTGGTCCACATGCATCCGATGGAAAAATGTGTGTGTGCGCATGCTAGTCACATAGTCATGTCCAACTCTTTGTGACCCATTGGACTGCAGGCAGCCAGGCTCCTCTGTCCATGAGATTCTCCAGGCAAGAATACTGGAGTGGTTTGCCATGCCCTCCTCCATGGGTATAAAAATGTACATGGATTTTATTTTTTACATGGTTTTTTGTTTTTGTTTTTTTTTTTTTGTAGTAGTAGTAGATTAAGAGAGAGCACTTGGTATTTGAAGTGTGTTCATTTAGATTTTTAGAATATCAAAAGGAATTGCCAAATATGAAGCAACTGCAATAATGAGATAGCACTGTGAAGTAATGTCTCATAATACTTCAGACAGTGCAGAACTTAATATATTTTAAAATCATAAATTAACTAGTTAAATAATTTATTACATAAAAATCACTCAGAAATAAAGAGGGCTAGAAACCTGGAATTCAAACAATTTCCTAGTTTTCTAAAATGTGGCAAGCAGAGTCTAAAACTATAGAAGACCAAGCAAGCTTGACAATAAATAATAAAACATTCTGGAGTGGATTACTAACCAAATGATTTGTGAACACTTAGAAACGGATCTCTGATTAGACTGGAAGTCAATATGGGTTCACAGAAAAATAAAGTTATAATTATTATTAACTTCATTTTTTAAAACAGGCTCCTTACACTGGGATGCTCTAGAGACATATCTGCATATCCAGTTTTGAAAAGTCATTTACCAAAATCTCTCATAAAATCTCCACATATAAGATGGAGAAAGGTGAACTAGAGGAAAATCCAGTAAGGTAGACTGGTAGGATTTGAAGAAATAATGATTGGTGAGTCCACATCATCTTGAATGGAAGCCTCCAGTGTGTGAACATGTGCTTATATGTGTGTGAGTATGTGGATGTGCAGGGATGTGTGTATGTGTGCATAAGCATGAATGGGTGAGAGGGCTTAATAGAGAGCTAACACACACATGCACACACATATGTACATTGCATCACAAATTTTCCTCAATTCCTCTCTCTTACCCCACACATTAATGCTTCATTTTAATGATTAATTAATTCTTCATAATTTTAATTTCTCCAAAGCATGTACCCAATTGGTCTACCTCTCATCATCTCTATTACTACCACCTCGTTGAAACCACCACCACCTCTCACCTGGATGATAGCAAACACCTCCTACCCAGTCCTCTATTTTGGTTCTCATTCTACAGTCCATTCTCAACACAAAGCCAGAGTGACCTTTTAAAACTTAAAGTAGATCATGCCTTTCTTCTACTTAAAATTCTCCAAATTTCTACAGTCAAATGAAAACTCCCTACCTTGGCTGACAAATCTCTCTGTCTGCTGCCTCCTATCTCTCCCCCTAAACAACCAGGGACTCTAGCCTTCTCTCCCTCCCCCCTGCAATCCACCTGCTCTCACCTTGGTGGAACTCATTGCATCCTGCGCCTGGAATATCCTCCCTCAGCTTTTGGTCTTCGAGATTTTAGTTTAAATGTTACCTCTGCAGAGAACTTCTCTGACCACTCAATTTTAAGTAGTCATTCCTCATCTCACCCTATTTTAATTCTCTGTATGTATGGCCCTCTATATTTTTTGTATAGTTCTTCTGTGTATTCCTGCCACCTCTTCTTAATATGTTCTGCTTCTGTTAGGTCCATACCATTTCTCTTCATTATTGTGCCTATCTTTGCATGAAATGTTCCCTTGGTGTCTCTAATTTTCCTGAAGAGATCTCTAATCTTTCCCATTCTATTGTTTCCCTCTATTTCTTTGCATTGATCACTTCAGTTCAGTTCCGTTCAGTTCAGTCGCTCAGTCGTGTCTGACGCTTTGTGACCCCACGAATCACAGCATGCCAGGCCTCCCTGTCCATCACCAACTCCCGGAGTTTACTCAAACTCATACCCATCGAGTCTGTGATGCCAACCAGCCATCTCATCCTCTGTGGTCCCCTTCTCCTCTTGCCCCCAATCCCTCCCAGCATCAGGGTCTTTTCCAATGAGTCAACTCTTTGCATGAGGTGGCCAAAGTATCAGAGTTTCAGCTTCGGCATCAGTGCTTCCAATGAACACCCAGGACTGATCTCCTTCAGGATGGACTGGTTGAATCTCCTTGTAGTCCAAGGGACTCTCAAGAGTCTTCTCCAACACCACAGTTCAAAAGCACCAATTTTTCAGCGCTCAGCTTTCTACACAGTCCAACTCTCACATCCATACATTGATCACTTAGGAAGGTTTATTATCTCTCCTTGCTATTCTTTGGAACTCTGCATTCAGATAGATATGTCTTTTCTTTTCTCCTTTGTCTTTCACTTCTCTTCTTTTCTCAGTGATTTGTAAAGCCTCCTCAGGCAACCATTTTGCCTTTTGGCATTTCTTCTTCTTGGGGATGATTTTGATCACCACCTCCCATAAAATTTTACAAACCTCTATCCGTAGTTCTGCAGGCATTCTCTCTATCAGATGTAATCCCTTTAATCTATTTGTCACTTCCCTGTATAATCATAAGGGATTTGATTTAGGTCACACCTGAATGGTCAATGATTTTTCCCTACTTTCTTCAATTTAAGCTTGAATTTTGCAATAAGGAGTTCATGATCTGAGCCACAGTCAGCTCCTATACAAAAAATATCTTAATGACCCAGATAGGCACGGTTGGAGTGATCACCTACCTAGAGCCAGACATCCTGGAATGCAATGTCAAGTGGGCCTTAGGAAGCATCACTATGAACAAATCTAGTGCAAGTGATGGAATTCCAGCTGAGCTATTTCAAATCCTAAAGGACGTTGCTGTGAAAGTGCTGCCAGCAACTTTGAAAAACACAGCAGTGGCCACAGGACTGGAAAAGGTCAATTTTCATTCCAATCCCAAAGAAAGGCAATGTCAAAGAATGCTCAAACTACCGCACAATTGCACTCATCTCACATACTAGCAAAGTAATGCTCAAAATTTTCCAAGAAAGTCTTCAAAAGTACATGAACCGAAAACTCCCAGATGTTCAAGCTGGATTTAGAAAAGGCAGAGGAACCAAAGATCAAATTACCAATATCCACTGGTAATCATAGAAAAAGCAAGAGAATTCCAGAAAAACATCTATTTCTGCTTCATTGACTATGCCAAAGACTTTGACTGTGTGGATCACAGCAAACTGTGAAAATTTTTTCAAGAGATAGAAATAACAGACCACCTTACCTGCCCCTGAGAAATTTGTATGCAGGTCAACAAGCAACAGTTAGAACTGGACATGCAACAATGGACAGGTTCCAAATGAGTAAAGGAGTACATCAAGGCTATATATTGTCATCTTGCTTATTTCACTTACATGCAGGGTACATGATGCAAAATGCCAGACTGGATGAGGCACAAGCTGGAATCAAGATTGCAAGGGGAAATATCAGTAACCTCAGATATGCAGACGACACCACTCTTATGGCAGAAAGCAAAGAGAAACTAGAGAACCTCCTGATGAAAGTGAAAGAGGACAGTGAAAAAGCTGGCTTAAAACTCAACATTCAAAAAACAAAAAATCATGACATCTGGTCCCATCGCTTCATGCCAAATAGATGGAGAAACAATGAAAACAGTGACAGACTTTATTTTCTTGGGCTCCAAAATCACTGCAGATGGTGACTGCAGCCATGAAATTAAAAGACAGAAGAAAAGATATGACAAAACTAGACAGCATATTAAGAAGCAGAGACATTACTTTACCAACAAAGGTCCCTATAATCAAAGCTATGGTTTTTCCAGTAGACGTGTTTGGATGTGAGAGTTGGACCATAAAGAAAGCTGAGTGCTGAAGAATTGATGATTTTGAACTGTGGTGTTGGAGAAGATTCTTGAGATTCCCTTGGACAGCAAGGAGATCAAATCCTAATGGAAATCAGCCCTGAATATTCATTGGAAGGACTGATGCTGAAGCTGAAGCTCCAATACTTTGGCCACCTGATGCAAAGAACCATAGTCCATGGTGCCATGCAGAATGCCATCCCCAGTAACAAAAAGCTGAGTAGAGAATGGAGAGTAGAGAGGGTTTGAGATGAAAGAAAATAGCTTGGTTTCTGGTACACCACTTCCCACTTTTATTTTACGTATTTATTCATTTATATATTTGTTTGTGGCTTGCCTTTCCTACTATTTAGTTAAATCATATGAAGTAGCCGTTTCTGAAATTCAAAAATCTTTTAAATGTTAGCAATTCCGTGTAGTTCAGTCTAATAGATTATTAAAGCCCTGTGAGCAAGAACTTCATTTATCATGCTCAATAGTTTATAGCCAACACCAAGATCAGTGTTCATTAAATGCTTGTAAATTAATATTTTTTTATTTCCTGACATTTTTAACATTAAAAATGTAAAGAACATAATCTAATCTTTCATTAATAATATAAAAATCACTTCAAAACCTTACCACATTAATTGTTACATTATCGTGTGAAAGATGTGTAGAACTAATAATTAAGAGTGGCAAATAATATAGACTTGAGAGTAGAAGAATTCTAACCTGGAATTTGACTGATTTGAAGGATTCTAACCTGGAAGGGCATGTACAATATGCTTTCCTGAGGTCCAGTCCTGCTTTTGCAGGCAGGTAATCTCAAGCTCTTTTTTGGAGAAGCAATAAATATTCTCTTGAAAGATTCTCCCTGTTTCAATTGTAGAAACCACTTCTCAGGATTAAAGCTCTCTGTCTTTTACTGTTAAAATAAATGACAAATCCAAAGTTTTCCATTCAAAGTTGCTTTCACTCTGTGCTTATACATATTTCACACACAGACAGGGGGTGGGAGTGTGAAACCATTCATTAGCCTCTTCTTACAAAGAAAAGGTGAATTAACTTTTGATACAAGAGGAATGTAAACCACTTCCCCTGACTGTTCCATCCTTTAAGGCTGTCAGGATTTCAAAGTTAACTGTCCTCAGAGTGGTCACCTGGTGTGGTGGTAAAGAGCCTAGAGTGGTAACTCTCGTTACACACTCACTCCCATTTAAGGTAAAATTCCAGCTAGAAAAAAACTGAAGAATACTTTTATCATCTGTTGCTGGTGTCTCAAATGATGGGGCTCTATAGCACTTTCTCTGAGTTTTCACAGCCTAATATAAACACATGGTACATCCTCCTGCCTTCCTCTGGTCTTCTTCCCCATCTCTTGTCATCATCTCAGCTCTCAAATGCTTATAAGTGTTTTTCTACAGTCTTCTTCAATCATTCAACCAATACATATAACAACATCTGGTTCTTCTTTTTCTTCCTCTAAGGCAAGTCCCTCTGGTCCTTCATCATTCTGGTGCTCTTCTGCATTCCCTCTAGTACCAGGAGCAAATCAGCAAATTATCATCACCTCATCTCTGAAGTGCCAGAGGATCTGAATCACAGGCACCAATGTGAAAAGCATAGTATATTTGAAAGGGAAAGCAAAGTCTAGGATTCCAATTTAATGCATGACATCCTCACATGGCTTTAAAGGAAAGGGGAAGGAGGGAGCATGTGAAAAAAGAAGGGGAGCTAGTTAAGAGGAGCCCACACCCATGAACAAGTTCAGGGGTAGTCAGTGTCAGTACTGTCACCTTAGCATTCAAAGAACAACTACATCAAAGGAAGGTATGGAAACAAAGGACAAGGAAGATCATTAACACCATAGAGAAGGTGGCAAGTCCCAGAAGAAAAACCTCAAGAAAGGAAGTAGGCAAATAATACAAGTCAGATCAGAAAAAAATGTCAAGTATTTTCTCTAAAAGTGATGACTGGGTTGATAGCTTTAGCAAAGGCTTTCTTTTCTTCTAAAGTGCTATGACTGGTGAAGGAGTCATGTTCATTACTGAAAGGTTGTTCCTAAGCTGTGAAAGACACCAGGATTCTTGGTTTCTGGAGGAGAGGAATTCAATCCAGGGCCAGTGATGAGGCTTGATCACTCAGAGCTTTTGTGTAATAAAGTTTCATTAAAGTATAAAAGAGTTAGAGAAGGCTTCTGACATAGCCATCAGAAGGGAGCAGAAAGAGTGCTAGTCTTTAACAAGAAGCTATATACCTACAAACAGGCTGCTAATTAGAGAAAGGAAATGTCTCAAAACTCAGAGAGTGGCACCAGGCCCTTCACCCACAGCATGCATTTTGAGATAACATTGGCACAAGGTGAGTCATCCTAGGCCATAAAACCATTGACATGAATCTTGAAAAAAGGCAGGTTTCCAAGTAAATACATAGTCTCATTAACATAGATTAGGAGAACAATAGTATGGATAAAACATGCTGGTTTGTTGAGCCATTATTGGTTCTGAGTCTTAGGAGGAGCCTACTTGAAGAAAGACAGAGTCTAGGGTAAATGCCTAGTTCATTCACATAGCTTAAGAAAAACATTTCCATAAGAAAAATGCATTGGTTAGCTCAAGGTTTGAGAAAAGTTAAGTTCAGGTGGAACCAGGTGTCATCACAGCAACACAGAATTTTAAAAGAAACTCCCTTTTAATTTTGTATCCAGAAGGGAAAAAAATCTGACACTTATAGCTTGTTTCCTCCTGCCACTTAAGGGAGAGATAAAAAATGTCTGACACTTGCAGCCTATTTCCTCCGTTTGGAGACCCCTAGCCTTCCTGCCTATTACCTTCTCATTACTTTGAAGAGAAGCCATTTTCAGGTCCTCATGCTTTGTTTAATCCAAGAGGGAAAAACTTACCCTTTCTTTCTGCTTGTAGACCGAGTGAGAGAGAGAATGACCCTCCTCAGGAATAAAGGTTACTGATATGGCTGGAATTTAGTTCTTGTTTAGTGGGGAGGAAGAGAACTCCCTGTAGTTCTGTATTTCACCTCAGGGTATTTAGTAATTTGAACTTCACAGGGAGATTCATCAACAAGCATACTTCAATGTGCTGTCCAGTGTTAAAGAACCTCATTCTCCATGGAGAGTCCCAACCTCAGCAGATTCCAGCTGAGAGCCACAAAAGCCACCCCTATACCCATCCTCCACCCCCTACTCCCATGGGAGAATCAGACTGACTCCTGAACCCCCCAGTAGCCAGACCTCTGGGGCACCCAGGGACACCATAGTTGGAAAATAGGACCATGAAAATTTTATTACCTGTATTAAAGGTGGCGGGGGGAGGTAGAAACCAACCTTATAATCACCTAGAATAGTTCCTAAACATCTGCAAAAAAATCATCATTCATTCACTAACACTGACTGAGCATCAATTTTGTGGGCAAGTAACTAGGGCTAGGGATTCACTTCACTGGGCTTACACCATATTGAAGGCAAACCTGGAAAAATATCTGAATGAAGCAAATTCCAGGAAGAGAAATCAGAAAGTACAAAAGCCCTGAAGAAGTAAAGTGCTTGGCCCTTCCAGAAAGCATGGTATCTAGGATGTAATGAAGTGTAGAGTGAGAGATTTGGAGATGCAAAGAAGATTACATCTCAAAGGCAACATAAAGATTATAAGCATTTGTTAAATAAATGAATGAACAGGGTATTTGACAACTGTAACACAGGGACCTTGTTTCCAGTCTTCTAAGGGCTGAAAACAGTCTATATACATTTAAGGCAGAAGCCTAAAGATTACCAGCACCCTCTATAATTCTTTATTGTAGAGGAAGACCTTCACTTGCTCATAAAGGCACTGCTAAGGATCCTGCAAAAACTCCAATGGGGCCCTTTAAAGGGGGGAAATCATGGTTTCTCAATACACTTGTAAATTATTCATACCAGAAACTCTGGTGGGGGTGGGGAACTATTTCAATTGGGAGGCCGGGAATGGGAAGACACAGACCTTTGTTTTCCTTTACTTTGCACATTTTCAAGTCTTGACAGAGAAGATTTGTTTTTATCAGCTCCAGCTTGGTGACTACCAATGGCTCCGGATAGTCTTCTGCCAAGATTCTCCTCCTCATCTGTGAAGATGCCCGCGTGTTGTTTCAGTCGTGTCTGACTTTGCAACTGTAGCCCACCAGGCTCCTCTGTCCATGAGATTCTCCAGGCAAGAATACTGGAATGGGTTGTCATGCCCTTCTCCAGGGGATCTTCCCCACCCAAGGATCCAACCAGTGTCTCTTACATCTCTTGTATTGGCAGATGGGTTCTTTACCACTGAGTTATCTTGGAAGCCCAGGAACCTGTAAAAATTCCCAACTGGGAAGCAGCACCCACTCCCCAACAAAGGCTGCTGAGTCCATCCATGCAGGTGTTCCTTCGCCATAGTGGGCCAGGTCTGTGGATGGGGTGGGCGGGCAAACACCACGGAAACTCCCATTCCACCTCCCCACTTGGTCCTGTGGAGCTGGCCACCAGGACATCCTGGGTCTTACCTGGCAAACCTAGTCCCAGAAGCCCAGACGGGCCGAAGGGATGGCCGGGGGAGGTAGGAAGAGCCCCATAACCTCCCCAACCCAGAGGGGCGGCTGCGAGTAAGCCGGGGGGTTCACGGACTGTAAAAGACCACGCAGAGCGGCTGGTAGAACTTGTGGCTGGTGTTCCCGACCATGCCCTTGCCCCAGAAGTCGTTGGAGAAGATGCCCCAGCGCAGAGGGGCTCCGGGCTGCACCTTGGCGTTGTTGACGATCGCCCACACGTCGTCGTGCAGGAACTCGCCTCGAAGGGAGCTGCCTGCAGCTCACCCCGGGCACGGCGCAGAGAGTCCGCACTCATGTGGAGGGGTGGTGGCTGCCCCGAGCGGCGGGGAAGGGGACCAGGGGCACCTGTCCGCTGATGCTCTGCGCCCTCATCATTTCCCCATTAAGGGTCTACTGGGGGAAACTCACCGGCGGGCACCTCCAGGCCCCGGGCCAGGGCAGGCTTAGCAGGTGCGCGCCCGGAACCCCCGCCGGCCCTCTGGGGGAGGGACCTCAGTGGCCGCCCCAGCCCCGGACGTCCCCGGCTTTTCAGCACCCCGGACAACAGCGGCGGCCCCCGGTCACGGGCTCCCTCTGGCTCCGCGCTTCTGTCCCATCTCTGCCTCTGACGTCTGCTTCCCCGGCTTTCTGCCCCAACCGCCCCGACTCCCGTGATTGCAGCCTCGCGGCGGGGGTGGAAACAGCAGGGAAATGGAGCTTCGAAGCGTCTTTCTGAAAACCGAGAGAGGGTCTCCCTGAGGTGGGCTTCCTGCCCGCCCTGACCCGGTTTGTTCAGAGAGGCCACCGGCTGTTTTCCTTGACCGCCCATTGCACTGCTTGCCCTTATAAAAAGTCTCAGGTTGGAGTTTTGATTTGGGTTTGAGCGCCGAATTGGCTTCTGAAACATTTCTCCTCCTTTTAGTTTTTTACTGCCGTTCCTAAACCAATTCGAGAGGTGAGGAGCAAATTACTTTTTCTTCCCATCTAAATGGATCACCTAGATCTATTATTTTCTGGGCTGTACACTTGTTTGAACTGTTCCTGCTAACATTATGTAAACAAATGCAAAGGTCTCTGGCTTTAACTCCTAAACTTCCCTATCAACTTCAAAGGTTGTTTCTCTCTCTCTCTTTTTTTTTTTTTTTTTTTTCTCATTTATTTTTATTAGTTGGAGGCCAATTACTTTACAATATTGTAGTGGTTTTTGCCCATTGTACAAAGTGAAGTAAGCCAGAAAGATAAACACCAATACAGTATACTAATGCATATATATGGAATTTTTAAAGATGATAATGATAACCCTATATGCCGGACAGAAAAAGAGACACAGATGTATAGAACAGAGTTTTGGACTCTGTGGGAGAAGGCGAGGGTGGGATGATCTGAGAGAACAGCATTGAAACATGTATATTATCAAGTGTGAAACAGATCACCAGCCCGGGTTGGATGCATGTTTTTCTCTTTAAAATAGCAGTTATAAGGTATCAGAAATTATTGATAGATACTCCAGGACATTGCTCGCTAAATATGTCTTCATGTTTGAAATTCTGTTAGAGTTCAGTAAGTCAGAAAGAGAAAAATAAATATCATATTAACACATGTATGTGGAATCTAGAAAAATGGTACAGATGAACCATTACCAGGGCAGGAATAGAGACACAGATGTAGGGAAGGGACATGTGGATGGTAGTGGGCGAGATGAATTGGGAGATTGGAACTGACTTGTGTAAAAACAGTTAGCTAGTGGGAACCTGCTATATAGGGCAGGGAACTCAGCTAGGTGCTCTGTGATGACTGGGTGGGTGGGGTGGGGGCGAAGGGAAGTCCAAGAGGAAAAGGATATATGTACACATATAGATGACTCATTTCACTGTACAGAACAAATTAATATCACATTGTAAAGCAGCTATACCCTAATTTCTTTTTTAAAAAGGAGATCTGTTAGCTCTTCCAGATTCCATGTAAATGACATTGTTGCATACTAGCAGCAGGCCTCTGATGAGCCTTCCAGATTCTTCTTCAGAACTGAAGGACTTAATCCCCCAGTTCCTGGGAGTGTTGCAGGAAGGAACCCTCAGGTGTCAGTTCTCTTCAGAATTGCCTTGGCTGAAAAGGGTCATTGCAACCAAGGTCACCTCCCCATTGGAGTAGCATATAACCAATGACAGATGGATGTTGTATTATGAAGGCCAGCTTGACCCTCTTACACTAATTAGGGCCAATTTTGATGGCCATTCAAGCTTCAGGTGTCCATAAGGGGCCTTCATTGAGGCCATATTATGACCCAACTTTTCCTTTCTCCACCCTTATTTCTATCCTAAGAGCTCTACTAAGACAATGTGAGTAAGAAAACTTGTGTACCCATCAAAACCCACTTCCACTTTACTTCCACCACTAAGGCTGGAGCCCTTGGTAAAACACATGCTCTCTTGACGGTGGGAGGAAAATTCTACAAAGATTCAGAGACCTGTCATATCAGTAACTATTTAGACAACAAATATCCAGGACATCCCCTCCTAAATAAAAGACAAATCACTGCATCTGTAACCTCCCCTCCCCGAACAGGAAGGACAAGGCCCCATAGGGTTCTGGAGGCAGCATATTCCATACCTAGGAATATTATTCCAGCCAGTGGGATGCATACACTGCCATTTTAGAGAGGCCCAAAGCAGAACAGGACTGTGCAGCAGATCTAGGCTACAGCACAAGTTGCCCTCACCCTTGGGCCATGCATCTAAGAAACACTACGTTAGTGTTCAGTGGTGGGAGAAGACATTGTATGAAGTGTTTGGCAAAGCCCTGGGGAAGAATCACAATGCAGACCCATGGGGTTCTGGCACAAGGCCATGCCACCTTTTATACCAATTAAACACACACTCCAAAACAGCTCCTAATGTGTTACTGGGCCCTAGTAGAGATAGGGTACTAGACTCATGGGGCATCAAGTGACCGTGAGTCAAAAGGGTCCTTGGTTATCTGGATTCTTCCAAGCCCACCAAGTCACAGGCAGCCATAAAAGCATTCTGACACATGATTAGAAGTGGTATGTCCAGGTTCAAGCATAAGGAGGCCCAGAGGTAGTAGAGCTGGCATGTACTGCTTCACAGAGCCAGTTCTGAAATATCCAAGAACTTTGCAAGCACAACCATTATTAAGAATTAAATTACATACAATTACATGCATTATATTTAAAATAAAGGCAAGAAATACTCGAACTTTAAAACTTCCTGATTATTTTACTGTATTTTACTATTACTCATGCTGTGGAGGACTGTTTATGACTTTGTGTCTACATAGTGGACAGACTGTCTAATAGTACATCTTTTCATAACTCCACATTCAGTGTTGTCATGTTGGTAGTTTGAAATTGACCATTTTGGAAATATTTATACCATGTAAATGGGTAATTGCTACAAAAGACAATTTGATTTATTGTTTTACTGAATGACTATACAGAATGTAATAGGAAAAATCTTAGTTACATATATTAAATAAAGTATATCATTTATATAGCTATTACATTGTGAATAGCACAAAAAATTAAGAAAATGTTATCTTAGTATCAGAGAACTATTATCCCTTTCAGCCAATAGGTCAGTCACATCATTAGCAAAGAAGTCAATTTCTAACGCACATTTTTGTGGCTTCATTTTTGTCTTACTCATTATAAAAATATCAATCAACATTCATGTCAGAACTATATTAACTTGTTGATTGCAACAAAGTTGGCTGTGGAGGCAGGAATTTTACAAAAATCAATAAAAACATTCTCTAAGAATAATTTGGCTATATAGAATTTAAAATAGGGCTTCCCTGGTGGCTTAGACGGTAAAGTGTCTGCCTGCAATGCAGGAGACCTGGGTTCGATCCCTGGGTCAGGAAGATCCCCTGGAGAAGGAAATGGCAACCCACTCCAGTACTCTTGCCTGGAAAATTCCATGGATGGAGGAGCCTGGTAGGCTACAATCCATGGGGTCACAAAGAGTTGCACACAGCTGAGCAACTTCACTGGTTCATTGGATTGTTTATAAAATCATTGATTGTAAATTGGATACTATACATCCTTTGTATTAATTTGATTTATAATAAATCTATTGATGTATACTGCTATACACTGAATACTTATATCCCCCCAAAACTCATGTGTTGAAACCTAATCCCCAATTTGAGTAGGTGGGGACTTTGGGAAGTGATTAGGCCATAAGGATGGATCCTCATGAATTAAATTACTATTTTCACAAAAGACATCCCAGAAGCTCCTTTGCCCTCTTCATCATATTAATATGAGGACTTAGCAAGAAGACAATCTGTGAACCAAGAACAGAGCCTCACCAAACACTGAATCTGCTGGAAACCTGCTTGGATTTCCCAGCCTCCAGAACCATGAAAAACATTAATAAATCTTTGTTGTTTATAAGCCATCCAGTATTCTACTATGGAAGTCTGATATATATACCTTTTTTGAGAGTTATTGGTTAAACTGGCTAAAGGAAGCACAGGCCTCAGTGTCATCCACTAATTTTGTACCAGTTCTTCACCTCCTTCTCATACATATAGCCACATGCGGGGGCTCCTTTTGACCATCTGCCAGAAAAAGAAAAACCCTAAAGCTTGCTTCATTCTGAGTCTGCTTGGTAGACAGGTACAAGCATTACAGTGCCACTCAAGAATGGCTACAAATGAGCCCAACAGCTCGGGCACTTACTAATGACAGCTGATCCAGCTATCATCACCTCTGAATATACAACTGATAGGAATGAAGATCCAATGTGGCACTGTTCCTCTTGGACACCGTCTGGCTCCTTGGTAGCAAGTTTACATCATGAGGTCTTTTCTTATTTTGGAAGGGCCAGTGATTTCTTCCTATAGGAATAGATAGCTCTTCTAGGTGTGTGTTTGCCTTTGCTGCCCACAGAACCTCAGCCAGAATCACTATTCAGAAGCTTACAGACTGCCTGTTTCCATATAACATAGTATCCAGCCAGGGATCCCACCTTGGTGAACGAAGTGTGGGCACAGATCCATTTCATAGGGTGCTTTGGTTGTATCACAAACCATACCATCCAGAAGCAGCCATTGTATTATCCTGCTATAAGTGCAGCTGAAGTACCAGCTCCGAAGAAGTCCCTCTAGGTGTATATAAAGTGCTATCTTCCAGAGTCCTTCATATGATGCCGTGTCCTAATAGGAAGGACACATGGATTCAGGAGACAAAGATTGGAAGCAGGAATGGTCCCACTTATCATGACTCTCTGTGCTCTGGGGGACTCTCTGTCCTCAACCTCTGGGTTCCCCATGCTTAGATGTTTTATCCTCAATTGGGGCTTATCCTTCAGAGGACAAAGGAACCCATCAACCTAAGGCTGTTCCCTGGCACTTTGGGCTCCTTGTGTCCAGATCTGTCACGTTGAGAAAGGAGCCAGCACCATACCAAGGGTAGTTGACCCTGGTCAGCAGGATGAGATAAGTTGCTCCTACATGAGGTAGAAGGGAACATGTGTGAAACTCTGGTGATACACTGAGGTGCCTCTCGGTATTTCCTTGCCCAAATGTTACTGTGAAGGGACACACACAGCAATCCTGGCCTGAGAAGGAGATGATTACCAAGGGCTCAAAGCCCTCTGATATGAAGATATGAGTCACATTGTCAGGTTGTGAAAGAAAGCCTCCCCTTTCGCACACTGTGCTTTCTTCCACTACTATACTACACACCTCTGGCCACCAAATGGATAGGAGTTCTTCCCACACCAAGTAATTCTCTGACATCAACTGAGTTTCCCATAACTCAATCCTGACACTGTTCTCCCGGTGAAAAGCCACTAAGTTGTGTCCTACTCTTACGACTCCATGGACTGTAGCCTGCCAGGCTGCTCTGTCCATGGGATTATCCAGGCAAGAATACTGGAGTGGGTTGTCATTTCCTTCCCCAGGGGATCTTCCTGACCCAAGAATCAAACCAGGTCTCCTGTATTGCAGGCAGATTCTTTACCCAATGAGCTACAAGAGAAGCCCCTATTTTGCTAGAGACAGTGTCAACTCCCATAGGCTAAAGCTGCCTCATAAGACTGCCTCCATTTCAGATGCCAACTGCAAGCCCAGGTTGTCACCTGTGCTTCTGAGGAATGCGCTATAATTCAGTTTCCCATGATCCTCACCTCAGGTTCCATAATATGCTAAGATGGCTCACAGAATTTAGGAAAACATTTTATTTAATAGATTACCATTATAGTATTAAAAATAATTCAACTCGGGAACAGCTAAATGGAAGAGATGCAGGTGGCAAAGTATTGGAAAAAGGGTGCAGTTTATATACCCTCTCCAAGTGCATCACCCACTCAGCACCTCATGTATTCACCAACCTGGAAGCTCTTCAGTTTCCTTCAGTCAGGGTTTTTTGTGGAGCTTTATTAAGTAGAAATGATTTATTAAATGCTTGACCATTGAGTACTAACTCAGCCTCCAACCCCTCTCCCTTCCCTGGTTGTTGGGAGGGTGGAGCTGAAAGTTCTAACCCTCTAGTCATGTGATTGGTTCCTTGCAACCAGTCCCTTATCTTTAAGTGCTTTTCTGAAAGTCATCTCATTAACATAAACTTGTGTGGTTGAAAGACTAAAGATGCTTGTTATGAATAACAAAAAATACTTTTTTCACCCCTCCCTCTTATCTCTTAGGAAATACCAGGGTTTTCAAAGCCCTAAGCCAGGAACAGGGACAAAGACCAAATATATATTTTCTATTATAAATCACAATATCACACAGGTAAATCACCAAGACCTGCAGAAGTGAGAGCTGAGGGTGAGAAGAATTTAGACTAGATAATGGAGGAGTAAAGACAATTAGTACCACCTGCAGCACTGAAAGAACAACTGCAAAACTGGGATCTGTCATTCATCGCACTAACCATCATTTTCTGAGTGTCCTCTCAGGAAGACAGGCCAACCAGGAAACTTGGAGTCTGAAAATGCATGAGAAGTGAGTCTGTATGAAAGACTCTAGGTCCATTCATGTCTCTAAAAATGACCCAATTTCATTCTTTTTTATGGCTGAGTAATACAGATGAACCTACTTGCCTGGCAGGAATAGAGATGCAGACATAGAGAATGGACATGTAAACAGGGTCCAGGGGGAAGTGGAGGTGGAATGAATTGGAAGATTGGGATTAATATATATATATATATATATATATATACATATATATATATATATTCATACACACTACCATGTGTAAAACAGATAGCTGGTGAGAAGCTGCTGTGTGGCACAGGGAGCTCGGCTCGGTGCTCTGTGATGATCTAGAGGGGTGGGATAGGGAGACTGGAGGGAGGTCGGGGGAGAATATATGTATGTGTAGCTGATTCACTTTGCTGAACATCAGAAACTAACACAACATTGTAAAGTGAATATACCCCAATTAAAAAAAAAAAAAGAAGTGAATCTGTACAGTGCAAAAGTAGACTATGGAAGGTTTATAAGTGTGTTGCTCAGATCTTCCTTCAAGCAAACCACCCCAGGTCTATACTAGCTACGGTGCCTAAGAGGCTCCGCAGCACTGAGACATCAGACACATTCTCCATGGGAAGCTTCAGCTAGTGACTGAGCATAGTGGAGTTCTAGGTCTTGCTCTATCAACCCAGTGCAGTTGAGTTCTAAGTCATCTCTGCTCTGAAGCTCTCCATTGAATTGGCCAGAACTGCTCTCTAAGGCTCTTCTGCATTCTTCCTTTTTTCCATCCTTTCAGAAATATCAGATCTTCACAGGTATGAAGACTTCTCCCATCTATTGCTATTCCTTTCTCCCATTTATCTTTATTACCTTTATCTTTTACCTCCAATAAATCTCTCATGCTTCTAATTCCATTTTGGCGTCTGCTACCCAGACAAGCAAAGCTGATTCATATGGTCACTTGATTTATGACAGATACAAGTGTAGTATACTAAGAAATGTCCAAATGAAACATTGGACAAATGAAATATTGGAAAAACATAAATCTGACTCCTGCTCTACTTCAAACACTGAAGTCAATTCTAGATGGATTGTAAATCTAAATGTTGAGAGTAATAAAGGGATCTTTTTCAAGCAAGACCAGTAATACCAACAATAAATGAAAAGTTTGAGAAAGTGGATTTCATTAAAAATAAGAACAGCTAGTTATGAAAACACACCACTCAGAGAGTGAAAACGCAAGGCTCTAAATGAAAGAAGATATTTGTGATTTACATATCCTATACAGGGCTTATGTCCAGAATCTATATCAAATTCCTTTAAACCAGCAACAAAAAGATAACCAAAGTTTTAGAAAAGGAGTATATTCATTTCCCATGGCTGCTAGAACAAATTACCACAAACTTAGTGACTTAAAAATGACAAATTTATTCCCTCACATTTCTAGAAGCATAAAATCATGATCACTGATCTGAAATCAAAGTGCTGGCAGGACTGCCCTCCCTCTGGAAACTGTAGAGAAGAACCTCCTCTAACTTCTGATGACTGCTGGCATTCCTTGGTTTGTGGCCACATCACTCCAGTCTCTGCCCCTGTGGTCAAATGCATTCTCTTCTTCTGTCTACCTTCTCTTCTTCTATGTCAAATTTCCCACTGCTTGTTTTATAAGAACACATGTGATTGCACTTATACCGGAGAAGGAAATGGTAACCCACTCCAGTATTCTTGCCTAGAGAATCCTGTAGATGGAGGAGCCTGGTGAGCTGTGTCCATAGGGTCGCACAGAGTCAGACACGACTGAAGCGACTTAGCAGTGGCGGCGGCGCTTATACCTCACCCAGATAATCCAGAATTATTTCCCATCACAAGACTCATAATCACATCTGCAGTACCCCTTTATCCAGATAAAGTAACATTTAAAGCTTCAGGGATATCTTTGAGGGCCATAATCCAACCTTCTTCCAGGCACAAAGGGTTAGGGCAAGCACTTGACAAGAATATTCCAATGTCTGTCAAATTCTTTCAGGTCACTTCCAATTTCAAAATTCTATCATCCTATGAAAATCAGAATTCTTACAGTTAAATATTATAAAAAACAAATTGACAGTCTTTCTATGCTATAGTTATTGTTTTGGGGAATAATTTAGAAAGATTTTTGTTGCTAAAAACAGAGGTAAGGGAAAGAAGTAAAATCTTAGATACTGAGAATGAAAAAGATATTAAAAATATGGAATCAAGAGAGTAATAAAAAGGAACTACAAATAATACAAAAACTTTATACTTTGAGCTAAAGACTACAAGTTTCCCAAGATGGTGACTGTGAATAAATCTATTTCCCTGTGAAAAATCTCAAAATTATCCCCTCAGTGTGACAGAATCCTAAGCAGATAAGCCAGCAGATTTAAATCCCTGTGTTTTGCATTTGGGAGAATAAACATTCTATTGACCCCAATTAGTCCTCTTATGAGGAATGCTTAGTTTAATATGATCACAAAAGCAAAAAACCACTAAGTTAGAGAAGAAACTTGAACAGTCAAACTCTATATGAGAAACTGCATAGACTTCCTCTCTTATGCAATGAAAAACTGCATGTGTGTTTTTTAACCACAGTCCCAGATTTCATAAGGGGTTGTGAGAACTAAAGAGACATTGAACAGGACTCTCCTGCAGAGCCCAGTGAACTGAAAAAGCAAATTTGCAGGAGCTCACCTGAGTAAACTCAGGTATCCTTACCATATTGCAACGGCCCTGGAGATGCCTCACTTCCTCCCAGAGAGTAGTTCAACTATTAGCTCATATGAGAGTATTAGGTCCAATAATTGAGAAAGTACTCTTGGTAAGATGATTATTGAATAAAGCCTAACTCATTTAGGTTGTTTGAATTTCTCCTATTATGTGGTGAATAGGAACTGAAAATGATTTAGCCCATAAATCCATTTAATCTAGCTTGTAACATAAAGTGAAAGATTTTATTTCTGTATTACAATAGGCATTTTGATGCAAAGCTTCTGGCAGGGCAATGGACCAATCGGCAGAATAGAGGCCACACCTCAACAGGTTTAATTATACCTTAGATTAAACACATACTGATCTACAGAAAAAGGTCCATGGTCCAGAGCAAAAAGACACTGATTTTGGAGTTGGGGGATCCAGGCTCTGGTCCTGGAACTAGCAGCAAGGAGCTGTCACTTCCCTCATCCACCCCTGTGCTGTTTCTAAATGTGTGAGACTATGATGGGACAGTTTCTAAGACCTCTACAATCTAAGATTAAATGGATCTTTCCTATGAAGATAAACCAAATGCTATAGCTTAATCAAGAAAGACGTAAAAGCAGTGTGTATGTGTGTGTGTGTTAGTTGCTTAGTCGTGTCCGACTCTTTGCAACCCCATAGACTGTAGCCCACCAGGCCCCTCCATCCATGGAATTTTCCAGGCAAGAGTACTGGAGTGGGTTGCCATTTCCTTCTCCAAAAGAAACTATAGAAAGAAAGTGAAGTCACTCAGTCGTGTCTGACTCTTTGCGACCCCACGGACTGTAGCCTACCAGGCTTCTCCATCCATGGAATTTTCCAGGCAAGAGTACTGGAGTGGGTTGCCATTTCCTTCTCCACATAAAAGCAGTACTAGTAGCTAACTTCCATTGAGTTCTTACTATGTACCAGACATTGAGCTAAAATCTTTACAAGTGTTGAACCATTTCAGCTTTAAACAACTACTTGAGGCATTATTATTATATTCCTTTTTGAAACAGAAAAAAATTTTTTTTAAAATGTCCAAGATCACACAGCTAAAGTGGTGGGTCACACAGTTGGAAGAAATGGCCATTAAAGTGGGATTTGAAAGGAAAAAGACTGCTTCTGATAAGTCTGGGGGATATAAACTCCCTAAGTCAGTTGCAAAGCAGTTCATTTCATGCCTTCTCCCCTGCCAAGAGCCTGCCTCATGCTATCACCATCTCCTATAAGGACCCCTGCATAGGCCCCAGCTGACCACGGCCAGCTTGTTTTGGCACACCCACCCCCATCCTGAGTGATCTGATGTTGCCTTTTCCTCAATTATACTTGCTGAATGAATCCATGAAACTTATAGTTCATTCATGTTAGAAAATAAGAGCTGACTATTGGTGAAAAGAAGAAAGATTGCAGTGGTCGTTTCAAAGGCAGGTCAAAGGATTTAGATTCATGTAGTGAAAACAAAAGGAACCTCTGTAGATTCTCCACCCAGAACTGACACCACGAAAACTGTTTGCGGAAATGTTCTGCCTGTGGGCATAGAACACACTAACAAAGGAAGAAGAGACAAGAGACTGGCCAAGGTGTTGTGGCTGCTACCAGGCTGGATCTGATGGGGCCCCCAGGGTGGTACCTGTGTAGCCTCAGGTGGAGAGCAGGAAACACTCCTCGAGAAACTATGGCAAGGAAAGGAGGAAAGGAAAAGGTTAATGAGGGCCTTAGGAAACATCAAAAAATGAAAGCAAAAATTTTTGCTTTTGGGATTAGTCCTTTAGCACCTTAAATATCTGGAATTTCAACAGAACTGTAGTCCTAACAACATAATCCCAGTGTTTTTCAGCTTTTCTACAATTATGATGTTTCTAACAACCCAAATTTGTACCTGGAAATCCATTTTAGCAACAAAAACAAACATTAAAGAAAAGTTTTGTATCAAACTGATAGCTCACTAGTGATGAACATCTTTAAATAATCCATTTCTCAACAGTTTATTTTTTCCACTAATGTCAGGTCACATCCAACATTTTACTTTTATATTAACACATATTTTTGGAATATGTGATAAACCTTGGGATAAACATTTTGTTGAAATCAAGTCAAAGACCCAAATCTCAGACTTCACCTATATTTTAACCCCCCACATATTAGGGCAATACCAATGTGAATGTTAACTTCATTTTAATTTTAGGATAATTGCAACATATAAAATATATTCCCCTAAGGCTTAACATTTTCCTCCCAAGAAGAAATTGGTAATGTTTTCTTTTTCATCGCTCTCTGTTCTAAGTCAGGACAGAGTTCAGAATCACAAACATTAACTTGAATCTCATACTGGACCAGACAATCGATACATTTTCTAATATGTGTTATCTTGGTTCAGTGACTTTCATTTCAATTTCTTTCCTCCCGTGTCTAGTTTACCAATATGATTAATGGCCAAACTTATCTTGGTCTCCCCACAATTGCCTTGAGAATGTGCAATACTAGATTTATTCACTTATTATAAATGCAAAACAGAGATGCAATTTTCAATGTAAATGCTGCCCTTAAAATATACAGATATTTATCATTGACTGTTTTTTAATACATTTCTTGGATTTTTGCACACAGAAATGGTCTATGTGGTAACTGTTAACTTTTAAAAATAAAATATTATCAGTGATAAGTATTATATTAACAACACTGTAAATTAAACATTTTTACCTAAAAACAGAACAATGATAGAAACCAGTCCTCACTCTACATGCTCTGAATCCTACCTCAGAAAAAGCCCTTCAACCACCAAGAACTATTTTCCTAAGAGGAAATAATATTAACTAATTTCAATAATTAAGTAATTTATGAAGTGAATGTTGTAATAAATTGACATCATGTTATTCTGATATTCACCTGAGAAACCACTGGATTTTTTTCTCCTCTGAACCCTCTTGCCAATCCACTGGAATTCAGTTCTCTGAGTCTTCATACATAGGAGACTATAGAACATTACCGCCATTCCGTAGTGAGCAACATTCCCAACCCAGTCTTACTATCCCAAAATCGACTCCACAGTGGCTCCAATCCCAGCTCAGGTGCAGCATGGCTCAGCCGGCCCCACTTCTGCCTCCAACTCTGGATTCCAAACATACAAAATCTTTTATTAAGTTCATCTACCTGCCTTTCTCAGCCCCAGCCCTGCACACATGCTGTCCTTGGAATACTCTTAGCCACCTTTCTGGCTTTAACCCTACTTCTCCTCCAAGTTCCTGCTGAAAGTTAATTTCTTCAGCAAGGTCTTAGCTATCCTTTCAATTAGATTAGGCCCCCCTGACATATGTTCTTATAGCTTCCAATCTTAACATAATAAGGATCATACTCTCATTAAAGTCAGCTTTCTCCTTTAGACTATAAGCTCCATGAGACCTGAGACACTGAGTGCTCTATGAGACATGCTTTACGGGCTATTACAAAGATTAAATGAAGTAAGGTATGGAGAAGGAAATGGCAAACCCCTCCAGTACTCTTGCCTGGAAAATCCCATGGACGGAGGAGGCAGGTAGGCTGCAGTCCATGGGGTTGCGGAGAGTTGGACACAACTGAGAGCCTTCACTTTCACTTTCACTTTTTGTAGAGTGATGAGCTACACAGACCTTTACTTTTATAATAGCAGGTGACATGCTTGGTGCCAAAAATGTTAATATAGCAATTCTATAAAGCAATTGGAGCCAAAAAAAGCCACCTCAAAGTACCCCAGTTTAGGAATACTGGAGTGATCACATCTCTAGAAAATCATCAAAGCCAAGCTCAATGGCCATGACATCCCATTGATCTAACTTTGGCAGCCTCAGTGGACCTTTAAGAACATTTTACAAGGCCTAACTTATTGTACGTTTCCATCTTTCAGCTAGAAAATAGTATTGATAAGAAAAAGATGAAAATAAGGTTAATAGGCTAAAAGATAATTATGAAATAATGTTGTGTTTTTCATAAAATAAATGAGTAAATGCATCGATGTTAGATGGGAAAGGAGATTTCCATAATTAGAAGACAGAGATTGTTTTCAACAACAAAATGGAACCAGCCACTAATAAACATGACTGTTTGGATGAACTTAAAAATACTATGCAGAGTACAAGAAGATAGACACAGATAATAGGACACTCTGTTGGAATTTCTGGATGAGACAAAATTAATCTACAGTGACAGAAAGCTGATTGGTAGTTACGTGGGGCAAAAAGAGTAGAGTAGAATGTAAACAACATGAGGGAAGATTTGGGGATGATGCAAATATTCTGTATCTGCACTGGAGTGAAATTTACATGGGGGTATACTTTTGTCAAAACTTATTGAACTTAAAGAGGTATGTTTTATCATCTATAAATTTATACAACAAAAAGTTGAAAATTATATTCACAAAAGACACTCTCTATGGTACTAAGAGAATTAGAAAGATACCATCAATTTTTTAAAGAAGTACAGAGGAAATAACAACTTGTATCTTTTTTTAAAATTTATTTTTATTGGAATATGTTTGCTTTACAATGTTGTGTTAGCTTTGCTGTACAATGAAGTGAATTAGCTATATGGCAACCCACTCCAGTACTCTTGCCTAGAAAATTCCATGGATGGAGGAGCCTGGTGGGCTACAGTCCATGAGGTCGCAAAGAGTCGAACATGTCTGAGCAACTTCACTTCACTATACATGTGTCCCTTCCCTCTGGACCTCCCTCCCATACCCTATCCCACCCATCTAGGTCATCAAAGAGCACCAAGGTGAGCTTCCTGTGCTTTATAGCAGGTTCCCATTAGCCATCTATTTTACACGTGGTAGTGTATATAAGGGCTTCCCAGGTGGCTCCCAGGTAAAGAATCTGCCTGCAATGCAGGAGGAATGGGTTCAATCATGGGTCAGGAAGATCCCCTGGAAAACAAAATGGCAACTCACTCCAGTATACTTGTCTGGGAAAGCCCACGGACAGAGAAGCCTAGCAGGTTACAGTCCATGGGGTCACAGAAGAGTCAGACACAATTTAGTGACTGAACAACAACAGCAAAGCGTATATGTCAATGCTACTCTTTCAATTCATCCCGCTCTCGCTTTCCCCTCTGTGTCCACATATTGGTTCTCTATGTCTGCGTCTCTATTCATGCCTTGGAAATAGGTTCATCTGTACCATTTTTCTTTTAAATGTTTAATTACTGTGGAAAGTTTCACGTGTGTGCAGGTGTGTGTACATGTGTGTATGTGTTTCAGTTTGCTGTTTTTTCCTGAATTGTACCTTTTTAGTAATTACAAATGAATTATCGCAACTAATCAACCTGACTGTGAGGTCTCATTCTTAGCCACAACCTGTGCTACCTGGGCTCTGTGGTCTGAATGCCTAGACACCCCATATGATCAATCAGCAATGTAAGAGCTTACTGGTAATTGCTCTCCTGACTGAGCCCAGGTCCTGACTTGCACGTGTAGAACACAGAAATGTATGGTAATTAGAATCCTGTAAGCAGAGGCAACTTTCCATGTTTTCTTTCCCTTTTGGCACATTCTAAAAGATGGAAAATACAGTAATACCTCTGAAAAGCCAGGAAATATTTCAAAGCTTGTCAAGCCAAAGCCTGCGGCAAATGCTTCTTTGACATCACACAACCACAGATGTTCCAGCCTGTCCATTCCAATGTGCTTGGCAAGAGTGATGTGGGTCACAGCACTGTGAACGCTGGGGAAGTGTGCTGCTTTCCAAACAGCACTGTCTTCCTGTCTCCTACCACCTCAAGTCCAGATGCAACCATCAATTAAATAGCATAAGAGCATTTTAGTTCCAATGAGGAAAGTATTACAAGAGGGAAATTGTCCTTAGCTCAATGCAATAATACTGAGACGTGATGTCTTTCTGTTTACCTGAGTAAAGTTTCCATTGAAATCCATCACTGAGAGAGATTAGAAAAGATATGTTACACGGAAGTTTGGCTTTGCTGAAACTGTGATATGCCAATAGGAATGTACCCCATCAAGTGCTCCATTCTAAGCGAGCTCCAGAGGTTCCCTGTGCAAACTGGAGGACCAAAAGAAAAATATTATCTCAGTAGGAGGCAGATGAGTTACTTTGCTGATTTAGTGTCCACTCAACTGTTTGGTTCTAACTGTATTTCAAATTTACTGACCAAGGGTTTTGCTTGTTCTACTCTCATCAAGTGTGTATGGTATTTGCCATCATTTCATTATAGAGTTGCATTTGATATATTTAATACATCTAGGTTTCTTAATCCACATTTTTATACATAATGGGGTGGATATAAGTGGATTCATGTGCATGTGTGCTGCATGCTAAATCGCTTCAGTTCAGTTCAGTCACTCAGTCGCGTCCGACTCTTTGCGACCCCATGAACCACAGCACACCAGGCCTCCCTGTCCATTACCAACTCCCAAGGCCCACCCAAACCCATGTCATGTCCAACTCTTTACAACTCCACGGACTGCAGCTTACCAGGCTCCTCTATCCATGGGGATTCCCTAGGTAAGAATACTGGAGTGGGTTGCCATGCCCTCCTCCAGGGGATCTTCCCCACCCAGGGATTGTCTCCTGCATGGGCAGATGGGTTCTTCTCACTAGCACCACCTGTATACGTGCATCTATGTACATGATTCAAAAGGTAGTTTTCCATTGAGACAAAAATTTCAATCATTACTTTTGGTGACTATTTTAGTCTGCCTGGCTTGTCATAACAAAATACCATAGACTGAGTGGTTTAAACAACAGAAACTTTTCTCACAATTCTGGAGGCTGGAAATTCAAAATCAAGGTACCAGCAAGGTCTGATTCTGGTGAGGGGTCTCTTCAGGGCTTACAGCCAGCCACCTTCTCACTGAGGTCCTATATGGCCGTAGCCCAGGACAATGGGGCAGAGAACTCTCTCCTTCTTCAAATGAAGCCATTAGTCCTATTGGATTAGGATTTCTTTGTTATGACCCAATTTAAACTTAACTACCTCCTAAAAGCCTTATCTCCAAATACAATCACATTGGAAAATAAGGGCTTCAACATATCAGTTTTGAAGAGGATGTGAGTCTTCACTGGTGACTCAGCGGTAAAGAATCTGCCTGCCAATGCAGGAGATGCAGGTTCAATCCTTGGGTCGGGAAGATCCCCTGGAAACCAATGCAGGAGATGTAGGTTCAATCCTTAGGTTCGGAAGATCCCCTGGAAAAGAAAATGGCAACCCACTCCAGTATTCTTGCCTGAGAAATCCCATGGACAGTGGAGCCTGGTGGGCTACAGCCCTTGGGGTTGCAAAAAAGTCAGACACAACTGAGCAACTAAACAGCAACAATATAATCCACAGCAGTGGTTTTGAGCAGAAAGATATGTCTGTTTGTGTTTCTAGCAAATATTTATTAAACACAGGCTGAAGGGCAGGTTCTGGAGACACAAAAGTGAAGGAAAACAAGATTCAAGACCTCAGCCTATGCATAGCCTTCATGTAACAATGGATTGATTATAATAACAAGGGAGAATCCTTTCTAAATTTAGAATATAAGATGAAGAATTTTTGTCTATTGTTTAATTTAGCCTCTAATACATGAGAATTAAATTGAAATAGAAGTGAATAAAGAGAAACATTTCTTCAATTTTTCATCTAGGGAAAAAAGGCTATATTTCTGGAGAACCTGATATTTATATTACAAGTTGTGGGAGTGGATACCTGAGCTTGATGGGCTACATCCTTTCCTCCATCCCTCTCCTCCCCCTGGTGACAGTGGTCCAGAATGCTGAGTCCTCAGTGGGATATGGAGGAAAATGTTCTACTTTGACACCAGAAGGGTCATGACTCGGGTCACCAGATGAGGCACAAACCCTTCAGTATGCTCTTAAAAATATCTGGTTTGCTTAGGAAATCGAAAACTATGTGAATCTCACTAACCTCTTCCTTTTTTTCCTAACACTGGAACACTTGATCTGCAGAGAAAGAAGAGTGCAATTGATGCTTAGTTGAAATTCAGTGGCAGGAAAAACATTCAACATAAGAGGAAAAAACCTCTAAAATATTCCATTTTCCTAAATTGTAAGATATACTTCACTGTATTCATGTGCGTGATAGTCATCACAACTTGAATCAAAACAGGTATTTTTCCCAAGGTCTTGGGTTATAAAAGTGTTTTTATTGTTAAATAATCTGATCAAGAGATTTCCATCAGGAATTCTGTATCTGCTGGCATATACTTGAGCTGGTCACTCAGACTCTTGAAATTTAAGCACTTTGATGATTAAGAAATAGGCCTGACACCTTCAGGGACATGAGGCATAGCTTGAAACCTGCAAACCAAAATATCTTTGTGCTTATATACTTTTTTTTCCTCTTAATCCTTAAAACAACTATGAGATATAGTGCATATTATATCCATTGTTACATATAAGGAAACTGAATCCAAGAAATAAATGACTCACCTGTAGTCACAAATTTGCTAAGAGGAGGGACTCTCTTATGAGTGAGTCACTATGAAACACAGGTGGGTTCCATTCCAAAGCCCTTATTTACTCTTCCCACTTTCCCCCTCAGCTTCTCTCCTCCTCTTTCTAATAAGAAAAATCAGGCCAACATTTTCATTTTTCAAAGGAGTCTCACATACGTGGTTTTATTTGATAACCACAGCTTCTCTGGATGATAGGAAAAGGCCATGATAGTTTCTCTGTAACAGAGGTGTGGAAACAGCAATTCAGAAACTTTCCCAAGGTCACAAACCTTTGAAATGTCAAATTAGGTGTTAAATTCAGTTTTTCAATCCCCTCTTCAATGTGATTTTCATTGTATCTCATTTTGAAACATCAAATTGACCCTAACTTAATAACACCTATATTTTTCTTTCACATTTGATACCAACCAGAGTTCTTAGCCTTCCCCCATCATTAGAAAATGACTAGAGGCCAGACAAGTGGCAGTTCACAGGTAGCGCTAAGTGGTAAAGAAATATCTGCCACAATGCAGGAGACATAAGAGACTCAGGTTGGATCCCTGGGTTGGGAAGATCCCCTGGAGGAGGGCATGGCAACCAACTCCAGTATTGTTATCTGGAAAATTCCACGGACAGAGGAGCCTAGCGGGCTACAGTCCATGGGGTCGCAAAGAGTCGGACATGGCTGAGTGACTAACACATACTCCTCTGAACAGCCAAAAGGCTGTGGAATTTTCCAGGTAACGATATTGGAGTGGGTTGCCATTCTCTTCTCCAGGGGATATTCCTGACCCAGGGATGGAACCCAGGTCTGCTGTATTGCAGGCAGATTCCTTACCATCTGAGTTACTAGGGAAGTCCCTAATAAGGACATTTAGTCTTTTTGTCTCTTTGTATCTTTTGTCCATAATTTTCCCCAACTGAGCATTTATGCAGTTATTTTTAGTCTCATATAGTATCTTTGCATTTTGTGGCTCGGAGAGGTTTGTCCAGGTACAAGCCTTGCAGCACTGCAGCAAAGGGTCTCACTCTCATCATCTGTGTGTTCTTGAGCCCTGAGTGTTCTCTTAAGGGTGATTTCCTTTCTGGTGCAGGCATGGACATTCTTGGGTATAAGGGTACAAATATCTTGGCCAAGCATGTCTAAATCTGAAACATATCAAAGCCAGTCAGAGGCAAGGCTGTTATTAGTAGTCCAGTCAGAAAGAAATTTGAGTCAAATTTATTTTTGTTCACTTTAATGTCTTGAACATTTGATTGGTTTCCACAGTGTTTTCCACTGGACTCTCACTTTGATTTTGGTTCTCCACATTCTCTACTTCCACTATTTTGGAGAGCAAATCTTTGAGCATATCTGGATCATTTCCTTCTGGATGTTTTGAAAGAGACAAGTGCAAAATAAAATATATGCACTTGTTTATGGAGTTGGCATTGCTTTTCCCAAGACTGAGAGCACTGCAGCTGTTTGTCATCTATGAATATTTCTAAAAGCCTTTCTCTCCTGTTGTCAGCACCAGTGCCAAGATTCAATTGCTCCATATTATTCCAGGGTCACCTCCTATCATTGCAAAATATAGTAAGTGATTTGGAGGTTCACTTAGGATGCTAGAGTTAAGAAGTAGATATTCAACTACCCAATCACTCCTGAGTCTAAAATATCCTAGCCAGTCCTTTTAGAATGCTTTTAGCAAGGCACTTTCCTTAAAGCAAGCACTTTCATCACTCATCTCACCATCAGTGAGATACATAAAATGAGAGTGGTGATTGAGGGCTTATGAATTGTTAGTGCTTCCTCCTTACATATATTACCTTCACAGTCCTCACAACAACTTCATCCTCACAATGCATGGTAAGTATTTTTAATCCTCATTCTTCAGAGGCAGAAACTGGGGCTCAGAGACACTAAGTAAAACTGTTAAGACTGTACATTTATAATGAGATGGATGAAACTGGAGCCCATTATACAGAGTGAAGTAAGCCAGAAAGATAAAGACCATTACAGTATACTAACACACATATATGGAATTTAGAAAGATGGTAACGATAACCCTATATGCAAAACAGAAAAAGAGACACAGATGTACAGAACAGACTTTGGGACTCTGTGGGAGAACGCGAGGGTGGGATGTTTCGAGAGAACAGCATCGAAACATGTATATTATCTAGGGTGAAACAGATCACCAGCCCAGGTTGGATGCATGAGACAAGTGCTCGGGCCTGGTGCACTGGGAAGACCCAGAGGGATCGGGTAGAGAAGGAGGTGGGAGGGGGGATCGGGATGGGGAATACATGTAACTCCATGGCTGATTCATGTCAATGTATGACAAAAACCACTACAATATTGTAAAGTAATTAGCCTCCAACTAATAAAAATAAATGGAAAAAAAAAAAAGACTGTACATTTAGTATGTGGAAGGATCACAATTTGAAACTAGGTCTAAAGTCAATGATTCTAAAGTCATTGTTCTAACTATTAGGCTACATAGATACTATGCAGCTCTGTACTGTATTGTACTCTACCATACTATTTTAGGCTATCACACTCTACACCAGACCACTCTATATTGCACCATACTACCCTGTGCTATAGTCGTCGTTGTTTAGTTGCTAAGTCGTATCCGATTCTTGCAACCCCATGTGCTGTGGCCTGCCAGGCTCCTCTGTCCATGGGATTCTCCAGGCAAGAACACTGGAGTGGGTTGCCATTTCCTTCTCCAGGGGATCTTCCCAACTCAGGAATCGAACCCACATCTCCTGCTTAGCAGGCGAATTCTTTACTGACTGAGCTACAAGGGAAGCTAATTGTGCTATAGTATATTATACTACATATATAATATTATAATATATAATAAGTATAATATAAAATATAAATATGTGCTATAGTATACTTTATTATACTATAGTGTAATACACCACACTAAGATATAATATATAAGAATATACTATGCCAAAATATATTGGCCATATAACTATATGAATATTATATTTCATTACACTATGCTATGCTATTTAGTATAATTTAATAATTTATATGAGCATCTTTGTAACTGGAACATGCACACAAGGTCATCATGGAAGAGATGTTTAACATTCTGGAATGGTCGGTTGATCACATGGTACTTAGCATTACGTGGCAAAGCTATAGCATTGGAAAACTTGTTGCCCAGGAGATGTCTAATGCTTCCTTCCATGCAGGAAACACCACAATTCTTAACTAATGTGAGGTCCATATTCACTTTGGTCTCCAAACTGAAAGATTTGGGGAAAACTCTTTCACCAAAATTATATTTTTAAACATCCATAATTTTAACAGTTTTGGAAGAACATATTCTAGTCTGGAACATGTAAAAGTATACTGCATAAATAACTCTTTTTATAATAAGGAAATTATTCTAAAGTAAAAAATAATTTACCCAGAGTTATGCGACCTCAGAAAATCAAGTTTGTGCTTTCTTTTTTCTTTCAGCTGTATCCAAATGTATATTTTTAGATGTTAAAATGATAGCACAGATACAATTTTATATTCAGCTTTCATCATATCAAGTTTTTCAAAGTATTTTAATAGAAGGATAAAAGGTGTTTCCAGTGGTCAAAGATGAAAGAGTTGGTAATGAGGCTTACCTAAGACTTGCATATCTTCTGTACCTAAAACCTATAAATACAAAGAAAAGAAAATCAACTTCATCTAATGTGTTATTTCCTTTTATTTAAGCCACAAATTTAAAGCCATATTTATACTGAGTGTAGATGAAAGCAGACAAATAAAGCCCAGCAAATAATTCCAGCTCTTCTAGTCATGAAAACTTTGACTTGTCCAAAGTTACCCATTAGCCACCTGAGTAAGTTTCACTGCCAGCCGATAACCTGTGATTATTCAGGAAATACCCTGAGAGCCAGCCAGGAAGGTATACTGAAATCAGAAGCTTCTGTCAAGTATAAGAGGCACATCAGCATATGTGTGTAAGTGCTGGAAGGACAGAAACAGCAGAGGTAATCACAGTCAAAGGAATATAGTCAAATCCTTCTTCTGCTCTTTAGACAAAAGCGAGTGAATAGATGAGCCTACTCTGTATGCTTAGTGAAGCTGGAACTTCATGGCTATGTGTGTTGTGTATCCTGTGACCATTTGCTCATCCTTCCCACAAACAGGAGCTTCCTGGGTAAACATTTATGTGAACATCCCAAAAAGTGCTTGAAAGTGAGTTAATAAGCATGTTAAAGTAGCTTAGGATATGAAAGAGCTAGAAGGGGAGTGAATAATGTCTCCTCAGGGAGCTCTCAGGGAGCCAGAACTGAGCCCCAGGGAACTGGTACCAGGTCCAGTCAGAAGCTGATATCTTCACTAATCATCTGGAAGAGGAAATCAATGGCTCATTAATAAAATGCACAGTTGAAGTGAAATGATTGATTGGATGTAAGAAAGCAGAGAAATTAGTGATGTTGATAAAATGAGATGCAACTTAGGGAAATGCTTGCTCATCTGTAACACAGAAAATCAGCATGTGAAACTCATTTAATAGGAGCAATCAGCTGGGAAAGCATCACTGCCAGTGGAAGCCTGGAGGTGATGCCAGGAAGGTTAGACAGGAGGTGGGAGGCCCAGCCAGCATGATCACAGTTTGGAAAGACCTCACGACAGCCAGACAGTGTTCATGCACTGTGGCACAGCTGGCCACAGATCCTGACACCAAGCCATAGCCTCTGAAGTCCACTCTGCTGCTACCTGTCCAGCCTGTTCTATGCCTTCTAGCTCTGGCTAGAAAGATGGCTCCATGTAGTCTTCCCCTTACTGCTCTGCGTAAGAAGTTGATGATGTCCAACACTTTGCTGCTCTGGGGTCGATATCCATGCCAAGGGCAGAGGTGTGACCCAGACCCAGGATTGAAGGTTAGGAGCATTCCTGGGTAGACCTGGGAATTGCAACCTGATCTCTGGCCTACAGCTGATTATGAGTTTTCTGAGGTAAAGTTAGAACCAACCAAGGCTCAAACTACTTTGCATTCCAGCACTTATAGGAAGTAGATCCCAAAGTCTCTGCTGTTTGCTACTGTGCATTGTATCCATCAGCTGATAAGCATACCCTAATTTTTCTGAATAAATTTGCATTTGGACTCATGCTTGTCTTGTAGTTTTGTGCTGACCTTGCTCCATCAGTTCCCTTATTAACCGTCACTCTGCTGGGCTCTTGCAGAGACCACTGCTCATTAGTTGAGAACAACAGTGTATGCTGTGGACTGGGTAAGTGGAAAATAAAACCTCTGGATCCTCATTAATATGTGTAAGCTGTCTCCTCAGTACATGGGACAAGAATCACTGCATTCCAAAATTTTTCCAAATCAAGTTAAATTTTGCATGCATTTTCATTAAGGATATTTAATATCTTAATTTACAAGAAGGTTGAGGGATATATTCAATCCAGAAAAATGAAGAAGGGCCTTTGGTCTTGTGTCCATCATGATTAGGACTGGAAAAGGTCAGTTTTCATTGGAAGGTCTGATGCTAAAGCTGAAGCTCTAATATTTTGGCCACCTGATGTAAAGAGCTGACTCATTGGAAAAGACCCTGATGCTGGAAAAGATTGAGGGCCAGGAGAAGGGGGAGACAGAGGATGACTATCACTGACTCAATGGACATGAGTTTGAGCAAACTCCCAGAGATTGTGAAGGACAAGGAAACCTGGTGTGCTGCTGTTCATGATACCTATAAGAGTTAAACATGAGTTAATGACCGAACAACAACAAATGTTGTCCCAGAGGTCTCTGAGACTGTTCTCATTTCTTTTCATTCTTTTTCTTTATTCTTCTCTACAGCAGTTATTTCCACTATTCTATATTCCAACTCACTTATCCATTCTTCTCCCTCAGTTATTCTATTGTTCCTTCTAATATATTTTTCGTTTCAGTTATTGTATTGTTCATTAGTGTTTGTTCTTTAGTCCTAGGTCCTTGTTAAACATTTCTTATATCTTCTCAATCCATGCTTCCGTTCTATTTCTGAGATCTTGGATCATCTTTACTATCATTATGAATTTTTTTTCAGGTAAATTATCTATTTCCTCTTCATTTATTTGATCTTTTGGGTTTTTACCTTGCTCCTTTAATCTGTAACATATTTCTGTTTTCTCATTTTGTCTGTCTTACTGTGTTTGTGATTTCCTTTCTGCAGGTGGCAGGATCCTAGTTCCTGTTTCTTCTAGTGCCTGCCCCCTGGTGGGTGAGGCTGGTCCAAGGCCTTGTGTAGGTTTCCTGATGGGAGGGACCGGTGCCTGTGCTCTGGTGGATGGAATTGAGTCTTGATTCTCTGATGAGCAGGACTGTGTCAGGTGGTAAGCTTTGGGGTGTCTATAAGCTTAGTATGACTTTAGGTAGCCCATCTGCTATTAGGTGGGGCTGCGGTCCTTGTCTCGCTGGTTGTTTGGTATGGGGTGTCGAGCACTGGAGCCTACGGGCAGTTTGATTAAGCCAGGTCTTGGTTTGAGATGGAGATCACCAGACAAGCTCACACCAATTAATATTCCTTGGAGCTGGGAATTCTATGTCATCTAGCATCTTGGACTTGGTGTTCTTACCCCAGAGGTTCAGACCCAACCCCAGGAAACCAAGACCCTGCAAGCCATGTGGTGCAGCCAGTAAAAACAAGAAAAGAAGAGAAGAAAACAAACAGATTTAAAAAACCAAGACAAAATGATAAAAGAAAAAACAACCAAGGACAACATTACATGCAAAAGAAGGCCAAAACTAAACTAACAAACACAAAAAAACAGAACAAAAACATAACACAAGCTAAAAAAAAAAAAAAAAAAATGAACATTAAATAAACATGCAAGAACAATAAAAACAGTACAATACAAAATGAAGACAAAACAACAAAAAAAAAGTAAACATAGAAAAAGAATTTTAAGTTAAATTTTTTTAAAAGAAAAAAGTAGGTAAAAATATGTAAAACTACAACAGAATAAAGAATAGTAATAATGCTATTTTCCTGAAGTCTCTGCTGTCAGTGTCCTTGTCCCCCCAGTGAGCCACAACCAACCTCCACTTCTCTAGGAGGCCCTCCAATATTTCTGGGTAGGTCTCTGGACCCACCAAGAGCACTGTGGGGCAGCTCAGACTCTGACCTTGTCCATCTCCTGTTGTGAACTTGCCCCCAAAGTCCACAGCTGCCAAAATTAGACTGATCTCAGTTGTGGGAGTACTTACTGTCCATTCAGATACTCCACGGATCCAGGATTTACAAAACAGCTTGTGTGGCTGCACAAAGAGATTTCTGTCCCTCTTCCTTAGTCACACAGCCCCTGAGACTCAGCTTTGGTTTGGGCCCCACCTCTAGGTGTGGGCCACACTCAGGTGTCTGTTCTCTACCCAGGTGAGAGGGGACAAAAGCAGCAGCTGGTTGGAGCTCTCGGGCTGATTGGGGAACTTATTCACACAGGCTGGGGAGGAATAAGGCAGCCACAACGAGGGTTTGTGCAAAGACCCTGAGGTGGCAGAAATTGACAGGAAAATGACAGATTGGGACATGCTCGCTCTGGGGGAGTCCCTCCAAGTACGCACAGAGGCAGGAGCTGTCTAAAGGGCAAGGGGTTGTAATGGCCCCTTGCACATTCAACAGAGATGCCTTGATTCCTAGGTAGACTATGCTTCCTCTAAGAGCATTCCTGGCCATGGAGACCCTCACTCCCATCCCCTCAGGTTGTTTCTGTATAGCCAGGAGCAGTCCTCTCCCCAGATCCACTCTCCTAACTGCATGCTTTAGCACTCGGCCCCCACCAGCACTGGCAGCTTCCTGTCTCAGGCTGGGGTGCCCAGGGCTGATTCCAGAGGCAGCTTTGATGGTGGCAGTGCTCAGGACTCTGGAGCTTGCATGGGTTGAGGAGACCTTGGCTTGATGTTTGGGTGTACCTCCTCAAATGGGATGCCCTCCCAGTGCCCACAGAGGCAAGGGGCCAGCAGGTGGAGAAGGGAGTTGCAGGGGTGACCCCATGCCTTGCACACTACTCAACAATGGTGCCTTGATCTATCGTGCTCCAGGTTTCTTCTGAAAACGTTCCCAGTTGTGGAGCTTCTTCTTCCTGTCCCTCAGGCTTTCTCTTCACAGCCAGCAGCTGTCCCCTCCCTGGGTCCACACTCTAAACCCCACTTTCCAGCACCCAGCTCCCGTCTGCATCAGGAGACACATAACTCAGGATGTGGTGCATAGGTCAAGTGGCATAGATCATATGTACAGTTCTTACTTTGTCCTGCCTTCCACAGACGGGCTGCTTCATTTTCCTCTGAGCCCCCAAAGTTTTCCCTTCTGCACCAGCTGACTTCCTCACCATGAATGGGCTTTTCCGAGTGTGGGAACCTCTCCTCACCTTCAGTTCCCCACCAGCAGTGCTGGTCTCCTTCCATTTCCTCTTTTCTTTCTTTTTTCTATTTTTTCATTCTAACTAGTCAGGTGAGGATTTTTCTCATCCTTTTAGGTGTCTGAGGTCTTCCACTAGTGTTTAGCTGGTGCTTTTTGAGAATTGTTCCATTTATAGGAGTATTCTTGATGTTCTTGTGAAGAGAGACAAATTCCATGTCCTCCTAGTCAAGATCCTTCTGGTAGCCCTCACATCACTTTAGTCCAGACGTCCTTAACCTTAATCCCTCTTTATGGCACTGAGTCCAGGATGAATATTCCTTCTTGTTTTGTGACATAAAGAGATCCAGCTTTGAGAATGCAGTGATGTGGAGGATGTCCAATATGAATTTCAAAAAATCTGGCCCAGCTGTGATGAACTTAACTTGAGAGGACCCTTCTCTTGGTTTGTCTTTGCTACTGGAACCAGAACTGTGTGTGCATGCGTGCTAAGTCATTTCAGACATATATGACTCTTTGAGACCCTTATGGGCTGTAGCCTACCAGGCTCCTCTGTCCAAGGGATGTTCCAGGGAAGAATATTGGAGTGGGTTGCCATGCCCTCTTCCAGGGGGTCTTCCCGGCCCAGGGATCAAACTGTGTCTCTTATGTCTCCTACACTGGGAGGCAGGTTCTTTACCACCAGCACCACCTGAGAAGCCTGAACCCAGAACCATTGCTTGTCAAATCATGACTGTATGACCCTTCCAACTTTCAAGAGAAAAGATTTAACATTTCAAAACTCCTTCAGCTTTTGTTTCTGTTGCTCATGATATTGAGAGGGTAACAGGCAGGAAGGCCAGGGGTCTCCAAACGGAGGAAAGAGGCTGCAAGTGCCAGACATTTTTATCTCTCCTAAGCGGCAGGAAGAAACAAACCAGCAATATGTTTTTCCTTGTCTATACAAATTTAAAAGGAGGTTTCTCTTAAAATGCTGTGTTGCCATGACACTTGGTCTCACCTGAAGCTAACTACTCTCAAACCGTGAGTTAACCAATACATTTCTTTTTCTTATGGAAATGTTGTCTTAAGCTATGTTAATGTACCCCAGACTCTATCTTCAAGTTGGTTCCGCCAAACGGCCTAACTTACTTACTCAGATATTGTTCCCTAATCTATGTAAAGGAAACTATTTGTTGGTAATCTGCCCTTCTACAAGATTCAAGGCAATCATTTTATGGCCAGGGATGAATTATCTGGTGCCATTCTAAATTTTATGACATTCCTTTCTTTTCATTAACAGACTGTGAGTGACTACATAACATACAGCTAAAGACTAGGAGGGGGGTACTCTTTTGCCCCCTTCTGATGCCTATGTCAGAAGCTTTCTCTATCTCCTTTACACTTTAATAAAACTTTATTACACAAAAGCTCTGAGCGATCCAGCCTCGTCTCTGGCACCGGATTGAATTCATCTCCTCCGGAGGCCAAGAATCCCGGCGTCTTATCGTTCAGCAACAACCTTTCAATATGAAGCCTCCACTCTAGTCAGACCACAGCCCAGTTCTCTGATTCCTGCTGCAGTGTCTTTCCCTTGGAGCCGTCACAGTTGCTGCTGCTGAGATTACATTTAATGGCAGCCTCCATTAACCTGACAGGATCCAGTCCTCCCAAACTGAGAGAAGAGGCTTAAGGCGGGAAACTGAAAACAGCCTTTATATTCCTGGCTTTTCCTGCAGGTAAATCTCTCAGAAAATTGTTGCTTTATTGTTTCCAGGCACTTGGCTCATATTATACCAACAAGCCTGGAAGGTTCTATCAGCCAATCCATCAGCTTTTACAGGATGAGGGCTTCTGGGAAACATGAAAGTCACTCAGCAAATTGGAAATGTTAATGACATGGTCCATGTAAACACCAAACTTTGGACATTTCCTTCTTGCAGCTTCCTCTAGCTAAAAATGACGTGAAACACTGTTGTGAAGGCAACTTTTAAAATAACTACATGTGAGTGTGTTTGTGTGTGCATGTGTGTCTGTGTGTGTGCTCCAAGTGGAGAATGGAGCCAAAGCCTTGGGGAATTTTAAAAGGAAATGAATCATTGTTTTCTCTCTGGAAACTGGATTCTATAAAACCCAGGATTATTATAATCTTTATTGCAGTAATGGGTCATCAGATATTTCCCCCTTTAAAACTATCTTATTTAAGCACTTTTTAGTTTTTCTCCATGTATCTGAATAGCATGAGTTGTCCAGAAAACAATGTCAATAATTTAGCTGGAAGATAAAAGCTCTAAATTTGGAATATGTTGAGAATTTTTAATATATAATGAGGAATGAACTATTATTTCCCTGAATAAAATCCACCATCACAAGGTAGCAAAAGTTCCTAAACTTCACCTAAACTGTCTCTGGTGTACGTTGTACATCAACTGCTATAAAATGCCCTGGCTTGCCATTTAGAAATTAAACTACTTCTTGGCAAGTAATTCAATACTTTGGATTTCCTTGAGGAACATAACAGGAAAAAACTGGGAAAGGCTACTTGGTAATTGGGCTTCCTTTATAGCTCAGTTGGTAAAGAATCTGCCTGCAAGGTGGGATACCTGGGTTCAATCCCTGGGTTGGGAAGAGGCTACCCACTCCAGTGTTCTGGCCTAGAGAACTGTTGAAAAGAGTTGGACACCAATGAGCAACTTTCTCTTCACTTAGTAATTATGTTGTCATTTTTGCTGCCTTTATTCCCATAAACACAAATTTTATCCTAATTCTATAATGATGTGCCTACATGTTTGCTTCCTGTATGATTCCTTGTCCACAGCAGGCACAGTGAACCTCTTAATTATTCCAATGCAGCCACAGTGAGCTTATGCCAGAAAAAAAAAATCAGAAACAAGAATTTCACACAGGCAGTTGATAGCTCCAGCTGTTGTAATTGTAAACTAAACACTAGTTGTTTTTTAAAAATAAATTGTCTAAGTTAGTATGTCATTATTGCTTCATACATTGTTAACAAGGGTGACTTGCATTTGATTTTTAAGTGTATGTTCACACAGCTTTTGGGAAACTTTCAACAAATTGTCTACATACCTAAAGAAGTTTGCATGTTTTATTTCCACTCAGAAGAAAAGAAAAAAAGTATTTTTATTTGTATAATTTTTATTAAAATGAGGTTTTAAGATGTTTATGAGGATATTTTACTCAGACTATATGGGATATGTGTGGTAGGTAAGAAGAGCTACTAAGAGATAAAAGTCTGATAGTTGCTATCAAAATGGTTTCAAAGATATTTTCTAGTTCCAATCACCCATAGTAATGGGGAGAAGGGGTAATATAGTGGAATGAAGACATCTGTAGTTTGAAAATATTCTTATTAAGATACAAATTTTGCTAAAGAGGTTGGTAAACAACATCTTTCAAAAATTAATTAAAATAATTATAGATAACATCTTCATTTGTTCATTATTAGGTTAAATCTTATGAAACTAATATTTCCAAAGGTCAGAAATTGTCAAATATGGGAAATTTTTCTTATGTTAAGCCTAATATTTTCTTCTTTTCATGTATCATTATGTATATCCTTGCTATATGTCAATATTGATGTGAGTTTATAATAAAATACAACTATAATAAATCCATAGCACAAACTGTGAAAGAACAAGGGCTATGTAACAAGGAAGTGGTCATTGTTTTGAAAATTCAGTCTAAGGGCAGCTTCCACAATCAAACAGAAAATCTAACTCAGAATTTCCTGGAAGCCAAAACAAAACTAGAACCAAAATTACATAACTCTTACCTATTAAAAGTACATAGATATTCACAGATGAAAGTCAAACTTCCTAGCTGTTAAGAGAAATATAGCAAGTGTGTGCTCAGTTGGGTCTGACTCTTTGCAACCCTACGGACTGTAGTTTACCAGGCTCCTCTGTCCATGGAATTTTCCAGGCAAGAATATTGGAGCCGGTTTCCATTTCCAACTCCAGGGGATCTTCCTGACCCAGGGATCTAACCCACGTCTCTTACATCTCCTGCATTGGCAGGTAGATTCGTTACCACTAGTGGCACCTGGGAAACACTTTCACATTAAAGGTATTTCTAAATTTAATGCCTAATATTTTTATAATGTTTTGTAGTTTATAAATATTTCTCTTAGTAATTTGATTGAACTTAACAAATCAGTTGGGGCTTCCCCAGTGGCTCAGGGATAAAGCATCCACCTGCACTACAGGAGACTGGGATTCGATCCCTGGGTCAGAAAATCCCAGAAGAGGGCATGGAAACCCACTCCAGTATTCTTGCCAGAGAATCCCATGAACAGGGCAGCCTGGCAGGCTACAGTCCATGGGGGTCGCAAGGAAGAGGACAGGACTGAAGCACCTTCACACCCACCCACACAATGAAGCAATCGGCATGTTGAAGAATGTGGAGAGGAACTGGAAGTAGTGCATTTCTGCTTTTGGATGAAGAAAGGAGGGCCTTCCCCTGGCATCCTCTGATTCATATACTCACTAAACTACTTTGGTTTCTAAAGTATGGTTCCAAATTGGAAAAAAAGCATTCATATTGTGAATTATTAAATTGATTTTCAAATAAAAATTAAACTAATGAGCACTGGGCCAGTTAAGTTGACTTCCCCCACCCAAGAATCTGGATAAACTGATATCATATTTCCAGATTTGTTGAGTTGGGAAAACAAATTAGGAAATGCAAGAAGGTAAAAGCAAAGTTGGAAATTTTTTTTATAGATTTAGTTCTCTATACATTCCTACACCACATTACAATATCAACATGTGTTAAAGAGAATAACTTTCACTTTTATTGAGATATAATTGACACATAACATTGTATAACTTTAAGGTGTACAACATTTTGATTTGCATATTGCAAAATGATTACTGCCATAGCAGTATCTAACACCTGTATCATGTTACATAATTACCATTCCTTTTCTGTGGTAAGAACATGTAAGATCTAATCTCTTAGCAACTTTCAAGTATATAATACAGTATTATTAACTATGATCACTATGCTGTACCTTGCATCACCAAAACTTATTATAACTAGGAGCTTGTACTCTTTTCCCCTCTATCCCCCACCTCCACCCCATGGCAGCCACCATTCTAGTATCTGTTTCTATGAGTTCAGCATTTTTAGATTCCTCATGTAAGTGACATCACATGGTATTTGTTTTTCTCTCTCTGACATTATTAACTTAGCTTAATGCTATCAAGTTCAATTCACATTGTTGCACACAACAGAATCTTCATCTTTCTCATGGTCAAAATATATGGATATAGATATACTGGAATGTACAAGTAGGAAGTGAAGAGATACATGGAGTAACAGGCTAGTTTGGCTTTGGAGTACAAAATGAAATAGAGCAAAGGCTAACAGAGTTTTGCCAAAAGAACGCCCTGGTCATAGCAAACACCCACTTCCAACAATACAAGAGATGACTCTACACGTGGACATCAACAGATGGTCAATACGAAAATCAGATTGGTTATATTCTTTGCAGCCAAAGATGGAGAAGCTCTATACAGTCAGTAAAAACAAGACTGGGAGCTGACTGTGGCTCATATCATTAACTCCTTATTGCAAAACTCAGACTTAACTTGAAGAAAGCAGGGAAAACCACTAGGCCATTCAGGTATGACCTTAATCAAATTCCTTATGATTATACAGTGGAAGTGACTAGATTCAAGGGAATAGATCTGACAATCAGAGTCCCTGAAGAATTATGGACAGAAGTTCATAACATTGTACAGGAGGCATTGATCAAGACCATCCCCAAGAGAAAGAAATGCAAAAAGGCAAAATGGTTGTCTGAGGAGGCCTTACAAATATCTGAGAAAAAACAAACGTGAAAGACAAATGAGAAAAGGAAAGATACCCGTCTGAACACAGAGTTCCAAAGAATAACAAGGAGAGATAAGAAAGGCTTCTTAAGTGAACAGTGCAAAGAAATAGCAGAAAACAATAGAATGGAAATCTATAGAGATCTCTTCAAGAAAATTAGAGATACCAAGGGAACACTGCGTATGAAGATGGGCACAATAAAAGACAGAAATGATATGGACCCAACAGAAACAGACGACATTAAGAAGAGGTGGCAAGAATACACAGAAGAACTGTACAAAAAAAGGTCTTAATGAGCCGAATAACCTCAATGGTGTGATCACTCACCTGGAATGCGAAGTCAAGTCCACTGCTAAAAACAAAGCTAGTGGAGGTGATAGAATTCCTGCTGAGTTATTTCAAATCCTAAAAGATGATGCTGTGAAAGTGCTGAACTTAATATTTCGGCAAATTTGGAAAACTCAGCAGTGGCCACAAGACTGGAAAAGGTTAGTTTTCATTCCAATTCCAAAGAAGGGCAATGCCAGAGAATGTTCAAACTATTGCACAATTGTGCTCATTTCACATACTAGCAAGGTAATGCTCAAAATCCTTTAAGCTAGTCTTCAATAGTATGTGAACCAAGAACTTCCAGACGTACAAGCTGGATTTAGAAAAGGCAGAGAAACCAGAAATCAAATTGCAATAGAAAAAGCAAGAGAATTCAAAAAATAAATCTACTTCTGCTTCATTGACTATGCTAAAGCCTTTGACCATGTGCATTTCCACAACAAACTGTGGAAAATTCTTCAAGAGATGGGAATACCAGACCATCTTACCTGTATCCTGAGAAATCTGTATGCAGGTCAAGAAGCAACAGTTAAAACCAGACATGGAACAATGGAGTGGTTAAAAATTGGAAAAGGAGTATGTCAAGGCTGTGTATTGTCACCCTGCTTATTTGCACATCATGCAAAATGCCAGGCTGGATGAATCACAACCTGGAATCAAGATTGCAAGGAGAAATATCAACAACCTCAGATATGCAGATGATACCACTCTGATAGCAGAAAGTGAAAAGGAACTAAAGAGCCTCTTGATGAGGGTGAAAGAAGAGAGTGAAAGAGTTGGATTAAAACTCAACAGTCAAAAAACTAAGATCATGGCATCTGGTCCCATTACTTCATGGCAAATAGATGGGGGAAAAAATGGAAACAGTCACATATTTTATTTTCTTGGGCTCCAAAATCACTGCAGATGATGACTGCAGGCACGAAATTAAAAGACTCTTGCTCCTTGGAAGAAAAACTATGACAAATGTAGACAGTGTATTAAAAAGCAGAGACATAACTGCCAACAAAGGTCCATGTAGTCAAAGTTACGGTTTTTCTAGTAGTCATGTATGAATGTGAAAGTTGGACCATAAAGAAGGCTGATCACCAAAGAATTCATGCTTTTGAACTGTGGTATTGGAGAAGACTCTCGAGAGTCCCTTGGTTTGCAAGTAGACCAAACCAGTCAATTCTAAAGGAAAGCAATCCTGAATGTTCAGTGGAAGGACTGATGCTATAACTCCAATACTTTGGCCACCTGGTGTGAAGAGCTGACTCATTGGAAAAGACCGTGATGCTGGGAAAGATTGAAGGTGGGAGGAGAAGACAGAAGATGAGATGGTTGGAGGGCATCGTTGACTCAATGGACATGAGTTTAAGCAAGCTCCAGAAGATAGTGAACGACAGAGAAGACTGGCATGCTGCAGTGCATGGGGTAGCAATGAGTCGGACATAGCAACAGCAACAGATCAATATCTCTATTTGCTGAGCTTTATCCACTCAACTTTGACAAACACCACTTGAGCTGTTTCCATATCTTGACTATTGTGAAAAACAATACAGTATACATGATAGTGAAGATATCTCTTCAATATCCTATATTCATTTACTTTGAATAAAGCCAGAAGTGTTGCCAAATAGTATGGTTTAGTTCTATCTTTAATTTTTTGAGGAATATACATACTGTTTTCCATAGAGGCTGCACCAATTTACATTCCCACCAACAGCATATGAGAGTTTCCTTTTCTCCACATCCTCACAACCAACCCCTGTGTCTTTTGTCTTTTTGATAATGGCCATTCTAACAGATATGAGGTGATCTCTCATTGTGGTTTTGGTTTGCATTTTGCTGATGGTTCGTGATGTGGTACACCTTTTCATATACCTGTTGTATATTTATATGTCTTCTTTGAAAAATGCTTATTCAGTTCCTCTGCTAAATTATTAAATTTTAATTTTTTTGCCATTGGGTTATATGAGCTCTCTCTTATCCTATATATGATTTGCACATATGTTCTCCCACTCCACAGGTTGCCCTTTCATTTTGTTGCTGATTTTATTGTTGTGTCAATTTTTAAAATTTGATGTAGTCCTATTGTTTATTTTTGCTTTGACTGCCTTCGTTTTGGTGTTAAATCCAAATAATCATCACCAAGGCTTATATCAAGGAGTTTACCACCTATGTTTACTTTAGGAGTTTTTTGGTTTCAGGTTTCACACTCAAGTCTTACTGATTTTGAGTTGACTTTTGTGTGTGATGTATGGTAAGGATTCATATTTTTGCATGTTGTTATCCAGTTTCCTTTTAAAATAAATATCTTTTATTGAAGAGACTATCTTTATTGTATGTTCTTGTTTCTTTGTCTTACACTAATCAACACATGCATGGATTTATTTCTGGGTTCTCTGTTTTTTTCTATTGATTGATGTGTGTGTGTGTTTATGTCAAGACCATGCTGCTTTTATTACTATAGCTTTTGCGTACAGTTTGAAATTAGGATGCATTATTCCTCCAGCTTTGTTCTTTATCAAGATTGTTTTGGCCACTCAAGCTCTTTTGTGGATCCATAAAAATTTTAAGGCTATTTGTTAGATTTCTGTGAAAAATGCCACTGGAATTTTGACAGGGATTGCATTGATTCTGTAAATTACTTTGGGTAACATAGACATTTTGATAATATTTTTTCAAACCATGAGCATGGAAATATATTTCCATTTATTTGTGCATTCTTCAGCTTCTTTCACCAATGTCATGGTTTTCAGTGTACAGATTTTTTATCTTCTTAGTTAAATTTATTACTGTTTTATCCTTGTAGATTCAATTGTAAATACAAATGCTTTCTTAATTTCTCTTTATGATAGCTCATTGTTGGCATATAGAAATACAACTGACTTTTGTATATGGATTTTGTATACTGCAACTTTGCTGAATTCATTCATTAGTTCTAACAGTTTTGGTGGAGTCTTTAGGGCTTTCTATATATGATATAATGTCATCTGAAAATAGAAACTTTCCTTTCTGATTTGGATGCCTTTTATTTCCTTTTCGTGCCTCATTGCTCTGGTTAGGACTTCCAGTACTGTGCTGATTAAAAGTGGTAAGACTGAACATCCTTGTCTTGATCATGATCATAGAGGAAAAGACTTCAGTTTTTCACCATTGAGCATGATGTTACCTGTGGGCTTATGATATATGTCCTTATTATATTGAGGTATTAATACATTTCCTCTATGCTCAGTTTGTTAAGATTTTTATCATGAGAGGATATTGAATTTTGTCAAATGTGTTTCCTACATCTATTTAAATGATCATGTGATTTTTAATCCTTTATCAGCATGGGGTACTACATTGATTAGCTTGAGTATGATAAACCATTCTCTCATTCTTGGAATAAATTTCACTTGAGAATGGTATATGCTCCTTTCAATATATTGTGGAATTCAGTTTGTTACTGTTTTGTTGAAGATTTTTGAATCTATGTTCATCAGGAATATTGGTCTCTAACTTTCTTTTGTTATAGTGTCCTTATCTGGTTTTTGTATCAGGGTTATGCTAGTCTTGTAAAATTAATTAGAAAGTGCTTCCCTCCTATTCTAATTTTCGGGAAAGTTTGAGAAGAATTGTTATTACTTTTTCTTTAAATGTTTAGTAGAAGTCATCAAAGAAGCCATCTTGTCCTAGGCTTTCATTTGTTGGTAGGTTTTTTATTTTGGCTCTATCTCCTTATATATTTCCATGCTCATGGTTTGAAAATAAGTAATTAGTCTGTTCACACATTCTATTTATTCATGGCACAGTCTTGGTAGATTGTACATTTCTAGAAATTTTATCTATGTCCTCTAGGTTGTCAAATTTGTTGACATAATTTCTCATAGTGGTCTTTTAAAATCTCTTGTGATTGTGTGGTGTCAGTTGCAATGTCTTTTCCTTCATTTGTAATTTTATTTATTTGAATTCCATTTTTCCTCTGGTAAGTCTACTAAAGATTTGTCTCTGCTTATCTTTAAAAAAAAAAAAAAAAAACACTTCTTTGTTTCATTGACTTTTTCCTATTGTCCTTTTAGTCTCTATTTTATTTATTTCCTCTCTGACCTTTTCTGTTTTCTTCCTTCAGCTAACTTTGAGCTTAGTTTTTCCTTCTTTTCTACTTTCATATGGTGTATAGTTAGGTTGTTTATTTGAGCTGTTTATTTCTCTTTAATGTTTTGTGGCCGAGCATATGATCTATCCTGGACAATTTTCCACACGTGCTTGAAAAGAATGTGTATTCTACTGCTGTTGGATGGAATGTTTTCAAAATGTCTTTTAGGTTCAAATGGGCTAATGTGTAATTTAAGTCCAATATTTCCTTCTCTGAAGGATCTATCTATTGCTAAAAGTGAAGTATTGAAGTTTCCTACTATTATTGCATTGTTATCTATTTCTCTCTTCAGTTCTGGTAGTATTTGCTTTATATATTTAAGTGTTCCAAAAGACAATACTTTCTGATGTTAATGAAATGCTTCTATACAACCAATAGCTTTTTCTGTGTGTTCAGATAAATCATTGGCCTCTATAAGTATTTAAGTAGAAAAGTAAAAAACATTCATAGTTTTAAAACTATAATCCTTTTAGTTTATTATCTCAGCAACACGGGACTATTGTCATGTTTAGATAAGAAATCTTGAAAGAATTGCCAACCATTGAACCAAACATATAGGTGACACATTAAGTATTTCACTTCCTTTTGAGTCAACAAGGGAAGTTATATATTCTGACTAGATGAAGGGCCTAAAGAATCTGAAGAAACAAAATCTATGTGTTTAACAATAGAAACAATGTTTTCCCATCAAGGTCACTAATATCTCCAAAATATTCTTCTAAAGATCTATTGATTGATCAAAAGTTACAAATACATATAATTTATTTATATATTCACAACATATGTAATACAAATATAAAAACTGGTCACTATCCAAAGAGTAATAATCATTTACATCTCTGACAAAATTCATTTGCCTCTCTATGAATTAAAATAATTTGCATTACTATTATTTTACTGCAAAATATAGTTTTAAAATAGCTGAAAATGATGAAAGGTATAAAATCCTACAGAATCAGATTATTTCAACCAGGATACCTAGACAATGCACATCATTTGATTGAAAGGACACACAGTAATTTTTTTCCACTTCAAAATCTTTCATATTTTTTCCTGAAAATTTTAATTACAAATTAAAAGACTTGACAACACACCTCCATGGGCTATTTCTCAACCAAAACCAGTGACAACAAAAATGTTCCCACCTCCATAATGCCTAATTCTCTACCCATGACTGTTACTAAATTTAGGTTAAATTTGCAGATTGTTATTTAAATTTTAAATTTGGAGGAATATTTTAAAATTTAAAATTATCGGCTTAACCAGGAAACAATTATAATTATTCTACTGATAGCTTGATGTCTTGAACAAATCCGTACCTCCTTTTCTGCTTATTTTCAACAGGTAGTAAAGAATGTCACAAAGACTGGTGCAAAGTAAAATATTCTTCTGCTATCTTTCCTATCATAGACCTTATTCCTTCCTTTTATTCTGGTATCAAAGGGTATTTTGCAAGATTAGGTGGAACTCAGCTCCAATAGTCCTAACAATATCAGCAGGATCTTTCTCCCAGAAGAAATTTGAAGCTTCACATAGTTCTTCAATTTGTGTCTGATTTAGGCATAAGTCACAGGTATGTCTGTGTCCAATTTAGCCAAATCTGATTATGAATAAGGGAGCTCTCAGAGATTTTAAAGACCACTTAATCTGACAATTCAATTATAAAATGAATCCCTCCTTATTACTTTGGCTAGTGTGGCATTACAGAAGATAAAAGCCATGTTTCTGTGTCAAAGGACCAAGGGTACCAATTATTGGTTGGGTGACCAGAAGCATCATGTGAATTGAATGTGAATGGTTTGTAAATTTTGACAGAAGTATCGTGTGAATGGTTGCTGGAGTGGGTCATTTGTTGACTTTGAGGGATAGGGATGGCATAGTAGAAGAATTTACTGTCAAAGTGTAAGCACCTGTATCTAAAAGAAAAGTATAATTTTGCCTCTTAACAGTCAGTGACAATTCTTTTTGTGAAGTTGTATTACTCAGGGTTCCCCAGAGAAACAGAACCAATAGGAGATAGATAGATGGATAGATAGATAGATAGATCAATAGATAGTTTATGCATACACAGAGAATGTAAGAAAGAGATTAGTTATTAGCAATTAGCTCACATAGTTATGGAAGCTGAGCAGTTCCATGATCTCTTCCCTGTAAGCTGGAGACCAAGGACACCAGTGGTGTAGGTCCAATATGAATCTGAAGGCCTGAAGACCAGGAGAGCTTATGGTGGGTGGTATAAGTTTCGGTCTGAGGGAAAGATAAGGCAAATGTCTGTGTTCAAAAGTCAGGCATAAAGAGTGAATTCTCCATTTCTCTGTCTGTTTCTTCTGTCCATGCTCTAAACAAATTGTGTGATTCCCATCCATATTGCAGAGGGAAATCCGTTTTATTCTCTGTACCGATTTAAATGCACTGTGTGCAAGGAAGGCAAATCTGTATCAAGAGTGTCTATTTTAGTAAGAACAAACACTGCCCTTTCACAAAAGCAGCAGCCCAATGTAATGAATCCACCACTGGGTAGCTGGCTGATCACTCTGAGGAATGGTGCATGTCAGGGACTCAGTGTTGATCTCTGCTGCTGATTGTATACTCAGCAGGGACTGTAGCCAGGTCAACCTTGGTAGGTGGAAGTCTATGTTGCTGAGCCAATGCATACCATCCATCCCTGTCACCATGGCCACTTGTTCATAAGTCCATTGGGTGATGACAGGATTGGCTGAGGAAAGAGGCTGATTGAACTACACAGAACAGCTCATTCTATCGAGTGAATTATTAAAATCCTTCTCTTCTGAGTCACATGTTGGTGAGCATTCACATGAGACACAGAAATCTTCACATTTTTTAACTCATTCAGAGAGGTTTCCCCAATCATATTCTTTCTAAGTCCCTGACCATCCTGTCAAACCACTGGTCATAGGCCATGAATCAGTGCACATCTGCATGTCTTGTCATTTCTCCTTTCAAGCAAAGTGAACAACCAGATGAACTGCCTGAAGTTCCACTGAGAAGGAGGATTTTTCTTCATCACTGTCCTTCAGGGATGTCCCAGAAAGGGGTTATAGTATTACAGCCATCCACTTTTAGGTGCTGCTTGCATATCATGCAAAATCTATAAACTATGTCCTAGTCTTTTCTTCTTCTGTTAACTGATCATACAGAATTCCCCTTGTGGTCATGAGAGCAGGTAGAGAGAGAAAAAACAGTATAGCAGGAGTGGGGATCAAGGACATTTGGGATGCTTCTTCATGTAACATACTTAGGCCTTCAGGGCCTACTTGGGCTTGATCATACCCAAGATCAGATACATACCACTGAGATTTGATGATGGAGTGCTGCTGTGTACACCTAATTTTATACCCAGTTCATCATGGGCAGCTCAAGTCACCATAATAACTTGGTGGCCCATGGTTAAGCATTCAATCTCTGCTAAGGCTCAATAACAGACCAGTAGCTGTTTCTCAAAAGAAGACCAGTTATCTACAGAGGATGAAAGGGTGTTGGCCCAAAATCCTAAGGACCTGCACTATGATTCTCCTATCTTTGCTGTTGTTGTTTAGTCGCTAAGTTGTGTCTGACTGTTTTGTGACCCCATGGACTTTTAGCCCTCCAGGATCCTCTGTTCATGGAATTTCCCAGGCAAGAATACTGGAGTGGATTGCCATTTCCTTCTTCAGGGGATCTTCTTGACCCAGGGATCAAACTGGCATCTCCTGTATTGACAGGTGGATTCTTTACCACTGAGTCACTGGGGAAACCCATGATTCTCCTATAAGGACCTGCCAAAAGCTCCAGTGTCCCTATCTACCAACACTTCAAGGACCACTGCATCTGCTGGGTCACATAGCCCAAGTGACAAAGCAGCTTGCACAGGATCCTGGACCTGTGGCACAGTCTCTTCATATTCTGGCTCCACTCAAAACTAGCCACTTCTTGGGTCACTCTGTAAATGGGCCACAAAACACACTCCAAATGAGGAATATGTTACTACAAAAATCCATAAACCTAGTAGGCACTATATTCTTTCTTACTTACAGGGAAAGCCAAATGCAATAACTTATTCTTCACCTGAGAAGAGTTATCTCAACATGCCCAAACCACTGGAATCCTAGAAATTTCACTGAGGTAGAAGATTTCTGAATTTTTTGTCAGATTTATTTCTCACTTTCTGAGATGCAAATGTCTAAAATAAGTTTAGAGTTGCTTCTTGCTCACTAAGTCCAATTGGCATAATGTCGCCAATTTAAAGGACCAGTGTGATATCCAGTGGAAGAGAAAGGTAATCAAGATGCTTACAAACTAAACGGTGACATAGGGCTGCAGAGTTGATATACCCTTGAGGTTAAAAGTGAAAGCAAACTGTTTCTGGTGGTTCTTAATGACAGGCATGGAGAAAAAGGCACTTGCTAGATCAATAGCTGCACACCAGGTTCCAGGGATGTGTTAATTAGCAATAAAACCACATCTGGTACAGCAACTGCTGTACCTAGTTACCTAGTTAAGCTTATGACAATCTACTGTCATTCTTCAAAATCCATTTGCCTTCTGGATAGGCCAAATAAGTGAACTGAATGGAGATTTGGTAGAAACCACAACTCTGGCATCCTTCAAGTGCTGGAGGGTGCCACTAATCTCTGCAATCCCTTCAAGAATGCAGTATTGCTTTTGGTTTACTCTTCTCCTGGGGCTAATGGCTTCCAATTGGCCTTTCCCATCATAACAGCTCTCACTCCACAGATCATGCGACCAATGTGAGGATTCGGCAAGCTGCTGAGTGTATCTATTACACTATGCATTCTTGACCTGGGAAATAACTACAGGACAGTTTTGAGGACCCACCAGTCCCACTGTAAGAAAGACATGAGCTAAAATTTCATTGATCACATGAACTACATAGTCCATGCAACAGATAAACCACAGTGATATTTGGGGGAGGCGGGGCCTGGAATTACTGTCATTTCAAAATTAGTGTCTAGAAGTCCTCCAAAGCTCTCATTATTTCCTTTTCCCCACTGTACATTTACCCTGTAGGTCCTTTTGGGGAGGGCTGGGAGAAAGACCAATGGTATACATTTTGGCAGTGTACCAAGATCCTTCTTCAAGAAGATCCTTCCTCTCCCCTCATTCAAAGAGTTCTGAGTTTATAAACTGTCTCGAGTGAGGAAATTGCTTGAGGGGCCATGACTGTTTTTACAACTCAAGTTAGACATTTTTTTCAGTCAACCTAACATTTTTCTGCCTTTATAGATCAAATAAGAATGTATTAGGGACTTCCCTGGTGGTCCAGTGGCTAAGACTCCATACTACCAATGCAGGAGGCTTGGGTTCAATCCCTGGTCAGGGAACTAGATCCCACATGAATCACTAAGACCCAGCACAGCCAAATAAATAAATAAATAAACTTTGTTAGCTAGGTCTTCTGAATAATTTGCTGCAGCTTTTACATCAGCACTTGCTGCTTCATCTTGCACTTTTATGTTATGGTGACAGCTTCTTTCCTTGAATCTCATGAACCAACCTCTGTTAGTTTCCAACCTTTTTCTGCAGCTGCCTTTGCATCCAAAACTTTGCTAACTGTTCACTGCAAGAGGCCCAGCTACAGTGCCATCACCATTCTCAAGCTTTATAGAATTGAAGAGAGTTAAGGTCTTGAACCTTGGAAGGAAAGCTGTGACAAACCTAGAAGCATATTAAAAGCCAGAAACATCAATCTACTGACAAAGGTCCATAGAGTCAAAGCTATGGTTTTTCTGGTAGTCATGTATGGATGTGAGAGCTGGATCATAAAGAAGGCTGAGCACTGAAGAACTGATGCTTTCAAATTGTGTTGCTGGAGAAGACTTAGAGTCCCTTGGAGTGCAAGGTGATCCAACTAGTCAATCTCAAAGGAAATCAATCCTGAATATTCACTGAAAGGACTGATGCTGAAGCTGAAGCTCCAATACTTTGGCCACCTGAAACTCCAATACTTTGGTCACCTTTTCATTGGAAAAGACCCTGATGCTAGGAAAGATGGAGGGCAGGAGGAGAAAGGGGTGACAGAGGATGAGATGGTTGGATGGCATCACTGATTCAATGGACATGAATTTGAGCAAACTCTGGGAGATAGTGAAAGATAGAGAAGCCTAGCATGCTGCACTCTATGGGGTCACTAAGAGTCAGACATGACTTAATGACTAAACAACAAACAGCAACAAGGTCTTGCTATTCACAAATTAAAGTTTGACTTACAGGAATGTTGCAGCTGGTTTGATGTTCTATGCAGACCACTACAACTTTCACCATATCAGCAACAAAGCTATTTCACTTGTTTATCATTTGTGAGTTCATTGGAGTATCACTTTATTCAGAAGATCTAGCTAACAAAATTAATACTAATCAACAGATACTAAAAGTAGGCAAACAGCCTTTGAGGGCTCATAGCTAGAGAGAAGTCAATGCCTGGCTTCAAACCGTCAAACAATAGGCTAACTCTCTTATTAGGTGCTAATACAGTTAGTGATTCTAAGTTAAAATCAATATTCATTTGCCGTTACAAAAATCCTAAGGCCCTTATTTTTTCCCCTCAGTTTTATTTATTTATTTATTTTACTTTACAATATTGTATTGGTTTTGCAATACATTGACTTGAATCCACCATGGGTGTACATGTGTTCCCCATCCTGAATCCCCCTCCGACCTCCCTCCTCATCCCATCTTTCTGGGTCATCCCAGTGCACCAACCCCGAGCACCCTGTATCATGCATCAAACCTGGACTGGCAATTCATTTCACATATGATAATTCACATTTTTCAGTGCCATTCTCCCATATCATCCCACCCTCGCCATCACAAATGAAAGAGTTAGAAATTCACAAGACCAAATAAATAAATGAAGAGGATATAAGCAATCTATTTGAAAGAGAATTCAGAATAATGATACTAAAGATGTTCCAAAGACTTGAAAATAGAATGAAGAAAATGCAAGAAATAATTGACACAGTCAATAAAACACCAAGGACATAGAAGAAATAAAGAATAAGCAAGCAGAGATGAATAACAAAACTACTGAAATTAAAAATACTCTAGAAGGAACCAATAGCAGAATAACTGAGGCAGAAGAATGGATAAGTGAGCTGGAAGATAGAATAGTGGAAATAACTGCTGAAGAGAAGAATAAAGGGAAAAGAATGAAAAGAATTGAGGATAGCCTCATATACTTTGGGGACGATATTAAATGCACCAACATTCAAGTTACAGTAAACTCAGAGGAAGAAGAAAAAAGAACAGCATTGTGAAAATTCTTGAAGAAATTATAGTTGAAACTCCCCCAACATGGAAAAAGAAATAGTCGATCAAGTCCAAGAAGAACAGAGAGTTCCTCACAGGAGAAACCCAAGGAGAAACATATCGAGAAATATTACGAAAGCTAACAGAGATTAAACACAAAGAAAGATTATTTTAAAAAGCATGGGAAAAGCAACCAGTAAGCTACAAGGGAAAACCCATATGATTAACACTGGATCTTTCAGCAGAAACTCTGCAAGCCAGAAGGGAGTGAAAGGATATATTTTCATTCCCAGCAGATCAAGCTGGTAATTACAGAAATAATGGAACATACACACACACTTCCATACACACATATATCATTAAAGGATATATTTAAAGTACTAAAAGAAAAAAAAATCTGCAACCAAGATTATTTTACCCAGCAAAGATCTCATTCAAAATTGATGGTGATGGTGGTTTAGTCACTAAGTCGTGTCTAACTCTTGCGACCCCATGGACTGTAGCCTGCCAGCCTCCTCTGTCCACAGGGATTTTCTAGGCAAGAATACTGGAGTGAGTTGCCAGTTCCTTCTCCAGGGGATCTTCCCAACCCAGGAATCGAACCCAGGTCTCCTGCATTGCAGGCAGATTCTCTACCAACTGAGCTACAAGGGAAGCCCATTCAAAATTGATGGAAAAATAAAAAGCTTCACAGACAAGCCTAAGTTGAAGAACTTAGCACAACCAAACCAGTCTTATAGCAAATACTAAAGGGACTTACATAGCTAGTAAACAAACACAAGAGAAAGAAAATACCTATAAAAATAAACCCAAAGCAATTAAGAAAATGTCAATATTAGAACATGTATATCAATAATTACCTTAAATATAAACAGATTAAATGCACCAACCAAAAGATACAGACTGACTGAATGCATACAAAAGCAAGATTCATATATATCCTGCCTATAAGAGACCCACTTCAGACCTACAGAAACATACAGACTGAAAGTAAAAGGAAGCAAAAAGATACTCCATGTGAATGGAAACCAAAAGAAAGCTGGAGTGGCAATCCTTGTTTCAGACAAAATAGATTTTAATATAAAGAATATTATGAGACAAAGAAGGACACTACATAATGATCAAGAGAATCAATCCAAGAAGAAGACATAAAAGTTGTAAATACTTATGCACCCAACATAGGAGCACCACAATACATAAGGCAACCACTAACAGGCATAAGAGGGGAAATTGACAGTAACACAGTATTAGTAAGGCACTTTAACACCCCACTTACACCAACAGACAGATCATCAAAACAGAGAATCAAGAAGGAAACATTGGACCAAATCTAATGAAACATTAGACCAAATGGACCTAACTGATATCTTCAGAACTTTCCTTCCAAATGATGGTGTGATCACTCACCTAGAGCCAGACATCCTGCAGTGTGAAGGCAAGGGGGCCTTAGGAAGCATCACTACGAACAAAGCTGGTGGAGGTGATGGAATTCCAGTTGAGCTATTTCAAACCCTAAAAGATGATGCTGTGAAAGTGCTGCACTCAATATGCCAGCAAATTTGGAAAACTCAACAATGGCCACAGGACTGGAAAAGGTCAGTTTTCATTCCAATCCCAAAGAAAGGCAATGCCAAACAACGTTCAAACTATCGCACAGTTGTACTCATCTCACATGCTAGCAAAATAATGCTCAAAATTCTCCAAGCCACGTTTCAACATTACATGAATTGTGAGCTTTCAGATGTTCAAGCTGGATTTAGAAAAGTCAGAGGAACCAGAGATCAAATTGCCAACATCTGTTGGATCATCACAAAAGCAAGAGAGTTCCAGAAAAACATCTACTTCTGCTAATTGACTATACCAAAACTTTTGACCGTGTGGATAACAATAAACTGTGGGAAATTCTTCAAGAGGTGGGAATACCAGACCACCATACCTGTCAGATGAGAAATCTGTATGCTGGTCAAGAAGCAACAGTTAGAACCAGACATGGAGAAACAGACTGGTTACAAATAGGAAAAGGAATATGTCAAGGCTATATATTGTCACCCTGCTTATTTAACTTATATGCAGAGTACATCATGGGAAATGCCGAGCTGGATGAGGCACAAGCTGAAATCAAGATTGCTGGGAGAAATATCAACAACCTCAGATATGCAGATGACACCACCCTTATGGCCGAAAGTGAAGAAGAACTAAAGAGTGTCTTGAGGAAAGTGAAAGAGGAGAGTGAAAAAGCTGGCTTAAAATGCAACATTCAGAAAACTAAGATCACGGCATCCAGTCCCATCACTTCATGGCAAATAGATGGAGAAACAATGGAAACAGTGAGAGACTTTATTTTGGGTGCTCCAAAATCACTGAAGATGGTGACTGCAGCCATGAAATTAAAAGACTCCTTGGAAAAAAAGCTATGACCAACCTAAACAGCATTTTAAAAAGCAGAGACATTACTTTGCCCACAAAGCTCCGTCTAGTCAAAGCTATGGTTTTTCCAGTAGTCATGTATGGATGTGAGAGTTGGACTATAAAGAAAGCTGAGAACTGAAGAATTAATGCTTTAGAACCATGGTGTTGCAGGAGACTCTTGAGAGTCCCTTGGAGTGCAAGGAGATCAAACCAGTCCATCCTAAAGGAAATCAGCCTTGAATATTCATTGGAAGGACTGATGCTGAAACTGAAGCTACAATACTTTGGCCACCTGATGTGAAGAACTGACTCATTTGAAAAGACCCTGATGCTGGGAAAGATTGAAGGCAGGAGAAGAAGGGGATGACAGAGGATGAGATGGTTGGATTGCATCACTGACTCGATTATGATGAACAGGGAATCCTGGCGTTCTACAGTCCATGGGGTCGAAAAGAGTGAGCAACTGAACTGAAAGCTGCCAGAGTGTGAAATCATTTGATGAAAATTGGAAATGTTCAGCTCCAAATTTTCAATCTCATTCACTAATTTTTAAGTTACCAAAAAATGGATAAAATGCTGCCTGTCGGAATATTTTTATTCCAGGTGAATTTAGTGAGTGTTCAACTACTCAAACAATTTGCCTCAAATGCTTTGTTTGGAATAAATTTGGGTGGAAAACAACCAAATCAGTGGTGAAGAAAGCATTTTACAGTTTTCTATTTGGATGTCAAATTCCAGGTAACTAACATCTACCAAGGTTACATTTCAAATCAAAGAGTTAACAAATTTTCAAACTTCAAGATAGATGGAGTAATAAGAACCCTGGGATATCTAACTTGTTTACATATATATATAATTAATGTTTAAAATACAAAATACAAAAATCAGACAGGTAAGTTTAGCGAGAGAAATTGAGCAGTTCTTTGCATAATGAGGGCAGGAACAGTTCAAACAGATGCAAAGACCAGAAAATAATATTCAAAACCAAGTGAAGATGAATTTGCTCTGCCTCTCCCGCATCATCTCTTTAGAAAATAAAATTAGGAAAAATATTTCAGTAATCAACAGACCCCAAACCCAACCAAAAATCGAACCTGAGACTTTAAAGGCGAGCAGAGCAATGGACGGTAAAGAAAAACAGCCGGTGAACGAACCGGGGCAGGGCGGGCAGGAAGCCCACCTCAGGGAGACCCTCTATCGGTTTTCAGAAGGACTCATCGAAGCTCCAATTGCCTGCAGTTTTCACCTGCGCCCCGAGGCTGCAACAGCGGGACGCGGGGCGGTGGGGACAGAAAGCCGGGGAAGCAGACAGCCGAGGCGGAGACGGGACAGGAGCGCGGAGCCGGACAAAGAGCGTGGCCCGGGGCCGCCGCTGTTGTCCGGGGTGCTGAAAAGCCGGGGACGTCCCGGGCGGCGGCGGCGGCGGCGGCCACTTGCCTCTCCCGGAGCGCGGGCGGGGGTTCCGGCTGCGCACCTGCTAAGCCCGTCCTGGCCCGGGGCCTGGAGGTGCCCGCCGGTGAGGTCCCCACAGCAGACCCTTAATGGGGAAATGATGAGGGGCGGAGGGCATCGCGGGCACAGCGGGAGGACCCCGGTGCCCCTTCCCCGCCACTCCGGGCGGCCCCACGCAGCGACCTCTCCACTTGCACGCGGACTCTGGCCGCCTCTTACCGCCGCGCCGGCGGGCGGAGCGCCAGACCAGCGGGGCACGGGCGGAGGGTGCGGGGCGCGGGAGGAAAGCGGCGCCGGTCCCGGGATTGGGGGATGGAGACAATGGCGAGCGGGACGAACGCAGTGGGGCAGAGGACCTGGCGATGGCCCGAGGAGGCGGGGAGGGACAGCTGGGCCGGCCATGCCCGCGCACCGTCCGGGCCCCGGCCGGGGAGGATGCTAGACGCCCGGGAGAAACCAGGACAGCGGCGGCGGCGCGATGGTGGTGACCAGCTCTGCCCGAGGCGGCGGCGGGGACCGCGCGCCCTCCCGGCGGCGGGACTGCGGACTCGCGCCGGCAGGAGCCGCGGCGCTGTTGGCCGGGGCGAGCTGCCTGTGCTACGGCCGCTCCCTGAGGGGCGAGTTCGTGCACGACGACGTGTGGGCGATCGTCAACAACCCCGACGTGCGGCCCGGAGCCCCGCTGCCCTGGGGCATCTTCTCCAACGATTTCTGGGGCAAGGGCATGGCCGAGAACACCAGCCACAAGTCCGACCGGCCGCTCTGCGTCCTCACCTTCAAACGTGCTGGTGACAGAAGTTGCGAGTCTGGCTAGAGGAGAGTTTCTCTCTCTTGCTGCCCTTTCTCCTCCACACCTCCCTCCTGTCGAGACTGTCCACACCACTCTGCTCCGTGGTCCTGGTGCCGCGCTTCTTTGAGCTCCTGGGGCAGTTCGGGAGGAGAAGTTTGGGGAGTTGGGGCGTTTTCGCCAAGTACCTTCGCTCTAGGAGATGGCTCTCTCTGGATAGAGCTGAGAGCAGGCTCACCTCCTTACCCCCATCTTGGGCCCCACAGTGACTAAGCGGACCAGCCCCCGCACAGCCTCTCCAGAGGGGTATGCGGATGGGGCCGAGGGCCAGGGGTAGAAATACTGTTACCAGCGTAGTGATTTCTTAGATTCATCATACCTAAGAGTCATCGTACCTAGAGTCATCATACCTAATCGTATGGATATGACCTTACTGTCAAATCCATACCTGCCAAGGTCAATCCACAATCAGAGGGGTTCTCTCCAAGTCTTCTATTAGTGAACTGTTTTCCATTATAGCCTTCTCTAAGGAGTGTTCACGTTTATTTAAAGTAAAACAAAAAAGGGGGGGAGGGGTGTGGCCGTGGAATACTGTTTTAGGTCGGATTAAATGGAATGAAAGGACCTGTGAATAGTCTGCCCATGGGAATTAACGCACCTCTCCTCCACCACCCACCCCCAGCACTCTAGCAAACACACATCTCTATATGACAACTAGATTATTACTAAAACTAATTGCTCAGCAACCAATTATAAACAAGATATTTGGCATTGATATAATCTAATTTTAAAATATTTGCTGATTTCCTCTTATGAGGGCTTTCTTCTGGGACTTGCCACCTTCTACATTGGATTAGTGAAGTTCTTTGTCCTTGATTTTCACATCCTTTCTTTGGTGCAATTGTTCATGTGAATACTAAGGTGACAATAGTGACAATAACTACTCCTAAACTTGGTCATGAGTTTGGACTCCTCTTAACCACTCCCCCTCCCCCTTTTCTCACGCTCCCTCTCCCCCCTTTCCTTTAAAGCTCTGTGAAGATGCCATGCTTTCAACTTGAACTACAACGATGAACCTTGCTATAACCTACAATAATATTTGCACTGGCGCATTTGTTCCTGTGAATCACTTCCTTTGGTACTTCAGAGACGTGAAGTAGTGATGATTTGCTGATTTGTTCCTGGTACTAGAGGGAATATAGAAGAGCAACCAGAATGATAAAGAGCCAGAGGGACTTAGTTTAGTGGAAAACACGAAAAACCAGATGATGTTATTTATTGGTTGAGTGATCTAAGAAGACTCTGGAAACCACTTACAAGATTTAGACCAGTAACTTTAGAGAAAGAAGAAGGGGCTGCGTGTTTAGTATTGGGCTGTGAAAACTCACTGAGAAAGTATTATAGAACCCATCATTTGAGACACCAGGAACAAGTGATGAAGGCGTACATTTAAGCAATTTTAGCTTAAATTGCAAATGGATATTCAGTTACAAGAGAGCTGGGTTCAGCTGGAAAGCATGGCAGTTAGTTCTCTGCATCCTGCCCTAAAACTTATAGATTTCTGGGCCCCCTCCAGCTCCATCAAGTGAAAATTTATAGAGGATACCTCAGAGGACCTGCTTCACAACAAGCACAGTAGGTGATTCCCAGATACTCAAAACTCAGAAACCACTGGTTATGGTAATTGTTGTTGTTCAGTTGCTCAGTCATGTCTGACTCTTTGCAACCCCATGGACTGCAGCACACCAGGCTTCCCTGTCCTTCACCATCTCCCAGAGCTTGCTCAAACTCATGTCCATTGAGTTGGTGACATGATACTACCATCTTGTCCTCTGTCGTCCCCTTCTCCTCCTGCTTTCAATCTTGCCCAGCATCAGGGTCTTTTCCAATGAGTCCCTTCTTTGCATCAGGTGGCCAAAATATTGGAGCTTCAACTTCAGCATCAGTCCTTCTAATGAATATTCAGGATTGATTTCCTTTAGGATTGACTGGTTTGATCTCTTTGCTATCCAAGGGACTCTCAAGAGTCTTCTCCAATGCCACAGTTCAAAAGCATCAATTCTGTGCTCAGCCTTCTTCATGGTCCTACTCTCACATCTATACATGACTATTGGAGAAATCATAGCTTTGACTATAAGGACTTTTCTTGGCAAAATAATGTCTCTGCTTTTTAATATGCTGTCTAGGTTGGTCATAGCTTTTCTGGCAAGGAGCAAGCATGTTTTAATTTCATGGCTGTAGTAACCATCTGCAATGATTTTAGAGCCCCCAAAAATAAAGTCTGTCACTGTTTCCATTGTTTCCCTATGTATTTGCCATGAAGTGATGCAAGCCAATGCCATGATCTTGGTTTTTGAATGTTGAGTTTTAAACCAACTTTTTCACTCTCCTCTTTCACTTTCATCAAGAGGCTCTTTAGTTCTTCTTCGCTTTCTACCATAAGGGTGGTGTCATCTGCATATCTGAGATTACTGATATTTATCTTGATTCCAGCTTGTGCTTCATCCAGCTGGGCATTTTGCATGATATACTCTGCATGTAAGTTAAATAAGCAGGGTGACAATATACAACCTTGACGTACTCCTTTCCCAATTTTGAACCAGTCTGTTGTTCCATGTCCGGTTCTAACTGTTGTTTGTTGACCTGCATACAGGTTTCTCAGGAGGCAGATAAGGTGGTCTGATATTCTCAGTTCTTGAAGAATTTTCCACAGTTTGTTGTGATCCACACAGTCAAAGGTTTTAGCATGATCAAAGAAGCAGAAGTAGATGTTTTTCTGGAACTTTTTTGCTTTTTCTATGATCCAGTAAATGTTGGTAATTTTATCTCTGGTTCCTCTGCCTCTTTTAAATCTAGCTTAAACCTGTGGAAGTTCTTGGTTCATGTACTGTTGAAGCTTTGGTTGGAGAATTTTGAGCATTACTTTGCTAGCAAGTGAGATGAGTGCAATTGTGCAGTAGTTGGAGCATCCTTTGTCATTGCCTTTCTTTGGTATTAGAATGAAAACTGACCTTTTCCAGTCCTATGGCCACTGCTGAGTTTTCCAAATTTGCTGGCATATTGAGTGCAACACTTTCACAGCATCATCTTTTAGGATTTGAAACAGCTCAACTGGAATTCCATCACCTCCACTAGCTTTGTTCATAGTGAGGCTTCCTAAGGCCCACTTGACTTCACATTCCAGGGTGTCTGGCTTTAGGTGAGTGATCACACCATTGTGATTATCTGGGTCATGAAGATCTTTTTTTGTATGTTTCTTCTGTGTATTCTTGCCACCTCTTCTTAATATCTTCTGCTTCTGTTAGGTCCATACCATTTCTGTCCTTCATCGAGCCCATCTTTGCATGAAATGTTCCATTGGTTTCTCTAATTTTCTTGAAGAGATCTCTAGTCTTTCCCATTCTGTTGTTTTCTTCTATTTCTTTGCATTGTTTAGTTAGGAAGGTTTTCTTACCTCTTCTTGCTATTCTTTGGAATTCTGCATTCAGATGGATGTATCTTTCCTTTTCTCCTTTGCCTTTTGCGTCACATAGATCACTTCAGGTTATGGTAATAGCTAACACTTATTTGTGTAGCAGTGTTTACTGTTTTAAATATTCAACCATTTTATTCCTCAAGAATTATCATGGAACCCCAAGAATTAGGTATTATTAGTGATACAGTTTTACAGATAAAGGAAACTGAAGTTCAAAGAGGGTCAGTAACTTGTCCAGCTGATACTACTATGAAGCATCAGAGCCAGGGTTGCCCTCGCCTGCAGTCTGGCTTCTCACTCCAGGCTCTTCACCATACCAGGGGGCCTCTCTGAGTACAGTTAAAATTGAAATCCTGTTGGCCTCATAGGATGGAACAGCCAGGGGAAGTGGTTTACACTCCCTTTTTTATTAAAGGTGAATTCACATGTCACATTTTCTTTTTGTTTGTAAACAGAACAGAATGAATGGTTTAAGGTCCTGGGTGTGCACATGAAATATGTGAGGGCACCTATAACTGGAAAATGCTGATTTATTTTCTGACAACTTGATCATGGAATTTATGTCTTTTTGTTTCAGCAGTTAATGGCTAGGAGAGATTTGATTTTGAAAAGCAGCTCCTTCATTTGAAATAGTGAAAAACCTTTATGAGAATTTTTGTTGCTTTTCAAAACACTAGGTTGAGATTGCCTGCCTGCAAGAGGACTTCAGTTCAAGGCTTAAGAGACTAGACCTCAAAGAATTTTCCAAGTTGGCATTCTTTAAATGGTAACTCATACTTTAAAAATTTTGAGTGTTTTTTTTTTGGGGGGGGGGAGGGAGTGGGGTTTTTTGGTGTCATGTTACTAAAGAGGATTCTTTTTTCAACTGTTATGTCCATATTTTTCAACTCATACTATTTAACATAGAATAATCATATTTATAATGATGAACCAAGGCACTCTAAGAGCTTGAATTGTTAACTACCTTATCACAAAAGAAGATTCTGCCCAAAGGAAGCTTACATGCTAGTGGTGGAAGGCAAAGGATAAATGCTTATAAGAGCATGTTGGCCTACTACTCCAGACCATGGAGAGAATAAATATTGTAGAAAAACACTGAACACAAGAGCATACAGAGTGAGTTTCTTAAAATGAACAAATATATAAGTTAACATTGGAAAAAATAGCATTGGGATAACATTGACAGTTTGACGCTCAGTGGAGAACGTCCACTCTAGTGCCTCTTTCCTGGTCTCTTGTATCAAGTTTCCCAGGACACATCTGCCTGGCATCCTGTTTGAACATTCCTGATTCCTGACCTGAGCTGTTTTCTCTCCCTCAGCCTGGGCATGTTATCTAGTCATCCACATGAAGGAATGGAAATGCAACTCAGTCTATTTAAATCCCTTTCCCATCAATGGGAATGAGACTTTCCTGCTGGTTGGGAGCCTTAGAAATCCCCCAGGGAAATATGAACACATCATATTCTTCCTGTGTGTTAATGTGGATTTACCACTAGCCCAGGGAACCATGTATTTACATGCACATTTCCTGTTTAAGGAGGGTAACTATCTGCAGGGTTTACAGTGTACAGGCCCCTTGGAAATGTTCTCCAAGTGATTTTAAATAAATAGAAATGAGTTGCTGAAGCATGTCATTTATTCTGGCTATCTCCCCAGGGAATGCTGAACTGATGTTATGTTGAAAACTCTCTTCACACAAGGAGAAAGTTTTCTGGGAGACTTGGTGAAGAGGGGAGGTGGGAAGGAAAGGGATGAAGAAGGCAGACCAAGGCAGGGCCTTCCAAGACCTAGAATCAAAATTTAGGGACTGTAGGAACATCAGGATGATGTAGAACATTCAAATGAAGAGACATTCAAAGTGTTTCAAGCAGAGTTTCTTAACTTGTGCCCAAAGGGAGGTAATCTTTGAATTCCTTGAAAATACAGGCAAAATGTTGTTCATGTGAGTACTTGTGCATTTCTCTGGGGAGAATATTGTTAGCTCTCATTGCACATGTTAGTCACTCAGTCGTGTCCAACTCTTTATGACCCCATGGACTAACCCCTTCAGGCTCCCCACTCTGTGGAATTCTCAAGGCAAGAATACTGCAGTGAGTAGCCATTCCTTTCTCCAGAGGATCTTTCTGACCCAGGGATCAAACCTGGGTCTTCTGCATTGAAGGCAGATTCTTTACCATCTGAGCCACCAGGGAAGCTCCCAAAGGCATCTATAAGAAGCAGCTTGATCTTCAGTCATCCAAGGGAGAGCAGTTGCTTTTGTATTCCTTGGCACAAGTCTCTCTTCCAGGGTACAGTCTTTTTGTTTTTTTAAACCTGAGCTATTTTTCAAAAAAGAATGAAAGGGAAAGATGTACTGTATCTCAAGCACCAGGCTTCTGAGAATGTGACGAAGATAACACATGTCTGTTTTTCCCTTTCTCTTCATACACAATTCCCATGATTTTTCAGCCCATGTGCCCAAAACCTTTCTCAGAAACCAGCACCCTCACCCTCTGGCATCTGTGAGCTCACTGTGCCCCTCTTTCTTGGGCTGCTTTCCAAGGAGGTAAGCAGAATCTTACATGGAGCAGAGGATATTTACATTCATATTTGCCACTGTCTGGAAGACTCTCAGTTTGTAAGAGGTTGTTATCAAAATTATTTCAAGGAAAAAAAATTATTTTCCTACTACCTGGCCTATTTTTTAGTTAGAAAAGAACACTAACCCAAATAGAGTTGGAAACTCAAAAAACTGAGAAACAGTCTTTTCCAGCTTCCAGCTCAATACAATAGTTATTCATCCATTCAATTAACTTTCATTTAGAGCCTACTCTGTGTTAAGTGTGGAGGATACAACGATGACAAGATAAACTATGAAAAATCTGCCCATGATCTATTAAAAGAGATAGTTAAGGAGTTTTAAAAGCTGGTTACATACTTTAATGGGGGTCTGTTCAAGGTGATGTGGGACCTGAGATACTTTCCTCTTTAGATAGTATTTCAGGTGTACTGTCATCAGGCTTTTATATGGACATTTTTGGTACCTCAAACACCTATCCCCCAGTTTAAGCATCAATTCTTTCTTTGACTGAAATGAAATTGCTTCCTGGATACCAAAACATTGAGTATAAATACCCAAAGGGTCAATCTGGTATATAGTCAAGCTAAGTGTTGGATGTATTCTTTCAATTCAGGGCAGTTTACATAAAGAAGTGAAAGTGTTAGTCACTCAGTTGTGTCCAACTTTTTGCTACCCTATGGACTGGGCTCTTGCCAGGCTCCTCTGTCCATAGGATTTTCCAGGCATGAATACTGGAGTGGGCAGCCATTCCCTTCTCCAGGGGATCCTCCTGACTCAGGAATCAAACCTGGGTCTCCAGCACTGCGGGCAGTGCTGTCTTTCTTTACTGTCTGAGGCACCAGGGACTCCCTCGAGAACAATAATGCATGTATAATAATAAATGACAGCTTCTAATTGGGACTGGGGCAAACTATGGACACCTGCCTTATCTGAATGAGTGCCTAAATAATCTGTGCAGGCTGGCTCAGGGTTACCAGTTCTACTATTTCAAGAGAGACCAGAAATAATTTTTTTAATTTAAAACATGACTTCTAGATGTTGGCTTATTAAACATTTTCAGTTCAGTTCAGTTCAGTTCAGTTCAGCCACTCAGTCATGTCCAACTCTTTGCAACCCCATGGACTGCAGCACACCAGGCCTCCCTGTCCATCACCAACTTCCAGAGTTTACTCAAAACTCATGTTCATTGAGTCGGTGATGCCATCCAACCATCTCATCCTCTGGCATTCCCTTCTCCTCCCACCTTCAATCTTTCCTAGCATCAGGGTCTTTGCAAATGAGTCAGTTCTTCGCATCAGGTGGCCAAAGTATTGGAGTTTCAGTTTCAGCGTCAGCATCAGTCCTCCCAATGAATAGTCAGGACTCATTTCCTTTAGGATGGACTGGTTTGATCTCCTCGCTGTCCAAGGGACTCTCAAGAGTCTTCTCCAACACCACATTTCAAAAGCATCAATTCTTTGGTGCTCAGCTTTCTTTATAGTCCTACTCTCACAACCATACAAGACTGCTGGAAAAGCTATAGCTTGGACTAGATGGCCCTTTGTTGGGAAAGTAATGTCTCTGCTTTTTAAAAAGCTGTCTAGGTTTGTCATAACTTTCCTTCCAAGAAGTAAGCGTCTTTTAATTTCATGGCTGCAGTCACCATCGGCAGTGATTTTGGAGCCCCCCAAAAATAAAGTCAGCCACTGTTTTCACTGTTTCCCCATCTATTTGCCATGAAGTGATGGGACCGGATGCCATTATCTTAGTTTTCTGAATGTTGAGCTTTAAGCCAACTTTTCACTCTCCTCTTTCACTTTCATCAAGATGCTCTTTAGTTCTTGGCTTTCTGCTGTAAGAGTGATGTCATCTGCATATCTAAGGTTATTGATGTTTCTCCCAGCAATCTTGATTCCAGCTTGTGCTTCATCCAGCCCAGCATTTCTCATGATGTACTCTGCATATGTTAAATAAGCAAGGTGACACTATACAGCCTTGATGTACTCCTTTCCTAATTTGGAACCAGTCTGTTGTTCCATGTCCAGTTCTAACTGTTGCTTCCTAACCTGCATACAGGTTTCTCAAGAGGCAGGTCAGGTGGTCTGATATTCCCATGTCTTTAAGAATTTTCCAAAGTTTGTTGTGATCCATGCAGTCAAAGGTTTTGGTGTAGTCAATAAAGCAAAAATAGATGTTTTTCTGGAACTCTTGCTTTTTTGATAATCCAATGGATGTTGGCAATTTGATCTCTGGTTCCTCTGCCTTTTCTAAAACCAGCTTGAACATCTGGAAGTTCATGATTCATGTACTCTTGAAGCCTGGCTTGGAGAATTTTGAGCATTACTTTGCTAGTGTGTGAGATGAGTGCAACTGTGCTGTAGTTTGAGAACTCTTTGGCATTGCCTTTCTTTGGGGTTGGAATGAAAACTGATGTTTTCCAGTCCTGTGGCCACTGCTGAGTTTTCCAAATTTGCTGGCATATTGAGTGCAGCGCTTTCACAGCATCATCTTTTAAGATTTGAAATAGCTCAACTGGAATTCCATCACCTCCACCAGCTTTGTTCGTAGTGATGCTTCCTAAACCCCACTTAAGTTCGTATTCCAGGATGTCTGGCTCTAGGTTAGTGATCATGCCATTGTGATTATCTGGGTCGTGAAGATCTTTTTTGTATAGTTCTTCTGTGTATTCTTGCCACCTATTACAGCTAATCAAAATAAGTTCACAGACTAGACCTGCCCCTCGAGCAGCCTATTTGCCACATCTGAATAAATCATGATCTTAATAGTGCTAAAGAAGGAACTTCTCCATTGAGAGCTACTCAAACAAATATACTCTTTCAGTATTTCACGCATTCATTCACGCATTCTTCCGGGCTTCCCAGGTGGCGCTAGTGGAAAAGAACCCGCCTGCCAGTGCAGGAGGCATGAGAGACACGAATTTGATCCCTGGATCAGGAAGATTCCCTGGGTGAGGGTACGGGCAACTCACTCCAGTCTTCTTGCCTGGAGAATTTCATGGACAGAGAAACCTGGTGGGCTACAGTCCGTAGGGTTGCAGAGTCAGACACGACTGAACCAACTTAGCACTCACGCACTCATTCATTTTTACATTCATGTATGAAACTTAGTTACTCAGTCTTTGTGACCTCATAGACTGTAGCCCGCCAGGCTCTTCTGTCCATGGGATTCTCCAGGCAAGAGTGCTGGAGTGGGTTAGCCATTCCCTTCTCCACCATCCATGTATGCTTTCTGATATTATTGAGTGCGTACTGTAAGCCAAGCATTGTGCTGAGTATTAGCGGAAAATATGATAAAGACCCCTGCCCCTCCAAATTTGCTCTTTTGTCTATCTTTCATCTCTATGCTGAGCCTTTTACAGAAAACTCAAGCCTTTGAAAGTACATGCTTCTCCTTATCAACACCTGATTTTAAGTGAATGGCCTAATTGGTGAGGAAGACTTAGCCTGAAGAAGTATAAAACAGTGTCAGTTTGGCTACCCTAAGGGAAATGAGCCTGAATGTTTTTCACTGAGGATGGGAATTTGTCATGTCCTTCTCTCCAGGGTCTCTCAGATTCTTTATGGCAACCCACCACATACAGACCCTCCTGACAGGGAATGTGGAAGATTTAGTTGTACTTTCCTATTGGTCAAGTCTACTGCCCTTTGGATATATATACCCAGGAGTGGAACTGCTGGGTCATATGGTAGTTTTCTTTCTATCATTTTTAGTCTCCTTCATCAGTATCTTATCACTTTCAGAATATAGGTCTTTCACCTTCATTTACTCCTAAACATTTTATTCTTTTTGATGAAATTTAAAACTATATTTTTTCTTGACTTCTCTTTCTGATAGTTCATTATTAATGTACAGAAAAGCTACAGATTTCTCTATATTAATCTTGTATCCTGAAAATTTACTGAGCTTTTTATTAGTTCTAATATCTTTTGGTGGAAACTTTAGGGCTTTCTGTATGTAGTATCATGTCATCAGCAAATAGCCACAGTTTTATTTCTTCTCTTCCAATTTGGATGCTTTTTATTACTTTTTCTTGTCTGATTACTAAGGTTAGGACTTGAGTATGATGTTAACTGTGGGTCTGTTTCAATGGCCTTTATTGTATTGAGATATATTCTCTCTATAACAACTTTGATGAGAACTTTTTTATCATAAATTTGAAATTTGTCAAATATTTTTTCTGAGTCTATTGAAATGACCGTGTGGTTTTAATCCTTCCTTTTGTTAATGTAGACTATCATATTGCTTGATTTGTGAATATTAAACCATCCTTGCATCCCTGAAGTTAATTCTTCTTGATAATGGTGTATGATCAATTTTCTATGTTATTGAATTCTGTTTACTAATATTTTGTTGATGACTTTTGCATCTATATACATCAGAGATAGTGATCTGTAATTTTAATTTTTTTTCTAGTATCTTTGGTTTTGGTATCAGGGTAATGGTGGCCTCATGGAATAAAGTTAGGAGCATTTCCTCCTCTTTGATTTTTTGGAATATTTGAGAAGGATAAGTATTACTCTTTTTTATGTTTGGTAGAATTCTCCGGCAAAGATGTCCAGTCCTTGAGTTTTGTTTCCTGGGAGTTTTTTGATTACTGATTCAATCTCATTACTAGTGATGGCTCTGTTCAGATTACCCATTTATCCCTGATTTAGTCTTGGAAGATTGTGTGTTTCCAGAAATTTATCCATTTCCTCTAGGTTGTCCTATTTGTTGATATATAACTGTTCATAGTATTCTTTTAAAAGTTTTTCTATGACTTTGATATTAGTTGTAATTTTCCTCTTTTATCTCTTATTTTGTTTATTTGGGTCCTCTTTTTTTTTTTTTTTTTCTTGATGAACCTATAGTTTTTTTTTTGTTTGTTTCTTTTTTTGTTATTTATTTATTTTTTTTTATTAGTTGGAGGCTAATTACTTCACAACATTTCAGTGGGTTTTGTCATACATTGATATGAATCAGCCATAGATTTACACGTATTCCCCATCCCGATCCCCCCTCCCACCTCCCTCTCCACCCGATTCCTCTGGGTCTTCCCAGTGCACCAGGCCCGAGCACTTGTCTCATGCATCCCACCTGGGCTGGTGATCTGTTTCACCATAGATAGTATACATGCTGTTCTTTTGAAACATCCCACCCTCACCTTCTCCCACAGAGTTCAAAAGTCTGTTCTGTATTTCTGTGTCTCTTTTTCTGTTTTGCATATAGGGTTATCATTACCATCTTTCTAAATTCCATATATATGTGTTAGTATGCTGTAATGTTCTTTATCTTTCTGGCTTACTTCACTCTGTATAATGGGCTCCAGTTTCATCCATCTCATTAGGACTGATTCAAATGAATTCTTTTTAATGGCTGAGTAATATTCCATGGTGTATATGTACCACAGCTTCCTTATCCATTCATCTGCTGATGGGCATCTAGGTTGCTTCCATGTCCTGGCTATTATAAACAGTGCTGCGATGAACATTGGGGTGCATGTGTCTCTTTCAGATCTGGTTTCCTCAGTGTGTATGCCCAGAAGTGGGATTGCTGGGTCATATGGCAGTTCTATTTCCAGTTTTTTAAGAAATCTCCACACTGTTTTCCATAGCGGCTGTACTAGTTTGCATTCCCACCAACAGTGTAAGAGGGTTCCCTTTTCTCCACACTCTCTCCAGCATTTGTTGCTTGTAGACTTTTGGATAGCAGCCATCCTGACTGGTGTGTAATGGTACCTCATTGTGGTTTTGATTTGCATTTCTCTAATAATGAATGACGTTGAGCATCTTTTCATGGATTTGTTAGCCATCTGTATGTCTTCTTTGGAGAAATGTCTGTTTAGTTCTTTGGCCCATTATTTGATTGGGTCATTTATTTTTCTGGAATTGGGCTGCAGGAGTTGCTTGTATATTTTTGAGATTAATCCTTTGTCTGTTGCTTCATTTGCTATTATTTTCTCCCAATCTGAGGGCTGTCTTTTCACCTTACTTATAGTTTCCTTTGTAGTGCAAAAGCTTTTAAGTTTCATTAGGTCCCATTTATTTAGTTTTGCTTTTATTTCCAACATTCTGGGAGGTGGGTCATAGAGGATCTTGCTGTGATTTATGTCGGAGAGTGTTTTGCCTATGTTCTCCTCTAGGAGTTTTATAGTTTCTGGTCTTACATTTAGATCTTTAATCCATTTTGAGTTTATTTTTGTGTATGGTGTTAGAAAGTGTTCTAGTTTCATTCTTTTGCAAGTGGTTGACCAGTTTTCCCAGCACCACTTGTTAAAGAGGTTGTCTTTTTTCCATTGTATATCCTTGCCTCCTTTGTCAAAGATAAGGTGTCCATAGGTTCGTGGATTTATCTCTGGGCTTTCTATTCTGTTCCATTGATCTATATTTCTGTCTTTGTGCCAGTACCATACTGTCTTGATGACTGGGGCTTTGTAGTAGAGTCTGAAGTCAGGCAGGTTGATTCCTCCAGTTCCATTCTTCTTTCTCAAGATTACTTTGGCTATTCGAGGTTTTTTTGTATTTCCATACAAATTGTGAAATTCTTTGGTCTAGTTCTGTGAAAAATACCGTTGGTAGCTTGATAGGGATTGCATTGAATCTATAGATTGCTTTGGGTAGAATAGCCATTTTGACAATATTGATTCTTCCAATCCATGAACACGGTATGTTTCTCCATCTGTTTGTGTCCTCTTTGATTTCTTTCATCAGTGTTTTATAGTTTTCTATGTATAGGTCTTTTGTTTCTTTAGGTAGATATACTCCTAAATATTTTATTCTTTTTGTTGCAGTGGTGAATGGTATTGTTTCCTTAATTTCTCTTTCTGTTTTTTCATTGTTAGTATATAGGAATGCAAGGGATTTCTGTGTGTTACTTTTATATCCTGCAACTTTACTATGTTCATTGATTAGCTCTAGTAATTTTCTGGAAGAGTCTTTAGGGTTTTCTATGTAGAGGATCATGTCATCTGCAAACAGTGAGAGTTTCACTTCTTCTTTTCCTATCTGGATTCCTTTTACTTCCTTTTCTGCTCTGATTGCTGTGGCCAAAACTTCCAACACTATGTTGAATAGTAGTGGTGAGAGTGGGCACCCTTGTCTTGTTCCTGATTTCAGGGGAAATGCTTTCAATTTTTCACCATTGAGGGTGATGCTTGCTGTGGGTTTGTCATATATAGCTTTTATTATGTTGAGGTATGTTCCTTCTATTCCTGCTTTTTGGAGAGTTTTAATCATAAATGGGTGTTGAATTTTGTCAAAGGCTTTCTCTGCATCTATTGAGATAATCATATGGTTTTTATCTTTCAATTTGTTAATGTGGTGTATTACACTGATTGATTTGCAGATATTAAAGAATCCTTGCATTCCTGGGATAAAGCCCACTTGGTCATGGTGTATGATTTTTTTAATATGTTGTTGGATTCTGTTTGCTAGAATTTTGTTAAGGATTTTTGCATCTATGTTCATCAGTGATATTGGCCTGTAGTTTTCTTTTTTTGTGGCATCTTTGTCTGGTTTTGGAATTAGGGTGATGGTGGCCTCATAGAATGAGTTTGGAAGCTTACCTTCATCTGCAATTTTCTGGAAGAGTTTGAGTAAGATAGGTGTTAGCTCTTCTCTAAATTTTTGGTAGAATTCAGCTGTGAAGCCATCTGGTCCTGGGCTTTTGTTTGCTGGAAGATTTTTGATTACAGTTTCGATTTCCTTGCTTGTGATGGGTCTGTTAAGATCTTCTATTTCTTCCTGGTTCAGTTTTGGAAAGTTATACTTTTCTAAGAATTTGTCCATTTCATCCAAGTTGTCCATTTTCTTGGCATAGAGCTGCTGGTAGTAGTCTCTTATGATCCTTTGTATTTCAGTGTTGTCTGTTGTGATCTCTCCATTTTCATTTCTAATTTTGTTAATTTGGTTCTTCTCTCTTTGTTTCTTAATGAGTCTTGCTAATGGTTTGTCAATTTTGTTTATTTTTTCAAAAAACCAGCTTTTAGCTTTGTTGACTTTTGCCATGGTCTCTTTAGTTTCTTTTGCATTTATTTCTGCCCTGATTTTTAGATTTGTTTCCTTCTGCTAACCCTGGGGTTCTTCATATCTTCCTTCTCTAGTTGCTTTAGGTGTAGAGTTAGGTTATTTATTTGGTTTTTTTTCTTGTTTCTTGATGTAAGCCTGTAATGCTATGAACCTTCCCCTTAGCACTGCTTTTACAGTGTCCCATAGGTTTTGGGTTGTTGTGTTTTCATTTTCATTCATTTCTATACATATTTTGATTTCTTTTTTGATTTCTTCTATGATTTGTTGGTTATTCAGAAGCGTGTTATTTAGCCTCCAGGTGTTTGAATTTTTAACAATTTTTTCCCTGTAATTGAGATCTAATCTTACTGCACTGTGGTCAGAAAAGATGACTGGAATGATTTCAATTTTTTTGAATTTTCCAAGACCAGATTTATGGCCCAGGATGTGATCTATTCTGGAGAAGGTTCCGTGTGCACTTGAGAAAAAGGTGAAGTTGACTGTTTTGGGGTGAAATGTCCTTTAGATATCAATTAGGTCTAGATGGTCCATTGTGTCATTTAAGGTTTGTGTTTCCTTGTTAATTTTCTGTTTAGTTGATCTATCCATAGTTGTGAGTGGGGTATTAAAGTCTCCCACTATTATTGTGTTACTATTAATTTCCTCTTTCATACTCGTTAGTGTTTGCCGTACATATTGCGGTGCTCCTATGTTGGGTGCATATATATTTATAATTGTTACATCTTCTTCTTGGATTGATCCTTTGATCATTATGTAGTGTCCTTCTTTGTCTCTTTTCACATCCTTTATTTGAAAGTCTCTTTTATCTGATATGAGTATTGCGACTCCTGCTTTCTTTTGGTTTCCGTTTGCATGAAATATTTTTTTCCAACCCTTCACTTTTAGTCTGTATGTGTCTCTTGTTTTGAGGTGGGTCTCTTGTAGACAGCATATATAGGGGTCTTGTTTTTGTATCCATTTAGCCAATCTTTGTCTTTTGGTTGGGGCATTCAACCCATTTACATTTAAGGTAATTATTGATAGGTGTGGTCCCGTTGCCATTTACTTTGTTGTTTTGGGTTCACATTTATACAGCCTTTCTGCATTTCCTGTCTAGAGAAGATCCTTTAGCATTTGTTGAAGAGCTGGTTTGGTGGTGCTGAATTCTCTCAGCTTTTGCTTGTCTGTAAAGCTTTTGAATTCTCCTTCATATCTGAATGAGATCCTTGCTGGATACAGTAATCTAGGTTGTAGGTTATTCTCTTTCATTACTTTCAGTACGTCCTGCCATTCCCTTCTGGCCTGGAGGGTTTCTATTGATCAGCTGTTATCCTTATGGGAATCCCTTTGTGTGTTACTTGTTGTTTCTCCCTTGCTACTTTTAAGATTTGTTCTTTGTGTTTGATCTTTGTTAATTTGATGAATATGTGTCTTGGGTTTTTTCGCCTTGGGTTTATCCTGTTTGGGACTCTCTGGGTTTCTTGGACTTGGGTGGCTATTTCCTTCCCCATTTTAGGGAAGTTTTCAGCTATTATCTCCTCGAGTATTTTCTCATGGTCTTTCTTTTTGTCTTCTTCTTCTGGGACTCCTATGATTCAAATGTTGGGGCGTTTCACATTGTCCCAGAGGTCCCTGAGGTTGTCCTCATTTCTTTTGATCCTTTTTTCTTTTTTCCTCTCTGCTTTCATTTATTTCCACCATTTTATCTTCTACCTCACTTATCCTATCTTCTGCCTCTGTTATTCTACTCTTGGTTCCCTCCAAAGTGTTTTTGATCTCATTTATTGCATTATTCATTTTTAATTGACTCTTTTTTATTTCTTCTAGGTCTTTATTAAACATTTCTAGCATCTTTTCAATCTTTGTCTCCAGGCTATTTATCTGTAACTCCATTTTGTTTTCAAGATTTTGGATCATTTTTATTATCATTATTCTAAATTCTTTTTCAGGTAGATTCCCTCTCTCCTCCTCTTTTGTTTGACTTGGTGGGCATTTTTCATGTTCCTTTACCTGTTGGGTATTTCTTTGCCTTTTCATCTTGTTTAGATTACTGTGTCTGGAGTGGGCTTTCTGTATTCTGGAGGTCTGTGGTTCCTTTTTATTGTGGAGGATTTACCCAGTGGGTGGGGTTAGACGATTGGCTTGTCAAGGTTTCCTGGTTAGGGAAGCTTGCGTCAGTGTTCTGGTGCATGGAACTTGATTTCTTCTCTTTGGAGAGCAATGGAGTGCCCAGTAATGAGTTTTGAGATGGGTCTATGTGTTAGGTGTGACCTTGGGCAGCCTGTATGTTGACGTTCAAGGCTATGTTCCTGCGTTGCTGGAGAATTTGTGTGGTATGTCTTGCTCTAAAACTTATTGGCTCTTGGGTGGTGGTTGGTTTCAGTGTAGGTATGGAGGCTTTTGGATGGTCACTTACTACTTAAAATTCCATGTAGTCAGGAGTTTTCTGGTGTTCTCAGGTTTTGGGCTTAAGTCTCCTGCCTCTGGATTTCAGTTTTATTCTTCCTGTAGTCTCAGGACTTCTCCAACTATACAGCACTGATAATAAAACTTCTAGGTTAATGGCGAAAAGATTCTCCCCTATTAGGGACACCCAGAGAGTTTCACAGAGTTACATGAAGAAGAGGAGAGGGAGGAGGGAGATAGAGATGAGCAGGAGGAGAAAAGGGGGGACTCAAGAGGAGAGAGACAGATCTACGCAGCTGTCTGTTCCCAGAGTGTTCTCCATAGCCCAGACACCTACAAAGATTCACAGAATTGGATTGGGAAGAGAAGGGGAAAGGAGGAAATAGAGGTGTTCTGAGGTAGAAAACAGAGAGTCAAGATTGGGAGAGAATAATCTTCGGTTTAAAAATAGGGCTTCTCTTCTTTTTTTTTTTTTTTTTTAACCAGACAAATTCAGTTTCTTTTCAGGAAAAGAATAACAGACAATGTTTAGGATGTCAAAAGAATCAACAAATACCACTGTCTAGAAGCCACCCAGAAATTGTTTCTGTTGTCAAAGCCTCTTGTTCTTCAGAAGTCACCATCTACCCGCTGAAGATTTTATATGCAGATACCAAATAGTGTGAACTTTAACTTGTACTTTTTCCATCAGCTTTTGGCTTGGAAGTTTCCTCCTTTGCTTGTGTGGAATCCTTGGCTTTCCCACCGTTCCTGGGGGCTTTGGCACTGGCAGCAGGCTTCTTGTCTTTGTCCTCTGATGCTTTGGGTTTCTTTGATGCCTTTGGCTTCCCTGGTGTGCCCTCCTTGTCATCATCCAAAAGATGCTGGTATGCAAGTGGGATGGTGTCATCTCTTTCTCCCAGCTTGTCTCTGTGTTCAGCTTTGGCTTTTTCCTTGACTTTATCTTCTACGGGTTTATTCTCATCTGGATCAGGCTGTCTTTGCCCGAGACTGTCAGAAAGTTGATCCAGGGCATCGTCAAGTTCTTTGTTGTCACGCTGCGTGGTGTCGGGGGGTGGACTGGCCGCCTGGGTAGTTGGAGCTGGGGTTTGGGAAACCACCTCAGAGACGACAGCTGAAAGTTTAGCATCTTCAAACTGAGGTGATGACGTGTCTGAGGGGACAGTGAAGTCCTCGGACAGAGCATCCAGGAGGAAGTCGTCACTCACGGGTGGGAGCGGTTCCTTGACCTCTTTTGGCAGCAGTGGTTTTCCGTCTTTATCCTTGGCTTCTTCTAATCTGTAATCAGGAGGAATTGTTTCTTCTTTTTCACCAAGTTTTTCACGATCCTCTTCTTTGGCTTTCTCCTTGACTTTATCCTCCACAGGCTTTCCGTCTTCTGGATCTGCTTCCTTTTTGCCCAGGCTTCCAGCCAAGGCTTCAACAGCATCATCTGGCACCATGCCCTTCGCTGGAGCTGCCGCGGGCGGAGCCGACTGCACGGAACACATGGAAGTCCGAGGCACGTCCTCTGCCACAGGCACGGGGGCGGTGGCCGGAGACGCCTCTGTTTTTTCAGTTGGCTTAGATTGTTTTTCTTTACACTTAGACCGGTCAAAATCTTCTGAAAGTTCATCAATGAGTTCTGATTCACTCACGGGCTTGGGTTTTTCTTCAGCTTCTGGCAAGAGTGGTTTTCCATCTTTATCCGTGGCTGGTTTTAATCTATAGTCCGACGGGACTGTTTCCTCATCTTCACCACATTTCTTTACTTTCTCTTCTTTGGCTTTTGCCTCATCGACCTCCTTAATAGAGCTGGGGTCGAGCTCCGGCTCCGGCTTCCGGGTGCCCAGGGAGGCTGACAGGGCCTCCAGGGTCTGCTCAGTCATGGCGTCCTCTTCCACTTTCCTTTTTTTCTCTTGGGGTGGAGCAGCACTTCTGATTACCCCCGCTGACTGAGCCTTTAAAGCCTCTTCTGTAGATTTCTCTTTCTTAGTTTTCTTTCCATCAGCTGCAGGGGAACTGCAGGTGAAGTCTGATGACAAGGCATCGATGGCATCATTGGGCCCCAGGGGTTTCGAGGAGTCTAGAGGAGGGGCTGCGATCCCGTCTTTTTTATTCAAAAGTTCCCTATATTTTGGAGGCTGTGTGACTTCTTTTACCCAGTTCTTCTATGTAGGTAGAACTCATCAGATCCGAAACTTCCGGTCCAGTATATGCTGGCTTATCTTCTTTCGTCTCTTCAGGTTCTCCTAAAGTGTCTACTAAGTCATCCAGAGCAGTATCCATGTCTGACTTTCCAGATGGTTTACTCGGTTTGGATTCAGCTGGTACGGCTGATATTAATGATTTATTTTCTTTATTCTTGTCAGCTGGTTCGGCAGACGCTGCGGCCACACCAGCAGGAACGGTGCTCTTGCCACCACCGGAAATCTTGTCCTGGGACTTGGTCTTTGGTTTTGTTGATTTCTCTGATGGTGGCTGCTCGCTTGGTTTGGAAACGGCTTTTTCCTTAGGAGCATGCTTGCTCCCGGTATCTGAGGAGTGCTTGGGTGGGCTTTTTGGCTCTGTGTGTTCCTTTGGCTTTACTTCTTGGGCTTTTTTCTCGTGAACCGCAGATGGCTTAGATGATTGCGGCTTCTTCTCAGGCTCTGTTTTTACAGGCTTGGCTTCTGTGGGATTCATACTGGAAGACTTGCTGGCGGAGGCAGAGGAAGCAGCCACTCTGCGTCCGGCTTCGGAGCCCCGGAGACTTCAGCCGGGCTTGGGGGACGTTTGCATTCCCGGTGGCGCTCGGCCCCCGCGGTTTCAGTTTGCAGCCACAGCAGAGTGCGCGGAGAGGGACCGGGCTTCTCTTCTTCTTTTTTTTTTTTTTTTGTAAGGTTATAGTGTATTGAAAATGAAAATTAAGGAGTAGTAGAGGAGTACTAGAGGACTTTAAGAAATAAGAGAAAAAGAAAAATAGAAAATAGAAGAGAAAAAGGAAAGAGAAAAAAAAGGAAGAAAAGAAAAAGAAAAGAAAAAGGAAAAAAAAAGAAAGAAAAAAAAATTTTTTTCCCTAATTAAAAAAATCGTAAAAATCTATGAAAATGAAAGTTAAGGAGTAATGGGGGAGTAATAGGGAATTTTAAAGGAAAATAAAAGAGAAAAAATAAAAAAGAAAAAAGAAAAAAAGAAAAAAAAAATTTTTTTTTTTCTTACTTAAAAAAAAAAAAAAGTAAAAATATATCTAGGAATTTCTCTGGAGGTGTTGCGGTCAGTGTGGGTTCGGCTCAGTTTCAGATAGCTCCTCGTTCCAGCTTACACTTCTCGATATTTACAGGCCCCTTCCGGTGTAGTCGGTGTTTTCTACAGGGATTTTAATCTGTTGCACCAGTCCCTTCTGAAGCGGTTCCCTTTGTTTATTTGGCTTCTGTTTGCCGGTCTCTTCAGAGCCTCATTTCCGCCCTGACACAGGTGGGCGTAGGTGGACTCTTATTCAGGTAGCTAGTTCCGTCGCTCTGCGGGGAGGGGCTGGCGCTGCAGGAAGAGGAGCTGGCGCTGTGGGGACGGGCTGGCGCTGCGGGGAGGGGCTGGTGCTGCTTTCTCCGTCTGCGCTGCTCAGGCTCCCAGCCGCTCCATATGGAGCGCACCCCGCGCTGCGGACGGTTCCAGCCCTCGGGTGTTCCACAAAAGCCCAGAAGGAAAAGCTGCGCCTGCTCTCTGTGCCTTCCCCGTCAGAGCGGTCCAGGCAGCGAGGGGCTTGGTGGGCGCACTCTCCCCAGGTGTGGCGTGCCCACTCCCCTCCGCGGACCCAGTCTCAGTTTCCGCCGGCGCCAGTCGGGTGCGTGCGCCTTCTGCCCTCCGCGTCCCCAGCCCCAGTCCCCGCCCTTGCCGGTCGGGTGCCTGCGCCCTGTGTCTCACCGCGACCTTCCCCTCCCCCCTGCCTCCTGCCGCCGGCGGGGCCGGGCCGTCCTCAGCCTGTGAGCTCTTCTTTGGACTTTCTCCGTCCCTGTGTTCTGCGAATGGCTTGCAGTGTGTTCCGGCCGGTTAATTTTCTCTCTCTCTTTTGGTCTCCCACAGTTCAAGTTGGCAACTCACAGAAGCTCCCTCCGATTGTCCTCAGGGCACTCAGGCCCGGACCCTACCCCAAGCAGTGCCGCGCAAGACTCCCCTCCTGGGACGGATCTCCGTCCTTAGCTCTTTTGTCTCACTTTTTATCTTTTATATTTTGTCCTACCTTCTTTGGAAGACAATGGGCTGCTTTTCTGGGCACCTGATGACCTCAGCTAGCGATCAGAAGTTGTTTTGTGAAGTTTGCTCTGCGTTCAGTTATTCCTTTGATGAATTTGTGGGAGAGAAAGTGGTCTCCCCGTCCTACTCCTCTGCCATCTTAGTTCTATCCCTGAACCTATAGTTTTTTGATGGCCAATAGTTTATCAGATTCATTTAGCCTTTCAAAAAAAAACAGCTCTTGGCTTCATTTGATCTTTTCCATTGTTTTTGTTTGTTCACTTGTTTCTATTTTATTTTTGCTCTGATCTTTATTATTTCCTTCCTTCTGATTTTGGGCTTTGTTCTTCATTGTCTACTTCCTTTATATGCTAGGTTAGGTTGTTTGAGATTTTTCTTATTTCTTGAGGAAGGCCTGTATCAGTATAAACTACTGTTTTATAACTGCCTTTACTGTGTCTCATGGACTTGGGAAAGTTGTGTTTTTATTTTCATTTGTCTCAAGATATTTTCAGATTTCCTCTTTTATTTCTTCTTTTACCCATTGGGTTTTTCAGTAGTGTCTTCTTTAGTGTCCATGTATTCATGTTTTGTCCATTTTTCTTCCTGTAATTAATTTTTAGTTTGATATCATTATGGTCAGAACAAATGCTTGATATAATTTCTATCCTCTGAAATTTCTTGTGACTTGTTTTATGGTGATGTGATCTATCCTGGAGAGTGTTCCATGTATGCTTGAAAAGAATGTGTATTCTTCTGTTTTCAATGGAATGTTATAGGTATCTATTAAGTCCAATTGGTCTAATATGTGACTTTTCAAAGATCACTGTTTCCTTATTGATTGACCATTTTTGGCCTGGATGATTTGTCCAATAATGTAAGTGGGGTGTTAAAGTCCCCTACAATTAATTGTATTATTGTCAGTTTCTCCCTTTAGTCTGTTAAATATTTACAATATATATAGGTGCTTCTATGTTAGATATATACATTTATGTTAACCAACCTTATAGCCTCTTCTCAAGTTGATCCCTTTATAATTATGTAATGCCTTTCTTTGTCTTTTGTTATAGATTTGTTTTAAAATCTACTTTGTCTGATATGATTATTGCTACCTCCACATTTTTTGTCATCTCCATTTTCATGAAATATCTTTTTCCATCCCCTCACTTTCTATCTGTGTGTGTCTTTATCTCCAAAGTGAATCCCTTATAAACATCATATATATCTATAGGTGGGTCTTATTTTTTTGTTTTTTAATTTATTTTTAATTGAAGGATATTTGCTTTATAGTAGTGTGTTGGTTTCTGCCAAATATTAACATGAATCAGCCATAGGTATACCTATGTCCCCTCCCACCTTCCTCTGCATGCCACCCCTCTAGCTTGTTGGAGATCCCATGGGTCTTGTTTTGTAATCCAATCAGTCACCCAATGTCTTTTGATTAGAGCATTTAGCAAATTGACATTTAAAGTGATTATAGATAGATATGAACTTCTTGCCATTTTGTTACTTGTTTTCTTGTTGTTTTTTATGTCATTATTTTCCATCTCCATATTTAGTCCTTAACTGTTTATTGCAATTATAACTGATTTTTACAATTTTAGACTTTTAATCATCAGACTATCTTATTTAAGTGGCTGATCCACACCACTTACTAAATGTTTGCCATTACTAATGGAATTTTTTTCCTTTCCTATAAATTCTTACTTCTTGTTGTATCCTATTCTTTTTCATTTAAAGAAGATCCTTTACTACTTCTTTTAAGATTTGTTTAGTGGTGATAAATTATTTTAGTTTTTGCCTGTCTGAGAATCTCTTTTTCTGTCCTTGAATTCTGAATGATAATATTGAGGGTTAAGATATTCTAGGTCATAGGCTTTTTACCCTTTCAACACTTGAAATACATCATGCTACTCTCTTCTGGCCTGCAAATCTCCTGCAGAAAAATCATCTGATACCCTTTGGGGGTTACCTTGTATGTGACTCTTTGTTTTTCTCTTGCTGTCCATAGAATTCTTTCCTTATCTTTAATTTTGCCATTTTAATTATGACATGTCTTCATGTGGGTCTCCTTGGATTTATCTTATTTGGGATTCTTTGTTCTTCCTGTACCTGGAAATCTGCTTCTTCCTTCAGCTTTGTGAATTTTTCAGCCATAGTTTCATCAAATACATGTTTTTACTCTTTTCTCTCTCTCTTTTCCATCTGGGGCCCCTATAATGCAAATGTTAGAATACTGGATGTTCCAAATGTCCCTTAAACTGTCCTCATTTTTTGTTTTTCTTTTTGTTATTCTGATTGGGTGATTTCCATTATCCTATCTTTTCAATCACACGTGTTCTTCTGTATCACCTATTCTGCTGTTAACTCCTTCTAGTGTGTTTTTTATTTCAGGTATTGTATTCTTCAGCTCTGGCTGATACTTTTTATATTCTCTAGCTCCTTATTAAATTCTCATTGTGTTTATTTATTCTTTCCCTAAGTTCAATTACTATTCTTACTACTAATGCTTTGAACTCTTTATATGGTAAATTATTTATCTCTGTTTCATTAGGTGTTTTTGCAGGATTTTTTTTTTTTACTTGTTCTTTCATTTGAAACATATTTCTCATTTTTAATTTCTCTGTCTCTATGAAATTAGGTGGAACAGTTTCCTGTCCCAGGCTTGAAAGAGTGTCCTTCTGTAGGAGAGTTCCTATTCAGTCTGCATGTGCCCAATGCCTTTGGTGGGCAAGCTGACTGGATCTGATATGAGCAAAGGTCCCATCTTGCCCCAGGTGTACTAGCAGCTATCACCTTGGTGAGAAGAGGGGTTGGAGATAGAGAGGTTAGAGCCAGAGCTAGGTGTGAATTGGGGCTTCTCCTATCCTCAGGGCCATCACTACCCTATCAGGAAAAGGTTGGTTCCCAAGGTTCTGGAGCAGAAACCCTGAGATCTGGTCTGAGCTGGTTCTAGTCCCTCTAAGTATATGCTCTTCCCACTCTTGGCAATGACACTCTCACCCCAGAGGGGAGCAGTGCTGGAGCAAGAGGGGCCAGAATGGGGGTTCAATGTGGGCTGGAATGTACACTGGGATGGTTCTGACATGTCAAATAGGGTTCCAGACCACTCTGGATTTGCTGCTGCCAAGGCTTCCCTGGTGACTCAGATGGTAAAGACTCTGCCTACAATGTAGGAAACCCAGGTTCAATCCCTGGGTTGGGAAAATCCCCTAAAGAAGGAAGTGGCAATCCACTCCAGTATTCTTGCCTGGAAAATCTCATGGACAGAGGAGCCTGGCAGGCTACAGCACATGGAGTCTCAAAGAGCTGGACACAACTGAGTCACTAACACTTTTGTTCACCTTCATGAGTGCCAGCAGCGTCCACCCTGACCCAGTTCAGGTACAGTGCTAAGCCTAAGCCTGCTCTTTCCTCCTCAAGTGTTCACACTCCTTGGCAATGGCAGCCTTCTTCTGAGTGGGGAGCTGCTCAGGAACTAGAGTGACCTGGCATGTGTGGGACAGTTGTAAAAAACTGGCTCGTAGTTTCCTGGGAGTAAGCAAGTACATGTGTGATCTTCAGAAGTATCGTCTCAGTTTCTTATAGCCCTCCTATAAATCCTACTGGTTTTCAGACAAGCTAAGGGGATTCTTCTCAGTTTCACACCCCATGCTGCAGTACTTATTATATGGCTCAAACCCCACTCCCCAGGGATGCTCTCTGAGCCCATGTAACCCCCTCCTCTTCTGAGTCCCCTCCTAGGGGTGTGGAACCCAACATTATCACTTCTCCTCCCTACTGTACACTGTCTGGATCTTTTTTGTCAGCCTTTATTGCAGAAGAGTCTCTCTGCCAGTCACCAATTTCTTTTCAGTGAGAATTCCACATATAGGTGCATTTTTGATGGATTTGTGGTTGGTGAGCTCAGCATCCCCCTACTCTGCCATCTTGATCTCCAACCCTTGGCAAAACCTATTTTGACAGGCATAAACTATCTATTTCTAAGCAGTAAATGTGATTTTACACTGTCTTATGGCTCTTGAGCTCATATATACCTGTGACAAATCTGTCTTCAAGAATCGTGGACTTGCTTTTATAAAGTATTTCTTTTCACTTTGTACTATATTCCCACTGAGGAACTCAATGAAATGATGGACTAAAAAATAAGTACAAGCTAATTTGATGTTTTTCTCTACTTGAAGTAATAGCTGGTGGCCAGGGATTTTTTTTGTAAGTCAGTAAAATTGTCTTTATCTTCCTAAATAATATACCATGTAACTGCTTGGAAACTTTCTTTTGTGATCACAACCGCCTTTATCGAACATCCAAGATGACCAGGATTTTTAAAATTATTAAACATCCCTATCATTAGAAATATGAATAAGACCCACAGTCTTTTGTTGCAGAAAATTGATATCCCAGGGTTTTTTTAAGCATTGAACATCATTTGAGGTGCCTATGATAATTCTGACTCATTATTCTTGTCCTAAATTTATATTTTACTTTGTCCTTGTGCTGCCTTTTCATTCATAGTATTTATGATGCAGGATTATGAATGTTCTGAGAGGACCTTGAGAAAGTTAGTATCTCATTCTTCAAGTTATAATGACAGACTTTGTGATCTAGACATTGTTTTCTAAATTATTTTATAAGAAGTCAAGTTATTTTGTGGGGACAAAAAGTGACTGATTTATAAGTTAGAGATATTCTGGTCCTACAACCCTCTTTTGATGACGTACTAAAGTGGAATTATTCAGCTCCCTTTACCAATCACAACACCATAGGCAGCCCATTCTCAGGAAACTAGAATGGGTCCCAGACATCTTAGGGAGGACAAACACTTCCCCAGGGGCACATGCGCCTGACATTTTTAGAAAATCAGTTCCCACAGCATTAACTTCCATCTGCACACTCTCCTAAAACTGACCTGTCTGAGAATGTGCCTGTGGCCATGGCACCATGATGGTTCTCTTATCCCTCTTCCCTGCTGACAGCAAATTTTTCTTCTTTATGTATATATATCATCATCCTTACTCAACCAATTAGTAATCCCTTACCTTTGACTCTGGTATAAAAACCTGAGACAAGCAA